>NC_073349.2:23462500-24137500 GCF_027580225.2 Misgurnus anguillicaudatus
GACAGCCAGGATACAGGTTTTTTATCTGATATGCTTATAACCAAGTATAAAGTGATTCAATGGGTGGATGGCTTCATTGGTAATCAGAAAAAGAGGCTTTAAAAGTATGCTGCATGCTGCAGAAAGGTTTGCCAAAGGCAGTCAATTTACTCACCTCTCCATGTCTGTACTTGGCTAACCTGCCGTCTACATTGAACTCCTTTAACACATCTTTTACTTTTAAACTGCAGTCTGCGAATCAATACAGATGAAAGAAGGTGAAAGAAGTGACATTATTAAATATGGAAAAATGACATTATATCACTATCAGGGAATGAGATCGGTCGTCAGTCTTTTCTTTGCACATGCCTTGCAGGTCCAAGCATATGGATGCCACTCCTTAGCTGGACCAAACCCATTCAGCTCATCCCTTCATAATAAAGTATGCACTTTATTTGGATGCCACGCCACTCTTTTCCACAACCTTCTAAGGCCCTTTTGAATGTTTATGTTGATTTTATGTTCAAATAAATGACTCATCCTGCCACAAAATGTATTAGAAATAGATCTATACAAATTCAGTACAGTTAGTATTACATGCAAACTAAAGTATATTGTGTGACATTTACATGCATTTTCTTTTACACTAATTGTGCATAAGTATAACGCTTTAGAAAACCATGCATGTAAACTCATAAGTAGATGGTCCACATGCTTCTGAGATGCACATGAAGGTTGTTTTTCAACCCCGAGAGGGCTGAGAGTGAGTCACGGTTCATAATGAGACAGAGAGCGTTTAGTGTGAGTAGGTGGGATGTGTGTGGGCTTCCAGACTTACAGTCAATGTACTGCTGAAGCTGGATGAAGTCAACAGGCCTCAGCTCTCTGTCGTCTGAGTCTGACATCGCAACAGCCTTTTAATAACACTGAGAGAGAGAGAGAGAGAGAGAGAGAGAGAGAGAGAGAGAGAGAAAAGGAGAAAGACAGATAGATAAACAGACTGATTCTAAAAAACGGGATAGTTCACCCAAAAATGAAAATTCTCTCATAATTTACTCACTCTCATGTTGTTACAAACCCCTACAAATGTCTTTGTTCTGATGCACAAGAAGGAAGATATTTTGAGAAATGTTTGTAACCAAACCATTCATGAGCCCCATTCACTTCCATAGTATTTTTTCCTATTATGGAAGTGAAGGGGTTATCCCGTTAACTGGCGATGTCCCGTGAGTAGGACACCTAAGTTTACTTCAATATTTTTCATGTAAATGTTAATCTATCACGATAAACTATATATTGCTGTAAAGGTCTACGAAGGTAGTTTTCATATTTCAAAACCTTTTAGCAGTAATAATAATGCAGTAACTGTAATTTATTCATTTGTGACAAGAGTATGCAGCAAACCTCACACAAACCAACACAAACCTCAGTTTTTTGATAATTTTATGTATTAAAAATAATACTATATTCGTTTTTTTATTTATTACAAATAAATGGAAACTACTATAAAAATATATATTTTCACCTCCAGACACTTCCGTAAAAAGACCAAATATAGGCTTCTAGACCCAAAAAAATGCCAGTATATATTAATTTGAAGATGTACATCACCTTTTTCACCACCACCCCACTCAAAAAGGGCTGCGCCAGTTAAAGGGTTAACCGGGAAAAAAGTTTATATTTGATCCAACAATGAGTTTAAAAAAAACAGCATTTTGGTTGAAACAACCCAGCACAGGTTAAATTACAACCTAACCGAATGGGTTCATTCCTTTTTACCCAACACTAGGTTGAAAATTGCCCATCATTTTTTTGAAGTATATGCATTCATAAACTTATGAACTTAAAATGTAGACATTTTTAAACTTGCTGTAAAGCAATAGTTCACCCAGAAATTAACATACAGTTACACTCATATTGTTTAAAAATTGAACTTTATTCTGTAAAGTTGAACTGAATCTAAAAAACGCTGAGTTAATTTTAACCCAACATTGGGTCAAAAAGGGACAAACCCAACAGTTGGGTCAAATTAGCCCAGAAAATGTTTAGATTTGACCCAACAGTGGATTAAAACAACCCACCATTTTGGGTTGAAACAACCCAGCATAGGTTAAATTACAACCGTATAGGAACAGGATGGGTTCGTCCCTTTTTGACCAAAATGCTGGGTTGAAAATAATTTAACCCAACAGCTGAGTTTGTCCCTTTTTAACCAATGATTTTCAATAAAATAGGGTACTGAGTAATACACACTAAAAATGTCTGGGTTATTTTTGACCCATAATGGGTAAATATTGAACAGAGCACGTGCTGGGTTAAAAATTGCCCCAATGCTGGGTTATTTTAACCCAACTGCTGGGTTATTATACCCCATGGTTGCATAACAAGAACCCAATGTTGAGTTATTTTTGACCCAGCATGGGGTAATTTTTAACCCAGCATGTGTTCTGTCCAATATTTACCCATTATGGGTCAAAAATAGCCATTTTTAGAGTGAATATGGTACTTACATGGTATGAGAACAGAAAAAATGCTAATATATATATAACAGAAAGTTACAATTCAAAATTCACCTCCTGACTTTCTGGTGTCAGGAATGATATTTCAGATCAAACAAATATTAGAAACGTGTCTAAATGGATTTGCTAATTAAATTTGACAATATCGCACCACATTCGAGCTATAAAAGTAAAGGCATGAAAGCTGCACAACTATGATACATAGACAGAGATAACACTCCTTGTCAAGAACCATAAATTATATTTTTATTTGTTAATAAAAACTGACATTGATGTTAGTACGACTTACAAAGAATGTGACTGTACAATATCAGGTGACAAGACGACGTAAAATTGTTTAGTTGTACCATTTATAGCTTTGCCAGAAGGACTAGAGGCTAAGTGATACACAATCTCTCTCTCTCGCTCTCTCTCTCTCTCTATTGGATAAAACAAAACATGTTTCTGGGTCTCATATGTAATGGAAAATGGATCAGCCCTCTCATTATTAAAAAAAGCACTCCAGGGAGATTATACTAGTGCCAAGCTAAAGTTTTCCTTCCTACGAACATTCATTAAGGTGTCTAACTTACAAAACCCAAACAATTTGGATGAGAAACAAATGTGTGACCTATTTAAAGCAAGCATTGTGTCTAGCGATCTATATTTTCTGAGGCTAATAATAGTGGCAGAAGTATGAGTTTCAAAACACACATTTTTGTCTATAAACCAACAAGCAAAATTTTAACCTGACCCTTTACGTAAGTTTGTTGAAAACAACCGAATGTCTTTGTGATCACACAGGGTACAGTTAATGGAAATCTTTTAGTGAAATCCACTGTTTATTTTCATCTCATCATGAAAGAGCTCAGTAATGTGCTCCGAGACTGTAATATGACAGGAAAGGCAGTGAATCGGGCACATGTACACCCACTCCTCTCATGTGATGCGAGCTAACAAAGGGTCACAGCGTTCTCAGTTAATTCCCTCAAAAGGTTGCCGTCGTTGCCTGGAAACTTTATTTGTGTGCCCTGTTGTGTGTTTGTGTGCATGTGGGTGTCTGAGGGCAAAAAGTTACATGGGAAAAACAGAACCAATACTTTTCTGTCAGTGGCAGTATGTCTGGCAGGTGCATGGTCCACTATTATGCATACCATGAGCTTCTTAATCTTCAATTAAAAAAAAAAAAATTAAAGCAAACATACAATTTCAAAGATTTAACGCATGCATGCCAGCATTTTTAAATCAAATTACACAAACAGACTGCATGCTTGCCCTGCATTGACCTTTGTGGTCACACAGTCAACATAATGTATTTTTTGTGCTATAATCTTAAAAATAAAGGTTCCTTAAAAGTAAAAAAACAAAACCTTTATGTTGCAGTTTTTTCTCGCACATTGCAAATTATGCAATTAACATTTACATATTTGTATCATGAAGAAATGTTTGAGTCATATTTTTCCCCAAAACTAAATATTAGAAATTAAAAACTATTTCTAAGTAGAAAATAATATGTGCGACAATTAAAACCACAATGATTCTTTCTAAAGGTTTATCACACCAGTGCTGTTGCACAACTGCTGATGTTTGCAGGTCTCTCCCCATATCGGACTAAATTGTTTGGGTTGAGCACAGAAGCGTGGTAATCTCAATCTGCTCTTCCTGATTGCTTCTTTGCATGCACAGCACTCTTTTATGGACGGAGAAAAATATCAGCTTTCACTAGATCAGCTCCCAATGTCTTTTTTACTTTAAATCACCCACACAAACTGGGTATAGATCACATTTCTTTGTTGGACCAAAACGGTTTTTATTTAGTAATTTTTACAATTAAAGAAATATTCAATTTTCTTAAAAACAGGCCCGATAATTTACTCACCCCCATGTCATTCGAGATATTTATGTCGTTGTTCAGTCAAGAAGAAATTAACGTTTTTAAAGGATTTTTCTCAATTTAATAGACTTTTTATGGACCCCAACAGTTTACAGTTTCAATGCAGCTTCAAAGGGCTCTAAACGATCCCAATCGAGGCATAAGGGTCTTATCTAGCGTAACAATCATCATTTTCGGCCAGAAAAATAAAAAGTATGTACTTTTAAAACTTTTTGTCTTACACTAACTCAAAATTTTTCTGCCATTTCCCACTTTGGAGATAGGGAAGGTTTTTTCGAGCCCCATCTGTCCCCAATCGCCCAAACAAAATGGTAATCAACTAGGCTTTAAGTTTAAAGGTACAGTGTGTAAATTTTAGCGGCACCTAGTGGTGAGGTTGTGAATTGCAACCAACGGCTCGCTAACTGCTCACCCCTCGCTTTTAAAACGCATAGAGAAGCTACAGTAGCCGCCACCAGAAAAACATGTCATCGGAGACAAAAATGTTTGTCCGTTAAGGGCTTCTATAGAAACGTGGTGGCACAAAATGGTGACTTCCACGTAAGGGGACCCTTGTGCATGTAGATAAAAACATCTCATTCTAAGGTAATGAAAACATAACGATTCATTATAAAAAGGTCTTTATACACCCCTGATATTGTATTTCGGTCAAGAGATCCTTCGAAAAATTACACACTGCACCTTTAACTGTATTGTAAATGTATTTAATCAAATCATATTATAAACCATAACAGCATAAACACTTTCAACAGAAAAAAGTCATCATACTTTCTTTTCGGCTGGCTATTGATTAGGTCCACTGTCTGTCTTGGTTTTCTCTGCTGGTGCTGAATCTCCAGTTTTCTTTTCATTTCGTGTCACAAATGTATCTATTATTAACTTTCTATCTATTACCCACAACCGCCTATACCGCCTCTCCACATTAAAGTTTTTGTACGCTTTAATTAACATTCAGACATTAATTCATTCTTGTAGGGTCCCCCGTCTTTTCTTCACAGTCTGATGTTGTTTCAAGTTAGGCTTATACAGTATTTAAATGTGTCGTTTTGAGTGTATGGTCAATAAATAAAGGAATTAATAGAGATGGCTGTGACGGCAGCTGTATTTTACCCGTGTGTAGGTGGGTGTGCACACGTGCATGCGCGTATGTGCACGCTCACATTGATGCATATAGGCTTATATTATATAATTCATGTATTTTGAAATCTAAAAATGTAAACGAAACCTCGTATACGCTTCTTAACAAACGTGCGTGTTAATAGGGGGCAGTTTCTTTATCCGCCGGTGGGTGCTCGTCACAACGTCAAGCAATGCTTAAATTACTTAGCAACGACAGACGCTCTGAAGCAAACATGTTATTTATAAAGAAAGGAAAGTGGCGCAGTCACGTTTTTTCCCGTGGTTTTAGATGTGAAATGTGACGCATATGTGAAGCAATTGAGCATATGTGCTTGGCCATTTCGGTGGGTGCTCGAGTCGAGCCCCGGAGCACCCACGGGCCTGGCGCCTATGTGCGTGCTGTAGCCCTTTCATCTGTAAAACAACACTCAGTTCAAGTTAAAAATCTTTTTGGGGATATAATGTTATAAACGCACTCTGATTGTGTACTTGTAGCACAGATTGATACTTTTTTGCAGCCTTGAGTGACCAAGATAGTATATTGTCTCATCTTCCACCCCAAGCCAGCATGTTCCCCTTGCAAATAGTGCAGCCGTTTGCGTTCACACGTCTTCCCGTTTGTCACGCCCCACTTGTAATGTTCCCATTCCCCAGTAGTAGGGGACCCGTAATATGAGGTATTACGTAATCATGTCGAAAGGTCACGCATGACATAAACGAAACTACCACCCCAGTGTTTACAAGTGTGGAGAAAGAGGACTATTCCGACGTTGTTGTATGTGAACTGATACTAACTAATGTCTTTTTGTCAGTTTAGTGTTTAAATGGTCCGCAAATGTGCGTTTCACATAACATGTGACCATTTGACGTGATTAAGCAATACGTAAGGTCACGCTGGGGTGTCATACGGCTAATGCAAGATGAGAAGTTTAAAAGTGGTTTAAAAGTGCATATTTGTTATTTTTCTTGCCGAAAATGACGATCATTTCGCTAAATCAGACCATTATGCCTCATTTGGGATCGTTTTTAAGCTGCATTGAAATTGTAAACTGTTGAAGTCCAATATAGTCTATTTAATTAAGAAAAATACATTTTTAATCAATGCATTCTATTATTATTAATGTGTATTTAACATTTATGCATTTGGCAAATGGGTGATTCTCGCGAAATTAGACTTATGAGGTGTCATGAAACATTTTGATAAAAAAAGTAAATGCAAAGTAAGAGTATTAAAATAAAAAAACATGCAGTTACAAACATCTCTTCATGTACTTTTTTGCACATGATTTCAAATGACATCATACAACCAATTTTGTTGTTTTTCCACATTTAAGGGGAAAATTTTCATTACCGCAATGTGTCCATGGTTTGGGTTCTTTGACATGGAAATATTTATAATTAAAAAATATAAAAATAATAAGCTTCAGTGTATGTTATACTATAAACATTTACAGTAAAGAAACATGTGGTGTTTGGTGATCATTGGTAAATGTAGAGACAATAATAAGGAATATAAATGTGTCCAAGACCAATTTTCTCATCCTCCGCAACAATTTTCAATCATTGTTTAAGCCCTCAATGAACTAACATTTTCAAAACAAAATTGTTTGATGGGACATAATTGACTGTGACACTCAAGATGGCAAGCGGGTAAGCAGTTCTTATTTTTTATCTTTAGATAAAAGTTAAAATTGTGTTCGTCATAGTACCTAGACAACTTTTTAGTTCTCATTACCGAAGCATGAATTTGTAAATGCTTATATTTAATGTAATATCACGGTGCGGTAATGATCTTTTTTGATAATAATAATCTTAAAAATGTAAATAATTCTATAGGAAATATATATTTTTTAAATCCTCTAAAAATAATGGTTATAGAAAGTTCAGACCTTAATCTTATATGTAAAAAAAAAAAATTGGTTTCAAGGGCTTTTTAAAAATTCTGATGCTGGACACTTTCTAAATCTGGATTTCGTGAGAATCACCCAGATGCTTGCAACTTCAAGGTACAGTATATATTTATCAGTGTGTGTATTTCTTTGGGTTAAACCCATAACCTTGGTACTGCATGCATCACGCTCCACTACAGGAACATTATATATTATGCAAATCTCCTCCTTACGTATGAAACTGTAAGCATCTGTGTTGCACTACACCCTTGTAGTTTAAATGTGAAACTTGTGCAACCCCATGCACATGTGCACAAGAATCATGTGTTACTTCAGATCTTTATCTGAATTCTTTCGCAAACCGACAGGTGAAATGTCAGCAGATTTACGGAAGTGGTGGGAGTGATGACTTGTTTCAGTTTGTTGAGTTAGAGATTCCCCTGTATTGTGTATTGTAGCATTTTTTCGCTTCCTGTCTTTGTAAATGAGTGGGTAAAACAGTGTTTTCACTTTTATTACATTTATAGTCGTTTAACATTGCTTTTAAATAGCACTGCTGTGCACAAAAGTGCAAATACTTCCCATAACCTCTTAATCAAAACGGAAACTGCATAAAGTAAATACACAAGAATAAGTTTAGATAAGCAGGATAAAACTGTTACATGCCATGTTGTGTCTTCTACACAAAGTTTCACATTTATCAGACTCTTTAATTCCATTAGTACATGCACTGAGTGACACACATGACTTTACATTAATGCATTTGGCAGACACTTGAATCCATACAGCAATACATTTTTATCAGTACGTGTGTTGTTCCCTGGGTTGAACCCATGACCTTTTGCGCTATTAATGCAATGCCCTACAACTGAACTTCTGTATAGGAACACATCTTTAGATGAGCTAAAAGAAAACCACTGGTTGATCAATATTGCATGGCAAGTTCAATTCTATGACCAAACCCCTCTCTATATCTATAAGAATGCTTTATTATAACCTACCTTTCCTGAAAAACTGGACTTGGAACACAATATAGACCAGACAAAGGGTGTGTGGCTCTCAGACGAGATAACATTTTTATTAGTGATGCACCGATGTATCGGCCACCGATATTTATCGGCCGATTTTTGATGAATTTGAAACCATCTGCATATCGGCAATAGCACGAGAAAGGCCGATACCGATTGTTTAATAATTAACTGCATAAAGAAATCCATTATATGTAAAAAATTAGTTGATGTTGTTAATAAAATAAATGCTGAATAGCAAAAACCACCTTTGAAGGTTGTTATGCTGTCTTATTATATTTGTTTTAGCTTAATTTGTGCCTCTCTTATTATGTTGGTCAGTTAAATGTTAATTAGATCCAATCCATGTTCAGTAAAAATAATCTGATGCAGAAATAAACTAGCTAATAGACCAACTGTATAGTATTGTATACAAGTGTTTAATATCGGTATCGGCATCGGTATCGGCCAGAAGTTGTCTGTTTAAATCGGCATCGGTATCGGCCCAAAAAAATCCTATCGGTGCATCCCTAATTTTTATGCAAAATTTTTCTAAGGTTAGCTGTTCACATAGTGAGTTCTATATTTAGAAATGATACTTTCTCTGTTGTTTGTACAAGATGTTCCTTTGTGTCAACAAAACCTAGTAGCAACAGTTTGTTGAACTTCTTAAATGTTAAAAATGTATTGCTAAAACACGTTACGAAGACTGTGAACTATGCAGTACTGACGCACTGGAACCACCAAGGATGACCCCACCCATAACACAATTGCGATGCAAGCATCCATTCAAGTTGTAGCGGTATTTGAAAGTTGAGAGAGATGGCAGCTTTACTGAGAAGGGGCGTGGTTTCAGCATTAACAGCGGACACACCCCCCATTTGAGATCAGAGAATCCTGTCTGTTTTTTTTTCAAGATTTACGTATTTTATTTACTTGCCATTTTTTTACACAGTAAAAAGTATAAAGTATAAATAGCGTCCCTTGTTGGCAAACGCCATTTACACTAGCTCCGCCCACCAATGTCCGATTGAAGCACTAAAGTTTAAAAAAGACAGGCTGAAATCAACTGCTGCGTCCGAAACCGCCTACTTCATACTATATAGTACGCAAAAAGCAGTAGGCGAGGCGAGTAGTATGTCCGAATACATAGTATTCGAAAAACAGTATGTGAAAAGTACCCGGATGACCTACTACTTCCGGTTAGATTTTGCAGTGTGCATATGATGGACGCTTCACTATCCCATGATGCCCCGGGAGAGGAGTTGTCCAACGAAGAAGAAGAGGCATGCGGCTATTTTTGCACTGATATGACACGACGTGATGACGACGTATGTCACGTGATGTAGCAACATGGCGGATGTAGTACGTCCGAATCTCATTCATACTACCAGGATTCATACTATACAGTACCTACTGTTTTAACGCCAAGTAAGTAAGTACTTCATCTAATTCAGTACCTACTATACAGTATGCGGTTTCGGACGCAGCCAACGGCTTATGGTCTGTGGAACTGGCCTTTGATGCGACATCGCTGGTTCAAATACGCCTTTTGCTGACCTTGATTTTTCCTCTATTACATATCACATCGAAAATGTTTGAAAAATAAAAAGAATTTGTCTACCAAGTATTTATTAGGAATCAAATTTATTAGGATCTTTTGATCAGGCTTTTGATCAGTAAGTCCTCATCGATCTGAAATCACTGTTGGTTTGAGTCGTTTATAACATGCATTTGAAAAAGCAAAACTCGTCAAACATAATCATTATACATATTCTTTATTATAATAAAAGAATCTGAAAAGGTTTGAAGAACAGCAATATAAATATATCCTTAAGCCATTTTCTGGAGCTGCATGTGTAAGGTTCTTCGTCTGCAGTTTCTGCACGAGAGCGCCCTCTGGCTTTTGGATGTAGCGGCATTTTACCTTAATTCATTGAGAAGCATAGCAAGCATATCAGCAGATATATATCGGTGCACCCCTAGAGTCGACTAATGTTGGTAGGTTTACTAATATCACATCCACCGCACTAGGCATTATATTTAGCCAAAGACGACTTGAGACTTATGCTACGTTCAGTTCAGCCGCGGTAGAGGCGTCAAGCACGAGTGATTTCAAGTCAATGTGAAGACACGCTGATGCGCGTCTGGAGGTCTCGTGGCGCGAATGAGGCGTTTAGCCTGACCCATTAGACGCGATTGCCTCGTTCGCGCGAATGGTGTGAATTGAGCGTTACAGCGAGGAAATACGCAAGTTGAAAAATTTGAACTTTAGCGGAAAAAAACGCTGTGTTAACCAATCAGGAGTTTGCTCTAGTAGTGACGTGATTACAGAAAGCAAGCGGAGTCGCAGAAATGACGCGGCCGGTGTGAACCCACAGTTACACTTAGGAGCGGCAAAATATAGGTGAAAAAATACACATTTTCAGAATTGCCCGAAAAACCACCTCATGCGCACGTAAAAACTATTTTGCGATATATGGGAGTTTTAGCTAAATTGACGTGTTTCCATTGGCCGTATTTTGAATTCGCAAAGTCAATTTGCGCAATTTAAAGGGTAATGGAAACCCAACTATTGTCACTTAGGGTAAATAGAAAATATCTTTAGATTTTTAGCTATAACTATCACTATTTGCACTAGTGTAAATAGTAGCTAAATTGTAAATAGCATCTAACGCTATCTAAATCATTCAAATTTGTCTGGATGGTTGTTTATCAATTTTTGCGGTGTGACAAACTGAGAACGCATTTAATATCGGACTTTGCACGACTTCAAGTGTTTTTCCCTCTTTACGCCCAAATAAACATTTTATTGCTCAAAGGTTGCTACTTTTATAGGGCGGTGGACTAAATGGAGATCTCAGTCACGTATGACTCATGCATCAACTTTGTCTTAAACGTTTCTTTATAGAAAATTCCTATGAAAGACCATAAAACGAAACACTTTGACACACATTTCTATCATACAGTAATAGCATAGTGCTGTAAACTCGAAGATACTGCTTACAGTACTACTCAGGAACGCAAGCAAAAGACTCCAATAAAACTCAATGCAATCTAAAATTAATAACATTAAAGAGCCATTAAGATCTCAATTAGGATTTTTCAATTTTTTTGTAATGGATTTCCCCACTTTAGATTCACAAAATGTTGATCTTTATCAGAATAAACCAAAGCAAATCAAACCATCACTTTAGCTGTTCCAAGGAAACACAGTAATGCATGTGGTCAATAAAAGGATTTGCAATAATGGTTGCTAAGGAAAGAGTTTCCCCGTCAGCTGTGCTGCCTCAAAGTGATGGCAAGGGTGACTTACAGGACTAGAATGTGGAGGGGTGTTATAAGGTGAAGGAAAGCCCGGTCATAAGGGTCTTCCCCTGCCACCACCTACGCTCACATTGTTCAGTTTACATAAACGCCTGAAACTGCTTTGCATTCTACCTGCTGACATAACTGATGTATTATTCATCTCAACTAAAGAAAATACTTTTTATTCATAAATGCATCTCATTGTGGTGTGGCATTATGTCTGCACAAAACTTGTGAAATGCATTTGTTTGCACAATAAAACAAAATATTTTTTTATTTTCACTGAATGATAAATTCAGGTCTCTTTTTCCAAACGTCATGCAAATTAATTATTAGTGTTTATTTAATGCGGGTGTTTTGCGTTTTAAAGCACTCAAAGCAGACAAAGTTCAAAACGTGCAATAAAACACGTCACAAACCGTTAAGCAGCTATCTATAGAGTCACACCCCTATTGTTTTCGCTGCTCGTACGCTTTACTTTTCACTGGAAAGTTGTAGCAGGACGAGTTTTTTGTAAAAGCAAAGGGGCCTCAGCGCTACGCAGGAAACCCTTTAATGTCACTGGCTGCCCGCAGACACGCCTGAGCTTGCAGAGCAGCAGGCATGTCATTCGCCTCCAGTAAAGCCTGCACGGTTTGTGCACACGATGGAGAAGACACATGTAAGAAACGCGCTTACACCTACACAGAGAGAGCGCTACCGAGAGCAGACATGCAGCAACTGCCGTGTTAGTCTCCTGCCCACACAGAGCAACATCAAGAGTGAAAGCCAGGGGCGAAGTGATTAAGATTACATTAGAAATCACAGACGGGCCGTTACAATTGACTCGGACGACTTGGAGTATTGATTATATCGTTACATAACACTGATGCGTATTATTGCATTCGTGAAATTTTCATTGGAATATTTCAGAATGAAAATACACACTCAAAGGCCATTATCCGACCATTATCAAGTGAACACTGGGAAACTGCTCCGTTCCGGTTTCCAATCTATGAAACCCTAGGGATGGTGATGTAATTTAGCTTTATGGGCCACTGAAAGGAAATTTATCTGAAGCCTGTGGGAATACACAAGCTTTTTGGAGTAGCTTTATCTTTTTAGAGAGTAATAAGTACTGAAAAGAAATCTACAGAGCAATAATTATTGACCCGCTATCCATTCACAAGTTAGACTTTTGCCTGATAGATAAATGTGGTTAGGTCAGGACTAGGGCTTAGAAGATACATTTACTCCCATGTCCAGTTATTCACTACTTGGGTCATGTATTTTAAAAGCAAGACTCTTTCGAAGACCTAAAATAACCCTGTGAATTTCTAGTCTGGCATAGTTCACTTAAAAAATCCAAATACTTGATTTTGCAGTCATGGTTTTTTTTAACCTGTACTTTATTTCTTCTGAAAAGAGTTTTATTCCAGCTTTTGTCTATATGGGGGTGGTTTTCTGGATAGGGCTTATGCTAATCCCAGACTAAAATGCACATTTAAAGGTGCAGTGTGTAATTTTTAGAAGGATCTCTTGACAGAAATGCTAAATAACATACAAAACTAGATTATCAGGGGTGTATAAAGACCTTTCATAATGAACCGTTATGTGTTTATTACCTTAAAATGAGACCTTTTTATCTACATACACCGAGGGTCCCCTTACATGGAAGTCGCCATTTTGTGCTGCCATGTTTCTACAGAAGCCCTTAAAGCAACACTATGTAGTTTTTTTTACCTTTAAATAATGTCTCTAAAATTATTTCAGTGATAGAACAACTTTTAACTGGACAAATTGTACTGCTGCTGCAACCTGAGCAGCCTCCTAGCTGCTACAAGCACACTCTGAAAGTGGCGGTGGAGGGTAGGAAACACAGACCCGCCCCTCCCCCTGCCTGCAGAAGAGTGTCTGATACCAGGCACTGTTGCGCCTTTCAACCACATGGGGGAGCTGTAAGTCATTTTTACATGGAAACTACATAGTAAAAAAATTGGTCCGTTAAAGCAACACTAAGTTGTCTCCAAAGATGACATGTTTGTCCGGCACCGGCTACCGTAGCTTCTCTATGCGTTTCAAAAGCGAGGGGTGAGCAGTGGACTAAGCCGTTGGTTCCAACTCGCAACCTCAACACTTGATGCTGCTAAAATTTACACACTGCACCTTTAAGCTGCCTTAAAGGGACACTACACCCACTTGCATAAAGCTTTGTATAGTTAGAACCCCAGTCATGTTTTTGAATGGTCATGCATCATTTTCTCAGTTGCCGCTGAGACAGGCGAAATACAGATTTCAGTGTTGCACTTCCTTCTTTCAATGATGTAAAAATCATCATATTGCATCATTGAAAGAAGGAAGTCCAATATCTTTGTTGAGGGAGTGAGACTACAAACACCCCTTTTCTCGGTCAAATAGGCACGAAATTTTAAATGTATGTTACATTTCGACTACAAATATGACACGCTTTCGATAAAGATTAATGTTTCTACGGGTAAATTGCTCCTTTAATTAAAAAAAATAACATATATCAGTGCTGTTGTTTTTTCTAGGGGTGGGCCGATGCGATATTCAATGTCGGTATTAGCCCGATATTGGCGGAAATGGCTGGATGGAATATTGTAGAGGTCGGGAGTACAATCCGATCCGATACCAACACAGACCTTGACATGGCAACTTTGCATAAATCGCGACTTGCTGAGCAACACGAATTTGCAAATTGTCCAAAGTTACACCTTAAATTTCATTTTTAATTTTTGTGCTGACTAACTAAAATATTGCTACTAGTTTGTTTGAAATATTTAAATAAAAATGAAGCAGCAGTATTGCACAATGTTTCATTGAGTCTTGAATTTGCACATTTAGCACAGTGAAACGTTTGAGTTCTGTAGCTCCGTTTTAGCTTTTTGAAGGGCTAACAAATGTGTTATTTGCAGCTTAAAGGTGCAGTGTGTAATTTTTATCAGGGGTGTATAAAGACCTTTTTATAATGAACTGTTATGTTTTTATTACCTTAGAATGAGACAATTTTATCTACATACACAGAGGGTCCCTTTACGTGGAAGTCACCATTTTGTGCCGCCATGTTTCTACAGAAGCCCTTAATGGACAAACTTTTTTTAATAAGTTGTCTCCGTCAATTACATGTTTTTCCAGTGGCGGGTACCATAGCTTCTTTATAAGTTTCAAAACAAGGGGTGAGCAGTGACCTGAGCCGTTTGGTTGCAATTCGCAACCTCACCACTGGATGCTGCTAAAATTTAAACAATGCACCTTTAATTGAATAAAAGGGCGATAGAGATGGTATTGGATTGGTATCAGTATCGACAGATACTCAAGGTTGTGGTATCAGACATGAAAATGGTATCGGCCCAGCCCTAGTTTTGTCTCAAGATGCACACCAGTAATGTAATTGTAAGGTATGTTTGCACAAACTACTTCAATGTCCGAATATAACAAAGACCTAGTCCTGAATTCATCTAAACCCGTTTCGGAAAACTGCCCCAAAGTGGAATAATACAAATGTATGGTGACCACAACTGTCCATTATTAAAGGGACAGTTCACCCAAAAATGAAAATTCTGTCATCATTTATTTACCATCATTTTGTTTTAAAGGAACAGTATGTAGGATTGTGGCCAAAACTGGTATTGCAATCACAAAACTTGTGGCTAAAACTGGTACTGCAATCACACAACTGGTGGCCAATACACAACATGACAACATAAACATCATTTGAGGGCTGCAACTCCACTTTTTAAATGACAATACTGGCCGGACCACTGTTGTCAGTGATATAAGTATTTGAATGAAAATGATTTCTTAATGTCTAGTGACATATCAGGGCTATTGCTATATGATTAATTGATATAAATTTCTTACATACTGCTCCTTTAAACATGTTTCTTTCCTATTTTGAACACAAAATAGGATATTTTGATAAACAGCTGACGGTGCCCATTGACTTCAATAGTATTTGTTTTTCCTACTCTGAAAGTCAATGGGAACTGTCAACATTGTGGTTTTGTGTTCATACAAGTTTAAAAACAACATGAGAGTAAATAAATGATGACAGAACTGTCATTTTGAGGCAAAGTATTCGTTTACCTATGATGCATTTGATCATCTTTAACTCACAGGGCAAAAACTAACGCGGGGTTATTGTAAAACGGTTATTGTAAAACGGACTGTTTACATTGTTGCACAAGGTTGAGCGTTTTGGTTTTCCGGTATTTTTTTCATGCTGTCAAAAGACAATCTCCTGCAAATTATTGGAAATGTATAATGTTTTTCCAAAGAGTTATTGATGAACGAGTGTTTTGGTGGCATGTACATTTTTTCATCATCTGTTTTTTTTTTTTTTTCTAAGTTGGGTGTGTAAAATACCAAATCCAGTGTTATATCATATTAATCAGTGTCTTGTTGACTAAAACTCTTAGCAACTTTTTTGGTGGGCTTGAAAATATTTTGACCCAGCGGTGTTAATTGTAATGCTGTGTTACTTACAACTAACCCCTCAGCACTTATGATATGAAAACCGCTAACGTTAGCGTAATTCTTGTCGTTGTTTTAAATAGGCTACACACGAATGATTGCTGGCTGCCAACAAAATAAATGTGTCTGTATTATCAAAAATCGTGTGTCAAATGTTATTTTTGTTCATATCTTTAATATTGAGTGAATAAAGTCACGTCAAAGATTAAAATTATAATGAAATGAATGGCTAAAATCAGACTTTGATGCTCATTATCTCAAAATTTGATTTTAAAACTGTAGTATAATTATTACAGACTGGGTCACATTCAAAAAATTTTTTGTCATAATTGAGCCGCTTTTTTCAAATATTTAGACATTTGTATCCATTTATAATTTAACTATTGTTAAAAAAGCGCTGAACGAATGAATACAGTGTGGATACCTGTCTATTATAGACCTATATATAATCAATATCCACTTCAAGTATATAGACAAAATAGTATTGAAATAACCCCCTGCCTGTTACATTAACTCCACCTATGGGGTAAGTTGTCACGTTTTGCACTTCTGTCATGTTTGGTGTAATTGTCCAAGAATGGTAAGGAGTCGGACTAGAAACAAACTTCAAATGTTCATTTGTGTCATTTGTAGCAGAGATGTGTGTGTTGCTTGTGTAAAAATATAATTCATCAAACTCAAATATTTTTTGAATGAAACCAAAAAGCGTTATGTTGTGCCTCGCTCTCCCCTTCTGCTTGAAAGAGAGCAGAACCTTTTATTTTGTGTTTCACGAAATAAAAATTCATAAATGAAGAAAGTGAATCCTGGAGAGACTATGGAAACTTTAACACTTCAGGGCCAATCCTCAAATTTATTAGGAATGCAAATGAGTCAGTGATACTGTACAAAACCACAAAGAAAAACAAAGATGCAGCTTTCTCCCCCCCCCATGTATCTCTTGCTCACTTTCTCTTTGGAAATGAATATGAGATGTTTTTGTCAGCAAGAACAGGAGTGGAAAAACAAGTATGACTGACTTCGTAAGCAATTTAGCAAAGAGGTGGTAAAACACAAGCAGAAAAAGAACTGCAAACAGATTGACTTGAACTGTCATGATTCACTAATGTGCTTAGACAGTTTAAAATGGAAACATATGACAAAATGCTCCAGATATGGCTTATGATGCCCGTCTGACTGGAAGACTGCAAATACCTTTTACAGTAATTAGTTTTGAGTGTTTTTAGTTATAAAACTAATATTTAGGACTCAAATAAAGTAAGTACATTTTAATTTTCAAGCACCTAATGTGACTCAGCGTCCACAGTCCATGCAAATAGTTGCAATAAAACAAATGTAACAAAACAGTCAAAATCCTGCCACTAACTAGGCTATGAAATGCAGTCACCAACTTTGAAACAAAGAGGAAAACCGCAAAAATTCAGCTATCTGCTGCCACAACTAAATCAGACTGGTATGGTTGACACAGTAAGACTAAATGATGCCATAAACAAGGCAATAACACGAAACATTTTGGGCATCGATCCAAACGTACAGACGGATTATGTTGATCAGATGTGTTTGTCTGTCAGCTCATTGAATGTTTGAACCCTAAACGTTAAGATACCGATAAACTACGTGCACAATACAATCACTGCTACTGTTGTCACATAATCACACTACTAAATCTCTCAGTACTGCGCAAAGCAAGAAATAAACACGAGTGTTACCTTTTTTGGCAACTGCAGTCCGCGATAAGCGCTTCTGTCTTGTCCTCAAACCAGATGCCGAGAGTAAGATCGAGAAAGATAGTAAAACAACTGAATTAAGTGAGAAGTGAGCCGGAACAACCTCCGACTGTGAGAAAGCGTTCAAATGTGTTTGTCCATGAGAAACGCGAGAGAGAATTGACAGTGAACACGCCTAACATGTTACTGACACTCCCATAAAGTCACACAGAGCACCGCCCGCGCACGCGCGCGCGCCCTTGAGCCTAAACTCAGATCTTTTACTTTACTGAGATGTTTACTTTACAGACTTTACCCTCACTCATTCTGAGAAACGAGTGAAATATACAAATCATCAACAACAAATGCTAGTTATATAACAGACACACAGAAAGACACTCAGTCTGAGACATGGCTGAGATCCCTGCTGAAAAAAACACTAAAACCATTACAGAAAATTCTAATTGTTTTATTGGTTTTATTGGGAATTTTATTGGTTCTAATGGAATATGGCCCAAAACACACTACAGTGTATTTTTTGTCTCTAATGGTATGTTTTGGTTCTATGGATTGGTTCTAATGGAAAAGTGTAGTGGTTTTAATGGTAAACGCTAATGGTTCCTATTGGTATTTTAATGGAAACCATTAGAATTTTCTGTAATGGTTTTGTTGTTTTTTTTTTCAGCAGGGATATAAAGTATGACAGACAGACACTCAGTCTGAGACATGACTGAGATATTAAACTCAACAGCAATAATGAAGTATGACAGACAGACAGACAGACAGACAGACAGACAGACAGACAGACAGACAGACACTCAGTCTGAGACATGAATGAGATATACAACTCAAGAGCAAAATAAAGTATGACAGACAGACAGACAGACAGACAGACAGACAGACAAACACTCAGTCTGAGACATGACTGAGATTCAAAACTCAACAACAACAATGAAGTATGACAGACAGACAGACAGACAGACAGACAGACACTCAGTCTGATACATGACTGAGATTTAAAACTAAGTACGACAGACAGACAGACAGACAGACAGACAGACAGACAGACAGAGAGACACTCAGTCTGAGACATGAATGAGATTTAAAACTCAACAACAACAATGAAGTACGACAGACAGACAGACAGGCAGGCAGGCAGGCAGGCAGACAGACAGACACTCAGTATGAGACATGAATGAGATATACAACTCAAGAGCAACAATAAAGTACGACCGACAGACAGACAGACAGACAGACAGACAGACAGACAGACAGACAGACAGACAGACAGACAGACAGACACTCAGTCTGAGACATGACTGAGATTTAAAACTCAACAACAACAATGAAGTACGACAGACAGACAGACAGGCAGGCAGGCAGGCAGGCAGACAGACAGACAGACAGACACTCACTCAGTATGAGACATGAATTAGATATACAACTCAAGAGCAACAATAAAGTATGACAGACAGACAGACAGACACTCAGTATGAGACATGACTGAGATTTAAAACTCAACAACAACAATGAAGTATGACAGACAGACAGACAGACAGACAGTATGAGACATGAATGAGATATACAACTCAAGAGCAAAAACGAAGTATGACAGACAGACATACAGACACTCAGTCTGAGACATGACTGAGATTTAAAACTCAACAGCAATAATGAAGTACGACAGACAGACAGACAGACAGACAGACAGACAGACAGACCAAGAGACATACAGGTACTCAGTCTGAGACACAGGTGCCTGATTTTATAATCAAACAATTAATAGAAAAAAAATTACATAATCATCAAATATGATTTTTAGTATGAGGCTGCCATTAATATTAAACACATTCATATTTTAATGTATACTTTTAGATTGTGTAATTTGCCATACAATTAAGATGCAATATATCTGATTGCCAAAAGATTGATTCACTGATACAGAAATTGTGGCAGCAGATTATAAAAACTCCAATCAAATCCTCACGTTTCTGGGGATTATGGACCATTTTCTTTATTAGGTAGACATGAAACAAAAGCGTCACTCAGGTCGGCTTTTTTCGAGCACTTAGGACGTTTTCATCAGAATAAAAACTGAATCATCGTGTTGCAGTCATTGCATTATGGAAAACAATAATTTGATTACTGGGTAGAGAGATACTGTAGATAGTGTGTGGTTTCTGGTTAGAGCTGAGCTAAAACTGGTAATGGGTAATGGGGACATTCTATTCTGCACCGGTACAATAATGGGCCGGATTAAAATGACCTGCTGCATCAGTGACTATGAGCTGGTCAAAAAAAATACCAACAAAAGATGTATTACTGCCACATGCATGCGTAAAAATATTTGCTAACGACACTGAAGAGAGAAACCAAAAGTTACCTCTCACTTAATTCTAATGAATGCTATTTGAGCAACATGTAAATATTATGGTATGTGGTAATTATTCATCACCATGGTATTGTCATTTGATGCCTTTACCATGTTGTCTTCACAGTACTTTGTTTTATAGGACTGCACAATCCATACAGGCTTAATTTAGCTTTTTGTGAAAATTTTCCATGTTATCTGGTTCATTTTATTGTCACATCCAAATGTGGACAAACCCTATTTTATTAACCCTATTCTGACATCAACAACACAACCAACAAGAATTTCCTGCCGGCATGTAAACAACGACACAAAGACGATGATCTCATATTGCAAAATCAATGATATTTATTCATATTCGGTCAGTAAACCACAGCACGAAAGCATAGAATAATATAAACAAACAGAAAAGCCACATCCATGTACAGGAAACATGAGCTCTTTGAGTTTCATCCCTGATGTGAGATGATAAATCCTGAGGGTCTGGAGAGTCTCGCGTGTTCAATGAGGAGATGACGTCATATTCAACCAAACACCCAGTGTCACGAATAGCATATAACTTCAAATCCAGATGCCACCAACGCACGCTTTGTGAAGCAACGCACACCTTCCCCTTTTACACCACAAGCAGAAGTTTAAACGCAGGCAGATGTGTGTACAGGACACATCATCGGCTCATGCCAAATCTCTCCAACGTTAGGGTGAAAATACGTGACAGATTATACATCGATCATGCAAAAGTCTGTGAAGTGCTGCGATAAGGCAAAAGTTTAGACATTTAGACCCATACTTCACACAGACCTGGATGAATATTGCAGAGTTAAAACATTCTGGGTCCTTTAAAGTTTTCTGCACATGTTTAACATGATTTGCATTCAGGTTTATGTAACACTTCAGCAGATGATGATGATATGATAGCTGCAAAGATCATTAGTTTTTTTTTTTAAATAGATGAATTTACATATTCGTTCAAGCAACAGAAAAGCAAGCACATGTGCACGAGACACAACAGAACACTTTGGTTGCAAAGACAACACTATTCAAACTGATACAACTTTTAAACTATGTACAACATAAAAATATGCAAAATAAATTCTCAAACCACTTTTCCAGATTGCACATTGTAAACAAACATACATCCATCCCATCTGTTTGTGTTAGTGAAGTACAGAGCTGTAAAAACTCTTCAGATGTAAAACCACAGTAAACAGGTCCAGATGTGACAAGTCGTGTCATCAAAATGATTTTCACATAAGCTGTCTAAATTAGTTATTTGTAAGCATTTATAAATTCAGCAGAAATAAAAAAAATCCAAATTGTGGATGAAAAGGTGGAGCATTTTCGTTACAAAATAACTATTAAGTGGTTGTACAAAACTGAAAATACGCAGGGAACGTATTCAAAAGTTGCACCTACAGATCCTTCACTGTATCCTCTCAAGAATAAACATCTTCACAAAACTCGACTCGGGCTGACACATCGCAGACACAGAGCAGAGTTTCATCTAGCATCCTTTAATCATAGTTCTCTTTAAAAATAAAACGACATTGAAAGATCCATGGTTGCTAACACACTACTCTAAATAGCAAACTGAGATGAAGACATCAAAAATGTCCACTACTCTATTATAATAAGAACAGATATATTTGTCTATATTTCTTTATCATCTGTATTTACAAGAATTTTTACTGATCTGTTACATTGTTGAAAGCTTGTACACTCTTAATTCACTGATAGGGAAATAAACTTTAAAGGGGAAATTAGATATTTGAATCATTTTGTTGATGTTTTGAAGTGTTCCATCATCCCTGATAATGTTTCAAGTTGGGGTGTTTCATTTTTTGAAAATGTCCTTTTAAGGCAAAGAGAATGGGAATGCTGAAGGTCCATTTCTTTAGATCGTTTAAAATAGCAGAGACCTCACTGATTTTTTTTGTCAAAGCGTTCTTTAAAACGTGAGGTATCGACAGCCATGTAAGTCTTGATAGTGAATTTCTTTTAAACCCCTTTTATCTATAAGATTTCTTCCACACCGTGAGCGAAGATCATAACCAATCCTGGCTCCAGAATCATATCTTCACCCATGTGTTGGTTCTCGCAGGCCATGACCACCACAGCCTGCTTACCCGGAATGCGCTTGGCCACGTAGTTTTCGTAATATCGACGGTTCATCTGCCGCGTCTCCAGCGTGGCCAAGCCTTGGGGCCAGTTACGCTCGTGGGCGTTTTCGATGAGGTCATTGACGATCGACAACGGGCATCCGCTGTCTATGAGTGAACGTTTAATGACGGCCTGAAGGACGGCGTCGGGGGTGGAGATCATTCCGCCCCAGCGGGTAACTCTAGCAGGCTGGAGGGAGTTTACCCACCTATTGATAGCCAAAAGAATGTGGTTAGTTCGACAGTCATCTGATTGTTACGATTATGGCCATTATGGCTTACTCAGTATTTTTTTATTTACTCAGTAAACACAAAGTAGTTCAAACTGGCATGTCAATATACCAGCTATCTTATCCACCTCTGAATACAAACAACTGTAGTAAGGCTTTTATATTTAGGTAAAGCAAACTCTACAGGCATTGCCTCCAAAGGCACTTCTCATATTATTGCCCTAGAATAAAACGCTTTATTGTTTTTCTCACTGTTGTACTGTAGGTGTCTTTGGATTAAAGTGTCTGATGAATGCCTGCATTTTTAAATATATTTAGTATGTGATGTGACTGAGCGAAGCAATAAACAAAAAAACAAATTATAAAACGGGCAGTTCTGGTTCTTCATTCTGATTGGTTGAAACGCGTTCTAAGCTGTGATAAAATACACCGGTCCGACCACATTACATAAGTATCACTGCGCCACTGTTGCTGCGTACTGATTTATGAAAATAAACACCAGAGTCTTTAATCATATTTTTAATTTGTCTACAATTGCACAATTAATGGCGATATCCAGATAAATGTCAATAAATATTGTTGCGTCATCTCGTCGATAAAGAGAAAACGTTGTCTTAGGAGTTTATAACTCAAGTTCATACGCCCGCTATTATCCACTGGGTGGCGATCTTACCCAATTTAAACACTGACGCATTCACTCAACACTGAAAACAGCGTGTTTTCATCAGGCTCTGAATCTGATCTCTTACAAAAGTTCTTCACATAGATGAATTATCTCCGCTTTTAGCTAAAAAGAGGTGATAAGAGAACAAATGAAGGTAGGATAAAAGGGTTTTTTGTTTGAAAGCGGATGGTCTGTTCTTTCATTTGATATTTTATGTTTATTTAAAGAAGATAATTTTTCTGCAAAGCATTAAACTAAAACTGGGTGGCAAATTAAATGTTAATGTATAAATTACATGAATGGTGATGTATAAAATAAACACCACAGTCTTATATCATATTTTCATTGTGTCTTTGCTGCATCTCTGTTGGTTGGGAACTGCGCTCTGTTTCAGTCACACTTGACTCTGAGGAACTACTTTGTTTGGCGGAAGAGTAATATTTGTACTAATATAATTACAACTTATTTGTGTTTTATTTTATAAAATTCCGCTAACGTTATGCATATGAAGTAACCGTTTTATAAACGCAATAATCCCCTCAAAGCAGTGGGGTTACCAGTGCATTTTATAACTCCGCTTCGCGTTGTGCCTAACAACGCCCCTTAGCTGTTATAAAATGCACTGGTAACCCACTGCTTCTTGGGGTTTATTGCTTTAATAATACTTTATTTTAAACAACACATACTGGATCATGAAAAGCCTGCACTGCGTAGCAAAACTGAAACATGAATTTGCATAGAATCTGATCATTTACTAGTCCTGGAACGTGCAGATGAAAGATTACACCGACAATTTTCCCTTCAATTAATTGCACTATATGCACAATAACTGTATTAAAGCGATATATGTATGTGTATTAAAGCAGTAGTTTTGCGAAAAATTTTAAATACCCCACGATTTACTCACCCTCAAGCCATCCAAGATGCATATGTCCATCATCTTTCAGACGAAAACAATTCAGGTTATTTTAGAAAACGTCCTGGCTCTTCCTAACTTTATAACGGTATAAAACAAGGTGACCATGACTTTAAAGCCCAAAAAAGTGCATCCATCTTTCACAAAAGTGGCTCCAGGGGGTTAACAAAGGCCTTAGGATGGCAATCAATGCGATTTTGTATGAAAAATATCCATATTTATAAACCATAATAATTAGTTTCCATTAGCGCAATGCACATTCACCAGAGAGTTTCAGTGTAGGACGTAACATACGATTTGTAGTGGGGTGTAGTGATAGGGTGGCCATTCGTGCCAGTTTTGCCGGACACGTCCCGAACATGTTTTCGGGTGGGTTCTCCCGGAAGTCGCGTTGGTCGACCGCATACGTCAACAAGGTTTAATATTTCGGCTTCAATTTCAAAAAAGCAACCGTTACATCTCAAGGTAAGAATGAAATTACAATGATTGTATGTCTTATAAGAAATAAATCTTAATTTTCTTATGTATTTTAACTGAAATGTGAGAACCTCGATGACGTATATGGTCGAGCAACGCGACTTCCGGAGAACGCACCCAAAAACATGTTCGGGACGTGTCCGGCGGAACTGGCACGAATGGCCACCCTATGTAGTGAAGAAAGCGGAGACACAGAGGAAAGACCAAAACAACGGCAATCATGAAGATACAAGAAGAAAAGAAGATACAAAAATTTTTAAGAAAATGGATTTTTAAGAAAATTATATTATCCCTACAGTTCATTGGCCACTACTGGAAGCTAGTTATTATAATTTATAAAGTTTTAAATATGGATATTTTATTAATAAAAATCGCATTGGTTACTTTTAGAAGACCTTTATTATCCCCCTATAGGGTTCCCACACCTTAGTTAACTTCAAATTCAAGGACATTTCAAGGACTTTCCAGGTCCAATATCCTCAAATTCAAGAACTAAATGTGGTGACGCATTTCAAGTGAGAGCAAGATTACACATCGGGTTACCTTTTAAGATACATTGTAACAGTTTTCTTTCAAGGGAACTCACGCTGCGTCACTGCAGGCGTCACTCCAGAGGTAAGTGCGTCTGAATGTGTATATCAAAATTCAACCAATGATGAGGCTTAACGACAAAGACAGGGTGACGCGGGAGTCAGGAAGTATATCGCTATCTTAAATATTGCCAAAGACGGCGTTACAGGGATGCAGGAAGTATGACAAGGAAGACGCAGCGTCTCGTTCCCTTCTCAGGAAACAACAGTTACATACGTAATCAAGACGTTTTCATGTGTCAAACATTAATATGCAAAAAAGCATTTTGGTATGAATCAACATTTGCATACAGAAGATTTAAGCATTTAAAGCAAACAGTTTAGCACGTGTGCTTAAAAAGTCTAGAATTTTTATGATATTATCCTACACTACACAGGAAATAATATGAATTTTTTCCCCAAAATCTTAAAATCATAAAATAGATTCAAGCACTTTCAATGACCTGTATCTGTTATTTATATTTTCAAAACTTCCCAGGTCCTTGAATTTTTCCCAGATTCACAAACTTTCAAGGACTCGTGGGAACCCCACCCTACAGCCATGTGGATTACTTCTGTGAAGGATGAATGCACTTCTTTTTTTAAAGTCGTGGGCCCCGTTTTCTACCATTACTATTATTAAAGCATAGAAGAGCCAGGACAGTTTTTAAAACAACTCAAATTGTGTTCGCCTGAAATATGATGGATCTCGGATGGCTTGAGAGCCAGCAAATCATAGAGTAATTTCAATTCTTCGCAGCACTATCGCTTTAAGAAACTAAATGGGACCAATATAAATTTCACTGAAGACATTACAGAAAGATACTCACTCCAAGATCTCATTGTACTCTATGGTCTCCTCCAGGTTCTGCAGGTTAGGATTAGCGCTGCGTATCGCTCGCATGTACGCTTTTAGGAGCTGGATGTCACGTTTCTGGAAAGTGAAATAGTACACGTGAATCATAGGGGTTACCGTTAATTTACCATGACATCATCACACCTCCCTACGCATATAAACTACTTCGTGATAAAAGATAAAATATGCAGGTCTTACCTGCTCTGCAAGTTGGTGCTTGTGTTCAGCTGCAGTCTTCTCCAGATCTGCGATCTTTGTCTGCTGTTGCTGCACCACACTGCGCAGGTGCTTGATACAATTATGGTTGGGCATCTCATCTTTGGGCATTTCGAGGCTGTAGGAGAGAAAAGCAGATGTGTTAAATCAATAAACAAAGCTTAAAGGCATGTTAGTCCTGTTTCTAAGAGGTGACCTTTATACGTAAATAGTCTGTTCAAAAACGATTCACTATTCCTTTAAAGATCACACTGAATTTATGTCAATAATCCTGTCCTCCAAGCTATTAATAAGTGCATTAATAGATACATGACCCATCCTCAGGCACTCACCCACAGCCTTCCTCGCACGTGACTGGTCGTTTGGGGTTATGCTCGCAGTCCTTGAGGTGCGACTGCAGCTGGTCGAGACGTAGGGTCGCCGTGCAGCCGAAGCCAGCGTTGTCACAGGACATCTGGAGTTTGGAAAGCATGTTACGCATGATGCGGGGAACGGGTCGTAGGTGGGCGAGAGTCACCACGGTGCGGTCCACAGGGCAAATCTGCTGCTGTGCGAACCACTGTGTAATGCAGGCGTTGCAGAAGGCATGTTCACAGTGCGGGGCCTGAGAGGAGACACAGATTGATCAGGATGTAACCTGAACTCTGAAGCTACTTGGCTTGCTGACCTTTAATGTGAACGTTCAGAATATTGAAGATGGTGAGGTCTCTTACACTATTGACTTTTCAATGTTTAAATCCTTTCTATTACCCCACTTAAATGTGAAAAGACTACTGTAAGTAAGCCATTCATGTATTTACAATTGAGCAGACATGTTGATCCAAAACGACTGACAAGGGCATTCAATCTATACATTTTTATTAACTACATGTGTTCACTGGGGAACAATTCATACATCTCTCATACAGAGGGTAAAAACTGCATTGATTTTTAATTTACAATGCAGTAAAGATTTTTTATAGTGGTTTGTAACTGAATCAGTTAAGGAATAGCACAGTTAAGATTAAAATGCTTAAAAAATATACTAAATCACCTGTTAATAACCTTTGCCTATTAAGTATTTTATTACACCTCCTTAAATCTAAAAAAAAACCTCAGTAGTGTTTTCTGTATTAATAAAATTTTGTATTACAGCGACTATGCCTGGAACCAATATACATCATCAGGAGAGTAATGGCGGCCCCTGTTGGTTTAAATGTATATTACATGTTTTTTAAGTAATAAATGTTAAACCCTAAACCACAAAACCAGTCATAATGGTAATTTTTTTGAAATCTGAATCATCTGAAAGCTGGTTTAATGGTATGTGACAATATCTGGCTGAGATATGAAAATCTGAGAGTGCAACAAGTTGTCCACATGAAGTCCTTAGCACCACATCCACTTAAAATTTTGTATATATTTACAGCAGCAAATTTATAAAATATCTTCTACATAAACTCTCTAAACATAATATCGTAATAATTTTTGGCATAAAACAAAATTTAATAATTTTGAAATATACAATTTCTTTTTGGCTATTGCTACAAATGAAGTGCTTAGTTCCAAAACATGATAAATTGCATTTTTTTTTTATTAGTTACCGCCAAAATCATTATAGTATCAGGTCAGTATTACAAAGTTAATTCTTAATTTTACGCGAAATCTGATATCCGCAGTGTTATTCTGCCATCTTTTCTCCCTTTATTTCCAAACCGTGACAAACGGCAGTCTCTTTCTCTGCAGAATGCAATAAATCAGCTCAACAAATCACAGTGCACCATTCCACGCACTGTAAACAATAATGGAAATGCTTTGAATACATACAGAATCCTATTTTTCCTCATCTACTTTGTACTTCGTGATCAACAAACAAAAACAAAATAATAGTTTTGATGGCATTGATAAACCTGTCGTGGTTTTCTGTGACGGGAAAGAAACGTAAACCATCAAAATTGAACAATTGACTTGAGAGGCACTCGGGGGAAGGAAAAATGCCGGCTGTTGTTTGTTCTCACACAACAGCATCAAGCTTCTGTCATGCTAACACATTGACCCCAGAGGATCTTATGAAAAACTTTCCATTATTTTACTCGAAGTCAACGAAAATCGCGCAGGACCAAAACATTTTACAGCTGATCGCTGTCAAAAAAGTTCAGCGATGATGTTCCAAGGATGACAGCAGCAATAACAGTGTTCCTAATATGACAAAGTAAGTGTTTTGATTAATGTTTATTTTTTAATCAGTGTATACCATGAATGCACATTTATATATTGATTCAATAGATTTATTGCATTTTGGGGAAGAAATACAGTAATCAGTTTTTATAGTAAATCTTTGAAAATCCAATTATGGATTTGAATTTTTAATGTTATTAAAACCTAAAGATGCTATGTGAAAGTTTGTAACAGAAAATAGTGGTTTTCATCTTGTCACTTTCTTGGTATAGAAAACACATTTTTACTGAAATTAGTCAAAAATGGATTTATTGTGTTTTGGAACCAAACTCTTTAAATATACTCGTGCTACTTATGACTGGTTTTGTGGTCAAGGGTCACACACTTTTAATCTGTATCTAACGACAGATTTTATAGTCAGACAGATACATTTTAGTCTTTATAGTGTGGTACACTTTAAGGTTAACCCTCCGTTGCTTACTCAAAAAGTTTGGCTTGAAATAAAAAAAAATATTGACCTGTACTGGCTCCTCCAACACACCGCTGCAGATGGGACATAACAGATCCTCGTCCACCTCTCCTTGGAACCTGGTGACGTCGTACCCCATGGCACATTACCAGAGCCCTTTTGTATGTCTGTTATGAGAAAGAGAAAGCAAACAAAACTCAATACTAAAGACACAAAGATGCAGAACATTTTTGACAAAAGCTTTTGCATTGAAGAAACAAGATCTGTAAAAATGAGGGAACTATACATTTTTTATTTCAATGAACTTCCAAAACCAATAAATTTACAGCAACAGATAAGTTTAAAGAACATCATGGCATTTGAGCTCAACATGAAGGTTAATAATGTCCTTGTACAGTACAGATGTAACATGATCACATCTCTTGTACATAGGTGACCTTTTTGGTTCGTTAGGGAGACAACGGGTCTACACAGATTTCTAAAGTGTAAGTCACAATGGATGTATGTTTTTGTGTGTGTATGCTGCGCTGGTATGACTTTACAGATGTTTTTTAAAAGAAATGTGGGTCCACTCTAAACGTGATGGACCATTAGAAAGCACGGCATAATTGAAGAGCATTTCGCAAGACCTAGGGACTGCATTAGGCTTTTAAGAGCAATACTATTAATACTGAGGGCGGAAATTTCACCCTCCATTACGAAACTTCATTACTCATCTCAGATAGATGTTACGGTTCTGTCATTCATAAAGTTCTGCATTTCATCCTTCTCAACACCAGAGGATTACTTTTGTGTTAATGAGAACTGGGTGCAAGAAGGCCTTTCATACTACAAGCACAAGCAATAAACTATGCTAAATACATTATTAAAATATGAGGAGTTTCGTTGTTTTTTTAATTGTTCAGAAATCTTGTATTTTGGTTGTGCATTCCAATTAATATAAATTCAACTGCAGTTGGATTGTTTTAATTGAAAACTTCATTACTTAAAAAATACAGCTAAGTAGCACCATAAAACAAAATAATAACATGATAACATAATAATAAACATGTTTTGACAAAAATGTTAAAAAATGGATTTTTTTTGCAACGAAACTCTTCATATAATACTTAAGACTTGAAAAGAACTTTCATTTACATCAGTTTTCTTGTTTACAAGATGATCGACTAAAATGTGTTTTCTGAATTTGTCAACAACAAATAAGACAAAAATCACACCACGACATGAAACTTTTGTATGAAAAAATACAGTGGACAAAAATCATGAGGAAACAAATAAAAATACGAAGAAATAATAATCGTAATACGTTGGGGATTTATATGTACAAATGTAACTTATAATAGGAAAGTGCCATAAAACACATCCTTTAACATTTAAAATCTGTACACACGCAGAAATAAAGGTGGGGTGTTACCCTTTAAAAAGTGCATCCATGTACCTAAAAAGTCCATATTAGTACCTCAAAGATACATATTAGTACTAGTACATTTCAGGACGTTTTTAAGGGTTCCGTCCCAGTGACAGCTTTTATACCTTTTTTCCTAAAAGTACAAAGTCTAAAATAGACATGGGCTGGTAACCAGTTTCAAGGTATATCGAGGTTTTAAAGACTCAATGTTTCAAAACTACCTACATTTTCTGTCATACCGTTTCTAAGGTATAAACTGTGTTTACACAAAAATAATTAAATCATTAAGGCATGCAATTAATTTGATGTTTACATTTAATATATTATATAGAAGAGGTTTTTCTTTATCATGGAGAGGATAATGTGATCATCCACCACTGTTATCCTATATAATCAAACAGGATTTTTATGTTGCTGAGCTCGCCAGTGTGTTTTTCTTTTTAATCCGGATGTACCAAATTGTTGATCTGGGCACTCTTAATGTTCCTGCCATCTCTCTGATGGATTTGTTGTGTTTTTGAAACCTAAATATGGTCTGTATCACTTGCATGGAGATGTCCCTGAATCGAATGATTTGAGTTCACAGCCACAGCTTTCAAATGCAATCGCCACACTTAAAATCAACTCAAGACCTTTAACATCTGTCATTCATGAGGAAATTATTTAAAAATAGACAATACCTGTCCATAAAACAGTTTTTAAGCCAACTGTTCCATTACGTTTGACCCCTTTAAAAAGGGGGAGCTACATATAAAACAGCTGTAATTCCTAAATCCTTCAGCCAATTTGGATGTGAATACCATCAAAATAAAGCTGAGAGTGTGCACTTTAAGCCAATATTCATTATAAGACTGTAACTGGAATACATTTTGGTAAACAGCTAAAATAACACAAAATGTTCCTCTGTTCCAATACTTATGGAGGGCACTGTATCTGTCAACTAAATTTAAAGGCACCATCACAAGACAAAAAATAAAATTTATCTGCTATTATGTCAGGTGATACATACCTTACCAAAGCACGCCCCACATGACTCCTGTACAATGAGTCTTCCTCATGTGTCAGGTAGGCAGGCCGATTCTCCTTATGATTCAGGACCGACCATCCCCCCTAAGAAAGACAAGAGAGATGCATCCATTATGATTCAATCAATACAGCACTGTTTATTCGGAGGAAATTAATGAACAGTGTTTGAAACAATTTCAACTAATGACCTACAGACTTCCTGGAAGCTTCAACCGAATCGGTGGCAAGCTTACTGTCAATTAGTTTATCCTCTATTTTAAGAGGCTCTCTGTATTAATCAGCCACTTTCTTTTTAGCAGCAATCCAAAACCAGTGTCGCTGAATCACGATACCATTAAGAAGCCAGATCATTTATAAAGCTGATACACAGAAAATTAAACAATAGTACAAAGACCGTTTTTACTGCGGTAGACATATTTGTGTGATATCAATGAAAAGAAAATACAAACCAGGATGTGTTTCAAACATTCTTGAGCTGATAATTTCAGCTTTTAAATATTTAAGCATTACATAATGCGATGAACTGACACTAGATTTGCATTACATCAAGATAACAAGATCAAGTTCCAATACATATTTTGAATGGCATACAACTTAACAAACGGAGCCATCAGAAAGACGTGCACAAATTCTGTAAAATCTGATTGCAAGATAGATTGTCATGGACTAAAAGTCTAGCAATGGACTTAAATTCAATGATATGGAAATAAAATAATATCAACAAATAATACATTACAACATTTGAGTGACCAACCGATAAAATGCAGTGGTTGATATATCGGACTGATATTTGACATTTTTTAGTTATTGGCACCGTGCAATAAATCTTATCAATCAGCTATATAAATCTATCCGTTCCATAAATTGTTGTTCCGTAATGAAAAGACACTCAGATGTAAAGGTGAAGTCTAAGAGACAGTAAAATGTACAAACACCATTTAATTTTTAAAGTGGTGTTACGTTGTGAATAAGAGAGACACGTTTAGACCTCGTATTTTAATCTGTCTCTTTTGTCCACTTTTGACTGCTTCTGTCCTGATTACAGAGGAAGTGGTATAGGGACGAGACCCTTTGTTTAAACACAAGTGGGAGAAAAGATGGGTTTAAAATAAGGGTGTCACGATTTCGATTTAAAATCGAAATCGATCGAAATTAAGTCACAACCTCGAACTTTGAATTAAAAAATGGAATTGTCGATGCTGCCACGAAACAATGTCCGGTCGCCTTGCCAAGCGGGAAAAAAAAGCACAATGTTGAGTGCTGCGAGTCAACCTCCAACTTAGCTAGCTACAGCCAGTCAACATGGCAGATGCAGGAGACAACACGCAAGCTGCTCTTTATATGGGAAACAAAACGCGCCTCCCGCCTTCAGCTGAACTCAATCTGAACAGAGCATGCCTGTGTGCACAACAGAACGGCGTCTGTGACAGGACTGGTCGTTTCTCTGAACTGAGATCTGTTTAAGTTTCACAACAACTTATTTCAGTTGCTAAAGAGTTATGAAAACAGCATTTAAACATGACTTATTGGGGTATAGTCTTACAATCTACGGTAATAAAAGTGCGTTTTTAAGGTGCAAAGTACTGACAGATGTTCATCTGACAGGAAGTTTCGTTTTTATCAGGTATGTGCGTGTGCCATATTTTTCCACTGGCAGCACAACTAACATGGCAGGGCATCTCCGGGTTCAAGGTCAGATATTATATTTCATAAAAGTCTAGTCTAAAAATGGCAAAGCATTTTTCTGGGTTTCAAAAAAAAAGTAAAAATCAAGAATCGAACCGTGACCTTAGAACCGAAAATGTAATCCAATCGAGGATTTGGAGAATTGTGACACCCCTAGTTTAAATGACGAAAACTAATATTAGGTAAAATGTTGCTTCTTTTTAGAGCCCGACCGATTTATCGTTTTGCCGATTTTATCGGCCGATATGAGCATGTCGCAGATATATCTGTATCGGCGTATAAGCCGCAGATATGTGCCGATATGAACGTTTGTTACAGAACACATTAAATGCATTTGAAAGATGTAAGTACTTGTTTGTCCAGCAGAGTGCGCCATACTGGTTGCTAAGGGCGACCCAGATCACTCACTGTAGTGACACCAGCCAATCCCCCACCCCCTTCACTTCAGTTCAGTCAGTCAGTCTCTCAGTTCAGGTGGCATGGAAGCAGTCACGCAGTGTCTTCTTCACAACATTGTTACACCTGGTATTAAGACGCATTCCCGCTTACATTTGGTGTTTTTAATCCGTCTCTTTGTCGACTTGCGAGTTAAAACGCAAGCGGGAGAAATGACGCGAGACGGAGAAATGACATGTTTAAACTACGCGCAGCCGTGCACTTATATATCACTATATGAGATTACTGCTGCTTGTGTTGTTGGGTAACATGCTCATTTCAGAGCAATTGATTCAATAAGCTCGCGCAACTCTACACCCTTGCTAAATAAAAGAGGCGGAGCGAAGACGCTTTATTTTTAAAGTTTGCACGGAACCCTGGGTTTGTGTTATAAAAACGTTGTGCACAACATTAAACATAGTGTACATTAGTATGTGCTCCGTCAAGCATTGTCTTCGTAACTGTGAGTGGCTAACGTTAACTAATTTGTGAAGAACACAACTTACTGTAAAGCTAATAATCAATGACTTCATAAGTTTCTCTTTATAACGTTCTCGTCAAAACTGCAAATGATGCAAGTTTTATGTATTTTGTTCTCTTTGTGTTTTAAAGTTATTTATAATAAGTCAAGTTTACTGTTTAGTGCACTGATATCCAACTAATTTTGGATAATAAAGTTTATTGTTAACTTCTTGCCTATAGTACATATCTTTGTCACATCAATATAAGTGTTGGATCACCACATTTGTGAGTGATCACCACATATGTGAGTGATCATTGCATTGCATTGTATTTATTCATATACAGTATATTATGTTAAAGTATATAGTGTATTCTATGTACAGTACTTTAGTATAATATACTGTAGTATATACTGAACTATAATATACACTAGGGATGCTCCGATCAGGATTTTTGCAGCCGATACCGATCACCGATTTGTAATCTTCGTGATCGGCCGATACCGATTCCGATACCGATTTTTTTTAAAGCTGATATGCAAGCTCTTTGATGACTGTAACTGTTACAATCTTTCTAAATAAAATAATACCACCGTACGGATGTTGCCTTTGTTATATTACTTGCAGTAATTAGGTATATTACTGTTTTAATAGAGACTCAAATAAATAAGCACAACAAATATTTATTCTGCAAAGAGAAATTTAATATGGCTTTAAAATGGCTTATGTCTCCTAAAAGTACTGAAAATAAAACACTTCACAGACTTTACTGTATTAATTAAATATACACGCATTCGTATGAAGTATAAAAATTCTTTAGTCAAGAGCAGAGAGTGATTTTATTGAGAAATGAATTAGGTTACTGCAGCTTTAAGACTTGACAGAGATCGCTCTGTTCACGTGCTCTGATGACAGGCTGCTGTGTGTGGGCGGCGGCTGAACGCAGACAAGCAGGTGTGAGGAAAATAAAAGTTTAAACGCTCAAAACTTTAAGACGCATGCAAATAAGAAACTTTTGGCATGAGGATGCAATTGTCCGTGATAGATATGTGTTGTATACGCTGTTTGATGGGGATGTGAAGACGCCTCGCGCTGTTTACCGGAGCGCTGTTTACCGGAGCGCTGTTTACCGGAGCGCGTAGAAAATACGCATATCTCTGTAAAGGCAAAGAAAGACATACCATCTGCACGCTGCACATGAGCAACAGGTTGTAAAAATGCTCGCGCTACGTAAAAAATGTCTTTAATTGCAGCCGCATTCAGGATCCTTTTGATGACAAAAGTAAACAGAAAGATCGGTTTATGAGATCGGCAGATTTAGCGAGCACCGATCGAGTCATTTAATACACATAAAGAATATCGGCCGATATATCGTTATCGGTCTTTTTTTTACTCCCTAATATCTGTATCGGCATCGGCCCGAAAAAACGCATATCGGTCGGGCTCTACTTCTTTTGTTGCTAGTAAATATGCTGCATAGAGTTTTCTATCAGCTTCTTTTTTGTCCACCAATCAAGTGCCTTGTCATAAATGAGTAAAAAATGAACAAATAAATAAATGAGTAAACGTTTGCACCGCCCCCTCAATCGGCAATCTCACAGGCTGACGATAGGACGATCTCACAATGGGAAATATTGTCCGCAACTTTAAATTCTCGCAAAAAATAAATAAATAAATAATAAAAGAGGCAGAAAGCAGGTGCTTAAGTTATATCAATGAAAGCCTAAAGATAGCACTGTACACTGTGTGTTCAGGGTCTGATGTAAAAATATTGTGCTCTGTACATTTCATTACATTAATAGGTGGAGAGTAGGCGGTCTTATGAGGCTGCTCGAACACATATATAAACAGCCTCTTATTCAAACAGTACTGTGAAGCTTCAGATCCACAGTAAATGTGGTAAGTAATTAAAAAGCGTATATTTATAAATATTATGCATAACAAACGGTTCAATTCAGTTTGAACAATTTTCTCTCATTTACTGTAATAACAATCATTAGTTATAATTATTAGTTATATCCGCCATTTCGGACAATTGGCTTCATACATTGCTTTGTCAATATCATCCATGAAAAAAACCCTATATGGGTCGACAACAAAAAAGTTTTAGTAGATTAGTTTAGTAGTTTCTACCCTCGATGAAGCAGAACAGATCAGCAGAGATTCGATGCGTTTTATGTAACATTGCTAAAAGCACTTTAATCTCACAGCACTAAATTTCCTCACAGAACCCAAGACAAGTCATAAAACTCCTGAAGATTTAGTTAGTATGCAGATCAGTTCTTTTAGGAGTGCCAAATACTGGCACATATGCAAAAGCAAGCAGGCTGCGTCGTGTAGTCACAGCATCTTTTTGCATCTTTTCCGATTCATAACAGTGCTGGGAGGGGTATTGTTGTGTCCCAGTAGGCTGGTGGTGACCTAATTTTAGCTCGTCTAAGCAGACATAGGAGGAGAGCGTGGGTGAAACGTTCTCCCCTCAACCCCCATTTTAGCAACGGTTCACCTTCAACAATCCTTAGCCTTTTCTATTTAATAAAGCACTGGAGAAGCAAAGCACCTCCACGATGACCAGGCGCATGTGATTTTGGATTGCAAAATCCAAGTAGCATCCTGGTCAAGAATGGGACCAAACATGTTTTGTTTCAACACAAGCTTTAAAAAAAAAAAAAACACAAGCTTGGTTGATATGTGTCATATTTAAATCGATGACAGATCTTGTACTGAAGTGTATAGATAAGATAAGACAAGATAGTCCTCAGGGATATTGTCCTCATGGGTTCAATTTTTTTTAAAGCCATACCAAGTACCATATCTTTCATTACATCTGCTGTTGTGCAACTGCAAAATGGTGGATATACCTTTTTGCTGAATATCTGTTTTTATATAACACACATGACTGTAAGCAGGCAGGCCTGCTGTTTCATTACAAACAGAAAGCAATGAGGGGATTGAGGGGTTAATACTAAACTGACTGACGTGGGCATTTACACTTATAGCTATTAAACAACACAATGCAAATGATCAAAAACAATAGTCCCATCTGAACTGGAAAAATTGTTATGAATATGAAGTTAGATGCACAGGTTAACTGCAGATATTTCAGTGTCAAGTTCTGCTAAAATAAGTTACCTGGACTAATGATTTAAACACACATATAGCACAGCTGTAAAACCCATCACATAGTCAGACCACGAAACACATTCACATCTGATTTGGAAAAACATACATTTTACATTCGCCAACATGAAGGACATGATTTCTGCTGTGATTGTGGAAGTAACGATGGGATTAGCATTAGCCATCTCGATAAAAAAAACTACATATACTTATCACAACCACACGTCATTTAAATGTTTAACTTACTCGGGTTGTTTCCATATAACAATTGCTGAAAAGTGTTCAAACTGTCCTTATTTGCTGTTAAACGTCACACAGACAACATTTAAAGAGTCTGCGCGGATGTTTAGCAGCTAGCATGGCTAACTAGCATTCATTCTGGCTAACGTTAGCTGACGCGCTTTAGTTTAGCGTTATTGTAACGTCTAAACATTAAACCAAAGAGTTTAATAATGCAACAATACAAATTTTAGCAATAAGTAAAATCCCTCTAAATGACATCTAAATACTGTTGAGGTCAAATAACGCCTTGTTGACTTTATGATTCATGCCACAGCGCTCGTACATCATTCAGTCTGTACTGCTACCCGGTTATTTAAGCAGTTGATATTAATTAAAGCGTTAGAAACATTATTGTAATACCTGTTCCCGATAGCTGTATTCCTCTAAAATTTGATCTGCTCTAACTCCTGGATTTGAGGATATATGAGAGCTTGTTGCTTTTCCTCCTGAGCCGAGCGGATGAAGTCTGTCTCTACTAGTCTGCGCCTACAGGATCGTGCGTGCGCGTGCGAGCGGCGGTGGGTAATTAAATCACATACTTCAAAAGCATGCACACTTCTCAAGAGAAATATGATAGATAGAGATAGATAGATATCTTTGGTGTCCCCAGAGTACGTATACGTATGTGATGAAGTTCTAGCTTAAAATACCATATAGATAATTTATTATAGCATGTTAAATGGCCACTTTGTAGGTGTGAGCAAAAATGTGTAGTTTTGGGTAACTTATGTCCTTTAAAATGCAAATGAGCTGATCTCTGCTGCACTAAATGGCAGTGCTGTGTTTGAATAAGTGTGCAGAATAAGGGGCGGTATTATCCCTTTCTGACATCACAAGGGGAGCCACATTTAAAAAACCCTTACTGGGTTGTTGGTTTTAACATTTTCTAGGTTGCTACAAGCATTGGGGCCCAATTATAGCACGTTAACATGGAAAAAGTCTGATTTTAATTATATGTCCCCTTTAAGACTCATCTATTTACATCTGACGCTTTGATCCAAAGAGACTTGTAATGCATACAATCCATACAGTGTGTTTCCTGGTAATCCAATGGGTTTTTGCATTGCAGAAAAGCTTTCAATTTATACATTTTTTTAGGATTTGCATGTTTTTGATAAAATGTGTAACTTGAAGGCTACTGTATGTAAGTCACTTTGAATTAAAGCATCTGCCAAATGCATAAATGTAAATCTAAGTAGATTCGGTGTAGAAATATGCCTATCGGCTTCATGAAGAAACCTTGTACCAGATACCTGACAGTTTGGGGGTGGTGAGAAGGTGTTGAGTTCACTTCAGTCATTAGGCAAAGCAAGTTGATCAATGCCTTCCCGCCGTGTGATCTCTGATAAGCTTATACAAAGCTGCATGCTGATGAAACATTAACCTCAACTTCACTAAAACATTATGATGAATCTCCTGAGTTCACACTAGATACTAGAAGAGCGGATTGTGCAGAACATGTAACCAGTTAAAGAGACTGCAGGGAGTGGACAGACAGTCAGGTAAAGAGATGTTTCTTGCATTTTGAAGGCTTGAATTTTTGTGCAGTGAACTATAACCGAATCTAAATGTTAATGTTTAATTTATTTTCTTTTAAATTAATTGGAAAAATATTGGGATTTCATAGAGCGACCAAAGTAATAGACTGTCCAGCCAAATCTAAGTGCAGTACATGGTTGGGAGCTTTTTTGAAAGTGTTTTTTAAAGGGTTTACCTTTAACTGCATTACTGTCTAAGAGAGTATGAAAATATTTCATTGACACATAATGTTTGTAACTTATTTTTGATAATATAATTGTCATATAGTCACCCATTCAGTTCAGAAAAGCTATTTTATAATATTTATATCACTGTAGAAATTACAGTATTACTGGTTGCCAGTAACTTACTGTAAATTTTACATTTATGTTATTTACTTGCAACAATTTGTTCAAAGTTAAATTAACATGAAACATTTTCAGCCTTTATCTTCTACAGTAAGTTACTGGCAACCAGCTGCATAATTACAGCTAATATTTTACAGTGTATTGTTTACCAAGACTCATTATTAAATAATGATATTTATTATCATTTTCCCCAAGGATGAAAATGAGCTTCAAACTCGAGCTTTACTGTATCAGTTTTGTAATAATCGCACCCATCATATTGGGAACTCATGCCAATAATGGCCATATCCACAAACCCAGGATGTTGAACCAAAGTGCACAAGCCAAATCTACCCAGGAACACCTAGAGGAAGCTTTTGAAGAACAGGTGCGTGATTGATTTATTGCCCACCTTTAATTATTTATTCATAAGAAAATCTATGTCTACCTCATTCTTTAATTTTTTAAAAAAGAGATCAAAGTGCAAAAATATAGTAACTCTGATGCAATCACTCAGTTGGTTAAAGCTGTAGTTTCACTACCTGTGTTAAAGACTTTATGATCATAATGTATACTATCATAAAAATCACCATGTGTTGTTAACCTTAAATATAATTTCTGTGTTGAAAATATGAGTTAAGATATGAACCTCTCTCAAATTTCTTATACTCAAGGGCTACTACTTGCAACGCCTGTTCCTGCATTATGGGGAAAATGGGACTCTGACCTATGAGGGTCTGCAGAAGCTACTGGGCAGTTTGGGTTTGGGAGAGGTCAGCGTGTTAGAGATTCAGCATGGTGGAGTGAAGCATTCTTCTCCAGCTTTACCCCATTCCCACTTACACGAAGACCAACATCATCCTCAGCCTACAAACTCACCACCATTCATAGAAAGGTATGAGGTCTAAATTCATACTTCCCGGATTTCTTCTAATCTTCTGTTAAGTCTTATTTTACCTAATGGTCTGTGCTATCGTCTATATACGCTGACATGCATAGATATTCAATTTATACTGACTCTATGGACTAATCCTTAAAAACATTCAGTCCTCATATTGAATCAGAGGTTAGTGGATCTTCTGGAGAATGGCATCACTCGAAATCTGACTATTTCCCATACCCCGGCCTGAGACAGAGACCTGAAAAAACTATCTCGTTGCCATCAAAGCACCCAACAGAGAAACACTTTCATGGGAATGTGAGTAAACTCTTCTTAAACTTCTTTATTTCCTGAAGTGTTCCTAATGGCAAAGTCCACAAATGAGTCCTCTTTACTATCACATGGCCAAAGGTCTGATGCTATCTTTGGGTCTCAATTCAATTTTAGTCCTGTGTGAGGTTTTACAGAGTATTTTGGAAAGAGGTCATCACATTTAAAAAGAGATAAAGAACCAAGATAAAAGAAATGAAATAGGTGCTACCTAAAATGGATCACAGATGTATTCGGATAGGGTTGTGAACTGTAGGGAAAACAATGCTGATAAGGGCATACTAACGCATTTTATATAAAATGATAAGTGAAATAACTATGCATACCGTGTAATGTGAAAGTACACTGAAAAAAATTATTCATTTAATTTACAAAATTTTTTAAGGTAAGTGGTTGAAAAAATTGTATTAAAGCTACATTTAAACAAAAGTTTTTTGTTTTGTTTTTCTATTTTTTTGTTTAAATGTAGCTTAAATACATTGATTGCAACCAATTAACCTTAAAAAATTTAGTAAATTGAATGAATAATTTTTTTCAGTGTAAGCCCTAAAATAAAACTACCTATATGAAAATGCTGCTTTCGTGCCATTCTTAGGTAAAATATGAACAAACCCAACCATTGTTTTAAACTGATCAGAGAATGTCCATATTTGACCCAGCAATGGGTAGAAACACCCCAGCATATTAAACTAAACACAGGGGTTGGGGTTTGTCCATATTTTACCCAACCATAAGTTGACACTTTTTTTTGAATGCAGCAAATTTAAAAATGGACCACAAATAAATTTATTTTATGCATTTTAAAAAAGAAGAAAACTTTTTCTATATCTTTTATTGTTGACCTCAAAGGTTGTGTGCTCAGTTAAACTTTAACATTATAATATGCTTAAAAAAATGTTATATAATCCCAATGTTTATGTAAGGATAATGTATAGGCACTTATTACATGGCTATTTACCTCATAAGTAAGGTTAAGAAGATTAAATAATGATTTGAAAATTTTTATTTGTAAATTTTTAACGAATGCAAACCTTCCGCGAGGAAAACCTGTTTATTAAAGGTGCAGTGTATAAACTTTAGTGGCATCTAGTGGTGAGGATGCAAATTGCAACCAACAGCTCAGTTCACAGCTCACCCCTTGCTTTTGAAACACAGAGAAGATACGGTAGCCGACACAGGACAAACATGTCATTGTTGGAGACAACGTAATAAAAAAGTTTGTCCGTTAAGGGCTTCTGTAAAAACATTGCAGCACAAAATGGCGTCTTCCATGTAAGGGGACCCTCTGTGTATGTAGATAAAAACGTCTCTTTCTAAGGTAATAAAAACTTAATGGTTCATTATGAAAGGTCTTTAAACACCCCTGATAATATAGTTTTGTATAATATTTTGCATTTCTGTCAAGAGATCCTTCTAAAAATTACACATTGCACCTTTAATGTGCACAAACACACTATTTGGTTAAATCAATTAAATATTTTGTAATATTAAACTGTACCTGTCATAGAAAAATGCGATATCCTGGTTACCGTGTGTTGTTAGTTTTGAGCGGTTGTTATCTGGGAATAAATGTCATGACTGGCCGTGTAATAAAATCACACATCTTTCCTTTCGGTTTCTTTGTTTCCTATCACAGTGTCTGAATGTAACCCAGCTCCTGTGGAACTTTGGGCTCGGCCAAGCAGCCCATATCACTCCTGCCCACTTTACCTTCATCTGCCCTGCTCTCCTCTACCAGATTGACAGCGGGGTTTGTCTGCGACACACTGAGGTCAATGGACAGGACAACAGAACCAGTCAAGGTTTCCTCAGAGGTGTGTGGATAAACCGTTTGATATGTGTGGTATTAGAAGAATGAGTTTATTTGGGTTGCTGGGGTTAAACAAGGTCATTGTATCTCAGCACTAGGATGGGCTTCTCTGGCACTTCTTGTGATCAGTCTGCCCTCCTTGTTCGCCTTGGGATTGGCACCTCTGCTTCGCCCTTCCAGCCTGCAGACGTTCCTCTGCCCGATGGCTGGCATGGCAGTGGGTACGCTTTGTGGAGACGCTCTCCTCCACCTTCTGCCCCATGTAAGTAACAAATGCATAATGTCTTTTCTATTCTGAAATGCATTAAAGCGACATTCCACTTTTTTTGGAAAAAAATAATTTTCCAGCTTCCGTAGAGTTAAACAATTGAGTTTTACCATTTTGGAACGGTATGCTTTTAGCATAGCTTAGCATTTAATCTGATTAGACCATTGGCATTGCACTAAAAAATAATAACCAAAGTGTTTCGACATTTTTCCTATTCAAAACTTGACTCTTCTGTAGTTACATCGTGTACTAAGACTGACGGAAAATTAAAAGCTGCGATTTTCTAGACAGATATGGCTAGAAACTATACTATTATTATGGCGTAATAATCAAGGACTATGCTGATGTAACATGGCTGCAGCAGGCGTAGTGATATTACGCAGTGCCCGAAAATAGTCCCCTGCCATTGAAAGTTACCAATGGGACTATTTTCGTTTGAAATAGTTTGAAATAGGAAAAATATCAAAGCTCTTTGGTCATTTTTGAGTGCGATGCTAATGGTCTAATCAGATTCAATGGATTATGCTAAGCTATGCTAAAAGTGCTAGCGCCAGAGCCGGAGATCGGCTGAATGGATTCCAAAACGCTAAAAATCAATTGTTTAACTCTTGGGGAGCTGGAAAATGAGCCTATTTTCAAAAAAAGTGAAGTGTCTCTTTAAAGGGCGCCTATTATGCATATTTTTACAATATGTAATATAAGTTTTAGGTGTGCCCACAATGTGTCTGTGAAGTTTCAACTGAAAAAATACCCCAACAATCATTTATTATAGCATGTCCAAAATCCCCCTATTTGGGTGTGAGCAAAAATGCACTATTCGTGTCTGTACCTTTAAATGCAAATAAGCTACTGCTCCTCACTCCCTTGCCAAAAGTGAGCCCTTTCAGTTAAAATAGATCTGAACACAGTCTGAAACAATAGTATCTAACTATTGAGACATGGCGGACAGCATACAACTCGCTGAGGGTGAAAACTATGATAATCCAGATCTGTCTGTTTTAGTCAATCTGCTTAGGTGGTCAATTGAGACACATTACTGATATCTTTTTTACAACCTTTATTGTAATACTGAGTAATAGAAGTTTGTTATTGTGATTTCAGGCCATCTTCAGTGAGCACAATGAACCTCAGGATGCTGTTTTAAAGGGTCTGAGTGTGCTGGGGGGACTTTATCTTCTTTTTGTGTTTGAGAGTCTTTTGAGGCTTAAGCAACATTTCAAGGTGACTATTATTGTTAACATATTTACCACTGACACAGTGTTTGGGGGGCATCCAATTTTTTTTAAATAGCCAATGGGCTTAAGTTACATCACAAACATCTTATTGTATCGAGTATTTAACTAGACATAAATCTGTGTAGTTCATAAAAAAGTCATGAATAATTTGATTGTTATCATATGTCCTTTTCTCTTCTTTAAAATCCTAGAAAAGGAAACCTGATGCTGAATCTGGAAGAGAGTTGGATGCACTAAATGGTACAAAAAATAACACATGAGACAAAAAACCTTAGTGATTATGCACATTTTATATATGGTCTCTGTTCTAGGTACTACATCAACCAATCAGAACGAGAGTTTAGAGACTGGGCACGGGCATTCTCATGAGCAGCCTGTGTCAGGGCAGATGGGGATCAAAAGCATGGCATGGATGGTGGTCATGGGAGATGGGATACACAACCTTACTGATGGACTAGCTATTGGTAAGTTGGTTTATATAACAAATCATTTATTGAAGGCGTGCTAAGTATTCTTTCATTAAAATGAGCAGTAATTTTGCCAAATATGTTTAAAATGGTACTCTCATAAGGGATGATGACTCCATTTTTGTTGGCATCTTGTAATCTTTAAAAGATGTCTCTTATGTTGGCTTCCATGCTGAGGATAAAATATGGTATCTAAAGCAAAACCAGTTATGAACCACTGGTATAAAAGACAAAACCGAGAGCCAGTGACTTACACATTTAATTCACAAATGTCATATTGCTTTTGTAATGTGCCGAAACTACAAACAAATATCATAATGCATTAACCCCTTTTTCTTCCTTTTCTAGGTGTTGCATTTTCTCAGAGCCTGACTGGTGGACTCAGCACCACAATTGCTGTTTTCTGCCACGAGTTACCTCATGAGCTAGGTACAACCTTATACAACAAGGCCCGTATTCACAAAACAAAAGAGATCTCTTAAATTCCAGTAAAAGTTCTTAGCTAAGAGTTGAGAGCAACTTTTACCAAGGAATTGAAATCTTAAAGAGACACTCCACTTTTTTTGAAAATGCTTATTTTCCAGCTTCCCTAGAGTTAAAATTTGATTTTACCATTGCATAACTTGCTGATGTAACATTGCTGCAGCGGGGGCAATGATATTACGCAGCGCCTAAAAATAGTCCCCTGCTATTGAAAGTAACCAAAGGGACTATTTTCTGGTGCTGCGTAATATCATTGCGCCTGCTGCAGCCATGTTACAGCCGCAAAGTCCTTGATTTTTACCCCAGAATGATAGTATAGTTCCTAGCTATATGGGCCTAGAAAATCGCAACTTTTAATTTTCCGTTGGTCTTAGTACACAATGTAACTACAGAAGAGTCAAGTTTTAAATAGGAAAAATATCGAAACTCTGGTCATTTTTGAGCACGATGCAAATGGTCTAATCAGATTCAATGGATTATGCTAAGCTATGCTAAAAGTGGTACCACCAGATGCGGAGATCGGCTGAACGGATTCCAAAACAGTAAAAATCAAATGTTTAACTGTAGGGGAGCTGGAAAATGAGCATATTTTCCAAAAAGTGGAGTGTCCCTTTAAGCTAAGAAATAAGGTGGGGTTGACCTTGTTGCTAATGGATGATGTCATCAAGATTTTTACTATGGCCACAGTGATTGACTGATAAGCCTCTGTGAATGATTTAATCATAGATATATTATATAAGTAGTTTCATGATGCCTTTTTCATATAAAGATTGTAAAATAGGCAATTTAAAATAATTTCAATAAAATAACCATTTTTGGTTCCCCAAAGGTTATTAACGTTTTTTTATAGTCCACTACAAATTACCTTTTGTGAAACTGGAAATTTCTTCAGATGTTAAAGGTTCTTCATAGTACCATACAACCAATAATGGTTAATTTATGTAATTTTGTAGCACCTTTTTTAAAGTGTGTATTTACAGACTTTTAATGAACAGAAGAATAATCATAGATGACTACGGAAGAGGATTAGGGCCACTGGTGAAAAAAATATTTGAATTCTGACTTTATTCTGAGATTAAAATCAGAATTCTGAGATTAAAGTCAAAATTCTGAGTTTAAAGCAACACTATGTAGTTTCCATGTAAAAATGACATACAGCTCCCCCATGTGGTTAAAAAGTGCAACAGTGCCTGGTATCAGACACTCTTCTGCAGGCAGGGGGGTGGGGCGGGGCTGTGTTTCCTACCCTCCACTGCCACTTTCAGAGTGTGCTTGTAGCAGCTAGGAGGCTGCTCAGGTTGGAGCAACAGTACAATTTGTCCAGTTAAAAGTTGTTCTATCACTGAAATAATTTTAGGGACATTATTTAAAGGTAAAAAAACTACATAGTGTTGCTTTAAAGTCAGAATTCTGAGATTAAAGTCAGAATTCTGAGAATAAAGTCAGAATTCAAATATTTTTTTCACCAGTGGCCCTAATCCTCTTCCGTAGATGACAGTAAGACATGCAAACATAAAAGAAAACCAAACTTGCTCAATTTATGAAAAGAAGGCAACAGCCATTTTAGTATTGTTAGTGATTGGTCTTAATGAATGAGTCCTCTTGACTACCCTTAACTGGCCATTATTTTTAAGAGTTTCAACTAAAACAGAAAGTTAGGAGCTATGTTTAGGGTTAAGATGCTTTGAGAATACAGAACCAGATGTATATACTCAGTATAATCTCCTGAAAATCTTTCTCATTCTTTGCTGCTTTACAGGTGATTTGGCAGTGCTGCTGGCTGCCGGCTGGCCCGTGCGCAGACTGGCTGTGTTCAGTGTCATCTCTGCCCTGCTGGGATTTGTTGGTGTGTCAATAGGAACAGCACTGGGAAACCAGTATGCAGCGCACTCTCCATGGATTCTCACCATTACGGCTGGGGTCTTCCTATATGTTGCTCTTGCTGACATGGTAAAAACTAATTACTAATCCTGCTTGCAAAGGAGAACAATTGTGTTTGTAATTACCTTCATGTCATACCAGACATATTAAAGAATCAACAGCTCTTGCCAGGCAATGACAGGTCATATGATGAAGTCATATGTGCATATTCTTTTGGTACTGTGGTACCATTTGGATAATGACAGACATGGCCACTATGGCAAGAGCTGCTATGTTTTTTAAAGTGTCTGGTTTTGGATTTCAAAAAAAATATACAGGGAGGGTGATAAATGATCATTTTAATTTTAAAAGGGCCTATCTTATTAAACTTATGTTACATATGAAATCTGAGGATCTCCATCCTTAATGTTAAAGACTTCACTTTGCTGAATCTGGGTAATATTTGTGACTTTATTTAACTAATCACTTTTTCTTTAGATGCCTGAAATGCTTCATGGTGATGCTGGATCTCAAAGTCCTCTAACGCGATTCCTCCTGCAAAGCCTGGGCCTGCTGATAGGGGGTGCCATCATGCTTTGCATTGCCTTATTTGAGGACCACATTGCTGTCAGCCTGGGAGATTTATGACACGTCAAGACAACCAAATGGATGCCACAGTATTGTGTACATATCTCATCCTATATCTGACCTACTGACTGATGCTCTGAAATGCACTAAATGGATGATGAGGCACATACATGAATTTTGGTCAAATTTTTTACCTCCTGTTAAAAATGTTCACTAGTATGCAAAGTTTCTTTTAGATTTGTGTATTTTTTCAAATGTTTTCTTATGAACTTCTGTATATTATACCAGTGGTTCTCAAACTGGGGGCTGTGAGATGATGCCAGGGGGTCACAGTTTTATGACATTTTATATATTACATTTACAGTAAAGAAACATGTGGTATTTGTTGATCATTTGTAAATGTAGAGACAATAATAAGGAATATAAATGTGTCCAAGACCAATTTTCTCATCATCCGCAACAATTTCAATCATTGTTAAAGCCCTCAAGGAACTAACATTTAAAAAAAAAGTTGGAAGGGACATAATTGACTGTGACACTCAAGATGGCTACCAGGTAAGCAGTTCTTATTTTTTTTCTCCAGAAAAAAAGTAAAAAAAAATTTTAGTACTCATTACCGAAACATGAGTTTTGTAAATGCATATATTTAATGTAATATCATGTTATAAAATGTAAATAATTCTACAGGAAATATTTTTAAATCCTCTATAAATAATGGTTATAGTAAGTTCAGACCTTAATCTTATATGTGCAAAAAAATTGGCTTCAAGGGCTTTTTAAAAATTCTGGATGCTGGACACATTCTAAATCTGGATTTCGTGAGAATCACCCAACAGCACTACATTGTCTAATTTCATGTTTTGTTTAAATCAAATTTTATGTTTTAAAAGTTTTGTCATATTTTCTTTGGGGGGCACCATGCCGAAAAAGTTTGAGAACCACTGCATTAAACTACGCACAAAAGTAATAAAGAACCTTTTCTGTTCTATATTACAATTTTAGACATTGTAACTTGTAATTTGTGTAAACTTTATAAAGCAAACATTTATACTCTGTTATCTCTATAAACAGCAAATGTAAATCAATAAAATTTTTACATTAAATAAAACTTTATTATGAATTATTACCAAACTATAAGCATTAAGGGAAACGGTACAAACACACACAACGACAACTTGTATGTAGCAATAGCATTTTATTTAAACATTACCAATTCTAAGCCACGATACTGAACGACGAGACCTACTGGCTGCAGCAGTTCATAAACCTGACTAACAAAAACATATGGGATTTTTTTTTTGTCTTTAAAGTCAGAGAGACCAATTCATTTTTAATAAGCTTAAATTAAAAATGATTATGTTCTTTCTTACTTAAATACACGTACAGAGTTTCACATCTGTTAGTAACAAGTAACCATTCACAAGCTCATACTATGAATTAACAAGGCAAAGTGCTTTCTGGATTGCATTGTCACATAAGGAAATGAATGGCTTGAGGTCTTTTGCGGGGTTGAAAGGGTGAGGGTTCTCTTTCTCGGGTCACTCGAACACCTCGAGGGATTTGGGCAGAGCGTATCGAATCTTCCCGTGCCCCTGGTTCCTTAATGGATACGTACAAAAATGGCAGGGAGCGAACACGGATTATAGTGTTTTGGAAGGGCGTAAGGCTAGGGGACTATATACTCCCGTTTTAGTACAGAATAAATGTGCATAACTCAGCAACCGACCCCCTTTCAAACCCCAGACACCAGTAGAAAATTGTTAGAGTTGTTGCTTCAGTACCAAAGTCACACAACCAGCCACGCACTCTACTGAACTCAACCAGATACACGTACACACAACCAAGAGCTGTAAACTTGAGTTCAGAGCGCTCACAGTGAACATTTAGAAGTGAAAGAAAAATTAAAAAGGGGGAAAATGAATACAAATGTAAATGCCAGTTAGTATAGGCTGATATTTTTCCCTGTTTTGTAAAAAAAAAAGTCAAGAGCGATAGAGGCAAGACACTTGTGACATCATTTGAAATATTATGGGGAGAAAGTTAAAAAGAAAAAAATAAGAGAAAAATATAATAATATTAGCAATAATACAGTCTGGCTTCACATTCCAGTGGTACTCTGTTGTGTTACACTTATAAATAGCATGTTACACAGAGATAGACACAGTCAAACACGCAAACTGTTGTCTTATATTACCGATTGTTGGTTATAATGTTAAATATTTGTTCCATATACATATATTTTTCAATGTTTCAACACAACTGGTGGAGATTCTGATGCATCAAGCTGTAATACAGAGGTAGGAATAATGCTACTTAAAATGCCTTGCGTTTCTAACTCTCGGTAACACCGCGGTACGATCCAGGCTTGAAGCAGAGTGTTTTACGCAAGCAGGTCATGATCTCGTTCACTGATACAGAATTGGTGTGATGTAGACCCTGCAATGGTCCCAGGCTTTTGCTGGTGATGGTATCTCCTACAAGTTCAACTTAAAGACAGGATAAGCATATTTGCAGATATGTCGATGAGGTATACAGGGCTCGGTATGACCCCTGTTTATTTTGCATTCGCACACAACGCTCATATTCAGAGTCAGGCAAACATACTGGGCGCTGCACTACACGATCCGTCGCTGGGTTTCCATTGTTGAAACTAAAAGCTTGGATATAAGCGAACGATACATGCATCACATCGCATTTTCAGGTAACCATTTAGTGCATTGTTTTGTAAACCGTTGAATCTCAGGGTCGTTGTTTTTTCAAGCCAGTGCGTAACTGGTTTTTAAGTCAAATACTTGGCATGTCGAGTAAAGTTTGGAAGCAGTGATATCAACCCTGTTTTATTTATCCAAGCCATTCGGTTCTGGTTTTACAACAATGGAAACAAAGCCACATCATAGTATTTTTGCTTTTATTTTTGTGTAACAGCGAACATCTGAAGTCTTATAGACGGTGGGTCCTATTGTAACTGGATTTAAACGTGGAACAAAGAAGGTCCGTGAATAAAGCCAGTCCTCTGAAAAATGGCCAAATCCTGCACACATCCAATTCACATTCAGTTTGACTGAAATAAGGCTCTCTCTCAGCACTGAAATCTTTTATGTTAGATTCAGTTACAAGAAGAGGGTGTTAACCTAAGGTGCCACAGATTAAATAGCTAGGCCGAAGCGACCAGAGCCAACAAATCGTAAGAAACGTACGTCTCTTGATACTCGTATTGCTTGTTCTTGAATGAAGAAGTCAAGTGGCCATCTCTACAGAGACATACATTGGTCCTATATGTTGTGAAATACTAGATATATTTTTTTTTACTCTGTGTGCTACCTGTGTTTCAGGTTCAATATGAAATCATTGATTGCTTGAGGCCAAAATGAAGGACCTTGAAATAAGTAAATAAGTTATTCTAGACTAAGATTACTAAAAGACTTACGGTCTTGGTTGCCAACTATTAAACAAAACTTTTATTTTATACAATGACATTCAAAAGGAATGTTTCATTACAAGCTTAGTTTTTTAATTTTTTTGAATGCATTACATGACGAATGTTGGGGATCTTGATTTTATGTTCAAGCATCTGCAAAGCAAAAAAAAAAAAGTTTAACAATAAAACGTTCTTTGGTACCGCATAACGTATGGCCCAAAGTTGAAAAAATTGTGTGGGGGGAATTAAACCCTGGAAACAATGATCAACACAGTTTAATAACAACATTTATGATCACATCACATTCCTTATTCATCGATAAAGAATTGCAATTCTAGGCAATGCGCTTTGCTTTTGGTATCGAAACGAACGATCAGAGGTAAATGAACAGATTTAACCCCCCCTCCACACACAAACATGCACAAATTACACTGTACGTGCTACAAAAGCAGACACTGACTTTAAGTGGGACTGGAAAACGGCACTCTCCGAGCTCACGACCGATCGACCAACCAACGGAAATGCCATCTTTCCAGTATGCACAAAGTTTACACCCATCACAGTTTCCACCAAGTCCTTTGTACATTCCACAAGAAAGTGCCAATTGTGTAGGCAAAGCAGGAAGGAGTTCGAATTTGCACAATTCCAAAAAAATAAATAGGTAAAACGAAAGATGAATAACGCAGGAGGGCATTTCCTCCGTTAAGGATACTATGGCGCACAGAAAAGTTATTGCACTTCAGTCCATTTCAGGTGGATACGTTTGACGTCAATACAACATAGACAAAAAGGAGTCATGCCAACATTCTACGAGACACTGGATTTACGACTAATCTCCAATGCATTACCACACAAAAACAACACGGCACACATCTAGTTCACTAAAGAATTCACACTTTGTAAAACTAAACACGTTATTTTTTCTCCATAAAGTTCGAACAGGTCACTAGCTAGAACCGACCAAATCGGTGTATCACTGAATTCAATTTACAAAGATTATTTATCGGTGGCGCTGACAAATTAAATCGAGAGTTTTGACCGCTCAAAACGCAACCGCGTTTTCGAGACGCACAACAGTTGTTCAATCCTAAGGCTCACTAAAGGTGTTAAACGGAAGACCATACCCTGTGGCATGTACTTGATAACAAAAGGCACAATCCCACATAGTCGTCGCAAAGTGATGAAAAAAAAAAAATCGCTTACAGACTCCAAAGAAATAGCAGCATGCCACACAAAGCAGTCGCATTCTCAGCCGAAGCCAACAAGCAGTGTCGAATTTACAGATGAAAACGATGGTCGGCGAATGAAGCGCATCTGGTGGCACTATGCAAATTGGTGAGATTAAACGAAAATATTCCTGCATAGCTTTCTTCATATGAAACAATGTTTTTTAAAGGGATCCCTACATGCCCTGTGAGATCAGCCATTCAGTCAGGCTCCGATGGTCTTGTAGCTAACTAGCCTTATGAAAACAAGCTGCCGATGAGAACGTGTGAAGCAGCCATTTTTGATTATATCATTCGCTAGTGGATTCACGATTTTTTTAGTGCTTAGCAAGTAAAAAAACTCAATCAGAAGTATGAAGCAAACAGTAGGCCAGGATAATAGACATCATCTATGCAAGCTCAAGAGCACCTCTTGAAAAACTCCAATGTTCTCCACATCGCAAGGCCTCAGGAACGCGACCTCAGGATTCCAGTTGCGTGGAGCATGCGTAGCTAATATTACCTAGTCGAAATTCACGTACCTTTATATATATATATAGCACGACAAATATTAAGGACAACTAGTTTATGAGGTAAGACTGCCACGTCGAGACAATGCAGACCAAAGTTCTTGAGGAGTTACGTATATAGCACATTCACTATTGTGCTCTTGTTATTTACCTTGTTAGAAAGATTTGCATTTATAAGACGGCACAAGTTTTTACTACCTAAACACTGCATTCAAGACAGTGGAATGGAGAAATATTACCTTGGCATTTTATCATTGGCCGAAATTTACGTTTTGCTTCGAGGTTTTTCCGAATCATTTACACCATGCACTTCCTGTGTTCTTCGCAGATGATCATCATCATCATAATAATATCTTCTAGTGCAATTTTGAGGCCAGAAGCCGTTATGGTACATCTTTCGGCAAATCAACTTCTACAACTATGTGCTTCTTTCGGAATCTCACCGATCGAGGAATGACGAGATCCCAGGTTAACGAAATCTCTCAAGTGCTGCGTCTGCTAAACTATTCCGTTTCCTCTTAAGGCAAAAAGTCGGGAGCTAGACATAGGTTCAATGAAACGGGTGTTTTGAGTATTGCCTTAAATGGATGCGTCTTCAAGTAGTAGGGACACGGCGGTCCTCTGAGGTAAATAGACATTCGATCAGCCATTAATACCTTTGTGAGAAATAAACTTGATAAATACAAAAATGCAAGGATGAGCATACAATAAGGACACTGAGATTCATTTATCTGCGCTACAATTAATCTGCTTTCCGACAAAATGGTTACAATTATCAGATAACTCCACCCGCATGTAACTGCAACCATCTTGGTCATAACAGGCAATGAAAGCTGGCCCTTCAGGTGTGTAAAAATGAAATAAAATAATATTGTACTTCGTTGATTCAGAACAAAACTTAAAAAGACGTGTAAATGCTTTATTTTGGTAAAATTCAAATCTGCCCTTCAGTTAATAAAGATTTAAGGCGTTTTCAATGTCCCACTACGTATAGAATTAAACCTCTTCCCAAATTAGCAGATGAAACTATTTATAAAATATCATTTTCGAAGGAGCCGTTGACTGAACGACTTGCTAAATGCTAAGTTATGGCTAAATGCTAAGTAATTAGCATTGGGAAGCTCCATCATAAATATACTGGCTTTTAACTGTCTGATTGTGAACGAACTGGCATTTTAAAGTATGTGAATCTCTAAAAATATATATAATGGGCACAGTAGCTTATGCTAGTTTGGATTTGTTCTTATTTTGGTAATGGTCTTGTACGCACGCACAAAAACCGAATCATTCATTCACATTTTTACAAGCATATCAAAATGAGAAAAAGAAAAAAGTTATGGCACTAAATGACTTTGGGGGCGTAAACTGCCCAAACCAGTTATACCCTACCCTAAAAAAACTCAAAAATTGCCACTTTGTGACTGGTTCCCTTATTGTTGTATATACGTAAAACAGCAAACGCGCCAACTTTTAAAGGTTTCCGAAAGGGTTCGATTACAAAGTTGTTAAGTGTATTATTATTATTTCATCACCAACATCGAAGCAAGCTGCTACATTCGACAAAACACCTCAACAGTTTTAGTGCAATCCCAATGCGACGTTTACAAATTCGAGGAGCTAAAATAAGTACGTTTCATTTGTTTGGCTGGATATAAACGATCGCGAATAAATACACAACTATCACCTCAATCAAAAGCAGCACTTTTCTCTCGCACTGGATGAAATGTATAACTAAAAATCGTCACAGGCTCCACGGGCACTTGTTTATCGACTACGTGTGGTATGACAAGCTAACTTAATGTATAAATAATCAGTTTATTTGTACAACTACAAGCAGCGCTTGTAACTGGCAGTGCAAATAACAAGCTCATCATCGACTTGCACTTCGTTATCGTACCCTGTGCTGTATACATGCGCATCAAAAACCCTCCACCGAAGCCCAAGAGAAGTTCCTATACGTGATAAACTTACATATTAACGTCATTAATTGCTAGGTAAACCCCAAACAGTACGACACTAATCTAATCTTTTAATGTTTGCATGCACATTATTTGCACCCTTGCAAGTAGAGGTCAGAAATTCGCAGCTTGTGAACAAGTTTAAATCTTTTTTTATTTCTTTTTTTTATTATTGAATAAGCAAGTGCTTTATATCAGGCCTGCGTGGATTACAGTCTCGAGTAAGCAGCCAAAAAACAAGAGGTCATTTCAGAAATCAGTAAAATCCACTCTCCACACGGCCATTTAAACATCTCACATTACCATAGCTTGTTTGTCGAACGCACCTTCATACAAATATCCGTCACGGTACTTCAAAACTACTACTCTATCTACATCAATCCTGCTAGTATTGGTATAATCGAGAATAAAATTTCACGTTTGTACGGTTTTGTCTTGGATCTTTTTTTTTACATTGTATAAGCTCTTTCTAATCAGGTGTTGATGCTTTTGCTCATAAAAAAAAGAAATCTATGGTAAAATTAAAAGCCCTTATAACTGATTGTCTCATTTGTGACTGAGCTTATATTGCCTGTTTGTGGTGCACAAACAAAGAGATGTTGTTTCGAACACTCATTCACATGGTCTTATTTTGCGGTTTAGGTGAAACAACCTAATGGAAGCACAATCTTAACTTTAATCTACCTTTGGCAATAAGGAAGCATTTTATAAAGAGCAGGGGTGAACGGCTATTTTCAGTTCTTCGATTCAATTTCATTTTTTGGATTTACTTTGGTCATACCCATGACTCCTCCTATCACCTAAATTTAAAAAGGTCCTTCAACTCCCTCGAGTCAGAAAAAATAACCACGACGAGAATCGGAAAGTTTGTCGGATTCGAATGAAAAACTCATCTTGAGGGAGCGAATATGATGTTTGGGTTAACGGACCTTACGCGGACAAAAAATTACTTTAGTAGGCACTGTAAAAGCAGATCCACAGTAAATATAACACCATTAAAAAAAGCAAGCAGTAGATTTAATTGAATATATGACGAGCCCCAAAAAATAAATACAACTGGAGGTCCAAGGAGCGAGTACTGTGTATGACAACTGCATTCTTAATAGTTTGTATCCATAAAAGACATTTTGTGCTTACTAGATTTCCATAGTGTAACATCTTCATAATTCATCATTTCAATGCCTGGCAGCATGACATTTAAAACACTTTCTTCTGCCAAACGACAAACAGTGATGTAGACTAGCAGACACCTTCATTGTAAACCTAATCCGCCCTCCAAAGCCTTCCTTTATCTAACAGTAAACATGCATTATATATATATATATCAGACCCCTTTGGCAGGAGGTCAATGGTCTTTTGGCTTAAGGTAGTATGGTTTTCCCTTACGTCAAAAATTATTCTGTTCGGATGTTTTGTTGTTCCTGATCTGTGCCAAGTCAGATTGCACCTCACATAAAAACCTCAAAATGTAAGAATCAAGTATGGGATGAAAAAACTTTCAAAAGTGGATGTCGCACACACACGCACGCACACAACACACACACAAGACCACTATCAAATACATGGTCCCGCAAAATTCATGCAAATCGAGTGTAACCCGTTTAAATTGTTCCTCAGGGCAGGCTGTAAATTCCTACAGAAGGCCACAGCGTCACGCAAATAAGAGGCATGATATGGAAACTGATCCATTATCACTGTTACCATGGAGACACACACCTGCATAATTATAACATGAACCGTGTCAAAATCGAATCGACCGAAACGAAAAAGGAAATAAGGTTTGAGTCACCAGGTTCGATTAAATGGCTTAGATTTTCGACTTATTAGACTCATACTGAACAGACAGCATTTAAGATGGGAGTCAGGGGTAGGGGCGGGGGAATAAATATAAATAAATAGCTAAATTCATCCTTTCGTGTTTGCGTAAAGAAACGCTTCGATACTGGCACAGGAGAAATGTGTGGCTGTAATTGCATATAGGTTTATCTAAGTGTGTAGAGGACCTTTCCGAGCGACAGCGAGATCGCCGGTTGTTTTTAGCGAGCAAGGACGCCTCACTCGGTCAAGCAGCCATCCAAGCCGATGGTAGCACCATGGCGATCTTTGCCGTAACCATGGCGAAGGCCTCCGTTGGGCAGAGGGGGGCAGGCGGCGGTAATGCCACAGTGCTTGAGCAGGTTGAGGCTGGGCGAAGAGGGTGAAGAGGAGGAGGGCACGGAGGAGGAAGGCTTCATGGTCGAGAGAATGAGAGCGAGGCAGTCGGCCACAGCTTTGTTGGGAGCGCAAGCCAGGGCTGGAGTATGACCTGCGAGATCAAACACACGAGAAGTTAGCTGAAGAGAAAGTCAAACCACCACTAGATGGAGCTACATTAATGCTGCGTACACACCAAACGCGAAGCGTTATGTTCCTCGCTCTAGATTACTCGCGGGATTTAACTTGGTGTCATGCGAATGTTCGCTTGTTCCGCTAAGAATAGTGCGTGTTTTCGTGGCAATTGCGCCACCCAATTCTCATCACCCCAGGTGAGTTCGCATCTTTGCAATGACTTTGTATGTAATCTACTCGTGCAAATTGTTGAATTCGCATTTGGCGTGTATGCCCCTTAAGAGTTCGATTGCTGTATTGATGTTACAAGCTGAATTGGTGTTCGACTGGATGTATTCTGACTTTCTATTCATGAATATTTTCTTTATCACAACTAAAAGGGACACATTTTAAAAAAAAATGTTACAATGTGTACGAAGACAGACAGAAAATTAAAAGTTGTGATTTTCTAGGCTGATATGATTATTTTATTATTTATTATTAAAAGAGTCAAGTTTTAAATACGAAAAATATCAAAACTCTTTCGTTATTTTTGAGCGCGATGCTAATGGTCTAATCAGATTCAATGGATTATGCTAAGCTATGCTAAAATAGGAAAAATATCAAAACTCTTTCGTTATTTTTGAGCGCGATGCTAATGGTCTAATCAGATTAAATGGATTATGCTAAGCTATGCTAAAATAAGAAAAATATCAAAACTCTTTCGTTATTTTTGAGCGCGATGCTAATGGTCTAATCAGATTCAATGGATTATGCTAAACTATGCTAAAATAGGAAAAATATCAAAACTCTTTCGTTATTTTTGAGCGCAATGCTAATGATCTAATCAGATTCAATGGATTATGCTAAACTATGCTAAAATAGGAAAAATATCAAAACTCTTTCGTTATTTTTGAGCGCGATGCTAATGGTCTAATCAGATTCAATAGATTATGCTAAGCTATGCTAAAAGTGGTACCGCCAGACCCAGGTATCTGCTGAATGGATTCCAAAACTGTAAAAATCAAATGTTTAACTCTAGGGGAGCTAGAAAATGAGCCTATTTTAAAAATATTTTAAAAGGGGAGTGTCCCTTTAAAATATAAAGCAATAGAAATAAGGGATGCACGATAATGTGAGAAAAAAGCAATAACTTGCAAGATCAAATGTGCAATACTACAATGCTTTAAGTTCGTAAAATGAATATTAACTTTTTAACACACACATAAAAAAATTGTGTGCCAGTCTCACTAAAACTTTGACAGTACATAAGCTTTTGAAGTACTAAAATCCTTCATTTATTGTAAACTTCTGGGATATTTTTGTAATTTCAATATATTGTGCATACTAACCTTCCTCATCCACTGCCAGCACTGTAGCTCCACGATTCAGTAACGCCTGGACCACTGAAGCCAAACCATTCCTAGCGGCAATGTGGAGGGGCCTGAAACACATACAGATTCCCAAAAAATGTCAAACGCTTAATCCCGTATTTTGATTCAAAGGTATAAAGGTTGGGTTGAGAGGAGAACTCACATCTGAAGCATGCTGTTTGTTGCGTTTATGAGAATAGGGTTGTGGATCTCCTTCAAGATCAGCATGGCACACATTTCATGAGCCTTAACACACAAAACATGTCAAACATGTTTATTGGTAAAGCTCTGTAACTGGTAAAACTTAAGAGACTGAAGACAGAGTTTGAATGAAGAACTACTCTTTATACCTTGCTGCAGGCTAGATGAAGGGCAGTGTTCTTGTTAATATCCAGGAGGGACAGGTCAGCTTTGGCTCTGTGGAGAAGCAGGGCTGTGCAAGACAATAACAGAATATCTGCATTAAAACCAAAAACGCAAATACGAGTCACATGTGTGCTTCAGTCAGGGATTATGATCCAAGTACAAGTGCACTGCCGTACACATTTTCTGCCAAGATAGTTAGTCATAATTAGCCATGCGCTAGCATTGAAAGGCTTGTGTGTATACATGCTAACATACGTGCCAGACTAACTAACTCTTACCCACGGCACCGCTTTGCCCATGGTCAGCGGCCACCATCAGTGCAGAACGTCCTGAGTGGTCCACGGCATTGATGTCGGCTCCGTGCCGCAAAACCAGCTGCAGCCCAGCCACGTCCTCAGCGACTGCAGCCGCGTGAAGCGGGGTCCTGTCAGCAAAGCATTTTGTTTAATTACAGTTAGGGCTGCACGATTCGGAGAAAAAATCTAATTGCGATTTTTCTGATCAAAATTGCGATTCGCGATTTAAAGTGCGATTCATTAGTATATAATAAAAGAGGTACATCCAGGTTTGTTGTGGTGGTTTTAATAGCACCAAAGAAAGATGCTGTGCTACTGTTTATTTAAAACCTCTTAAACATTGTACCAAGTTGTCTGCAGGACTTTGCTATTCTGCAGACAAACTTTTTTTTTTTAAATCTAAGAACATTAAAAAAAAAAATACAATTTAATTTTTTTTTTTTTTGAAAGTTTTATTTAAAATAACATATAGGCCAATGTATTTTGGCTGTCACTACAACAATGCATCTGACAAGCAAATGTTTAGTTTTTCTTTTAATCATAAGACTATACTCATCTTGTTTTACTTTTCAGGCATCTGTAATAAATGTAAATATATTAGTTATTAGAATCTATGATTTAACATAAGCAAAAAATACAAATAAAAGACTGCACAGTCCTCACTGTAGGATTTTAAATGTGGAGCTGCAGAAGCTTATTCAGTTAAGAGTAAGGAGTGCTTTTAATTTTTGGTGTTTAATAAACATTTCTGACACAGAAAGCAGCAGGTTACTGTCACTTTAAGACACAAGACAGCTTTAAAACTGCTCTGCTTCAATATACTGATAAACATCCAGCTGTTTATGTTCACTTAGACAAGAAAGAAAACGTAAGTTTAGTGATCACGCTTGTGCTGACTGCTCTCTGTGTGCGCACTTCATGAACCCTTATGCCTGTAAATATTCAAAGCGGTGCAGATGTGCGCGTGCAAGAAAGTATAATGTACCTCTTTCGTCTGCTGTGTTCCGGGCTTTAATGAAACCTGCTTATAGTCTGATGAGGCGCTTGTCATTGTTTGCGATGCATGACGAGAAACGGACGTATACACCTGTCTTTAAGTCCAACATTACACAAAAGGGAAATGTTTTCGCGCATTTCTGTCCTTTCATTTGCCGGTTAATGAGTTATAATGCGTTTTTAAAATGACTGAATCCAAAATCTGCCAACTTCATGACATTCCGCGTTGTGCAGTTAATTCCATTTGTATGCATTTCGCGATTCTGTCCGTGTTTTCCGCATCGGGGAAATCATATGGCCGTACACTTTGTTGAGGAGTTGAACTGCTGCTCGCGCTCATGTTTTCCAAATGGTGTGATGACGTGTAGTCAACACCTCAGTGTTAATGCACTCTATTGGTCTAAACTGCATCAAACGTAAAATGCGCATGAAGCGAACTGTCAAAAACTGCGTACTAGATGATTGTTATATTTAATAGTTTTGAATCGAAATAATCGCATTTCTTGCGATTCGAAAATCGCATCCATTCACATCGCGATTTCGGTATAAAAACGATTAATCGTGCAGCCCTAATTACAGTAAGCTTTAACGGCTCTAGCGGTTTTTTTGTGTAACTATTGCACCAACCTTCCTTTGGCGTCCCTGATGTTTACCAGCGAATTACAAACATTGGATTCCAACAGCAGCTCTGCAGAACCACTATGGCCATTAATTCTGCAACGAGACGATATTGGTACAACACAGAGCAAGATGATTAAAATATATTGTGCCGCTGACATAATACAGCATTTTTTAATACTTCCTTTAAAACATAACTGGACATCACATAAACAGGATGTGAGAAAATGGCTGTTTCTAATGTGGCTAAATGAAAATCTTAAAGGGATAGTTCACCCAAAAATGAAAATTGTGACATAATTTATTCATCACCATATTGTTAGAAACCCGTTAAAAAAAATGTGTTCTGATAAATACAAAGGAAGATATTTTGAGCACCATTGACTTTCATAGTATTTTTTTCCTACTTTTCAAGTCAACGGTGCTCCTGCTTTTTGCTTGATTATAAATATCTTTCTTTGCGTTTATCCCTTTAAAGGGATACTCCACTTTTTTTAAAATAGGCTCATTTTCCAGCTCCCCTAGAGATAAACATTCGATTTTTACCGTTTTGGAATCCATTCAGCTGATCTCCGGATCTGGCGGCACCACTTTTAGCATAGCTAAGCATAATCTCTTGAATCTGATTAGACCATTAGCATCGCGCTAGGGCTGGGCGATTTGACCTAAAATCAAAACCTCGGTTAATCTAACATTTGACATCGGTTACGATTAATAAACGATTATTTTTTGCCTCATAGTTCACTGACAAGGTTGGAAAGTTTAGGGCACACCTTAAATCAGCCTGCAATGCAATTATTCACATTTTTCTCAAAATAACTGCATTACTGAAAAATATTAAATAGACTTAACTCTATGCAGATGTTGCATGTCATTATGTACAATTGATGAAACTTTCAGAATGGGAAGTTATGAACCAAAGAATCATACAACCCCCATGACTAATTATAGACATCAGATACATACATAATAAGTTGTATCCAGATAGCATATTGTAATGAGATGAGTAGGGCAAAATACATACTTGGACTGTATCCTTTACACGTTTCTTGTATTCAATCCATTTTTTCTTAACTGGGCACTGATGTCTAAGCCATTTATTCTCATCTGTAATGCTTTTGGTGTTAATGTAGACTAGAAGTTCTCCCGTTCTCTCTCTCTCCGTCATCTCTGAAGTGTCTAATTAAACTCACGCGGGCGCGTCTTTTCGCGGTTTTGAGTGAGTGAGATGTGATGACATTACCCGGGCTGCTTAGAGACCCATTGGTAGATTAAACTGAGCGCGTGTGCGGTAAAAACCCGATCGCGCATTCCGTATTTTTGTCACAGGTGCCTGCACATTCGCGAGTACTTCTTTAAAAAAGTACTGTGCTTCTTTTGGGCACTAGATGATCCTGCTGCTCAGTTAAACAGTGTTTGAGTTCTCCTCCATGTTTCGCTGTGCCACTGACAGGACGGGGCGGAGTTACGCAACATCACACGCAGCAGTTTGTTTTTAAAGGGAAAGTATTAACAGGATTAAAAACCGAAATAACCGACATGATAAAATAATGTCGGTTAGAGGTTCTGAATTTCGGTTTCGGTTATTTTTCGATTAATCGCCCAGCCCTACATCGCGCTAAAAAATAACAAAAGAGTTTCAATATTTTTATTTTTTAAAACTTGACTCTTCTGTAGTTACATCGTGTACTAAGACCGCCGGAAAATTTAAAGTTGCGATTTTCTAGGTCGATATGGCTAGAAACTATACTCTCATTCCAGTGTAATAATCAAGGACTTTGCTGCCGTAACATGGATACTCATCTAACAAGGCATAATATCATTGCGTCTCCTGCAGCCATGTTACGGCAGCCAAGTCCTTAATTATTACGCCAGAATAAAAGTATAGTTCCTATCCATATCGGCCTAGAAAATCGCAACTTTAAAATTTCTGTTGGTCTTAGTACACGATGTAACTACAGAAGAGTCGAGTTTTAAATAGAAACAATATCGAAACTCTGGTTATTTTTTAGCGCAATGCTAATGGTCTAATCAGATTCAATGGATTATGCTAAGCTATGCTAAAAGTGGTACCGCCAGACCCGGAGATTAGCTGAATGGATTCCAAAACTGTAAAAATCAACTTTTACGTTTAACTCTAGGGACGCTGGAAAATGAGCATATTTTCAAAAAAAGTGGAGTGTCTCTTATGTCAATTGAAATTGTAATTTCAGACTTTCATTATGGAGTAGATACAAAGTAAAAATACACTGAAGGATGGTACAGGCTCAATATCAATTCTCATATGCAAAAAGCTCACGCAGTAAAAATATTTGAGCACTTACAGAGCACAGTGCAGTGGGGTGAAGGGGTTTCCCTCCTGGATACTACATGGTTTATGTTCAAGTAAAACTTCCAAACAGTCTTCATGACCTGCTGGTTCACAAGCAAAACGTCACTTCTCAAAAGCACACTTATTTTTCACGAAATTTTTTAAAGTAATGTGAAAAAAGGGGTTTTACCGTGATATGCTGCCCAGTGTGTGGGTGTGTAGCCGTGGCGGTCCGCGATTGGGTCGTGGGGGTGGGAGTGGTCAGCAGCAGAAAGAAGATTAAAGAGAATATCAGTGTAGCCACAAGAGGCAGCCAGATGGATGGCGGTTCGGCCCAGAAAATCTCTGCTGAGGACCGAGATGCCGTGGGACAGCAGGGCGGTTACACAGTCCTCCCGACCCATCGCCGCCTACAAAAACAGGACCGGTCAGAGCTGCCCACATGTAAGGACTAACCCAAACAGATTTTTGATGTCTTTAGTGTCTCACCCCTCGGTGTAAGGCTGTTCTTCCTCTCCTGTCTCTTATATCAGGGCAAGCCCCTCGTTCCAACAGCAAATGGACGCAGTCAGTATGTCCCCCCAACACCGCCAACATCAGGGGAGTCCTACGGAGAGAGAACATTTAATATTACGTAACCATTTACGATTGACAGTTTTTAAAAGCAATACTGAACCTAAAGAAATTAGCACAATGTAAAAAACAAAAAAACAAGCTCATACGTACTGTCCTTCAATATCGGTGACATTGACGAGGTCGACTCCACCCTCACTACAGAGCAGCATTCGCAGACATTCCGAGTGGCCATTTGCAGCTGACCAACAAAATAAAACACGTAGTGATGTTTCAAACTCTCACAAACATAAAAAACGATTATCACAAACAAATTCAACCTTGAGTACCTGCCACGTGAAGCGGGCCCCATTTACTGCGGTGCTCGGTCAGAAAGCAGGATGCTGACTGGCTGAGCAGGAGTTCCACACAGCGGGCGTGTCCTTTCTGGGAGGCTACATAAAGGATGGAGCGGCCAACCGGGTCACAGGCGTCCACACACGCTCCAGACTCAATTAACACAGCCACGCATTCCCAATGACCCGACTCCACCTGACAGATGATGTGATGGTCAATATTTTAAGATTTTAAATTATCAACAACTATCATCAACCACTTAATCGTAACCAGATCTTTTTGTACGCACTGCCAAGTGTTGAGGGGTCACAAGCCCACAGCTCTCCTTCTCTTCCAAAGTGTTGAAACACATCTCCAAAAGCTACAAAACACAAGATGTGAATCAAGCATTATACTGGTAACAAAAAAAAAATCACGTTAATAGTGAAAGATCAATCTTACCAGCTCCAGGTTTTGTTTGTTGCCATAGGCCGCGGCGTAATGCACAGCACTGTATCCCTTAGTGTTGCACAGAGACGGATCCGCACCGTTATCCAACAGATGCTCCACGCACCTGTAGGAATGACAGATTATGTCAATGTTTTATGTAACAAATGGAATGTAGGCAACAATATTAGTCAGAGGTCTGGCCCAAAAAAATAGCTTATAAAACAAAGCAAAAAAGCCACAGAAGCATGATATGTTGTATGAAGAAGTTAACATTGTTACGTGATGTATCAATCTTTAAAGCTCCAAATATTCATTGTTTTTTTCTTAATACAAACGTATCTTTTTTTTACCGAAACACGAGTTTATAAATGCATATATTTAATGTAATATCATGTTGCGGTAATGATAATTTTTGATAATGATAATCTAAAAAAATGTAAATAATTCTATAGGAAATATTTTTTTAAATCCTCTAAAAATAATGGTTATAGTAAAATTGGCTTCAAGGGCTTTTTTTATTTTGATGGTGGACACTTAAATCTGGATTTCGTGAGAATCACCCATATTGTGAAAGACAGTGAGTAAATTATAAGCAGTTTGATGTAACTGTTGGACGGTTGGACTTACAGGAAAGATTCCTTCTCCCCCTCTTCTTGGTTCTGATGGGTGCTGGCGTGGGGTCGGTCCGTTCTGAAACAGACACTCTGTATCACTATACGTTCTGTGCACCATAAGCAGTTTACGGAAATATTGCAACGTTGCTATGAAGCTCTAAAGGTGCATAGGCACGTATAAGGCTTTCACCTGCAGAATGAAGTGGATGCTGCTGAATAGTGTAGGGGTGTACAGCCTGAACGGTCTCGCTCATTGACCTCTGACCCTGCTCCTACTAGCACGACCACACATTGATACCTCTCATTAGCAGCCGCATAGTGCAAAGGTGTCCTAAAAAAGGAGACATACCACATACTTGTTTCAAAAACACTTGCGTTCAAACACTGAATCATTTATACTGCCCCCCAAAGGCAAAGTAACTACACATTTGCTCAAAATTGGCCTGAAATATGCTTTGTGACATGTGTTCTGTGTAGGACAAAGTCTCCTGGTTCAATTTTTCAGAGTTTGTAGGGCAGTATAGTAATCTTTATTGATAATAATAAAATATAATAATACAATACAATATAATAAATAAAATAAGTTTAACAGGGCTCAAAACTAATAACTTTTTTATTTGGTAGCACTGGTGCTCCCAACTTTAAAGAGTTAGGAGCACCAGCAAAAATTTAGGCGCATCCATCAAAAAATTTAAAAGCACCACAACTACAAAGTAAATGTTAATAGATTTATTTTATTAAAAATAAAACACCACCACCGGGCTTTACACGTCCTATGGCCAGCATTTAAAAGTTGGTCTTCTATTTTATTTTATTTTTTGCTGCATAAATTCCTAAATTAATACCCAAATGCTGTTGAAATAGTATTGCAGCAATAATAATTTAACAATTACAGGTAACATGATTAAGATTACATAGAAAATGTAGCAAAAACGTAAAACACTGATTAATTGTGACATTACAAAAGTGACCCTAATATAGAAGGCTAATATATATTGGTATTGATAACTGCATTACCAGGATGCTTTTACTACTAAATAGGCAATGTTTTAAAAAATACAACAAAAACATACCATCAGCATTGTCATATTCACCAGCAACATGGACCACAAGGATGTTTGTCGAATGTCCATTCACCAGCGCATGCGCACATACACCATCAAACACACTTTGACAGACAGCTCGGTGTCTCCATCAATAATAAACACATTTGTCATGACACGTCTTGTATTTTTGGCACTTTCGCCATGGTTTAAGCAAGATACGTCTGGCGCTTAAAATGTTTTGATTCCGCCATTAACGCCGTTTTACAGGATTTACAGTAAACACAGTAAGTTACATTTTCATAGCGGAGACACTCGAAATCTTTAAGCCACTCTGAAAGGTTTAACGTCAACTCGTATTTTCCGGTGGTGGAGTTACATTTGAATCCGGATCGTCGTAAAAATACAGTAATAACCTTGGCTGTAATCGGCTCGCTCTCGTCATGCTCGCGACGCTTTCGTCTTTTCACATTTCCGCGCTTCACGGCAACAAGGAATGACTGACGCTCATATTAGCCAATCTGCGGTCTTCATTAAACGCAAGAACTTAATGGTGAAATTTGATTGGTTATGTATCGTTGGAGAGAACACTGAACCTGGGACAGCGCCAGCACGCAGGATCACAATCAACTCGCGTCACAACAAAATGGGCAGTCGCACAAATGCTCCCAAATATATTTTAAGGTCGCACAGATTAAATTTCGGTCGCATATGCGACCAAAATGGTCGCAATTTCGAGCCCTGTTTAATGTGTTTCTTGGGAATCAGACCCTAACACCATGCTCCACAAGTCATATGACTCTGTAAATGTCACCCTATGTGCTTTTAAACATAAAAATACTGCATACATCTTTAAGCATAACATTTTTTCTTTTGATTTTCGGCAGAAATGACACACATGCTCTTGACAGCCTCAACATGACAACATTTTAATAAGGCAAAAAGATTTGTACCTTCCAAACTTATCCTTCTTATTCATGTCCGCTCCACTGCTCAAGAGCAGATTGAGACATTCAACGTTTCTGAATGAGGAAAACAAAGAAGAAAAATCAAGACTTCTGAGGAACAGACTAGATCATAGCTTTGACGTCACTAAATCCAACAGCATGAATCAAATTCAAACACAACAGCCTGATTTTATAAATAAAAGGGACATTCCACTTTTTTTTTTTAAATATGCTCACTTTCCATCTCCCCTAAATTTAAACATCTGATTCCTACCGTTTTGGAATCCATCCAGCCGATCTCCGGGTCCGGCGCCAGCACCTTCAGCATAGCTCAGCACAATCCACTGAATCTGATTAGACCATTAGCGTCACGCTAAAAAATAACCAAAGAGTTTCAATATTTTTTCTATTTAAAACCTGACTCTTCTGTAGTTACATCGTGTACTAAGACCAACGGAAAATTTAAAGTTGCGCTTTTTAGGCCGATATGACTAGGAAATATACTTTCATTCTGGCGTAATAATCAAGGACTTGATTGCTGTTGTACCTTAGCTGCAGCAAGCGCAATGATATTATGCAGCACCTGAAAATAGTCCCCTTGGAAACTTTCAATAGCAGGGGACTGTTTTCGGGCACTGCGTAATATCACTGCGAAAAATATCAAAACTCTGGTTATTTTTGAACACGATGCTAATGGTCTAATCAGATTCAATGGATTATGCTAAGCTATGCTAAAAGTGGTATCGCCAGATCGGCTGAATGGATTCCAAAACTGTAAAAATCAAAATGTTTAACTCTATGGGAGCTGAAAAATTAGCATATTTTTTTAAAAAAAGTGGAGTGTCCCTTTAAAAGCACCACAATCTAAATTTTAGATAAGAACCAATTTTCCTCTGTTTTAAAAGGTCTTTATTTTTAAGTACTCTTATATGAAAATAAAAATGCTAATAATCGAGGGAAATACAAAAAACAAGTTTAGCACTTTGTTCTGTTTTTAGGAATACACTGCATAAAATGGGAAAGTGTCCCTTTAAATTGTCTGTTTTAAGTAAAGCTCTCGTCTCACCCTCCAGAGGCAGCAGCGTGTAGACAGGTCCTCCCAAAGTTGTCTGGCGTGTTGATGTCAAACCCAGCCGAGAGCACGTGCTCTTTACTCATCGACAACACTATGCTGTACAGCTGACCTACAATACACACACAAACACACACACAGTTACACTCATTGCATTGTGTAGCTAGAGGGGATAACACTGCTGTTCTGTGAGAGCACTCAACTGGTTAAACTATAAAAAAGTTCAATATACTATTAGTATGTAAATAAGATTGCACTCAACCAATTGCTGTCTCGCATAAATGCCAAAAATCGGGAGAAGCAATATCATAATGCATTTTATGTAGTCCTAAATTGTTGAGAACTTTGGACACACAAAAAAGGCATCTGTCCATAATCATATCATTTTAGCATTAGCAAACAGACTACAGAAGGTCACTCCCTTAACCAAAAACAGACATTGTTGTCCTATTTTATGGTCCTCTCTGCAATTGGTCACTTGTAAGAGATGAACAGTGTGTACCTGAGGAAAGTAGCTTACGACAACAGTCAGAGGACCCGTAAAGGACAGCTAAATGTAGAGGAAACATCCCATGAATCCCTTGCCTGTAGAAAGAAAAAAAAACTTGATTTTACTACATACACTATAGGAAGATAAAATGCAAACTGACTGGAGATTACAATCAATTTCCTTGTAAATGCAAACTCATGGTCTGGTTTATACACATGTGCTGCCTGTAGCCCACTCACTGTAATATACTGGCCACTAACAGTGTTTTTGGTGATTTTCATTGACAATGACATCTGTTGATTTGAGATGTATTTTCGTGAAAGTAATAGCTGGCTATGTGAACGTGTCCAGCTTTATGCAAATGAGCAGGAATTACCAATGCCAGTCATGACATTGTAGAGCACAGCGTGTCCAATTTCTTTCCAAAATAAAATCATCTTATTTTAACACATCATCCCATTCGCGGAAGTTAAAGGGACATTCCACTTTTTTGAAAATATGCTCATTTTCCAGCTCCTATAGAGTTAAACATATGATTCTTAGCGTTTTGAAATCCATTTAGCTGAATTCTGGGTCTGGCGCTAGCACTTTTAGCTTAGCTTAGCATAATCCATTGAATCTGATGAGACCATTAACATCGCGCAAAAAAATAACCAAAGAGTTTTTTCCTATTTAAAACTTGACTCTTCTGTAGTTACATCGTGTACATAGACCGACAGAAAATTAAAAGTTGCAATTTTCTAGGCAGATATGGTTAGGAACTATACTCTCATTCTGGCGTAATAATCAAGGACTTTGCTGCTGTAATATGGCTGCAGCAGGCGCTGTGATATTATGCACTGCCTGAAAATAGTCCCTGCTATTAAAAGGAACCAAGGGGACTATTTTCAGGCAGTGCATAATATCACTACGCCTGCTGCAGCCATGTTAGCAAAGTCACTGATTATTACGCCACTTTGAGAGTGTAGTTCCTAGTCGTATCTGCCTAGAAAAATCGCAGCTTTTGATTTTCTGTCGGTCTTAGTGCACGAACTACGGAAGAGTCAAGTTTTAAATAGGAAAAGTGTCGAAGCTCTTTGGTTATTTTTTGTGCGATGCTGATGGTCTAATCAGATTCAATGGATTATGCTAAGCTATGCTAAAAGTGGTAGCGCCAGACCCGGAGATCAGTTGAATGGATTTCAAAACGGTAGGAATCAGATGTTTGACTGTAGAGGTGCTGGCCAATCAGCATATTTAAAAAAAAAGTGGAATGTCCCTTTAAAGGTGCAGTGTGTAAATTTTAGCGCAACTTGTGGTGAGGTTGTGAATTGCAACCAACGGCTCAGTCCACTGCAAACCCCTTGCTTTTGAAACACATAGAGAAGCTACTGTAGCCATCACCGGACACACAGGTCATCGTCGGAGACAACTTAGTTAAACAGTTTGTCTGTAAAGGGCTTTTGTAGAAACATGGCGGCCCAAAATGGCGACTTCCATGTAAAGGGACCCTTGGTGTACGTAGATAAAAACATCTCATTGTAAGGTAATAAACACCTAACGGTTCATTAAGTAAGGTCTTTATACACCCCTGATAATATAGTTTTGTATATTATTTTGCATTTCTGTCAAGAGATCCTTCTAAAAATTACACACTGCACCTTTAAGGCCAGTTTTGCAGCTCACTAATAACATTAAAACACAACTGAACATAAACCGTGAGCACTGCAAACCTAAAAAAATTTATTTATTTCAGTCCCATTCAATTGCGTACCTGGCTGTGTCAGCACCGTTTGTCATTAAAGTACTGATAAGCAGCTCATGGCCATACTTAGCAGCAACATGAAGAGGAGTATTGCCATATCTGTCCACACAATCTATCTCCCCACCTGCACAGAAAACACACAAAACATTCATGCATTCGCCACACACATCCATTGTATACCACCGCCTTCTAAGCAATGGATTCGAACCGAGTAGCAGGGCCACAAAAGAAACATGATACTGGATGGAAAAGTTGAGTAGGGAAAAGTACTGACCATTCTGAATGAGAATCTGAGAACGAGTGAAACGTCCATGAATGGCTGCCATGTGCAAAGGGCTTTTCCCTTCTTTACTCTAAAGAGAGAGGAAACATTTATTCTCAGAAATGCAAAAAAAGCAACATGCAACCTGAGCACTTATTCCTGCATCACACCTGCATGTTGACATCAGCACCGTTGTTCACCAGGAGCTCCAGGCAGAGAGCTCCATTAGTGGACACTGCAGCCAGGTGCAGGGGCGTGTAGCCACGGTGGTTGGGCTGGTTGACGTTGGCCCCGCGATTGACCAGCTCATTGGCCACGGCCTCCTGTCCCGTGTAGCAGGCCACATGAAGAGCAGTGTTTCCGAAGGCATTTGGCTCATCAATCTAAAAGTGACAAGGTGATAGACAGTTAGCTAAGGGTTAAGTTATCATTAGAAGTAACAACAGATTAGGTAGCGCTAAAAGCTGTAATTTTCAACCTTATAAGATCTAACAAAACATCTATTGTGGGCTTGGTGACATTTTATCAGCATAAAAAAAGGATAACCAATCAAGCGCCGCCAAGGGGGCTGAAATGCTTTCAACCTGGCCCTAGTGCCGATCCTATGTCTATTATAAATGTTACAATTCCAACACAACCAAAATATGAATGACTGAAGCTTTGGAAGATAGCACAAAGTTGTTCTTACCTCAGCTTCATTGCGTAACAGGTACTTGACCACATCGACGTGGCCACTGGCAGCAGCAGCATGGAGAGGGGTGTAACCCCGCTTATCCCTACAGCTCTTATCTGAGCCCTGAGACACCAGCAGCTTAACCACCTCCAGATGTCCTAGAAGACACACAAACAGGTTAGTCACCCATCCATACATCAACATAATATAAAAAACGTATAAAACCCAAAAGTATCCCCTTAGCGCAAACAGTTCTAACTCCATGTATGTTTTGAGGATCGCTCTGAATCTGATCTCTATCAAAAGCCCTTCACAAAAATTGAATTATCTTAGATTTTTGCTCAAAATTTGGTATTTTTGTAGAAACCTACCCAAATTTAAGAGGTTATAAAAAGAGGACAAATAAAGGTAGGATGAAAAGATTTTTTTTGTTTGAAAGCAGAGGGTCTGTTAATTTTATTCCATGCAGTTGCAATGAATGTGAGACAAAGGCCTTAACCGCTATCAAATCACGATTTCACAAAGCTTTTCACTTGAAAACGCGTCACTAAGCGTCTCATGGCATGTTTACACAGACCAACACGTTTAAAAAGTACCCGAGAACAAGAAACTGTGTGAATACACCTTTGTAGTTCACATATTCAGGTAGATCGCAGTAAAAACTCACCGAGGTACGCGGCCCAATGAATAGGCTGCCTGTCCTTTTTGTCACTGGCACTCAGATTAGCTCCCTTGTTCAGCAGCAATTTAACCATCTAGTGTGCAGGAGAGACACAAAGCATCATTGTATCCATTTATTGAAACCACCTGGGCATTAGAGGTACACCACTTATGTTGATTCATGTTGCTCAGATTTAATTCAAGCTTATATGAAAAATCTACAAAAAGATTATTCATTCATTTGCGATTCTCCACAAGCCTCGAGTGTTTAAATAAAGATGTTAAGGGCCGAAGAGGTCCATCTCTATATACACCAAGCAGGCATTAAATGACTAATCCCACTTTACCTCCTGATATCCACTCTGAGCAGCGTGATGCAAGGGCGCTCTGCCCGTCCGGTCGGCCATGTTCAGGCTGGTCATGTGAGGCAGCAGCGTCTCGACGCAACGCGTGGCCCGGTTGGCTGCCGCGATGTGCAGTGGTGTCTGCCAAAACTTATCCCGTGCGGTCACGTCAGCTCCCTTTCTCAGCAGCAGCCCCACAGCCCTCTGGATAAAAAAAATCATGCTTGACTCACTGTATGAACTTGTTAAATTGGTCAATGATGCTACGAGTAGGCTATTTCTCGGGCATATAAATCATACACCCTGATGTTTACCTCATTTCTGGATGCAGCTGCCCTGTGTAATGGTGTTAGCCACACATGGTCCTTTGCATTGACATTCGCACCTTTAAAATGAAATGAATAGAAGAAGGCAAGGCAATGAAATCATCACACGGTTACTAAAAGATAAAATGTACGCCTTTAATGCTTTTATCAATTCATAGAATAGAAATGCACGATATATCGACCTATAATGAGTATTGGCAGATAAAAGCATTTTAAAGGCATACAAAACATCCTGGCAAAAACCATCTGCAGACGGCCTGATGTCCGACTGAAGTAAAAGATGCACAAAACTGGGCAATGCTTTCTAAATCTGGCACACTCTGAACCAGCCGTCTTAACGTTAATGAAGGTACAAAATGTTTTCTTATCGGCGCTAGGATGTGGCATAATGCATATTAGATAATCCCACCCCTAAAATGGCATTTAAATAAAACTAACTCTGATTGGCTATTGTGCTTATTGGTCAGATGATCTCTTCCTGTCAAACCTTTAGTTACTCAGTCTAAGCTGTAACTATATCACATATTTTAGCTATATCAACATAATTATCGATTATATTAATAAAAATATGTATGCATTAGGAGCAAATGTGTAGTTTTTATCTCTATACCTGCAGTAATGAGAAGCTCCATTATTTGAACATCTCCCAGCCAGGCAGCAGCATGAAGAGGTGTGCGACGCTCTTGGTCCTTACAAGATAAAATGTGAACAGATTTATGCTTTTACTTCCACAGTGATGACACACAAAACCCATTATGGGTATACACAATCTGAATATATCCAATTGTACTGTTATTGGTATAATGTAATAGCTCACACCAACATATGACGTTTAAAACATACCAGTGCATTGACTTCGTCTTTCTTGTGCAAAAATAGCTTCACTTCATCTGTATTCCGGTTAAATATGGCCTGGACCAGAGGCGGCTGGAGGAGGGGAAATACAGGATAAACATGACAAATATGTTCAAATTATATTCAATAATTAAAATAACGGGTGTCGATGTGACAATTGTGCGTTTTTGGTGTTTAATGTATATGCATAAATAAACCGATCTCATCATTGGGCCTGATGGTAAACCGAAAGTATTATTAACCAGCTGCAACACAACATCAGAATTGCTATTGGATCTAAATAGGATAAACATCTGCGTGCCATCATGTTAAATCAAGTCATTTCTAAACCATAGTAAGATATATGCGTTAAATATGTTGATAAAAACGTGCATTTAAAAAATAAAAGATAGATGTTTTCTTATGCGGATGGCTGACACCCATCACATCAAGGCTAGCTGGCATGCTAACGTCTGGGCGTGAAAAACGGGACATTTATCATTTTAAACTCCTTTCTAACAACCCGATCCTAATTATACAGCAAAAACACGAGGTTTGTAAGTAAATGCATGATGAAAGTCCAAGTTGTCGCGGCAGATCTGCGAGGTACACGGTATAATCAAACGTCAGGTTGCTAGCTGCATCAGGCTCTGCATACGAACGCAAGAGAACGAACAACAAATTGCTTGATTTACGCGATAAACGGGGTGTAAATGTCTCTCACCTGGTCTGTAATATTGAGTACCCCCATCTCCCTGTGTCAGTCGGGCCGAAAGTCCCTCATCAGTAAAGAATCGAGGCTGAAAAACCAAGACAACAATCTAGTGTTGCGATAAGAGACGTGATGAGTGAATCTTTAGCTGGTGAGGCAGTTGAAAATAGCGACACCAGCGTGATGGCAGCCTACTGCAACGACTTTCAAAATAAAAGCCCGCAAAGCTGTGAATGTAAACGCACTGAACAAACAACTATGCACTAACTAACTAACTAACTAACTAACTAACCAACCAAATAAATATGTTTGGTAGACCAGTTCCATTAAATGTTTTAGTAAAGCCAATATTTAGATAATATATTTGTGACCCAGTCTGTAAAAGCCCAGCTAAACCCAAGTCTTTGTAGTACGTACACTTTGAAGGACGCACACTTTCTAGTACACTTGGAAGGATGCGCACTTTGTAATAAACTTTGTAGTACACTTTGAAGGACGCACACTTTGTAGTACACTTTGGAGTAAACTTTGTAGTATGTACACTTTGTAGTACACTTTGTAATAAACTTTGAAGGACGCACACTTTGTAGTACATTTTAAAGGAAGCACACTTTGTAGTACACTTTGTAGTAAACTTTGTAGTACACTTTGAAGGACACACACTTTGTAGTACATTTTAAAGGAAGCGCACTTTGTAGTACACTTTGTAGTACACTTTAAAGGAAGAATACTTTGTAGTACACTTTGTAGTAAACTTTAAGGGCCGCACACTTTGTAGTACGTACACTTTGAAGGACGCACACTTTCTAGTACACTTGGAAGGATGCACACTTTGTAGTACACTTTGTAGTACACTTTAAAGGAAGCACACTTTGTAGTAAACTTTAAAGGCTGCACACTTTGTAGTACGTACACTTTGAAAGACGCACACTTTGTAGTACACTTTGTATTACACTTTGTAGTATGTAAACTTTGTATTACACTTTGTAGTATGTAATCTTTGTAGTACACTTTGTAGTAAACTTTGAAGAACGCACACTTTGTAGTACGTACACTTTGAAAGACGCACACTTTGTAGTACACTTTGTAGTACACTTTAAAGGAAGCACACTTTGTAGTACACTTTAAAGGAAGCACACTTTGTAGTACACTTTAGAGGAAGCACACTTTGTAGTACACTTTAAAGGAAGCACACTTTGTAGTACACTTTGTAGTACACTTTAAAGGAAGCACACTTTGTAGTACACTTTGTAGTACACTTTAAAGGAAGCACACTTTGTAGTACACTTTAAAGGAAGCACACTTTGTAGTACGTACACTTTGAAAGACGCACACTTTGTAGTACGTACACTTTGAAGGACCCACACTTTCTAGTACACTTTGAAGGATGCACACTTTCTAGTACACTTTGTAGTATGTACACTTTAAAGGACACACACTTTGTAGTACACTCTGTAATAGGCACACTTTGAAGGACCCATACATTTTGTTCATTATATAATATCTGAGCAATATCTGCCACTGCTTCGTTAATCAATACAATTGTATTTATAGTCGTCAAATGTTTTTTTTAATCAGACCTTTAGATTACAGATGTTTGTAGTGATAATAAAAAAATTACATTTTCTTTACCTGCAAAAACTCTTGTTTTTTTTATAAATGACAACGTCAATATAGTTGCTGTTTAATTGCACCAGCAAATTTATCATGGCGGACAAAATAAATCACAGATGAAGGTTTTAATATAGGGTAAAGTTTTAAAATCAAAATGGGATCAACAAACCCTAGATTAGCTCTAAACTTGCTTAATTTAATCCTTGTTGGTGCAACCCAAACTTGGACTTTTATTTTGAAAATACGCACGACAAAAAGCAATTTTCCGGTGGCCCTGGTACAGGGTTGCCATTTTTACCCAAATTAACAACACAAAATAAACCTCTAAGGAAGTAAATAATGCACAGTTTGTGTATTCACAATTTTTAAATAGCAGGAAAAACTCGCACGAGTAAAATGGCAGATTCTGCAGTGATGGGGAGCGGCTCTTTTAACGCCGGAAACGTAAATATCATTTTGTATTTCTCGTTTGTAGCCTGTTAGCTTAGCTAAACAACACTGACGTTCTGAGTTGTTAAAATAAAAAACACATTTAAAGACAAATAGACACCAATCCATTAACATATTTAATGCAAAACCAAAAAATGAACATGCCATCAGTAAACGTGGTGAGCCATCCAGCAACAGTACAGTGTCTTTAAAGGCTTTGTTTCAAAACTTAGCGAGCTGCCGTTCTTGACAACATTTCCAGACATCATATTATGGCGAATTAGTCCATAACTACTGTAATATTATAAGTCCATAATCGTACAATCATCCTTTCCCTGTTGAAATGCACAATACAAATTACAATGGTTTCCATTAAAATCACCATCAAGAGTCATCAGCTACTATTAAACCCATTACAGAATTACTCTAGTCTATGTAGTGTGTGTGTGGGTCTTAATCCAGCAGGATTTAATGATGTTCTACTGGTTTTTATCCACCTGATAAAAATCTTGTAATAGAACCCAACACATTACCAGTACAGCAGTGTTTATCAACCAGGGGGCCGGGGCCCACAGGGGGGCCTCGACAGATTTAAAAGGGGGTTGAAGATGGCTGATTTCCCAATAAGACATTTCTTATTGTTTTGGTTACTTTTGTAATGAATATGCATCTGTCTAGTCATGCCAAGCTCTAGAAGATTCTATTGGGTAGAAATAGAGTGAGTGACCGTTGAACGTTACAGTAAACCTTTTGATCTTTATGTTTTAACCCATGCTGCTTATAGCGCTCAGGGTCCAGTAAAACCAGCACAAGTCCTTTAGAGAATTACCAGCTGGCTCGACGAAGGACCCTGCAGGTGGTGGTGAGCTCTCTGCTGACGGAGTGTGGCTTTGACAGCGCGGAGAAAGCTGCAGTAGAAACCCTCACTGAGATGATGCAGAGCTGTGAGTCGATACAAACTTTATATATCTACATTATGCACGTGCTGCCTATTATATTTACTTGCATTAAATCAAGCATACAGACATGCAAACTCCATAGACAGTACTGCTATTAAAGGGATAGTTCACCCAAAAAAGAAAATTCTGTCATCATTTATTCACTGTCATGTTGTTAAACCTGTATAATTTTCTTTGATTGATGAACACGAAGGAAGATATTTTAAGGAAGATTTGTAACCAAATGAGCCCCATTCACTTGCATAGTAGGAACAATGAATGGACGTAATTGGGACGGTTTGTTTACAAACATTCCTAAATTTTTCCTTTGTGTTCATCAGAACAAATAATTTTTTTTACATTTATTATTTTTTAAAAGTCTTTTTATAAATGTGTATTTTTTACCAAGAAGAATGCCTATATATAGTTATGTGCTTTTGCTATATTATTATTCTCATAGATATAACTGAAGTTGGACGTAGTGCGAAGGCGAACTGTGAACACACTGCTAGAAGTACTCCTACACTTTCTGATGTGGTCATAACGCTGGTCGAAATGGGTTAGTTGATTTCAATCAATATATACAGTGTTCGACAAAACTTCTTTGTTTGCCATGGACCAGTGGCGGCTCGTGACTGCTCATCCGAGGGGCGCAAATTCAAACTATGTGTTCGAAGTGTCATGTGTGCTGCTTGTGTTTTCAAAATATGTGTTTGTTGCATCATGTGAACCATGTGCATCACGTGTTTTGTCAAACTAAGTGCCTGCTGCACACGCGTCAAAACCGTTTATGATAAAAGAGACACTCACAACCACAAAATACACGCAAGACACTCCCTTAACAGTAAACTCTGATTATGCATGAAATTATGCGAGTATCTGGCACTTATATTGACAAGACATGTGATGCACATAGGTTCACTTGATGTGCCAAACACATATTTTGAAATTACGAACCACAAACATGACGGGCTACATACATGTTGTGACGAACTTCGCATCGAAGTCACCGGCCGCCACTGCCGTGGAGTCAAGAAATGTCTAAACATTAAAAGATGAATATGAGACAAAATGACAAAATGTCACGTTTTATTTGTTCACCTGTTTTAACAAGTTTGTGTTTTAATTCTTCTGTCGAATGTGAGCATATTTATACAATTATATAAGACAGTAAGCATACTTTTATACAGTAGAACTCCCTATTTTAGGTAGCATATATTTAACTTATTTTAAATATGTTTAAATCCTAATAAATTTGCTTGTGAGATTGTAAGTAGCTTTGTCGCTCTGTTTTTTACAATCCTAGGATTTAATGTGGATACTCTTCCATTGTATGCCAAAAGGTCTCAAAGGATGGTCATAACTGCACGTAAGGGTCCTTCTGAAAGCTTTTTGACCATATCTTAACCTTCATTCATGTATAATTGTTTATTTCATAATGTAACTTTTATTAATTTAATACGTTACCTGTCTTCAGCACCAGTTACAAATGCTCCCGTGGTCCCGAAAGCCCTCATGGCCGGACAGAAGCGCACTCACCCTGCGCACATCCCAAGTCACTTCCCGGAATTCCCAGATCCTCATACTTACATCAAAACGCCAGTGAGTCCCAGTTCACTTTGTCAGTTGTTCATTAGGAGCGTTTTCGCCCCGTTTACCATTAACATTCACCTCAGATGGATCAAAATACACCTTTAAACAGTTCCCAAGATGTTTCCTTATTTGACCTCTCAGAGTTGGGCACAGATGTGGCTAAAATGCTAAAAAAAATCTAATGTAAAAGCTGCAGAACATCTTTTGGGTAATTACATTATTCTCATACGGGTAGTAAATTGTGTACGGTGTTACGTATTAACATCGTCTCCTGTGTTTTTCAGACCTTTCGAGAGCCTGTGTCAGATTACCAGATAGTAAGAGAGAAGGCAGCCTCACAAAGGAGAGATGTGGAACGCGCTCTCACACGCTTCATGGCCAAGACTGGAGAAACACAATGTCTCTTCAAGGATGACACCAGTACCTTTCCCTGTGAGTTGCCTGAAAAATATGTTAACCAATCTGCCTTAAATCCTTATATTTTTTGTTGTCATATAGCTTGGATTATTCTATGATAATTTGGATTACAGTGTGACACTTGTATTCATATAACTTTCTGTAATCAGTAATCGCTGCACATCCAAATTCCATCCCGTACCTGAGCGCCTTGCTACCCTCTGAACTAGAGCTTCAGATGCTGGAGGAAACCGATTCATCTGAACAGGACGACCAGACCGACACAGAAAACAATCCCAGCAACATTATGCAGGCAAGCCAGAATCTTTATCTTTTTATTTATTTTGCATGTCTACATTATTATCAACATCTGTGCTTTACCTTTTAATACACATTTTTTATAATTTCATATTTTTTAGGATGACTCCGGTGGAGATAAGGAGAATGCAGTTCTTCCACCAGGTGGTGGTGTATCTGCAGGGAAGGCTAATGAGGAAAATATGATTGACAACCCTTATCTACGACCAGTCAAAAAGCCCAAAGTTAGAAGGAAGAAATGAAAATGGCGATATTGACTTATCTGTTTGTACATTATCCCATAATCGTGACTTCTTAGCATTTGCTAATCACATTGTGCAACCGGACGTTATGGCCAACATGAGGAACAAGTCTTGAAACAACTGCAATTTGGAAACAATGTCTCAACGGTTTAGCGAGCGCTTCAGCCGTGGTCCGCCAAGTTACTTTTGGCTTTTATTTTTATAAAATGACAGTTGCACTGTCAAAATTTCACAAAAGTAGTTTCCAAAGAGTAACACCAATTTACATCCAAAATGTTATAATTTATGATTTTGATATGTCACATCCTAAAATATAGTTTTCAGTGTTAACATTCATTTGTGTTTCTATGTATTTGTTACTTTTATTAAATGTCTTTCTGTTGTTTGGCTTGAAGACATTGTCACAAAAGCGTAAATAAAAATAAACCACCATGTGAAAGTAACAATACCATCTTCGGTAGAAAAGTTCTCCATCACAAACTATTACATATAACTGTAATGAATGTACCCAGAAGACATTTGATTTGGGATGCTTCAATAATACAGGCTATTGAATGAAAATGGAAAAGGAGCAAATAAACCTGATTAGTGAAGCTTTAATGACCAAATACATAAAGATTGGTAGTTACTGCATTTTTTTTATTTTGTTTTCTTCATCAGTAGTACAAGCGCAGATACGCAATCCTGTTCCTCTGTGTCCGAAAGTCTCTGTCACATAGAAGCTGCGTTCATACAGAACACATGAAAAGAAACTAAAGTCATCTATATGAGCTATGGAAAACATTTTTATCTGCATTAAAATTTTTAAATGTGTTCCTGTACCTCCGTTCGCAGTGCCTTTCTCTCCAAAAGAGGCACTCTTGACCAATCTGGACTGCCAAATTTCATAGGCCAACACACCTTCCTGCTTTGGATGGTGTCATGTGCATATGCCCCTGGACTTAAAAAGACAGTACAGTTTAAGTCTAGAAGTCTAAGATCACATTTACTAACTATGTTAACATTTATATTTATGCATTTTGCAGACGCTTTTATCCAAAGCAACTAACAATGCATTCCAAGGTGTACATTTTTTGTCAGTATGTGTGTTATCTGGGTTCAAAGCCATGACTTTTTGCAATTTGCGCTTTATAAAAATGTGTTTGGAAGTGTTTGGTGGCTTGTAAATTCATCCCTGTTTGGATCCTAAGGAATGAATGGGGCTAGGCTAAATGTTAACACATTCACGACACACTTAACAAAGATTAAGTGTTTGCAATAAAAAAAGATAGGTATGTATTAATTTGTCAAAGTTGAGGTAAGAAAAAAGTAAATTCTTGAAAAACAGTGGTGTTTTCCTTTAAAAGAGCAGATTAGTTTGGACATTTTTCTACAAACACACAAATGGAAAGTCACTTTTAAGACATTTAGGGTCATAAATAAATGTGTACTAGTTACAGAAGTTACCCAGGACTGGTGTTGTCCATTACTAAGGGTTTGACCCCGAACCTTTGTGTTGAACTGTTGAAGGATGCTTTACCAGGAGAGCAAACTGTAGGCTGAGCCCAATCCTCCTGGTACTTCTGTGGTGAAGGGGTGGCCATCTATAAAACCAAGTAATGCACGTTCTCTTTAAAAAATCATGTGTGATCTGAAAAAAGCTAGTTTTAAAGGAAAGTTATTGTGAGTTAAAAAAAGATTAGGCACTACCTTAACAGAAGGCAAAAATCGTGGGGCGGTGCGAGCTGCTAAGGCATAACCCCTTTTACTCTCAGGTTTGTGTTGGAGATCATACACAAGAGTACCCACCTGTAATATAATACAGTACATACATGAGTTCATGGTCTTTGTTTCTGAATATTATCAGAGGTTGGTTGTTGTATCAAACAACTTCCCTTGAAATGTTATTAACACACAAACTTCACTAAAATGCAGGGGTTTAGGTTGGTAACTTGAGGTATAGTTCTTCAATTATTATTAGGCTATTTTAAGTGTTATTAAAGTATAAATGATTTAAAGTTATTTACTAAAGGAACCATTTGCCAAACAACTGATGATTTTAAATTAGTGTGGCCTTTATTTGATATTTATTTGTTGGAGAAATCTGTCAAATGGCTTTAAATAATTATAAAATATATATTTGCTAATAAATAATTATTAAATATATATTTGCCGATACTCACATTGTGGTTGTCGTAACATCCGGGTCCTAGCTCTGTAGAGCCACGCAGCGCGAGCAGTTCATTGCCCATCCGATCACGCGCAAAGTGCGTTGGAAACATGAGACGTTTCTGGCAGCTGCCAAACGCGACTCTCGGAGCTTGATAGGTGATTAAAAACAGAAAATGCAAATGCATTTACGTGTATAGAGACAATCGGACGAAAAAGAGACTTTAGGCCTGTTAAGCATGCTGTTTTGCTGGTGCTAGATAAATGAATGTAACGTACCCGAGCTCTGTGTCGCCATAGCTTTTTGGTGTTGTTTTCCAGTAGCCATGGTAACCAGGTGCGAGTGTGCGGACCACATGGAATTTGAACATGAGCACATCTTCTCTAACTGCTTCGACGTGTTTTCTTGTAAATGAACATTTTTTATCAGACTCTAATAATAGATTCTGTCTGCCTGAGGAGAATTTTAAGCCAAAGTATTTGATGAGCGTATAATACATAATATGAGATAATCCTTGCGATACCTTCACAAAAGGGCACTAAATCACTTTCCCGCTCATTCTTCTTCACATATATCTTTATGGTGGTCTGATCTTTTAAATGCAGTCCGGACAACCATGTCATTATAAAAAATTAAATAAAACATGAATTTTCCATAACTAGTTGACAAATATGTTGTCTGCTCTTTTAACTTAAACAACAACAACAAAACGTACTCTCTCTCTCTCTCGGTTATTTGTTTGTCCCTTTTTGACCTAACAAAATAATACTTCATCTGCACTTCTGTTTGTGGGTCAGTGACAAAAACTTGTTTTAAAAGGACGCATCAGGTTTATTTCAATGCACATAGTTTATTTATGTTAATTTTATGCAATACAAAATTACATTTGCAGCATTTTATGAAAGTTAAGACTGAATGGACCTGAAATGTCAAATGGTGCAACCGCCAATTGCGACAAAGAATGAGAAATATTAAATATTTTATCCACCTTGGTGGCATGTAAGAGTAAGCATAAAAAACATCATTTTAAAATATCATTTTATTAGTTATTTCTAAAGGAATGTAAATTTAAATGCGTTTTTGTAATATTTGTCCTGACATATGCTAATAACAGCTCTGTTTTCTAAATAATCTTTGACAAATTATGTAAAAATGTTTGTAAAAAAATCATATTACACTAAACTAGATGATTATATTTTGTTCTACATTTTGTTATAAATATATATTTTTATTTTTATTAGTTACACCAATTGACACAGACCGGTTATACCATATTGACATTTTTGCAATTATCCCCCAAATATTATTTCAAAATGAAATAAAACCAGAAATTTTTGACTTGGTCCTCAAAAAAAAGTAAACTGCAAATTTATTTAGAAATTTTAACCCTTTAACATTTAATTGAACCATACAGACTCAAAATAATTAACGTCACGTCATTGACCCTTTTAACAAACACAGCATCCACTAAACATGTTAATAGATAATAAAAGAGGAATTGACAATTAAAATGAATTTTATGATAAATGTTGAAACAACATTTACAAGATTTCATCATATACAAGATTAAAAAAACAACTGAACCTGTCTAGTCACATGGCCATTGATTCCCACAGTGACAATTGTCTGTATGACTATATCCTTTGATTGCATCATAGCAATTCGAAGGATGCTTAAAATGAAGTCTCAAAATGTGTCCTTATTTCTCTGCGCTGTTAAGGATAGAACGAATGGATCCTCTATCCCAAGATTCATTGCTGCCTGTAACTATTAAAGCCTTTACTAAATAAAAGTGTTATTTATCAGAAAAAAGTTTCTTGTCACTATTTTAGTATTAGACTATAAATTATGTTTTGAATTAATAATATTCTGTTTATGTTGCATATATTTCTAAAGTCGATTATATAGGCTACTGTTGGTTAGTTTAATCTACATCAATGTGTAATTTTTTCTAAAATCAATTAATATTTTTCTGGTTCCATATTTATTTGAATAAATCAGAAACATCTCTGTTGTGTTCTGCTGACAGGCGCAGCGTGGTGGGCGTGCAGACTTCTGAGGCTGCCATCTTCAAAAGAGTGCTCGCGTTTGAGGTCGCGTCCTTAGAAGGTCGCAGCCTTTGAATTGGGACAAAGCTTTTTTTGTCTGCAATTTAATAATAATACAGACCTATTTCTTTTGCTATTGTTTTGACCACAATAATCAGTATTTTTTTTATAGAGACCTTCAATTTACAATATGTCTGCAGCTAAGAAGTTATTTTAAGAATTAGTTGTGCAAATGTAAATTTAATTGAAAAATACAGTACAGTAATCAAATATTCAGAGAAAATGCAACATTCCTAAACAAAGCTTAAAGATAATTGTGACCCTGCCTGTGAAAACCCATCTGAAGTATTTATTTGTGATGTACCGTTTTCTACATAAAATCATGCTGTAAAGAACATTCTGTGAAAATATAAACTTAATATCTAAATATATTGACTGAGTAAGGTCATGTCAGCAATTGAAATTATACTGAAATAAATGTTTGAAATCAAACTGTGATGCTCTTTATGCAACCCAGAGACTTTAGTCTGCTTTTCACAGGTCTTAAGTGACATATATACTTGAGCTGTTACACACACCAAAAAATGGTAAAATTTAAAAATGGCAAACAACCAGAGGTAGACACTATGGGGCAGTTTCCCGGACAGGGATTAGCTTAATCCAGGACTAGGCCTTAGTTTAATTTGGAAATATAACTAGTTTTAACAAACATGCCTTACTAAAAACATTACCTGTGTGCATTTTGAGGCAAAACAAAGGGCACTGATGTATTTTATGATATGTAAGTGCAAGTTGTTTTTAGTTTGGACAGCTCTTAAAAATGTTTTAGTCTAGGACTAGTCTAATCCCTGTCCAGGAAACTGCCCAAGTTTTAGTTACATTTTCCAAGCATCTGTGCTTGGTCTTGGGAAAAAATTTACTTTACTAAAAAATGTTCACTAAGGATTAGGGATGCCCCGATAGGATTTTTTTTTGGCCTATACCGATACCGATTTAAACAGCCAATATTAAACACTTGTATACAATACTATACAGTTGGTCTATTAGCTAGTTTATTTCTGCATCACATTATTTTAACTGAACATGGATTGGATCTAATTAACATTCAACTGACCAACATAATAAGAGAGGCACAAATTAAGCTAAAACACATATAATAAGACAGCATGACAACCTTCAAAGGTGGTTTTTGCTATTCAGCATTTATTTTATTAACAACATCAACTCCTTTTTTACATATAATGGATTTCTTTATGCGGTTAATTAATAAACAATCCGTATCGGCCTTTCTCGTGCTATTGCCGATATGCCGATGGTTTCAAATTCATCAAAAATCGGCCGATAAATAACGGCGGCCAATACATCACTACTAAGGATAGAACCACACTGTGTATTCCTTTGATATTGCATATTAAAATTGATTTAATATCTATGAAACTATGAAATGTAGTATAGTAAAAAGTATGATAATATGCTTTGGGGATGTATGTTTTCCAAAGAAAAACACAAAAAACAAAGAAAAAATAAATTACGAATACCTAAAAATGTACTTTTATGTAGAAAGTAAAAATACTAGTGTCTGCTTCTGCAAAAAGCAACAAAACGTCTGTTTTAGAAATTGACCTGCCTTAAATAAGACTGGGTTAAAAATGCTTGACCAAAGCTTGTATTGTATTGCAAATGCTAAGAAAAACATGTGTCAAGCTCAACATTATATGCTTTAAAATGTATATGTCAGCTGTTTCTACCTCTGCCCGTTGTGCCCGTTTGTCTCCAACAGAGGCACTCTTGACCTGAGCCAGCTTTGCTTTCATAGACCAAGGGCATCTAAAAGTTTGTGTTAACCAATGATTGTACTAAAATGTCTTTACAACGTTCTTACTGTAGATAAAGCTTGGATAACACATATTGTCCGATTTTGCACAGGTTTTGTGGAGTCTGTGGAGTTCAGCTTATGACTCTTATCGTCACTTTAATACTAAGTGTTTTCACTATAGTGGATACAGATTTTTGGATGGAAATGCATATTTTTAAAGTAGTTTTAACATTCAATGAGCAAGGTACAGGTTTTTTTTAAAATCTTTAATATGATATAATCTTGCGTGTTGTTTCAACATTAACAAGATATGAATTTTAATTGTCACTTCTTCTTTGTTATCAACAGTTAACATGTGTTTGTGGCGATGCTGTTTGTTATAAAAACCAGGAGTGCAGATGAATCTTATTAACATTTGAACATTAAAATGCTGAAACAAAAGCAAATCTGGATTATTGGTAAGTAACCAATTCTAGTTTTCAAATATATAAAAATGTAATTTGTTTTAATGATGATACTTATGTTAAAATTGGTTTATGTTTGTTATTCCAGTACTGCTGTTTTTCTGCCAGCATGGTAAGATGTGATATTGTCATACAATTTTAAAAATGAAAAAGCTACACTGAATCGGCTAAGTTTGCATAGTCATAGCTGTGCAATTAAGTAAAGACGGGGACTAATTTTCCTATTCATAGATCCACATATACTAAATGAGGCAAGGGTGTAGACTAGAGTTATATTCAAGCTGTTATAAAGCATAAAGAAATTACTGTGACAGGAAAAACTTGTATATATGCTATTACGATGCTCAAAGATGATAACTGATCATTTAACTGATAAAATGATTGACTACAGGGAGACTATAGCGTAAACTCATAAAATGATTGGTTCATATTTACTGTAGATACAGAAGTTGCTATGCTGATCAATTCTACATGGCAGTAAGTGTCAAACTTCTTTTCTTTTGCCTAAATATCTGTTTGTCTCTCTACAGATAAGAGTCTGGCCACTTCACTATCTTGTGGTCCAGATCACAGTCCCAGATCCCTTTGTAAGTTCCCTGTGTTTTATTATTTTTGTAAACTTTAAAATTGCATTAAGTAGGTATTTCAGAATTAAATTAGACATGTCTGACTGACTCTTCAAAGTTGAGAAATTTTATACAAATGGGCAATAGATAAGGACAACCAGAAGATAAAATAATGGGTAGAAAAATTTTTGCCATCATTTTAAATGAGTCAGATGCATTTATTAATAATTGTCCATCTTCATAGTCATTTTTTTCTATGAGTTATATGAGTCATTCTACAGAAGTGGTGCAAATTCAGGTAAAGTTTACCACTGGATACAGGACCAGGTGCTAAGGTGAACATGGTGCAGGGGCTTATACCAGTTGACTATTACACCTCAGTGTCATCACTTCCCTAGAGTTAAACATTAGATTTGTACAGTTTTGGAATCCATTCAGCCGATCTCCGGGGCTGGCAGTACCACTTTTAGCATAGCTTAGCCAAATTTATTGAATCTGATTAGACCATTAGCATCGCGCCAAAACCAAAGAGTTTCGAAAAAGATTTTTTTCCTGGGAGGAAAACTGGGAGACTATTCCACAGTTTTGGCCCAACATCTGAAAAGGTAGAGTCACCCCTCAGCTTCAGTCTAGGTTTAGGAACCATCAACACTCTTTTCTCAGAGGACCTCAACAGTCTAGCAAATATATTTTGGCTTAAAAGATCACTCAGGTATTCAGGAGCTGTTTCACTTTCAAATTCTACCACGTTTAGACACTCACTGTTATTCTAGGGATAATCTCGATTGTTAAATGTGACACTGTACTGCTCCTTTAATTTGATTGGTTTTTCTCTTAAGATCCAGAAACACATTCTGTAGTTGCCTGTGACTCAGAGACCGCCAATCTCAACTGTGGTGAGTTCCCATCAGGGTTTCAGTAAAACATTGCTCTTGTGCACTGATTTTTAAATCCTGTTTAAATGTTAACATGTATAATGTTATTTTTAATCAACAGTGAATGGGCACATTCAAGTGCTTTCAGCCAATTATGGACGTACGGACAGCAAAACCTGCGCTAGCGGACGACCGGCAAGCCAGATCTCAAATGTTCAGTGCACTCAGAGTTCATCCCGATGTGTTGTGGCCACTCAGTAAGAAAAGTGGTAACATCATTACAGGTTAAATTACATAAAAAATGTATATCATATTTAAAAATTTCTTGAATTCTGTGTATTAAAAGATGTGATGGAAAAAAGACTTGTTCTGTGCCTGCGGTTTACACAATCTTTGGTGATCCATGTTATGGGACCTTCAAATACCTACATGTGTCCTACACCTGTATAGAAACAAGTAAGTTATTAGTTTGCCCCTATTAAATACTCTCTATTCTAAAGTTAACTGTAGTGCTCATAAAATTATTTTAATAAATTTAAATAAGTGTTATTTTTTGCCTGAATAGCTGTTTGTCCCTCTTTTGCTGTATAAGCCTTTAGTTTTTATCAAGAGAGAATCTTTTTTTTTTTAAAGTCAGTGGCGCAAATTTCTAAAAATTTCCTTTTCAGTTAAATGGACATTCCACAAAAAAAAAATTATATATATATATATATATATATATATATATATATATATATATATATATATATATATATATATATATATATATATATATATATATATATATATATATACTCATTTTCCAGCTCCCCTAGAGTTAAACATTTGATTTTTACCGTTTTGAAGTCCAGTCAGCTGATCTCCGGGTCTGGCGCTGCCACTTTTGGCATGGCTTGGCATAATCCATTGAATCTGATTAGACCATTAGCATCGCTAACATGGCTGAAGGAGGTGCAATGATATTACGCAGCAGCCGAAAATAGTCCCCTTAGTAACTTTCAATGGCAGGGCAGTAATATCACTACACCTGCTGCAGCCATGTTACAGCTCCAAAGTCCTTGATTATTACGCCAGAATGAGAATATAGTACCTAGCTGTATCTGCCTAGAAAATCGCAACTTTTAATTTTCTTAGTACACGATGTAACTACAGAAGAGTCAAGTTTTAAATAGGAAAAATATTGAAAATCTTTGGTTATTTTTAGCGTGACGCTAATGGTCTAATCAGATTCAATGGATTGTGCTAAGCTATGCTAAAGGTGGTACCGCCAGACCCGGAGATCAGCTGAATGGATTCCAAAATGTTTAACTGTAGGGGAGCTGGAAAAGGTGTATATTTTTAAAAAAAGTGGAATGTCCCTTTAATGCTTCCTTTATGACTCGACAAAGGGTTTTGTTTTGCACCCAGCTAGCTCTGGGTAAAGTCTACAGTGCCCAAAAAAGGCCTAATGAGATGACATAAAGCATGACATTTTCTCCCTACACCTCCTGCAAAAGCAACAAGAAGAGTTTTAGCTTATGGGTATTAAGTAAAGGAATGCAAATGGTTAATGTAACACTGTAGCATACCGCTTTTTTAATGCTATTAATTTCTCTCTTAATATCCAGCATCTGTAGTTGCCTGTGACTCAGGGACTGCCAATCTCAGCTGTAGTAAGTTCCCATCAGGGTTTTAGTAAAACATTGCATTTGTGCACTGATTTTTTAAATTCTTTCAAGCACAAATATGTTGAATAATGTTACTTTTTTAATCAACAGAGAATGGGCACATTAAAGTGCTTTCAGCCAACTACGGACGTACAGACAGTCACACCTGCTCTAGTGGAAGACCAGCAAACCAGCTCTCAAATGTTCAGTGCAGATCTGAGGTTTCATCCAAATGTGTGCTTACCACTCAGTAAGAACAGTGGAAACATCATTACAGGTTAAAAGACATTACAACTTTTTTTTTTAGATCTTTTTAAAATGTCTTTAATTCTTTGTTTTCAGATGTAATGGAAAACAGACTTGTTCTGTTCCTGCGGTTTACACAATTTTTGGTGATCCATGTATTGGAACCTATAAATACCTGACTGTGTCCTACACATGTGGCCCAAGTAAGTTAGTAACTGTTAGTTTAGTCTAAGTTAACATGATCTATCTGACCATGTTAGGTGGGACCACCATCATACAATGCAGTATTGTTTAAAGGCTATTTCTTAAAACATTTATATGGCATTCATTTGATCCTGATGTGTTAAATTCTGTTTTTTTCCAGTCTAGGCACAGCCTTTTTGACTGATCAGTGAAAACATCTAAACACTTTCTTCTTCTGTTTTCTTCATGAAATTTCTGATATTCAAGCTATTTCAGTGATTTTCAAGTAATTTAGTATTGGAATGCTACAAACATTGTGTAATATCTGAAATCAGTGAATGTTTGTCACAATTCCTTTGAATCAGTTTGTGGTATCAGGGCCCTATGCACTCTTTACTAAATTCAATTTTCTGTCTCTTTCTCAAAAGCACACTTTTGTCTAGAGGTATAGAAAAAATGTTAAAATACTATAATTGGACCTTGCATTGCAATAAAAAAGATGAGCATAGAATTTGTGTACATTTACTTTTTTAGACTGAATTGACTGCATTCATCCAATGCCATATCACATCCACAATATATTTTCAATTAAAAATACTTTGTATTCAAATGAGCATAATATAACTTAATATGATATGCTTTTTAAAGAATGCATTTACTGGAGATAAACAATGGGTGTGAACACTTTTACAGTGGATGGTAAGGCATCTGTATGGCTCCTGCATTAGCCTACATTAAGTAAACTGTTTTTATATTAATGATGAACAACACAGATGCAGTTGACATCTATCAGTTAATGTACACATATTGTACTTTGATGTTCGTTCTGCTCTGTGCTGTGGAATCTAAATGAACTTGAAAAAAGACAGCGAAGAGCCGCAGCCATTTTCATATGAGATTTAAAGGCGGAGTGCACAATGTTTGAAAGCCAATGTTGATATTTGAAATCACCTAAACAAACCCGCCCCTACCCCAATAGAATCTGGACCTTCTTTTGATAGACCCGCCCCACACATACGCAACCCAGGCAAGGATGACGGTTAGTAGACACGCCCCTTACTGCTGATTGGCTACAAGTGTGTTTTGGTAATCGGCCCGACTCCCTTTTCCAAAGCGTTTTCAAACATTGTGCACTCCGCCTTTAAATGGGGCTAAAGCGATCACAGCTTCGTGTACAGATTGGGGAATAAAGTACAATTTATAGTCGTGTGTAAGGTCTACGCCGTAGGTTATCCATAGCCTCTGCGTAGCCTGATGTGTACGTCGTCAAATGTTTAACAGCGTGTAAGTTATATGCGGGCCGCAAGCGTTGTGATTGGTTCACAAGAACCCCTCCCGTCAGGTAAAAAACTGTGTCATAGGTATTTCCATTTGCAAAGGTGAGAAAAAGATGGACCAAGTTGAGTATGATTTAACTCAAACTGCAACACACTGCAAAAAATGATTTTCAAGAAAAAAAATTCTTAGTATTTTTGTCTTGTTTTCAGTAAAAATATCAAAAAATTCTTAAATTAAAATGCTTTTTCTTGATGAACAAAACGACCCAAGAAAATTAATCTAGTTTTAAGACCAAAAATATCAAATTTTATTTAATAATTTTGTGGATAAAACAAGCAAAAAAATAAACCTGCCAATGGGGTAAACAAATCTTGAAAATTTGTCTTAAACACTAAATTCAAGAAAAATTAGCTTACCCCATTTTTTTGCTTGTTTTATGCACAAAAGCACTTAAATTTCATCTTTTTGGTCTAAAAACTAGACTTATTTTCTTGGGTCGTTTTGCTCATCAAGGAATAGCAGCTTAATTTAAGAATTTTTAGATATTTTTACTGAAATCAAGACAAAAATACTAAGAAATGTTTTTCTTGAAAATCAGTTTTTGCAGTGTAGTCGTTGTTTATCATCACTATTCATCTCAACAAGTTGCTGTTTCTTCTTCAATTGTGGGTTAAACTTGCCAAGCTGCTTCTTCATTGATGGATACTGCCTACCAGCGGTCTGCATGTGTGTTTGCACATCGACGCGGACGACGACGCAAAAGTATAAATGAAAACCCACGCGTAACCTTTGCCATCGCAGCTATGCCGTAGGACCTGCGCACACCTATAACGAGCCCTCAAATCACAATATTTAGTGGGGCAGAAATTTTGGTAGACTAAACCCTACCTGATGGGCTATTGCAATTTGCACCTCAGATTAACTGTGAAACCTGTATTATTTGTGGAGCATACTCCATACCTGGCTGTCAACTTTAGTATTTGAAAATAAGGAAAATTTCCCAAACCCTAAAATCCTGCAAAGTTAAAAAGTCATCCTCCACCCAACCTCGGGAACAGGTGTGCCTCATACATCTTGAAAAGTAAAGCTGTTGGCTCTTTGATCGTCCCCTGGTGGCTGGCTGCAGTACAAGTCATAAACCCCGCACCTCTCCATGCAAAAAACGGGACTCGGCTCTTAACAAAAAATGATTTACAATTTCTATAAAATTTTCTGAAAGATGGTTTTGGTCCTTTAAGGTAGTTGTTAAAGCGCTAATATGTGTTCAATTTTTAATTTTTGTGACAAGTTTAATTTTAGCTAGTAATTTGATTCTATAGAAACGGGGTGTGCCGTTATGATTGACGTGGCTAAATAGAGGGTATGCATTGACGTCACTTTTCCATGTGACCACGCTGGAACATGCCCTGCTGAGTGGCAAACATTCAACAAAATGGCTGGTTTTCAGTGGCTGCTGCGAAGATGCCAGTACAACTGACTATTATCAGCTTAAATTTAATTTAATGGGACTTGATAGCAGAGGTGGACAATACTTATTTACAATAGTTACATTTTCCAAGCATCTGTGCTTTATTAGGGTGTTCCTTCTGCGCATGCCCTGGCTCCAAACTAAAGTTTTTACGTAACATGGCAGCGCCCATGGTCGGATATTTTTGGTCGGATATTTGGCTTCAATTCATTACAATGAAGTGACATCACGTCGTACATCTTTTTTTTACAGTTGTCGTTTGAGTGATATGTTACAGATATGCTGCCCCTGTTTAAACAGAGGTGAATGTAGCAAATATAAAATACGGCCAGTAGGATTTTTATAGAAAGACTAAAAATACGAGAGAAATATAGGAAATTATTTAAACGGGATAATGGCAGGATAGAATATAATAGGTTTTGTGTGGAGAAAAGCAGAGACTTTGGCTGCAATTTTATGTGTATCATCTTTTCTGCCCCAGTGGTGCAGGCAGCTATTGTACTGTATGAAAATATAGGAATTACTCCGTCACAGACCTCCCGGCCTCACAAGGTACCACATGCATACTTACAGTATTGTGGTGGACCGTTTTTCTAAAATGATCAGACTCATACCTCTTAAGGGTTTTCCCACTGCAATGGAGAGTGCAGAATTACTTTTTTAACATGTGTTTTGATACTTTGGGATACCTAAAGACATATCAGAGGCCCTCAGTTTATTTCTTGAGTGTGGAAGGCATCTTTACGCTCTTAGATGTGACCGTCAGTCTGTCCTACGGATACCCCCCTAAACCAATGGCCAAACTGAGAGGAAGATCCAAGAGGTTGGTCGTTTCCTCTGAACCTTTTGCCGAGGCCACCAGAACTACTAGAGCCAGTTTCTTCTGTGGGCCAAAAACACACAGAACTTGCTAGGCCCACAAGCCAGAAGGGCCATCTGTGCAGCACTGGTTCCAGGAGAGTGAGAGAGTCTGGGCTCACTATAACCTGTAGGGGGCTGTCAAGCAACGGTGGTGCACGGTGGATGCTCGTTGTACATCTACAGCTGCGTTCAGGGCGAGATATAAGGTTTGGCTCTCAACCCAAAACATCCGTCTGCACCTCTCATGCAAAAAGGTGAGTCCCAGGCTTATTTGTCTGTTTGTCATCGTCCTGGAGGTCAATCCGGTAGCTTTCAAACTACAGTAACCATCTCACTACCGGATTCCCCCCGTATTTCATTGCTCACAGTTAAAGACTTTACATCCACCTGTTTCTCCTTCTTCCTCCACAGAACCTGGTGAAGAAGCGACCCCTCTCGAAGAGGATGTTAGTGTTTACACCGTGCGAAACATCCTGGACTCCGGGGTGGACACCTGGAATATCTTGTGGATTGGGAAGGATTCTGCTATATTAAATATTAAAGCACTTTAACCCTTTAAAACCATTTAACCTAACAAAAAATATTGGGTTAAAAAGTCTGTTTCCACCACTAGAAAAGGCTCTGGTTTTCATTTTTACAATCTGTAATAATTTGTGTGTATATTTAACAAAGCACTCAAGCTGGACTCCACAAAACCTGCAAAATCACATTGTTTTAAGCTGTAATGATAGGTACTTTAATTTCAGTTGTTGTTGTTTTATAAACAGTAACAGTGAGGAGCACGACCGAAGATGTTAATGTTTTTCTTACATGCATGTTTAATGTTCTACTTACACTTTTGTGACAATGTATTTTAATTCAGTTTTATTACACATCTTTATTACAATCAAGGCAAAAAAAATAATTGGGATAGCTGTGTAAATTATTTTGGTAACACTTTATAATAAGACTGTATTTGTTAACATTAGTTAATGCACTAATTTCAACTAACACTGAACAATATTTCTAGCATTTATTAATCTTAGTTTGTGTTCATTTCCATAATTACTAATACATTTTAACCCCTGGTTTAACTGTCAGTGGCCCAAATGTGTTAATTAACTATTAAACCATTGGCAAACTATACATTGTTATACTATACAATATAACTTTGGGGGTAATGATTTACAAGTAATGTGCATTACGTAATAATATTTTACTTTGAGTACAATTTTACTATGAGTTACTTTTTCAAAAAGTTACTTTTTAAGTTTAATTCATTTGATTAAACAAAATTATGTACTGAATTACAATAAACGTAGTCACATTATGCACTCTATGCGTACACACCTGTGTGGGAACAGATGGCAGGCCAGAGCTCGACATTTTTGTGATGAAATACCCATTTCTGCAAGTCCTGAAAGAGATCAAGCCTCAACCAAGAAAATGTAACTGAAAGTAACTAAAAAGTAATGTAAGCATTACTTTCCATGAAAAGTAACTAAGTAACAATTAGTTACTTTTTTGGGAGTAACTTAATATTGTAATGCATTACTCTTAAAAGGAACTTTTCCCAACACTGATAACTATATATATATATATAAGAAGGTAATTTTCATATTTTATCCCCATTTTGAGAAAAAAAATGAGAGTGAGAGCAATTTTCTAAAATGTCATGAGCAAAGGTGGGCCAACCTGATGTTAGGAGTGGTGACAGTGGTGATTGAACTAACATAAACAATTGCATTGGCATTAATTAACATTAAAGATTAATAAGACTATTAAAAAGAGTTTATGTTGGCCTATGCAATATTCATTGTATGCATTTATGTTAAAGGAACATGCCTAGATTTTGGGAATTTAGCTTATTCAAGTTAGGTTTAATAACTACAATTAATGTTAAAATAGCCTTATGCAAATCTGGCTTGTTGCCATAGCAGTTTCAAATGAGTTCTTAAAATAGTAACATATATACATATACACAGTTGTGTTCAAAATTATTCAACCCCCCAATGCTGTTAAGATTTTTAGGGAATTTAGTGTACATTTGTAATTGTATTCAGAATGAAATCCTACAATGACTTCTTAAAGAACCATATGCAACTAAAATGACATCAATTGGTTTTGTAATATAGTAGTAAATGTTTCTTTTGTGAATTCTTCATTGACACAATTATTCAACCCCTTAAAGAACTACCACTCTGAAGAACAGAGGTTCATTGAAGTGTTTTCAATCAGGTATTGAAAACACCTGTGGATGTCAGGGAACAGCAATAAAGCCTAATAAGCACCAATTAGGCAGCTTTAAAATGACTGTGATACTCAACTCCTTCTAAACATTTACTGGTGTGGTTACAAACATGGTGAAGTCAAAAGAATGGTCCAGGAGGACAAGAGAAGAGGTGATTAATCTTCACAGGAAGGGCAATGGCTATAAGAAGATTGCAAAGATGTTAAACATACCAAGAGACACCATAGGAAGCATCATTCGCAAATTCAAGGCAAAGGGCACTGTTGAAACGCTTCCTGGTCGTGGCAGAAAAAAGATGCTAACTGCGACTGCTGTGCGCTATCTGAAGCGTAGAGTGGAAAAAAGTCCCCGTGTGACTGCTGAGGAACTGAGAAAAGATTTGTCAGATGTGGGTACTGAAGTTTCTGCTCAGACAATACGGCGCACCCTGCGTACTGAAGGCCTCCATGTCAGAACTCCCAGGCGCACCCCCTTGCTGTCTCCAAAGAATAAGAAGAGTCGACTGCAGTATGCCAAAAGTCATGTGGACAAACCACAGAAGTTTTGGGATAGTGTTCTGTGGAAAATTAGAACTGTTTGGGCCCATGGATCAACGCTATGTTTGGAGGAGGAAAAACAAGGCCTATGAAGAAAAGAACACCTTGCCTACTGTAAAGCATGGTGGGGGGTCAATCATGCTTTGGGGCTGTTTTGCTTCTGCAGGTACAGGGAAACTTCAGCGTGTGCAAGGTACCATGAATTCTCTTCAGTACCAGGAGATATTGGATGACAATGTGTTGCAGTCCGTCACAAACCTGAGGCTTGGGAGATGTTGGACCTTTCAACAGGACAATGATCCCAAGCATACCTCCAAATCCACTAGAGCATGGTTGCAGAAAAAAGGCTGGAACATTTTGAAGTGGCCATTGCAGTCACCAGACTTAAATCCGATTGAGAACCTCTGGTGGGACTTAAAGAAAGCAGTTGCAGTGCGCAAGCCTAAGAATGTGACTGAACTGGAGGCTTTTGCCCATGATGAATGGGCGAAGATACCCGTAGATCGTTGCAAGACACTTGTGTCAAGCTATGCTTCACGTTTAAAAGCTGTTTTAACTGTAAAAGGATGTTGTACTAAGTACTAAGATTGAATGTCACTTGGGGGTTGAATAAAACTGATAATGATGTGAGCACAGAAAAGACATTTGTGGTTATTTCATTATAAATGTTATGTTATATTTGTCTGACCTACACATGCCTCTTTGATGTAATTTTAAGCAGGATGATTGAATGATCAAAATCAATGTCAAACCGGCCAAAACAATCAATTTCAGTTGGGGTTGAATAATTTTGAACACAACTGTATATATATATATATATATATATATATATATATATATTGGCCATTTTGCCTTTATTTGAACAGCGAGTGAGGAGAGGACAAGAAAGTACACTCTAAAAACAAACGGTGCTATATAGCACCAAAAGTGGTTCTTTGCTCGTAATCATAGAAGAACCGTTTTTAGTGCCATATAGCACCGGTGAAGCACCAGTGAAGCACCTGTGTAGAACCATATAGTGCTATGTAGAACCATATTTGGTGCTATAGTGGTTCTATATGGCACCTATATGGTTCTACACAGGTGCTTCACTGGTGCTTAACCAGTGCTATATGGCACTAATAACGGTTCTTCTATGATTACGATCCAAAGCAACAGTTTTGGTTCTATATAGCACCGTTTGTTTTTTTAGAGTGTACAGGGAAGAGAGAGGGTTATGGGATCGGCAAATGACCACGATCCGGGAATCCAACTCTGGTCGCCGAAAGTGCGAATGCACTACATGTCGGCTCCAACATTTTGCCCCATGTATGTGACATCTTTTGTAAGTATTTTATTGTATTGAATTGTTTTTTGGGGTCGATGAAGAAGTACTTGAGCCTTATTGACAGGCGTGTTAGGGTACTTTGGGCTAAAAAGGTTTGAAATCACTGATTGACACTGGATATGAATTGCTATAAAATTCATACAGGTGTTAGTTCTTGTGTAGTTTTTGAGCACAAAGTTACACTAAATCTGTCAAATGTAAGACCATATATTATTTATAAATATTATACATTATTTCTGTGTCACAGCCCCGTCTCATTCCCAAAAGAAAGGAGAGGTTGAGTTAACGATGAAGAACATTTGTCTGAGATGTTTGTGTATTATAAAACCAGAAAGTGCCCAAATACTTTTTGTTGTTACACTGAAGCAATTTTAAAAATGAATTGCTTTAGAATTTGAAAGCTAACAAACAATTTTGCTTAATTAACTTCATTGAACTTATACAGTAGGCTACTATAGTCCTACGGCCCATTGTCACTGTGGGAATCATGGGCCTTGTGACTAGACAAGTTCAGTTGTTTTTTAATCTTGCATATGATGAAATTTTGCAAACGTTGTTTCAACATTTATTAAGAAATACATTTTAATTGTCACTGCCTCTTTTGTTATCTACAGTTAAAACGTAGTGGAAGCCGTGAAACAAACAGACGTGCAGATGAGGTAACATTTTACAATATACTCAAAATGCTGGGTTATTTTGTTGGGTGAAAAAGGAACAAACCCAGCCGTTGGGTTAAAATAATCCTAAAATGTTTATATTTGATTCAACAAATGGGTTACATTTAGGCATTAAGCAGATACACTCACCTAAAGGATTATTAGGAACACCTGTTTAAATTTCTCATCAATGCAGTTATCTATAACCAATCAAATGGCAGTTGCTTCAGTGCATTTAGGAGTGTGGTCCTGGTCAAGACAATCTCCTGAACTCCAAACTGAATGTCAGAATGGGAAAGAAAGGTGATTTAAGCAATTTTGAGCATGGCATGGTTGTTGTTGCCAGACGGGCCGGTCTGAATGTTTCACAATCTGCTCAGTTACTGGGATTTTCAAGCACAACCATTTCTAGGGTTTACAAAGAATGGTGTGAAAAGAGAAAAAAAAAACATCCAGTATCCGGCAGTCCTGTGGGCGAAAATGCCTTGTTGATGCTAGAGGTCAGAGGAGAATGGGCCGACTGATTCAAGCTGATAGAAGAGCAACTTTGACTGAAATAACCACTCGTTACAACCGAGGTATGCTGCAAAGCATTTGTGAAGCCACAACAGGCGGATGTGCTACAACAGCAGAAGACCCCACCGGGTACCACTCATCTCCACTACAAATAGGAAAAAGAGGCTACAATTTACACCAAAATTGGTCAGTTCAAGTCTGGAAAAATGTTGCCTGGTCTGATGAGTCTCGATTTCTGTTAAGACAATCAGATGGTAGAATCAGTATTTGAGAACATGAATCCATCATGCCTTGTTACCACTGTGCAGGCTGGTGGTGTAATGGTGTGGGGGATGTTTTCCTGGCACACTTTAGGCCCCTTAGTACCAATTGGGCATCGTTTAAATGCCACGGCCTACCTGAGCATTGTTTCTGACCATGTCCATCCCTTTAGGACCACCATGTACCCATCCTCTGATGGCTACTTCCAGCAAGATATTGCACCATGTCACAAAGCTTGAATCATTTCAATTTAGTTTCTTGAACATGACAAAGAGTTCACTGTACTAAAATGGCCCCCACGGTCACCAGATCTCAACCCAATAGAGCATCTTTGAGATGTGGTGGAACAGGAGCTTCATGCCCTGGATGTGCATCCCACAAATATCCATCAACTGCAAGATGCTATCCTATCAATATGGGCCAACATTTCTAAAGAATGCTTTCAGCATCTTGTTAAATCAATGCCATGTTGAATTAAGGCAGTTCTGAAGGCTAAAGGGGTTCAAACACGGTATTAGTATGGTGTTCCTAATAATCCTTTAGGTGAGTGTTTTATCCAAAGCGGCCTTCAAAACGCAGAACAGAGGAAACAACAAAGCGTTCTATTCATACAAATGGTGCCAAGTTCTTCAACAAATTCATGGAAAATATGTTTACATTTTTTTTTTTGAATACTGAGAGATGTGGTTGATGGGCCGCATTTAAAAGATCACTCCACAAGCAAGTAAATGAGAATGAGTGGGAAAGTGATTCAGTGCGTTTTTGTGAATGTATCACAAGACTTTTATTTAAAATCTGCTATTTCCCGGCCTCAGGTCATTCAGAAACACCAGGTTGTTGGCAGAATCCATTTAGAGTCTGATAAAAATGCTCATATTAAAAAAAAACACATTACTAGAGCGGGTTTTGCATCGGAGCTCACGTTGCCTGGGTTGCGATTTCATGTGGCCCACACCCTTGCACCTATAGGGCCCTATTTTAACGATCTGAAACGCAAGTCCGAAGCGCAAAGCGCAAGTGACTTTGTGGGGGGATCTTGGGCGCTGTTGCTATTTTCCCGGCGGGAGAAATAAGTCTTGCGCCGGGCGCAAATCAATAAGAGGTTGGTCTGAAGTAGGTTCATTATTCATAGGTGTGGTTTGGGCGTAACATCAAATAAACCAATCAGAACGCTATCCAACATTCCCTTTAAATGCAAGGGCGCAAGTTCCATGGCGGGTTGCTATTATTATGACGGATTTGACAGGCGCACGCCAGGAGCGGTTCACAGCCGAGGAGACCGACGTTCTTGTAAGAGCAGTCAAAGACATAGAAGTTGTTTTGTATGGGGATGGGACTTGGGAGAAACCCGCCCAAATCAGCGTCGGTTAAACAGGCGTGAGAGGGAATAGCCGCGATTGTCTCATCAGCTGCGCCAAGCACTACAATGATGTCAGGAGACGGGGGGATCCCAAGCTTGCCAGCATAAATCGGGCACGCCGGGCACACAGGAGGACATCGCTGCGTCCACCCTCACCGCTGAAAGGGTTTGGGGTCTTTGAATTCGGACACAAGAAAGCAAGGTCCAATCCCAAAGTACACTTACAAATCAAGTTCACATACATGAAGGTTTCTTATGAAAACATTTAAATTATTATTTAGATAAAATAAACGTAATACAGCCACACAACAAACTTATGAAAATATTTTAATTGTTATTTGCATGATAATTGTTTAACGCTGCCACACAAAATAAATAAAAACTATCACCACAATGCTCACCACAATGATTTCCCTTATCTCATGTATTAATATTTTTTATTGTAACAATTTATGATTTAATGATTGCCCTTATCTTATATTTTTTATTGTAACAATTTATGATTTGCAAAAATAACTGTTGCATCTGTGTAGATTAGATAAGCAATGCGTGTTGTGCACGCTATACATTATGGTCAAGCATGCGCCCTTAAAATAGCATAATGAACCACGCGCAACGCGCCACTGACTTTAGACTAGTTTTTTTTGGTTAGTAGCGCAATTGTTTTTTGAAACTGCAAAATAGCATAAGAGATGGCTTGCGCCGGAGCACGCCTCCTTTTTTGCGCTGAACCGCCCAGGGAGCGCAAGTTCATTCCTTAGTTTGCCGACGTGCGTCTGTGGAGGGAAAAACCCGCTGTGCGCCAGTGCAAAATACGAAATGATACATGCGTCACTGACAAAGTCAATTGCGCTGGGTGCAAGATAGAGCCCATAATGTCATTTTAATGCTAAAAATGTTTTCTGTTGCAGTTCTGTGATATATCCTTATTTCAAATAGCCCGAAAAAACACTGTAAGCAAGTGTTTTTTTTTTTTTTAGTTTGCGCACTGTGAAAGGTAATGGAAACACAACTATAGTAACAGTCATTAACTAACTTGGGACACAGGTATTGGACATATTCAGGTATTTGTAGGTTCCTACACATGGATCACAGAAAAATGCAGGAATAAAACAATCCTGTTTTTTTCTCGAAAAGGTCTGTTAACACACAGAATCAAGCCATTTTCAAAAGACTAAAGGCAATAATTTTAATGTTGTGTGAGTTGTAATGTTTACATTGTACTAACTGAGTGACCAGCACACTGAGGGATGAACTCTGAGATTTGACCAGCTGGTCTTCCAGTAGAGCAGGTTTCACTGTTTGTACGCCCATAACCAGGCCCGTCGCGACAAGGCAAGCAAACCAAGCAATTGCTTGGGGCCCCGGAATTTTCTGGGGCCCCAAGACAACGACTGGTTGAGAATAAATGCAACGACAAACTGTGTCCCTTTGATAGTCAATGCAATGCAGTAAAGTGCAATGACACTGTTATTATCGGAATCCCCCTCAAGGGGGCCCCCTCTCAGTACTAGTCGCTGACAACAGTCAGCCAGCCAACCATGTGATCTCTGCTGCCGGCAAAATACAAAACTTCGGCAGTCATCATGAAGCGGATTTATGCTTCTGGAAGCCAGAAAAGAAAAAAGAGAAAGGAAGAGGAGTATAAGAAAAAACAAGTTAGTGGTAAGTAATAATTTACATTGGATAAAATAACTCTACTTGTCATGTGCAAATGATGTAATTTTGCAGCAGGTAGGCAGTAGCAAAAATCTGTTTATGTTAGCTAAACGTTACCTGCCTGACGGCAAATGCTGCTTGTAACGAACAGTGAGTTGGTCAACTTTTTTCTCGAACAAACGGAATATGGTTACATACTGTAATATGTTTTTAACGTGATAAGGAAGACGCAGATCTGTTTCAAAACCGCTGTTTAATTCCATGACATTGCTGTAGCTTTGTACTAGGTTTTAATGAAAGTGCTAATGAAACGAACTATTCCACACCGTGATAATCTATTTAACAAAATAATGTACTTACCAAATGGGGTTAGGAAAACGACACGATAAATTCTGTGCATCAAACAATAGCTTGGGAAGTTTTTAAGCATTGGTAGTTGTGAAAGCAGCTGCATCCCTTATAAATATCAAAATACGGAAATGCTATTGCTAACATATCTTTTCAGTAACACTTTATAATAACCATCATTAATAGATGGTAAATTGTTAGTTATTTAATCTTTATTTATTGTCATTTAACTGTTAGCAAACCGATCGTTTTACTTAATAAATACTATGTAAACAATCTATACGTTATTTACCAGAAAGAGGCAGAGAAACATTATTTTTTCATAGCTTATCTTAATGTGCTAGTGCCAGGATATACAGTAGTGACACTTTATGCAAATTAGTTACCAATGGATCTTGAACAGTTACTTTATTCTGTGTAGCAATGTTTACACTGTTACAAGTACAGTATCAGGACAACCCACATGTTTCACTGGTACTGTTTATTAACTATTTAACAAAGTATTATAGTCATTTGTTGCAACTTTGTCTATGTTTATAGACAGTTTACAAACCAACTAAGTTAGTAACCCTTAACAAAGTGTTAGGAATATTTGGTCTGTCTATCTATGTAATGTTTATAGATGTTTTAAAAATGGTTTCTTAAAGATCTACAAGCATTTTTAATCATTACCCGATACCTAATATATTATATGATAGATATGTGTGTTACAATAAACTGTTAATTTACAACACTACTAATAATTAGTCATTTAATTATAATTTCATTGTTTGTTAACAGTAAAAAGACTGTTTGCTAACAGCTAAATGACAATTAAAGATTAATTAACTATCAATTTACCATCTTTATATGATTGTTATTATAAAGTGTTACCATCTTTTCTTTCTCCCTCAAGGTGCTTTGCTTAAATTTCTCAGCGCACAGGCTCTTCCTAAAGATACATACACTGATGAAGGTAGAGTCAATTTCTCTCACTGAGCTGTTTATAGTGACCTCTTTCAATATGCTAACAGTGAAATGGTGAAATGTACTTAACAGGTAATTTCAGATTTTTTTTTCAATTATTTTCCCAGCTACACCATCAACGTCATCCTCAACATCAACAGATGCATCACTTCTCGGTGCTGATGTTTCTTCTATAGTACAAGGTAGCACAAGCTCTATAATTATAGCTGATATCATGCCCAGCCCAGAGTTTAAACTGATAAGTGTGTGCTGTCATATTGTTAGAAAAAAAACAGTGCAAATCACTATTGAATTCCCACCAAACTGTGTAAATAAACGTTAAACTGTAAACCTTAAACTGTATGGCTATGCTGTGGTTGGTGTAGGCTTTGCGTGCGTGTGGGGGGGCCTCCATGCCCATTTTGCTTGGGGCCCCCAAATTCCTTCAAACGGCCCTGCCCATAACTGGCTCTTATAAAGTGAGATAACCTTTATAAGATATGCTTTATGTAGCCTAAAGCAGTGGTTCTCGAGCTGGGGGCAGCGAGATGATGCCAGGGGGGCCCTAGTTTTATGACATTTTATAAAATAAATAAATGTATCATGAATTCTGTGCAATTAAACCTAAAAAAAATAAGACTAATAACCAACACCACTACGTATCATTTAATATGTTTTGTTTAATTAAAAGTTGAGTTTTAGAACAGTTTCTTGTCATACATTTTCTTTGTACACAAAGGGGGCCGCACGCTGAAAAAGTTTGAGAACCACCAGCCTAAAGACTCTATAGTTTTCATTAATAAAATGATTTCCACTGATCAATGTGGGTAAACAACTGGACAAACAACAGACAAAGATTTTATTACAAATTGAATCAGCACGATTGACATCAAAGCAAATTTAAAATCTCTCTGTGGAAACGCAATAAAAATGCAAAACATTTGTTAAAAACACATAAAAATAAGCTAAAGGAATCGATATTAGCTTAAAACGTGTCAAGCTCAACATAATATGCTTTAAATTTTTTAAATGTCAGCTGTTTCTGTACCTCTCGCTGTGCCTTTGTCTCCAACGGAGGCACTCTTGACCAATCTAGAGAGACAGTTTTCGTATACCAAGGGCGTACAGTGGGGTCTAAACCAATGATCGTACTAACCTACAATGAAAAAGGAGTCCGTGTCAGCTTTGATGTTTAGCTTTTAACACAAATTATTATAATGATTATAAGAATCATACTAAAAATGCAGAGTAGAGGCGTTTTCACTATAGTGGATAGAGACTTTGTGATGCAAATGCATATTTTTTATATAAGTTAAAGCAGTTTTAAAGGGTTAAAGTGTTTACACATTCATGCAAGAATGAGAAAAGTACAGTTTTGTTTTTTATCTTTTATATGATATAATCTTGCGTGTTTTGTTTCAACATTAACAAGATATGAATTTTAATTGTCACTTCTTCTTTGTTATCAACAGTTAACATGTGTTTGCGGCGATGCTGTTTACTTTATAAAAACCAGGAGTGCAGATGAATCTAATTTACATTTTAAATAGTTTACAAAGCTGTTTGCCTTGTTTCTCACATCAACATGCTGGAACAAAAGCAAATCTGGATTATTGGTAAGTTAACCAATTCTTTCTAGAAATTAAATTTAATTTTCAAGTATATAAAAGTGTCATTTGTTGATGATGAAAATTGTGATATACAGATGTTAAAATTTGTTTGTTGTTATTCCAGTGCTGCTGTTTTTCTGCCAGCATGGTAAGATGTGACATTGTCAAATGTGTACAAGTCTGTGTAAAGCGTCTACCAAATGCAATTTTGAAAAAGCTACATTGAATCTGCCATCTGTACATTATATGCAAATTTGGAAAAAATACATTTATTTTATTGGTAACACTTTACAATAAGGTTCATTCGTTTACATAGTTAACATGAACTAATAATGAACTGCCCTTATACAGCATTTATTAATCTTTGTTAAGGTTAATTTCAACAATTACTAATACTTTGTTAAAATCTTGTTAACATTAGTTAATGCACTGTGAATTAACATGGACAAACAATTAAAAGCTTTATTTCTATTAACTAACATTAATAAGATTAATAAATAACAAATGTTTTGCTTATGGTTTGTTCATGTTAGTTAATACATTAATTAATGTTAACTAATGAACCTTATTGTAAAGTGTTACCATTTTATTTGTACCTTTCCACATAAACAGCAGGTTTAGGTGAAGGAACTTCACCTAAAAAACATTCCCATGCCTGTGAGGGTGGCTCTGTGACCCTCAAGTGCGGTGAGTTATCCAGACTCATTCTGTTATTACTATAACTGTGTAACTCTACAATGAGTCTTATATTCGTATTATCTTCTAACATGTATCAGACCATGGATTCATACATGTCGATAGAGCCAACTATGGAAGGACAAGCAGTACTGTGTGCTCTGCTGGGAAACCAGCGAATCAGATCTCAAATGTGCATTGCTCCCAAAAAACTTCCCTCCAAAAACTTTCCACTTGGTAGGAATAACTATTAGCTAAATTTTGCTTTGTTGAATGCAAAGTGTAAAAATATCCAAAACATAAAAACTGTACAACTTTATGCTTAGACTTCATTGTATTATCATTGTTTGCAGGTGTAACGGAAAAGCAAGCTGTTCTGTTTCTGCACTGAACTCAGTTTTCTCTGACCCATGTGTTGGAACTTATAAATACCTTGATGTGTCTTACAGTTGTGTCCAAAGTAGTAAGTCAATACATTTCCATTGTGTATTATTATATATATTATTAATCATATATTCTTGTAAAATCTTTTATTTTAGTCAGTATTGGTAGTTATTATTATAAACACCCAGGCTCACGAAATTTCGTTATATAGTCACGTAATGTTTGATTACTTTTTCGTGATATTATCATGAATTTCCACGTTTTTTCGTGATCATAACGAATTCCTGTTTGCGTATGATTATCACGTATTGGTTACTCAACTGTTTTGTCTTATTTTCTTACCATTGTCGCTTCGGTTTATAGGGTTATATTTACATAAAATGACACCACTACCCAAACCCAACTCTAACCCTAAAAAATTCCGAAAAAATTGTATCCACCAAATCTAACCCTCAGCTGCTTTTTCCTAATTTTAAACCATTGTCGCTTCGGTTTAGTAACCAATACGTGATAATCACACGAAAACAGGAATTCGTTATACGGTCACGAAAAACGCGGAAATTCGTGATATCACGAAAAAAGAATAAAAAAATTATGTGACTATATCACGAAACCGCGTGACACTGGGTAGCAGCCATTAATGACTGATGTTTATTTTCCAGAAAAAAGTGTTACCTGTGAAGGTAAACAGAGTCACATTCATTGTGGTAAGATAAATCAAATTTCTTTGTGATTTTATTGTAGCAACAATCAATAACAGCAGTTTTAACATATTTGATCCTTAAGCTTTTTGCTACATGCACAATATTAGGACTTTGAATAGCTACTGAAGCAGTAATTGTTTTGTTTTGAAACTGACCACAACTTGAGATTTGTACATGACATTTCCATCATTAATACAAATAAACAAATATTCACAGAAAAATACTTTACAAAAAATACTAAGTTTAATCAACATGACTAGTATAGAAGTTGGTACACTGTAAAATTGAAAGTTAGATTAATTTGTAAATTACTTACTTCTATAAAGTGTTAAATATTTTAAGTTTTACCAATTGAAGTAATTAGCTTAAGGTCTTTCAAATTTATTTTTGATAATTTATAGCTAGTCAAGAAAGTAAATTCAAGTTGCGTAAACTTCAAAAGTAAAGTGCAACAAGGATTTTTTCCAGTGTTTGTCTGTGTTTTTTCTCAATTGAGAACGTCAGATCATCAACATTAGACACAAGATTTGCACATGAGTTTGTAGGTCAAGCAACAGTCAACATTTTTTTTTTTCATTTAGTAGCTTTTAGTAAAAACACATAATGCTTTTGTGTTCCCATAGATACTGGTGTCATTCAGATTCAACATGCCCATTATGGACGGAGAGACCTAACAATCTGCAAACACACGAAAGCAACTAAAGCCAACTGTTATTCTAATAATACTGGACAGCATCTGTCTAGGTATTACAACACCAACACCTTGTCTGAGGTCACTTAAGAGTTCACACACATATAGGGCTCTATCTTACACCCGGCGCAATGCAGCGCAGTGGACGCAAGTGCCTTTCGCTAGTTTCCACCCCGCGCAATTATAATTTTCACGTTTAATGCCACGTTGTTTAAATAGCAAATGCATTTGCGCCCCCTTTTGCGCCCATGGGCATTCTGGTCTGAAAACGGTGTGTTCAGGCGCATTGTTGGCGCGTTGCTATTTTGAGGCAAAAGTGGATTCGGACACGGCCATTTAGCCTTTGCGCTGTGCGCTTTAGACAATGCGCTTAGATCGTTAAAATAGGGCCCCATAAACTTTCAGTCTTGAGGTTTTATTAATATACTATGGAAAAGAAAAATATGCTGTAAGAAAAAATCCATTTATAATGTGACTAAACTTTTTTTTTTACTTCATAAGATGCAATGGAAAGAAGAAATGTTCTCTTCATGCTTCGAATTCTGTCTTTGGTGATCCATGTCATGGCGTTCATAAGTACTTGGAGGTGACTTACAGCTGTGTTGCTGTGAGTATAGACCCTTTTCTGTCTATTGTGTTATTTAATAAATATTTTAGTGTGTTTTTAGACATATCAAAGTACACTGAGAATTGAATATATGCACTGTAACTAAGGATAATAGGCAACTCCTATAATGTTCATATTCTGAAATAAGACTTTATGACGTATGCAGTATACAAAAGCGACCTCCAGAGGCTGCAGCCTTTCGATTGAGAAACAAATATAACGCAATATGCGCCATATAACGTGTTCATGTTTCACGTGTAAAAAAACGCTGTATTTTTCACACAATTTACTTATCTCTAAAGCGCTGGTTTCACTGTCCTGCAAATGGACTGATGTCTTCCTTGTTCCATAAGTATCGAGTTCTGATTCGATATCAGCTTAGCTTGCCGTTAGCTTAGCTGGTGACTGACGTATTCCTGTGGACGGTGTTTAGTAAAAAAACTGTTCTAGTGACATCATTAAAGCAGGAAATAGAGGGCTGTAGTCCAAATCAGCCGTTCCTGAAGGCTTTGAAAGGCGAATTCTGTTAAAGAAAATATATCGCCTGGCAGTGAACTTTGAGCTTTATCATTTTACAGATATCATTAATGATATTTGCAACATTACACACTAACTAGGGTTCAAAAAATAGGATCAGGAAGAACGGGACCTTTAAATTACATTGCTGCCTGCAATGCTTTGTGTAGAGTATGATTTTAGAAATGCCAAAGTCATGGGTTTGGTTTCTTTGAAATGCAAAAATAGAAAAAATGTAAAGCCTGAATGCACCACAAGTTGCTTTAGATAAAATAACAAATGGATAAATGTACATTTAAATATATTGGCAGACCATCTATTCTAACCAGTAATACCATCTGTTCCAACAGGGAAAACACTACAAGCACCACGACCACCACCACCACCACGATGCTAAACATCATTAGTGGAGGAATACTGCTGTTGATGAAACAACATTATTTTGAAAGCTTTTTTGATTTCAATTCAGTTAAATTGTAATTGGGTCATTTTATTAATGCATTATTAAAATCATTTAATAATGAATAATAATTTTAAACAAAGCACAATAATAATAAAGAGTGAGCATGCAAGCAAGACTTGTGGATGTGTTTGATTTGTTAGACTATATGGTGATTTTTCATCTTCCATAATGTTTTTTGTTGTAAAGGTAAAAAACAAATAAACAAAGGTTATTTAAGTTACAGAGTACACACGAGGTAGCAATTTACAGTGGTTGTATTTGTTAACATAAATGCATACAGTGAGTAAATGTATAAGCTAGCATAAACTCTAATTAATAGTCTTATACATCTCTAATGTTAGTTAAAGCAACACTATGTAGTTTCCATGTAAAAATGACTTACAGCTCCCCCATGTGGTTGAAAAGTGCAACAGTGCCTGGTATCAGACACTCTTCTGCAGGCATGGGGAGGGGCGGGGCTGTGTGGGCTACCATCCACCGCCACTTTCAGAGTGTGCTTGTAGCAGCTAGGAGGCTGCTCAGGTTGCAGCAACAGTACAATTTGTCCAGTTAAAAGTTGTTCTATCACTGAAATAATTTTAGAGACATTATTTAAAGGTAAAATTCTACATAGTGTTGCTTTAATGCCAATTGTTGATGTTTGTTTAATGTTCACAGATATGTGGATTTTAAGCTTATAACTCTCACAACCCCTACACTGAAAAAAAATGATTCATTGTATTTAATAATTTTTTTTAAGGTAAGTGGTTGCAATCAATTTATTTAAGCTACATTTAAAAAAAGTTTTATATTTGATTTTACTTTACTAATATTTTTTGTTTAAATGTAGCTTTAATAAATTGATTGCAACCACTTATCTTAAAAAATTGATTAAATTCAATGAATCGTTTTTTTCAGTGTAATACCAAGTTTGCCCACCGGAGGGCTCATGACATTTTAGAAAATTGCTCTCACTATCTCATTTTTTTCTCAAAATGGTGATGAAATATAAAAACTACATAGATCTTGTATAGTTATATATATATATATATATATATATATATATATATATATATATATATATATATATATATATATATATATATATATATATTTATATATATATATATATAAATTAACACAAACTAAAAATAATAAATGCTAGAAATATTGTTCAGTGTTAGTTGAAATCAGTGCATTAATTGATTTTAACAAATACAGTCTTTTATTTTAAAGTTTACTCAGCTATCCTGATTATTTATTTGCCTTGATAGCAATAAAGATGTTTAATAAAACAGAATTAAAATACATTGCCACAAAAGTGTAAGTAGAATAACATTAACATCTTTGGTTGTGCTCCTCACTGTCATATAAAACAACAACAACTGAAATGAAAGTATGATATCTACAAAACATTGCAAAGCTTATAAAAATGAAAAATAGAGCCTCATCCAGTAGTAACCCAACTGTATATTTTTTGTTAGGTTAAAGTTATTTTAATTGGTTAACATGCTTTAACCAATATTGCTACACATTCATGCAAGAATGAGATAGGTAATTTTTTTTATCTTGCATTCACTCTAAAAAGGTACCAAAGTTGTCACTGGGGCGGTACATTTTCAACAAAGGACACGTTTGTACCTAAAAGGTGCTTATTGGATTTGGTACCTTAGAGGTACATAGTGGTCTGTTGCAAAATGGTACATATTAGGACCTTTTTAAAAGGTACCATCCCAGTGACAACTTTGTACCTTTTTTCTGAGAGTGTTTAATGTAATATTGCATGTTGTTTCAACATTTAGCATGACATCAATATAAAATGTCACTTCTTCTTTTGATATCTACAGTTATTGTGTGGTAATAGAGATGCTCGCTGTGATTATTATAAATACCAGGAGTTACTGTGAGTTATTTGCCTTGGTCGTAATCAAGCTGCGATAAAAGGATTTGTGGTTTTTCACACATGTACACGTTTAACATGCTGGTACCAAAACCAAGCTGGATTACTTGTAAGTGTCGATTTTTCCCCTTGATATTGAATAAGAGATTAAATTATAGTACACATTGAAATTTTGGTATACAGATGTTTCATTTTGCATTTGTTTGTTTTTCCAGTGCTGCTGTTTCTCTGCCAGCATGGTAAGGTGTGAACAGACACTGATAAAATGCATACCTTATATGCACTGTAAAGTTGTTTTGTAATAAAAAACTATTTGTATCTTCTCACATAAACAACATGTTCAGATGTAATGGGAAGGAATGCCTTGGTATGTGAGGGTGACACTGCAAACCTCCTGTGTTGTGAGTAATGAAACTCATTTTATTATAACCATGTGTACAGTGTAACTCTACAAAGAGTCATATTATTGCTTTGTATTTTTTACATGTCTCAGCCGAGGGTCACATTAAAGTCTCTGAAGCCAACTATGGGCGGACCGACAGGACAACATGCTCTGAGGGGAGACCAGAGAGTCAGATGGGCAATGTTCATTGCATCCAAGAAACATCCATCCAAAAGATGTCCCTTAGGTAGGAATAATTCGATTGAACACAAAATATAAACTATATATCAAATAAAATATATTTTCTAATCACTTAAATATGTCTTCTGTTGTATTTTCATTGTTTCAGATGTGACGGGAAAAAAAGCTGCTCTGTTCCTGCAAAAAACTCAATTTTCTCCGACCCGTGTCATGGAATTTATAAATACCTTGATGTGACCTACGAGTGTATCCCAAGTAGTAAGACACACACAGAATTACCATCCTGTGTTTTTGAGTATATTTTTAATTATTCAATTCTTGCCATGTTTATGGTTTATAGTTATTGTTAAACTACCTCCCAATGTTTATATTTTAGAGAGGGCTGTTATCTGTGAGCATAACCAAAATGAAATTTCATGTGGTAAGATGAATCTTTTTTTTCTCTCATTTCTTTGTGGTTTTCATACAACAATTAGTTGCAGCTGCTTATATGTATTTGATCCTTAAAGGGACACTCCACTTTTTTGAAAATATGCTCATTTTCCAGCTCCCCTGGGGTTGAACATTTGATTTTTACCATTTTGGAATCCATTCGGCCGATTTCTGGGTCTGGCGGTGCCACTTTTGGCATGGCTTGGCACGGTCCATTGAATCTGATTGGACCATTAGCATCGTGTTAAAAATCATAATCAAAGAGTTTCGATATTTTTCCTGTTTAAAACTCGACTTTGTAGTTACATCGTGTACTAAGACCGACAGAAAATTAAAAGTTGTGATTTTCTGGGCAGATATGGCTATACTGGCGTAATAATCATGGACTTTGCTGCTGTAACATGGCTAGTGTAGTGATATTACGCACTGCGCGAAAATAGTCCCCTTGGTTCCTTCTATAGCAGGGGACTATTTTCGGGCAGTGCGTAATATCACTACACCTCCTGTAGCCATGTTGCAGCAGCGGGTCCTTGATTGTTACGCCAGTATAGCCATATCTGCCTACAAAATTGCAACTTTTTAATTTTCTTTTTACAAAATGTAACTACAGAAGAATCAAGTTTTAAATGGGAAAAAAAATCGAAACTCTTTGGTTGTTTTTTGGCGCGATGCTGGTGGTCTGATCAGATTCAATGGATTATGCTAAGCTATGCTAAAAGTGGTACCGCCAGACCCGGAGATCAGCTGAATGGATTCCAAAAAGGTAAAAATCAAATTTTTAACTCTAGGGGAGCTGGAAATGAGCATATATCTTTTTTTTTTAAATGTGTAGTGTCCTTTTAAGCTTCCACAATATTATGAATAGATCTGACTATATTGAAGCAAAAATTGCTATTTTGTAACCAAAGATAAACCACCATAAAAATTCTTTCAAGGTTAAGAAGGTCAGAGTTTATATGGTAAACACAAGACAAACAAAGTCTTAGTCAAAATATTTTCACATTTAGTAAATTTTTGTAAGAACACATAATGCTTTTGTGTTTTAATAGATTCTGGTCTTATACTGATTCAATATGCTAATTATGGACGGAGAGACCGAACAACCTGCCCTAATCAACATGCAACATCCGACTGTTATTCTTCTCAGATTAAACGCCTTCAATCGAGGTATAAAACACCAACACTTCTCTTAGGTCCCTTTATTTAATATTAGTCTCAGATGTCTATAGAAATTGCTTATGTATATATATATATATATATATATATATATATGTATATATATATATGTATATATATATATATATATATATATATATATATATATATATATATATATGTATATATATATGTATATATATATGTATATATATATGTATATATGTATATATGTATATATGTATATATGTATATATATATATATATATATATATATATATATATATATATATATATATATATGTATATATATGTATATATATGTATATATATATATGTATATATATGTATATATATATATATATATATATATATATATATATATATATACATATATATATATATATATATATATATATATACATATATATATATATATATATATATATACATATATATACATATATATATATATATATATATATATATATATATATATATATATATATATATATATATATATATATATATATATATACATATATATACATATATATATATACATATATATACATATATATACATATAATTTTTTTGTTTTCACTTTGTAAGCTGCAATGGAAGGAGGACATGCTCTCTTTTTGCTTCGAATTCTGTCTTTGGTGATCCATGTTATGGTGTTTATAAGTACTTGGAGGTGACTTACAGCTGTAAGTAAAGCAGAGTAAGTACCTTTTCTGTCTATTGAGCCAAACCAAATCTTCTCCAGCATATTAAACACTTTTAATAAGGGTTAAGGTCAGGAAAATGATTTTCATGCTTGATGCATACCAATAATTTGCCCTTTTCTAAAAACACAGTAAAAAAACTTTGTTGTTAAAGAAAAGAGGAATAACACATTGCAACAATTATTGGCAGTTGAACCATTTATTTACTGCAATAACGATTCAATCTTATTTGAAAGCAAATGGCCAGTCCTTTTTTGGTCGGGCAGTGGACAAACATGGTGTACTGTAACTACATTGCTGCAATCATTGGTAACGTTGGGTACTGACATATTCTAACTGGTTATACCATCTATTCAGGTGAACCAGGTGACTAAACGTCTTTAATGGAGGAATACTGCTGGTGATGAATCAACATTTTATTAAAAGCTTTTTAAAAAGAATTGAGTTGATTTGTAAGTTGGCCTTTTTATTCATTTATTGATCACAACATAACATGTAATAATAAAGAGCATGCTAGCAAAACTTGTATGTGTGTGTTTGGTTTGTTAGGATATACTATATTCAATATATAGGGTGATTTCAGTTGTATTTGTTATCATAGTAAAACAACAATAAACACGAACAGAAGTTATTTAGGTTACAGAGTACACCACAGTAAACTTCAATTTAATGTTGCTTTTTTATTGAAAGCAGTCATTTTGTCAACTTTGTGATGATGATTCATAAATCTGATTAATAAATAAAGAAACAATATTCCCAGGTGAAAAAGTAGTACACTTCTATAGTGAACTTAAAGTGCTTTATTTTCGAACACTAATTTTGTACTTAATATACTAAAAATTCATCTTTAGTACTTCTTAAAGGGATAGTTCACCCAAAAATGAAAAGTCTATCATCATTTACTCACTCTCATGTTGTTACAAAGCTGTATAAATGTCTATGTTCTGATAAACACGAAAGAAGACATTTTGAGAAATGTTTGTAACCAAACCGTTTGTGGACCCCATTTACTTAGTATTCTTTTTTCCTACTATGGAAGTGAATGGGGTCCACAAACGGTTTGGTTCCAAACATTTCTCAAAATATCTTACTTTGTGTTCATCAGAACAAAGAAATTTATGCAGGTTTGTAACAACATGAGAGTGAGTAAATGAAGACAGACGTTTCATTATTGGGTGAACTATCCCTTTAAGATGTTCTTATCTAAGTGTACTTCACTGTGCTGTTTTGAGACATCATGAATATGAACTAAAATGCACTTTTAACATACTATCTCTGTATTAAAAATGTACTTAGTTAACACTTGTATTTAACTTGAACTTAACTTTCATACAAAGATGGGTTCAAGTTTACAACAAGTTGTACCTAAATACATTTTAAATACATTTTTAGCACATTTTAGTTCATATTTATGGTGTCTCAAAATAGCATGAAGTACACTTAGATGATCTTAAGAACATCTTAAAGATACATTTTTAGTATATTAAGTACAAAATTAGTGTGTGAAAATAAAGCAATTTAAGTACACTATGGAAGTGTACTATACTTTTTCACCTGCACCAGTCATCTGATTATTCTTCATCTGTTACTGGACAAGCAAAGACAGAATCTCATTTTGTAATTTGATACAAAATGTTACAAAACCATTTACTGGTTTACTTTTACAAACACCAATGCAACAGATGGAGTACAGGAGGTGCTTAAAGTTAGAGATATAGTATGTATGAGAGAACACTCAGGCATTTTTTGCTATTAGTCATTGATATAAGTTGGGTGCATGAAACTAATGGTTTACACTATGCTGTTAGCATTGTTTTACAATATTGTGTTAACATTTGTGAAATCCTTTACACTGGATGATTGTATATAGGGAAACTACTCTTACACAAGCAAGTCCAAGACACACAAGACACTACAAAAGTGATTTTAAACATTGGATTTAAAACCTAATAAACTTATTTAATTATATTGTGTGTTTTTCTTTTATTTCTTTTATTGAACTTATAATATACACTATTATAGTAGAAGTGCAGATGATCTTATTAATACACAATTAATATCATGAAATAACGTACCTAGTCACGTAAATTTGTGATTCTTTTCCGTGACACTGACACGTTTTTATGCCTTTTTGCAGTTCTGTTTACGTGTCACTGTCACGTATTTCAAACCATTGATGCTTCGGTTTAGGGTTAGATTTACATAAAATGACATCTTACCCAAACCCAGCTGTAACCCTAATTCCAGGCGACAATGGTTTAAAATACTTAAAGTGACTTCCTAATGCAAACACCAAATCTAACCCTAAACCGAAGCATCAATGGTTTGAAAATAGGACAAAACAGTTGAGTAACAAATATGTGACAGTAAACCGAAATACGTGACATGCTCACGCAAATAGGTGGAAAAACGTGTAAGTGTCACGGAAAAGACTCACAAATTTACGTGACTATTGGTACATTATTTCGTGATAAAGGGTTGTAATATATAAGGTAAACTTCACAATAAGGTTGTATTTGTTAACATTAGTAAATGCGTAAGATATCATAAACTAACAAAAAACAAGATTGTTATTATAACTCTTTGTTATTGTTAGTTAATGCCAATTAAATTGTTAATGTTAGTTCATTGTGCATTAAAGGCGGGGTCCATTATCTCTGAAAGCCAATGCTGACATTTGAAATCACCTAAACAAACACGCCCTTTACCCCATGAGAATCTAGACCTTTTTTTTGTAAGACCCGCCCCACACGTAAGCAAACCCAGGTACCAATGTTGGTTAATAGACACGTCCTTAACTGCTGATTGGCCACAAGTTTGTTTTGGTAGTCGGCCTGACTCCCTTTTACAAAGCGTTTTTCATTAATTGTGCACACCGCCTTTAACTAACCTTAAAGCGGAGTTTCACGTCTTTGCAAACGAAAGTTTAATGCATTTTAGGAAGGATTGTTCCTGTGCACCTATGCAGCCATTGTAGAGGTGGGGGGTGATACCACAGAAACTGAAAATTCTCAGGCCAGCATCATATGTCCAAATTTCAGTCAAAACCGATCTATTTCATCATAAACAATCTGAAAACAGGGCTTTAAGTGTAAAATACCGAACTTGTCCTTTAACCCCCAGGGGTCCAAAAACGCGGGGACGCGTTTTGACGTGTTTTCTCCTTATCATAGCAGAATCAACTTAAAATACTCCATCATTAATAATCAAACACTTACGTGTTTGACATCATTTGAAACTCTGAAGGGTCCTCTTAAATTAGTGTACATTCACAATAACAACAGATCTTTGTGTTTTTGTCAAATAAAGAAAATAAACAGGGTGCTCATTCAGACATTTCTGTCTCCGCCAGCTGTCTCTCAAATCACGTTACAAAAATTAGTTGAAACTCCGCGAATACTCGTCACACAAACATAATACACATATCCAAAGAAAGCCTGAAATGTCTACTTTCAAACAAGCTAATTATTATCAAAAACAAATATTTCCTGTTTATATAATCTGCATTGAAGTAAAGAGAGTACCGTTTTTCCTAGCTGAGCTCATTATCTCTAATGCGGTCACGCCCACACACTGTTGACATGGTAATGAAGAGACGAGCTGTTTAAACCAGCAGAGCAAAGCGTAATGTTTGATAAGATTTAAAGACTTTAGCGCATGTTTGGATTATAAACTTTATACACACACGTGAGGAATATCTTCATTTATGTCTGGACATTGAGGAAGAGAAGCGTTTATCTTTAACGTTACCTAAGAAGAAGAACAATGGAAGACGCAATGGAGGCGGATTCCTGAAGAAACTGTAAGTCATTTGTCTTCATTTATATTTGCTATCATGTAATATGTTATGGCTTGTGCAGTTCAGCCTACATAAGCAACCTCAACAGACTGCACGCCTCGGATTGAAAAACGTTCGCATTGTTTACAAACAAGTAACTTACGCGTGATCACGTAACGTTAATGGCGGATTTCATTGTTTGCTGTACAGTGTTAGACACAGTTATTCACTTTCGTATCCTTCATGGCAACTTTGTGTAATGCTGCACTGCTGTGTCTTTTAAGTGTGTGCTGTAAGATTCCATGTTTACATGCTTATTTACAAACGAGTACGCGTGATCACGTAATGGCGGATTTCATTGTTACATGCTGTACAGTAGACACTTTCGTATCCTTCATGGCAACTTTGAGTAATGCTGCACTGGGGGGGTCTGCTGTAATATGATATTGTTTACATGCAACGCATTCCATACATTGCGTTTTACACGCGACACCGTTTTATTATGAGCTCCGCGTTGTTTACACGGAGACTCGCCTTTTTTTTTAATTATAAATTTACCTTGGCCAGTCTACCTAGGTGTGTGAAAGACACAAATCACGTGACCAAATGGTGGCGCAGCGGTAGTGCGTTAGGCCGCCATGTGGTAGACCCGGGTTCGAAACCCGCCTAGGCCAAGTTTTTTTTATACAGTATATTGAGTTTAGGCGACCACCGTTACAAGTGCTATCATTTACCCATCAGTTATGTATGTAAGGGTATTTCTGTGGACAATTTATGCTAACAGCTGTTCATAACTCTCTTACAGGTCTGCATCCCTCTCATCAGTAAACTATGAAGTGGAAAAACATATTAACACTCTTTGGACATAAAGTTGTATGGTAACATGAGCCACATGAAGTTTACAGCTCTGTTGTTTATCAGTTTCTTATACAAGTTAAGTTTTTGAATAGGGTCCTACTGACCTTCATTTCTATTTTGATTATATTGTTAACTTCTTAATAAACCTCAAACAAACATGTTCATTTGTCCTCACATTCTTTACTGTAGTTCCCTCCTCCCTCATTATGCAGCTCATTATGCAGCTCATTATGCGAGCCTTTGTTTGCTAGCTGTCAATCAATCCTTCTCGCATACGGCCCCTCTAAACAAAAAGTGTCTTACAATTTCTAAATCAATATACTTGTTTATGTGAATGAGTAGGCAGGATGATTTTCACATCATTTTAAAGAAAAAACTCTAGACTACTAGATTCTGTTTAGGAAAGTCTTGTTAAAACATGTTTAGTATGAGTTTTGTGGACTTATATCAGTGACTTAAAATTTTAGCTTTTTAAAAAAACACGCATAAACCTTTTTCTCTCAAAAATACAAACATGTACATACATGTAGCTCATATAATATTTTAGCCCAGTTTGTGCTGAACACAGTGGTATGAGACACTTGCCATTATTATGTTTTAAAGCAACTGAAAAAAGACCAAATGTAAGAGCATGTCAGAACCTCTGACAGTGTCCCAAAATGGTCGGACCCCAGAGGGTTAACAATTAAAACTTATGATTTTAAATATGTAGTAAATTGAACATGAGCTAAAATTAATAAATGCTGTAGTAGTGTATTTTATTTCACGTTAGTTAATGCATAAATTACAGAGCTGTTCTGGTCATAATAAAGATGTGTAACAAAACAGCATTAAAAGAAATTTAAAGAAAAAAATTAAACCTGCTTGTTTACCATTACTCATTTTCACATAAAACTGAAATAAAGGCTGTAAAACATTTTGAAAATCTTTATGTATTTGATCATTAGAGCTTTAAACAATAAGATTTTGCATAGGTTTTGTGGAGACCGTGTCAGCTTGAGTACTTTTTTTAACATTTGTAGTAAAAATGTTACAACAACAGAGTTTTTTTTACTAACTGTATCTTTTTAATCATTGTAAAAAACATCAGTAGAAATTACAATCTTATTGCAGCTGGGTTGCCGGTAAATTACCGTAGATTTAAATTTATGTTATTTACTGGCAAGAGTTTGTTCAAAGTTGAATACATTGTAAATATTAACAAGTCTTTGTCTTTACAGAATGGAACTATACAATAACAGCTTCATGCAAAGCATTCTGGGAACCAGAAATCATCATCAAGCTTTTTCTGTTTTTTGCTTTAGATTTTGTTTCCCAGAATGTTTCGCTTGATGCTGTTTTTCTAGTTTTATTCTGTAAAGACAAAGACTTGTGAATGTTTGGTGTTCATTTAACTTTGAACAAAATGTTGCCAGTAAATAACATAAATTTAAATCTACGGTAAGTTACCGGCAACCCAGCTGCAAATTTCTACGGAATTTTTTTACCATGAGGTTAAAGCAGTTTTAAACAGTTATTGCTAAACATTTATGCAAGAATGAGTAAAGTGCAATTTTTAATCTTGCATTTGATATTGCACATTGTTTCAAAATCTAAAAAGACATCAGTTTTAAATACTCAGTTCTTCTTTTGATTTTTACAGTTATTGTGTGGTAATGGAAATGCTGTGATTGTTATAAATACCAGGAGTTGCTTTGCATTTTTTGCCTTGATCGTAATAAAGCTGAGCAATATAAAAGATTTGCAGTTTTCACACATGTACACGTTTAACATGCTGGTATCAAAGCCAAGCTGGATTACTTGTAAGTGCTAATTTCTTTTTTGTATTAGATAACAGAAACATTGAAAATGTGATTATACAGTAAAGATGTTAATGTTTGTTATTCCAGTGCTGCTGTTACTTTGCAGACATGGTAAGATGTTTCTTTGTAAAATGCATGTCAAACCTGCATGTATTAGAAATATCAGCTCACAAATCAATGGGTTTATTCCCCAGTGAACACACATATGCTGTGAATAAATGTATACCTTTAAAGTAACTATATGTTGCTTTGGATAAAAGCGTTTGCCAAATGCATAAATGTAATTTTGTAAACAGGCAAGTTCAAGTCCTTCTTTTGAATGTTATTTGTATCTTGTCACATAAACATGTTCAGGTGTCGAGGGAATACTTAGCTTGGCCTGTGAGGGTGACACATTAAAACTGCGATGTGGTAAGTAATCCAGTTCTGTTATATTACTATGTGTACAGTGTAACTTTACATTGAGTCTCATTATTGTTTGAATTTTATTTTTTACATGTCTCAGACTGGGGTTACATAAGGGTCAATAGCGCCAACTATGGGCGGCTTTCAATATTTATATGCTCTAGAGGGAAATCAAAAGAACAAGTCTCAAATTATCAGTGCCTCCAAGAAGGAACCCTCCCAATAGTGTCCATGAGGTATAAATTATTGCCAATATTTATATTTAATTCGCAAGTATTTAACACATAATTAAAATAATATATAAGATTAAATACATATTTTTTAAAAGCCTTAAAAGGTGTATTTCATTGTATTTTCATTGTTTCAGGTGTGACGGAACAAAAAGATGCTCGGTTCCTGTACAGGACTCAATTTTCTCTGACCCGTGTTATGGAATTGCTAAATACCTTGATGTTATCTATTCGTGTTTACCATTTAGTAAGTCAACAGTTTTAAACACACGCATGCACGCACATGCACCCACACTTAATGACTTCTTATCAAGTCTCATATGCTTGTTGTTAAGTTTGGTAGTCATTGTTTAAACCACCTCCCAATGTTTGTATTTTAGAAACAAGTGTTACTTGTGAAGGTAGCCGAAATGACATTCAATGTGGTAAGATGAAACTTTTCTTACTCGAATTTCTTTGTGATTTCAAAACAACAAAATGAAGTCTAAATATATTTGATCCTAAACTGTTTTGTTACTTCCACAATAAAATTAAAGGATCTACCGGATCACATATTGAAAAAAAGTATTAATCACAAATATAAACCATCATTAAAATTGTCAATTTTCTCACTTTTGAGAGAAGGTCAAAAGTTTGATTTTAAAGACAAGATGAAGTTTTAGCAGTCAAGATATTTTCTCATTGAATAGCTTTTAGGAATAACACATGTTTTTGTGTTTTTATAGAGACTGGTGTTATTCGGATTAAACATGCCAATTACGGACGGAGAGACAAAACAACCTGCCCTCATAAACAGGCAACTACAGCCGAATGTTTCTCTCCTCAGACTAAACGCTTTCAATTGAGGTATTACAACACTTTACACTTTGTCTCAGGTCAAGTTACATCAGACCCATAATCTTTCAGTCTTCAGATTTTTAAATAATATAATTAAAGGCGGGGTGCATGATTTTTGAAAAAACCTTGGAAAAGGGGCTGACTACCACAACTTGTAGCCAATCAGCAGTAAGGGGCGTATCTGCTAACGACATCATTGTCTGGGTTGCTTGTGTGTGGGGCGGGTCTATCAAAAAAGGTCCAGATTCTATTGGGAGAGATCATGCACCCCGCCTTTAATAAAAATATAATACAATTTAAACATATATATAAAATACAAGATAAAAATAATGAATGATTTTGTCACTTTCTAAGCTGCGATGGAAAGAAGTCATGTTCTCTTCATGCTTCGAGTTCTGTCTTGGGCGATCCGTGTTTTGGTGTTCATAAGTACTTGGAGGTGGCTTACATTTGTAAATAAGTATAAGTAAGTATATAACCCTTTCCTGTCTATTGAGCAAATCAAGTCTTTTCCAGCACAATAAACACTTTTAATGGGGCTAATGCTTTGTTACAGACAACTCGGATGTTGGATATTACCGACCTCAAACCTAGAAGTGAACTTCTGGAAAGTCAAACGAAGGCTGCGTCATACCAAAGATGTTCAGTTGGGTTTAGGTCTAGGGTTAACTGAAATTCCTAGACCGAATCAATAATTTCTTCATTAGTTTTGCTTTACCCAGCAAGCAATAGCCGCCATTTACTGTTTAGGTTAACTTTAAACCTGATAGTCCAGCCATGAGTAACCTACTTCAAACCAAAATAAACTTGGTTTTTACAAAAATAACTTGTGAGATGTATTATATTGCATCATGGCAAAGTCAACAGTGATTACAAGGTGTTTGGTTTCATTTATTTACTTAATTTATTTTTTAATTATAAATGGGCTATGGTTAGACATCTATTTAAATCTGACAGCCCAAATTTGGCCTTGTTTAAAAGTTCATGTTTGAAAAGAAAAGGGCCCTGCCCAAATTGTTGCTATAGAATTAGAAACACACAATTCTCAAGAATTAAAGTTTGTGCTCACAGAAATGACTAAAGTAGTCAAACATGTTTGCTAGAAGTGGGCACCCCAAAACTTTTGTCCACATATTTTAGTTGTTTAAGAGATGAGAAGCTACACATTGTATCAGTTATTGCTTTAGCCATTAATCACTGCAATAATGGTCCAATCGTATTTGCTTGTTTAAATGCAAATGCGTGGCAACTTTTTTTTGGTGGGGCAGTGGACAAACATGGTGTAACTACGTTGCTACAATCCTTGGTAGCGCATGATACTTACAACATTAGTATACTGTAAGATTGGGTTGGGAAAGCTGCAAAAAAAAAAAAATTATGTGAAGCCTGAATGTAATGTCGCTTTGTATTTAAATGATAAATGAATATTCTAACAGGTTATACCATCTATTCAGGTGAACCCCAACACTGCTAGACGTTTTTAATGGAGGAATTCTGCTGGTGATAAAACAACATTTTATTGAAAGTTGATTCCTTTGAATTAATTCAGTTAAATTGTAATTTGTAAATGTAATAAAGATTGAGCGTGCAAGCAAAACTTGTGTTAAGTGTTTAATTTGATAAACTCTATAGAGTAGTTTTTGTAATGGTAAAAACAATGAAAAATATAGCTGCAAGCAGAAATACCGGGGTGAAGCCGAACAAGGGCACAGCAAGAAGTAAAGTTGAGTTTGGATGAGCAGTTTAAAGAACCTAGGAAAACCTTATGATTTCAGATTAAAAAAAGAAAAGGTTATCAACAAAAATATTATATGTTCTGGTCCACTGCAATGAATCGTCCCTAATGTTACAACAAGGTTAATGAGTCAAAAGAGCCCACCCTCGTGTTTCTACAATGTTCTGATGCAGAGTTATAGCTCTTGCAAAACGGTTGCTAGGGTATTCTCATTGCTTGCTAGAGTGAATTTGCATCTACCAATGATTATACTCCAAGCCATGAAAGGAATAATCCATAGTGGGTTATGATATTAGATGTAAGTTTGCAGTAGTTTTAAGCAAAAATAGACAAAATAGATTGTTTTTAAGCGCTATTCCACACTACTGGACTAAGCATAAAGCAAACATGGCATGTTTGGTATCGTTAGACTCGGCAATGATTTAGGACTTTAAGGAAACATGTCCAATGAAAAAATGTTGACCGTAGCCAAAGTAATAAGCACGTAAAACATTTGTCTGACCACTAGGTGGGGCTGTGATTAAACAATGCATGCGCCTCAGTTTCTGACTGCTTTCACAGGTACCACGTTTGTGGCTGTTTCTCAATGTCAAGGAAGGATCCTCAGAAGCCAGAATTTCAAGGATGCTACATCATCGACATGTCGAGGATCCTCAGAATTGCAACCAAGGACTGAGTCCTTCATTCAAAGAAATATCCCATACACATGAAAGGATGCATATGTGTATCCTTTGTACTCTTCACGCTCCTAACTCACCCACAATCCTATGCGCGCAAAGCACACCTTTTTACTTTCGTAATGACGCAATGATGTGGACTTGCAGCATGTTCCATTTACGTGTTCTCCAAATTCTAAAGATGAGCCTCGCCTAGCCTCTGAAAGAAGTGACTTGGAAAGACCAGTCCTTCCAAGGAAGTAGCCCTGACATTGAGAAACGGCCTGTAAGATTGGTGAAGATACAACCTTGGCATTGGCAAATCGACACGAATTCCATAACTTTTAGCATTGTCTCTGAATGCTATACAACGATTTTCATACAAATCAGACAAAAGCTCTAGGACTAGCTTTTTCAAAAAATTCTAAATAGCTGAAAAAAAATTCATGACTGAAAAAAGAAAAATCGTCTTGGCCAAGGATTCAGAAGAAAATAACATTTTGTTTTATCAGAAGTTATAAGCAAAAACGTAAGGGAAACTTGTAGAGGGCTCCTCCCGAAATGGCGGTCTTGAAGGGGTAAAGTCGTTTAATCTTGCATATGATGAAAAATTATTTCTAATTTTTTCCACTTTTATTCTTCTATATAATCAATTTTTCTCATGGTGTATATTAGTCATTTATATAACTGAGGATGGTAAAAAAAATGCTTTTACAATATTGTGTTAGCAATTGCGAAATCTTTCAACATCAAACCACTTTTACACAAGCAAGTGTAGACTCTTTACACAAGACACCAGTGGCGCCTGTGACTTCTTTTTTAGGGCGCACAATGCGAGGCTCGTGATAAACATTGATTGCTTTTGAATTTGAAACTTAACCAACCTATTTGTTTTTATAGTGTGTTTTTCCTTTATTTACTAATTACTATTTACTAAACTAACATAAATTAACGATGAACAAAATAATGTAGTTTTTATTAATCTTTGATTTGTTCATGTATTCATTGTGCATAAACTAATATTAAATGTGGCACAGAATGTAAAACTGTATTTACCTAGGCATAGATAAATAAGAAGAGTACATGGTAACAGGGGCGTAGGCAGAAATTGTATTTTGGGCGGGCCGGGGCAAAAGTGAGTGGGCCAATAGTTTATCCTAGAATAAAATTTTAATAATTAAACCTTAGAGTAGAAAAAAAGAATAGACAATCTGCAAAAACAGTGACATCTTTCCTTTTCAATTTTCGGCGAAGGCAATAATAAAACACTGTCTAAACATGTTCAACCAACACATAGCTCAATAAAGGCTGGACAAACCAGGCCAGGCAGTCTTATTTAGGCTAGTCAGTAGTGCAAAAACAGTTCACCTGAAATAAAGTAGGCTAAAAGTAACAGGAAATTGAAATAATGAAAACTCTCAGCAGAGCACGGTTTGAAATAAATAACAACACACAGCCTAATTTATATTAAATCAACCATATACAGTGCAATCAGCCTGGTGGAAATTAAGCTTTTGTGCCAAAAAATAGCAACTCGTTTAAATTAAGCAATGTAACTTAACCTATAAGGCATACATCTATACACAACACACCACTTAGTTAAATCACTTCGCGAAGCAAAAATTAAGGAAATGAGTTAAACAACAGGCTTACCTTTGTTGTTTTCATTTTACAAAACAAGACGGTTTAATGTTGAAAACAGAAATGATCTCATTATAGTCCAAAGAGTCACAGAGTTATTTTTCAAAAAACAAAAGGCACAGGTTTTTGAGGCGAGTAGTACTCGTGGTTTGTACGTGGTTCATCAATTGCCGTTAGATCGGCGGGTCAACCTGTGTCCGTCTGACCGGAGAGCTCACTGGAACTGCCGCCAGGGAGCAAGCGGCAACCGGCGCCACCAGCGCGCCTGACTAGCCGCCTTGTGGGTTGATGAGTCTGAAGAACTGAGCTGGTAGGACTCGGCAGATGGAGGCAGTGGCGTATCGTCTTCCTCAACTCTTGTTTTTTTAAATAACACATTAAAGAAACTTTAGCCATTATTGTGGCAATTTTAATATTAGCTATAAAAGCAGTTAGCAAAGTTAGCTGGCTGGCTGCCAGAGCCCGCCGCTCCCCATCGAGTCTACCTGTCAGAACCCCTAGCAACCAATTACGTTCCGGAGGCTTTCTACAACTTGCTTTAACAACTCCATTTTATTTAGAAACCAAATTATACACACACCGGTCAACAATAAATCAGGATTATATTAATATATTTTCTTAAATACATTTGAATAATAAAAATAAACAAAAAATGTATTTTGATTAAACTTCCCTGGGCGGGCCAGGGAGTTATGTGGGCGGGCCAGTGCCGCCCTGGCCCATTACTGGCTACGCCCCTGCATGGTAATGACATATCGCTTCAAACATGATTGCTTCTTCCTTCTTATTTAAACATTGTGCATGCAAAAGACTGCTGGAAAACAGGCCAATCTCAACATAACACTGATAACATCATGATGTATGCCCCCAACATTAAATTTAAAATTAATTTTAAGTTGTTATGATACTGAAAACGAAGTCGGGACTTTTGACTTAGCGCTATATGCTAGCTAATGCTATATGCTAGCGTTTAGGCTAAAGTTCTCCTATACGTAGAAGTTACGCTTTACAGGTCCATATTGAAAAAACACCAATTTATCACTCAGAAATTTCAATTAACAATCTCCAAACCACTGATTATTTATCAAATTCTGTAACTTTGTCTGATACAGACAAAAGGAGCTACTCTGTGAAACAGCCAATCAGAGCAGAGCTCAACATTATTATTCATGACTCTGTCAAATAAGTTAATAAAATACCATTTTGTTTTAAAGGTTGTAAATGGACATGTAAAATGCTTCTGCAATTTATAAAGACATATACCTTCTATATAGAGAGAACATTTAACACATTCTTTCAATGCATTCTTTGGCACCTTCAAGGTAACACTTTACAATAAAGTTGTATTTGTTAATAATTAGTTAATGCTTTATCTAACATGAACTATCAATATCAATACATTTTTGAAATCGATCATTAAACTTTTAACATTAGCTAATGCACGATGAACTTACATGAACAATTGGCATGGCATTGGCATTAACTAACATTAACATAGATTACTACTGAAAATGCTGAAAAACTACATTGTTCATTGTTAGTTAATGCATAATATTAACAAATACAACCTTATTGTAAGGTATTTTCTGAGAAAAGTACAGTTTTTTAATCTTGTATCTGATGTAATCTTGCATGTTGTTTCAACATTTAGCCAGACATGAATTTTTTTAATGACCACTTCTTCTGTTATCAGGTCATATGTGGTAATGTAGATGTGATTGTTATAAATACAAGGAGTTGCTGTAAGTTATTTGCCTTGGTCGTAATCAAAGGATTTTTGCTTTTTCACACATGTACACGTTTAACATGCTGGTACAAAAGCTAAGTTGGATTACTTGTAAGTGCCGATTTATTTTCTAGTATTAGATTATCTAACAGAAATTAAATTTGATATAAAGATGTTTATGTTTGTTATTCCAGTGCTGCTGTTACTTTGCCAACATGGTAAGATTTGACATTATCAAATTCAAACCTGTTCATGTACTGTAGTCCAATTGATAGAGTAAGCACATTCAATGGGTTTATACCAGTGTACTGTACAACTATACGTTGCTTTGGATAACATTTTTTTGTTAAAATACTGAATCTGCCAAATACAAGTACAACTTCTTTGAACTTTATTCGTGTCTTCTCACATAAACATGTTCAGGTGTGGAGGGAAGAAAAGCTTTGGCCTGTGAGGGTGGCACTGCAAACCTCCAGTGTTGTGAGTTATCTCATTCTGTTATCTTTGTGCATTTCTTTACATTGGGTTTTTATTATTGTCTTATTTTTATTTTTTTTACATTTCTCAGCCAAGGGTTACATTAATGTCTATAAAGCCAACTATGGGCGGGCTGACAAGATAACATGCTCTAAAGGGAAACCAAAGAGTCAAATCTCAAATGATCAGTGCTTCCAAGAAACATCCATTCAAGCAGTGTCCCTAAGGTATGGATAATTAGCAATAAAGTGTTGAACATGGAATTACAATAAAATACTGTAAAATTAAACATATATATATATATAATTTTTAAAATCCTTACAAAGTGTATTTCATTGTATTTTCATTGTTTCAGGTGTGACGGAACAACAAGCTGCTCGGTTCCTGTACAGAACTCAATTTTCTCTGACCCGTGTATTGGAACTGTGAAATACCTTGATGTGACCTACGATTGTCTCCCAATTAGTAAGACACGCACGCACGCACGCACGCACACACACACACACACACACACGTTTACTACTTATCTAAATGGTTCACTCTGTAATATTATTAATCATATCTCTTTTCCAATGTTTATATTCTAGAGGGAATTGCTATCTGCGAACATAAACAAGCATACATTAAGTGTGGTAAGATGAAACTTTTCTTTCTCTAATTTTTTTGTGGTTTCATAAAAACAAAAAACATCCAAATATGTGGGTATTTTTAACCCCTAATGGGTAAATATTGGACAGAACATGTGTTGGGTTAAAAATGACCCCATGCTGGGTTAAAAATGACCCAATGTTGGGTTTTTGTTATGCAACCATAGGTTAAAATAACCCAGAATTTGGTCAATTTTGCTCTGTTCAATATACATGGCTCATGGCCTAACACAAAATGACAAATAATATGTTAAAATTACACATAATGTGTTAAAGCATAAGTCAAAAAATGTGTCTGTAGCAATCAAATAGCAGTCAAGATATTTTCTCATTTAGTAGCTTTAGTAAGAACACATACAGTAATGCTTTTGTGTTTCAGATACTGGTGTTATTCGCATTCATCACGCCAATTATGGACGGAGAGACAAAACAACTTGCCGTTTTCCGTCATCAAACACAGACGAATGTTTGTTTCCTCAGACTACACGCCTTCAATTTCGTTGTGAAAACAATACTTCATCTCATGTCCCTTAGAATACAATACATTGTAAAAATATACACAATACAAAATAATACGATTTATTTCCCTTTCTAAGTTGCGATAAAAAGAAGTCATGCTCACTTAATGCTTCCAATTCTGTCTTCGGCGATCCATGTCGTGGAGTTAATAAGTACCTGGAAGTGACTTACAGCTGTGAAAAGAAGTAAGTATAAAACACTTTTCTGTCTGTTGAGCCAAACCAAGTATTCTGCACAATAAATATTTTAATGGGGTATAAGTCAATAACTAAAATTAAAAATCTCTTTGCAAGCCAATTTGACCCTTCTGTAACATCTTTTCCAGAGTCAAAGAAAAGGGTTTTCAACATTAAAAAATAAAAAGCTACCCATTGCATCAATAATTGGCAGCTACTAATCACTACAATAATGAACCAACTGTAATTGCCTATTTAAATGCAAATGGTGACTCTTTTATGGCTGGTTAGGGGACAATGGTGTTACATTACATTGGTGCAATCCTTGGTATTGTTATTGGCAACACCAATACTATACTGTAAGATTGGGTTGGGAAAGTATGTGCTGCAATAAAGTAAAGACTGCATGCAATGTACATCGCTTTGGTTAAAAATGCTAATTTGATATTCTAACATCTATCCAGGTAAACCACAACACTGCTAGACGTCTTTAATGGAGGAATACTGCTGGTGATAAATCAACGCTTTCCATTTTATTAATTCATTAATCAAATAAAAGTGTAATAATAAAGAGTAAGCATGCAAACATATATATGTGTGTCTTCAGTAATGTTTATTTGTTATAATGGTAAAAATTCAACGAGGCTGATTAAGCACATCACAATGTTCGACTTATCCATTGTGATGAATGTATTTAGCCTATGTGTGACGTCATATTTATACCCCTGTGAAACAGGAACTCGTGGTTAAACAATTTACTGTTCCTAGTCACCAAGGTGTACACATTTTTTTTTAAATCAATGGGAATATACTTCAAAAATATTTTTCTCATGTAATTTCATAGGGGTAAATACATAATTGTGGCACAGACAGTTTTTGTTAATATTTTTTAAGAATTCTTTTCACGGACATCTTTGCTTAAATTTACCAAGCGTGTCACTATTAGTGGATGGTACTGTATGTCCTCCAATTAAAGTAAAAGTCAACAGTAAAAGTCAACAATAAAAGTCAATATTTACATACATACAGACATACAATATCCATGTTAAATTCATGCTAAGTTCATTCAAGTTCATAGATCATTTCTATCAACATCTTGCATTGACATTTTTTCTCCTTCCACACTATTTTGGATTTATTTATCAAACTTTTTATGTGTAAGTAAAGTACTGTGACTTGAATGGTTAAACATCATCAATGTACAATGTGAATTTACTGTACAATCACAGGTATTTACTGAATAAAACAGTATAAAAGTATTACAAACCATTCGCATTGCAAACCTTGCGAACTGAAGCCATATACGATTACCTTATATGAAGAACACATATATGACTTTATATGTGATCAAAACGCACAGTCAGATCTCATTCAAACATAAACCAGCATGACGTAGTCGGTCACAAGAGTCAATAGCGCTTCACATTTTTAGCTAACGTAATGATGCAATTGGTCACGAGACACACGAGAGCCAATGTCTTTTCACAATCATAGATGACGTATCATCGCTTCTTCTGGACGCAGTTTTTGAATCAGTGTACACCGGATCTGATATTTACAGCGGATTGTCATCACTTTTGCATCTTTTCTTCAAATAAATAGATCGTACTTTGACCTATACACCTGGAATATAATTTAAGTACATTTTTAAAAAGTTGTGACTGTTTTGTATGCTGTGTTTATATCATATAATAAATAAATGGGTAGGTTATTTGCTTTAAATTCTCGAATAGTGTAATGTGTATTAAAATAGAATTAAATTGAAAATCTTATCCCATTACATGTCATCATAGCAAAATGATATCCCAAAATATAATTTTATACCCTAATATATTAAGTTTCACCTGCTGCCGGTAGAGACCCTAATTTAGTAAATGCATCTTATTTGGTGATATGGACAAACAACCATATCAATCCTATGGGTTGGAGAATTGGTTGGAATATGATCTGCTGAAGGTGACAGATGATCCTAACTAGCCATTCTTTTTTGTTCATATTTTTGTATTTGTTTCCTGAACTGGGTCTGTTCTGTCTGGGATAAATAAGTATCACTGAATAAACTATTTCCAAAGCAAACTCTTTTTTTTTGTATTCTTACTAACTGTTGTTAATGGCAACAATTCCTAATTTAACCCTATACATATTGTATGACCAAAATCATTTCTGCTTGCTGTCAGAATTATGGTTTTATACTTTTCCATGATGTGTTTCATTTTTAAAAGTGAAATAATCCATTATAACATCATTTAGGACACTGACATCACCAGGACTGATCAGATTGAGGCAATCATGTTTATTATTAAAGTAAGCAGCGCATTTAAACTCATTGTTCTCATTTGCTCTGATCTTAGCATACTCATAACTTTGCTTGCCATAGTGTACACAGGACTGATGGAAGGTGAGCATTAAGGAAATGCTGATCTGAAGAATAAGTCTATATGTCAAAATAATATATTTAAATTTTACACAAATGTATAATGTTTTGAGTCTGTCGAAGTTTGATAATACTTCATGGAAGAGGAATTCAGTGATGTCATCCAATCTTTTTCATGTATTGTCTTAAAGGAGGTTAAGCCTTCATGTGTTAATACCTGGAGCACGCCTTACATTATAACATTTACACAATGCAATTAACACTAATCATAGTTATTATGGTTAGAATTATGTTGTAAATTCTCAGAAATAAAGGTACAAGAAAGTACAGAAGTTGTCGCTGGGGTGGTATGAACTGTTATTCACTGTTATGTTATTTAACACTGTTATTTCCAATCTTTGATACGTAGCCTATAGACTCTCCATTTTGCAAGCAAGGAAAATACAAAAACAGGTGTTTTTTTCTGTGGGTTTGGCTTTTGCAATTATACGCCAGTCATATTATCCGTTAGCGTTTACTTACATAATTAATTGTAACAATACTTTATAATCCCCATAATATCTCCTTTTATAAAAACAAGTTTAAAGATAAAAACACCCATTCCACACCCAAAATGACAGTAGCTATCTTACCAGTCATGTTTGCCTGGTGGTTTCAGGTTTGCCTATAAATAAGGAGAATAAAAAAGTCTTTATTTTTAAAAAGCAGCATCCATCGGTTCATCTATCTGCACATTCATCATGCTGCAACGAAAGCTGACCTTTTTTACCTGTAAGTATAATGATCTCTTATATGTGATGTAACTTGTAAGTAACAAGAGTATAAATAAACATAAGTGTTTTTGTTGTAATTGATATATTGATTTTTTTTTCAGTTTTGGTGCTACTATGCCAACATGGTAAGGACTGATTTTTTATGCCACTGTCAAATTCATCATGCACATTTAAGTATGTAACTGTAGTTTGTAGTATAAAGGTGCCTTAATTTGTCTTTAGGAATCAAGGCAGTGAACCTCATCACCTGTGAGGGAGAAACTGCCAAGCCCACCTGTGGTTAGTTTTATTCAATCTTTGCAATCTTACATTTTACTTTATGCTCAAGTTACATATTTTTTTTAATATGTTAATACTGAAATAAGTGTCTTACTATTTATCCCCAGCACAGGGAACCATTAAAGTGCTTTCAGCCAATTACGGGCGTACAGACAGCAAAACCTGCTCTAGTGGAAGACCAGCTGGTCAGATCTCAAATGTTCAGTGCACTCAGAATACAACACTAAGTGTGCTGACCACTCAGTAAGAACAATAAACAATATAATAGAGATATAAAAATGCTATTTGTAAGTATTTTGTATACTTCTGATGTGTTTACTGATTGTTTTTTTGTCACAGATGTGATGGAAAGCAGAATTGTTTCATTGTTGTGGGGAATACGGCTTTCACTGACCCCTGTCCTGGAACTTACAAATATCTGAATGTGTCTTATGAGTGTATCCTATCACCAACATCACCACCACCAAGTGAGCTATACTCATTATTATTGGCTTTAAAAATCACCACGTTTTATTTGTGTAACTACTCATGTAACAGTCTTTAAATGGGGAAAACATGTAAGTGTCTGGTGACTTCTAAATTCATTCCTGTTTGGATCCTAAGGAATGAATGGGGCTATAGGCTAAATGCTAACACATGCTCTGTTGCAGCCACACTTGATTCTGAGGAACTACTTTGTTTGGCGGAAGAGTAATATTTGTACGAATATAATTACAACTTATTTGTGTTTTATTTTATGAAACCCTGCTATGCAAATGAACTAACCGTTTTATAAAAGCAATAAGCCCTGCGAAGCAGTGGTGTTACATTGCATTTTATAACAGCTAAGGGGCCACTGCTTTTTGGGACTTATTGCTTTAATATACAAGTGCATTGTACCTGTAGGCACTGCATTACTTTTCCTAATTAGTTTTTTTCATCTCTGACTCAAGCTGTACCATCAAAGAATCAAGTTACATGTGAATCAAACACCACCCACCTCAGCTGTGGTGAGTCCTCCCTGGGATTCATTAAAACATTGACTTTGGATATGGTACAATAATGGTTTTAAGACCTTTCAACATAATACGATATAAAAATCATGTAATTTTTAATAAATAATGATAATAATAATGCATGTGTTGATCATGTTACTTTTTATACACAGACCAGGGAACCATAAAAGTGCTATCAGCCAATTACGGGCGTGCAGACAAGACAACCTGCTCTAGTGGAAGACCAGCTGGTCAGATCTCAAATGTTCAGTGCACTCAGAATACAACACTAAGTGTGCTGACCACTCAGTAAGAACAATAAACATCTTTATAGATCTAAGAGATATTAAAACGCTATGTGCAATTTATTTTGTATACTAATGAATGTTTTTTTATGTCACAGATGTGATGGAAAGCAGAATTGTTCCGTTGCTGTGGGGAATATGGCTTTCACTGACCCCTGTCCTGGAACTTACAAATACCTGAATGTGTCTTATGAGTGTATCCTACCACCACCAGCAAGTGAGTTATACACCTGACTGATCCTACATTATAGATTGACTTAATACAAGTCATGCAACCACTCTGGTGACCCGACCAGCTGTTCATCAGACCCAGCCTCAGTAACAAAAGCCCATGGGTCAGTGCACTTCATCCTGAGCTTGATCCAAAGTTTTAAAAAATGTAAGGGCTAAGCATATTAAGTACAATACAAAATAAAATATGCTATAGAGCAAAAAACAGACAAACAATAAGACCACAAGGATAAAAAAACTCCAGAAATTCTTCACCAGCTCCTGGTTCTTGTAAAATCTTTAAAACAAAAGATGGACGTAGTGTCCGTGACATCACCCATAGGTTTCTGAAGATTGTTTTGGAGCTTAAAGTGGGCGGTGCCTGCCGTCGCCATCCTGGCCGTGCTTGGCCGCGCATCACTCGCGGATATCCGAAAATGGGTAAAAAGGCGGGACGTGGGTGAAGCTGAGGTGGCTGGTTGTTGAAACCAGGCTCGCCTAGCTCAACTCAAGTGACAGCAGTGGCTGTTCACTGAAGTGGCCATGCCCTTAATTATGCAAACCTTTAAGGCTTAATATCATTTAAATGGATAATTAACAAAAAAAATCACCTCCCACACAGTTGTCATGAAGGGCAAAATTAGCTATACAGACTAAAAACTGTTTGTACCAGGCTGTAAACATATTATTTACTGTAAAGTTGTCCATTTTAACATGGAGGTCTATGAGAATTGACTCCTTTTGGAGCCTGCCTCTAGCGGCCAGTCAATGAATTGCAGTTTAAATCCATATTGGCTTCATCATAGAGATCAGAAGGTTGCCCCTCTGTTTATTCACCTCTTTACCAAACCCAGTATTCCCACTAGAAAAGTGCAATGCAACTGCAGGCATTTAGCCATGTAATTGAAAACAGTAAATATAACATAACCTATTCCTAATTGGCTGTTTCATCTCTAATTCAAGGTACACCACCAAAGGATTTACTTTCCTGTGAATCAGAGACTGCCCATCTCAGCTGTGGTAAGTTTTTAAGATCATTTTAGCACAGTGAGAAAACATTCTAAACGTTTCCTCCTCTTTATCAACAGATGGGGCTTTTATTCAACCATTACAATTTTCTTAAAGGCGCTCTAAGCGAATTGACGCGTTTTAGACCATAAAACATTTTTTGTTACATACAGCAAACTCCTCACTATCTGCTTGCTGCCGGTCCGCTGATCAAACTGTAAAAAAACGCGATCTCTGTAGACAGCTCAGGCTCGACAAACGGCAATATCAACATAGTGGCCAAACCTAGCACAACAAAACATAACAAAGTGTTCCAGCCAATAAACGACAAGAAGGATTTGGGGGTGGGGGTTGGGCACGTTCATGAAAGCACGGACAGCAGAGGGAGGGGGAGGCGTTAGCTACGCCCCGTTTGTTTGAAAACAGTTCAAACATCAACAGGAAGTGACGTCGCACATTATTCGCTTAGAGAGCCTTTAATTTGACTGTTATTCTTAGATGTTATTTATTACAGAAATAGTTCATGCAAAAATTAGAACTTTGTCATTACTATACCCTCATGTCATTTGAACCTCCAATGTCTCCAATGCCCGAACACAGATTTTTAAAAAAGTGATGTTTAGGGTTTTCTGGTTACTACCACCTTGGTCAACATCCACTCCCATAGTAACGTTTTAAGCCGTAAAATGTCCCAAAAGTGTTAAATAAACTCCACTTGACTTATGTAATATATTTTAAGTGTCCTTAAGACATTTACTCCTCAACTTTCTTGTTGTGGATATCACTGTTTTTACAGTTGTTACACATTACTTAAAGGGATAGTTCTAACACAGTCTCACCCCATGGCGTCAATATTTGACGACACTTGACCATGCGTCAATATGTTGACGCGGAGGGTATACCTTTCGCGTCATTTTTTGACGAACTGGGGACTTCAATACTATTACGTCTGTTGCATTCTCTTTTCCTATTTTCTTACCATTTTCGCGTCGGTTTAGGGTTAGATTACGCAAAATTAAACAGTGTACGCCAAATTAAACAGTTGTCACCTGGCGTTGGGGTTAGAGTTAGGTTTGGGTAGGGATGTCATTATATAAATCTTACCCTAAACCGACGCGAAAATGGTAAGAAAATAGGAAAAGAGAATGCAACGGACGTAATAGTATTGAAGTCCCCAGTTCGTCAAAAAATGACGCGAAAGGTATACCCTCCGCGTTTACTCACCCCGAAGCCGTCCAAGATGCATGTGTCCATAATTTTTCATACGAACACATTTTCGATTATTTTAGAAAATGTCTTATATCTTCCACCTGCTAAACAGTAAAGTTATGGGGTCCAGCTCCTTCAAGTCCAAAAAAAAATGTGCATATATCCTTCCCCAAAGAAATCCAATCAGCTCCAGGATGATAACCAAAGGTCTTCTGAGGGTAATCCGTGCAGTGTTGTTGTAGAAATATCCATATTTAAAACTTTATAAAGAAAAATAACTAGCTTCCGATAACGGCGCAATCTTAGACTCCTCTGTATTCAGAAGAGAGTATTAGTGTAGTGTACGCACTTTTCTTAGTGACGTATGACAAATTCGGAGGGCGTGGGTACAGAGCAGCAGCACAGGACCCTCTGTAAACTGCGTACGCTCTCATCTTAAAAGCGGACCGACTAAGATGGCGGCATTACCAGAAGTTAGTTTCGTTTATAAAGTTTTAAATGTGGATACTTCTATAACAGGACGACGCAGATTGCCCTGAGAAGGCCTTTGTTTGTCGTCGTGGAGCCGTTTGGATTTATTTTGGGAATTATTTTTTTTTTTGAGCACTTTGTAAGCTTGAAGAGATATTCACCACCCACTTCCATAGTAACCAGAATTTTTTTTTTTATAAAAGTCTGTATTTAGTTCTGAAAAACAAAGAAAAATATTACGGATCAAACAACATGAGGGTACGTAATTAACAGCAATGCCTCTAAGATTAATATTGAATAAATATGAATATGTCACTATTTTTCACCAGCCCATGGAACCATAAAAGTGCTTTCTGGCAATTATGGGCGTATAGACAACACCACTTGCTCTAGTGGAAAACCAGCTGGACAGCTTTCAAATACTAAATGCATTCAGAGGAAATCCCTCAGTGTGTTGGCCAATCGGTAAGAACAGTGTAAACATTACAAGTTAAGGGGCATTAAAATTATTTCCTTTAGTCATTTTAATTTTGTTTAAATATTTTGTGTCAATAGATGTGATGGAAAACGGCATTGTTCAGTTTCTGCCATTAACATGGTTTTTGGTGACCCCTGTAAAGGAACCTACAAATACCTGAATGTGTCCTACACCTGTGTCTTAAGTAATTTAGTTACTATAACAATGACTTACTAAAAACTTTGGTTATTGTAGATGATCCATAACTGACTATATGTTTTGCTGTTTTCAATTACTATATGCAGCAACGAGTATAATTTGTCAAAATAAAAGCAGCCATATTCACTGTGGTAAGTTTTATCACTTTTCTCTTAATTCTTGTCATCAAAGTTACACAAGAACATTTTTATCAACATAAATAGCCCATGTCCTCATGTCATTATGGGCCTGTTTTGCTATATATCTAAAGTATTTATGTGTTGTTTCAGAACGGGGTCGGAGAATTAACATTCATTATGCTAATTATGGGAGGAGTGATACGGTGACTTGCACTCATCATCTTGTTGGCGCCGTGTCCACATGTTTCTCAGACCAGACCAGTACCTTGCAACACAGGTATTACTGATGTGCATTGCAACACACATGTACACAAGAAGAGCAATATTATTAACTCATACTTTTTCAATAACAAAGGGAACATACAAATAATAATGTTTTCATTTTGTTAGGTGCAATGGAAAGACTATGTGTCACGTTCATGCTTCAAATTCAGAGTTCACTGATCGTTGTCCTCAAGTCCATAAATATTTGGAGGTTTTATACAGTTGTGATTAACCGTGTGAGTATTTTTGGTATTCACTTCATTGATATGATTTAATGGCATATATATCACTTCATGGTAGGGCTGGCCAATATTCAACAGTTTTGTCCTATTTTCTTACCATTGTCCCTTCAGTTTAGGGTTACCCTGCTGAAAAATACAATAAAACCATTACAGAAAATTGTACTGGTTTCCATTAAAATACCAATAGGAACCATTAGCTTTTACCATTAAAACCACACTGTAGTGTGTTTTGGGCCATATTCCATTAGAACCAATACATAGAAGCAATAGAACCAATACATACCATTAGAGACCAACAAAAACCAACACTGTAGTGTGTAATTGTTTTTTTCAGCAGGGGGGCTACATACATACATGTGGTGACGAACCTCGCATCGAGCGCCCTCGAAAAAAGTCGCGCCCGCCACTGCTTTCTATCATTTAACCATATTGTTAAGTAGCAGCCCAGTCTCACGAAATTTCGTCACGTAAATTTTTGATTCTATTTTTTGTGATATTATCACGAATTTTCGTGTTTTTGTTTTCATGTGATTATCACGTATTGGTTACTCAACAGTTTTTTCCTATTTTCTTACAATTGTCACTTCGGTTTAGGGTTAGATTTACATTAAATGACATCCCCACCCAAACCCAACTCTAACTCTAACGCCAGGCGACATATAAAAAAAGTATAAATCAATACATAAAGGCACATTCTAATGCAAGCACCAAATCTAACCCTAAACCGAACCGAAAAAGTAGTTGAGTATCCAATACGTGATAATCACACGAAAACGAGAATTCGTTATACGATCACGAAAAATGCGAAAATTCGTGATAATATTACGAAAAAAATAATTAAAAAATTACTCGACTTTATCACGAAACCATGTGAGACTGGGTGACAGCTTGCTATGTAGTTTATTGTATATTATAATGATGTTCCTTATTTTAACTTTTTTCCTGTTTCACAATATAGGATGAATCGAGCAATTAAAACATCTGCAGATATCTCTATTTCTGTGGCATACTATGGAGTTGGGAGGAAATCTTCGTTTACATTCATTCATCTGATTTTATACATTTAACAAGGCTGATTTTTACTCATTACGCTTTAGTCATTGTGTATTACTTAAGTAGAATCTGAATTAAATGTTTGTATTATAAAATTAATATAAAAAAATTATTAGACTTAAATTGAGAAATCTGTAGAATAAATTCAGTTTAATTCATTACAACGACTAATCATAATATACTGTACACTTAAGTGTTTCTTTTCTGGTTGGTCAGTCTTTTGTTTTCTCCTAAACTGGGTCTAAAGTGTCTGCTTTCCTACAGTAATGTAACCGACTATGTCTGTTCAATAAATTGCTTTCAAATGCAAACATTTTATATTGTTCTGTTCTTTGTTTGTTGTTTGATGAGTCCTTGTGAGTTTTGAAATTGCCAGAGACAAATGAACCCCCATCTCCACAGCTGAAATGTTACACCGCACCCATAGGTTTATGAGGAAATAGTTCCACCCCTTTCAGAGGATTTCATATAAAGACAATATCAATGTCATGTCCGTATAACGAGAAAGCCACCATCTGTTCAACCATCTCCACTTTCAACATGCTGCATCGAGATCTGACTTTTATTCCCTGTATGTACATTTGTTTCTTAAAAGATAAATATCTCATGTAGATATTATTTCATGTAGATTTTTTTATTATGACTGAAAAAATGAGATCTTTAAAACTCACGTTTTTTCCTGTTTATATTTTCAGTATTAATGCTACTATGCCAACATGGTAAGATCTGACTTTGCCACAGTACAATGCACAATGTTTCTGTAATAAACACAATGACGTTCATATTTTCCATCCAAAAAGCTTCAGAGATTGGTGGCTTTCTAATAAATAGCTGAACGGTTGTCATTTCCCCAGGTGCTGCTTTGCAACAATTGCAACACATCACATGTGAAGGGACGAAAGCCAATATCACCTGTGGTTCGTTTGTGCATTTTGTTTTGTATTTTTCTGTGTAGGATATTCTTCCAAATAAAATCGAAAGAATAATACATGTAATTGAATGAAATAATACTAAACTAAACCGAGTTAATGATATGATTTATCATCAGAACCAGGTATCATTTCAGTGGTCTCATCCAATTATGGTCGTACAAGCACTGAAGTATGCCGAGGATCGTTTGCGGATTCTGCGCTCTCTGATGTCAACTGCTTACACGATACCCTTGATGACGTGTCTAGAAAGTAAGAACCGTAAATCGCAAATCATCACAGAGAAAGTTTTAATTGTATTTACTGTACATTTTCATCTCTATATTCTGTGTGTGTTGTAGATGCAATGGAAAACAAACCTGTTCCTTTGATGTGAATAATAATGTTTACACTGACCCCTGCGGAGGAATTTACAAATATCTGGATGTGCATTATTTCTGTGAGTCAATTACATCAAGTGTCAACATTGGACACCAAATAGTTTGTATATTAGATGTCATACTCAGTAAACGTCAACTTTAGATGTGATTCTTAATATCTGGTTAGCCAACCAAGTTTATCCCATACTCGTATAATGCCAGTGAAAACAAAATCAAACTTTACACGCATATTTGTAATAGTGTTATATAGCCTATTGCTACTTACTGTTTATGTCTCCAAAGGTTTAAAAGCAAAGAAGCCGCTCGACTGTGGAAACAACGGCTGTGGTGATTTCTCCTTTTATTCAACTTTTCCATTTGTGTTTACAAATACTTGTATATAATTTTTGTGGCCCACTAAGTGGATAAATATCACATTCTTTAACTTTTATTAAAGTTCTGATTTATGTTATAATTGACAAATATTTTTGCTTCTCTTCTCTAGATGTAACAACAATCTGTCAGTTTGAAAAAAAAGAAATTCGTTGTAGTAAGATTTTTTTTTTTTTAAAAGATTTTTACACTGTTGCCAATGTGTTTTTGCCAAATCATAACATATAATAATAATAATAATAATAATAATAATAATAATAATAATAGTAGTATGATAATATATTTATATTAAATGTGATTGTAAATTTTAAACTGTTAAATGCAAAAATAATTAATCTCACCAAATGGTTTAAGGTAACATTTTGTGTCGTTTCAGATGGAGGGGAATTTTCTGTTCAGTATGCTTATTATGGAAGGATCGATACACAGATTTGCCCTCATTCTAACTCAAGTCTCACATCTTCTGTGTGCTACTCAGACCAGACCAGCGTCGTGAAACTTTTGTAATAATGCTAAACACGCACGCACGCACGCACGCACGCACACACAAAAGAATGCTTTCAATTTTCATGTCTTCACCAAAATATTAATCCCAACATTTGTTTACACCTTTTTAGGTGTGATGGTAAACCTACATGCAATCTATATGTTTCAAGTTTAATTTACCTGGATCTGTGCCCTCAAAAATACAAATATTTGGCAGTGATTTACACTTGCAAACAAGGATGTAAGTATTTTATCAGTAAGAGTTTATTTGCAACTGCATTTTGAAAATGATGCAATAAAATGTAATGTACATAACCATTCTTATAGAGCAGCATATAGTAGTAGTTCACACATAAAAAGCATTGTAGCTCATACATTTTAGTCGTTTTAAGCGTTGCAGATGTAATCTGAATAAAATCTTTAAGAATAGTTTGACAATCATTGATAAAATCGTGTCAAAGTTGTCTTTTAATGCTAATTTACTGTATTGTTTAAATACTTGCTTTTGGTTCATAACTCATAATGTTGTAATGTAATGTTTCCACATTTAGCACCTAGCTGATGACTCAAACAACTCAAAGTAAGGAGAACACCTATCAGAAAACGTCTTTATTTCTGTGATCTATTAAGCAAGGAGGAAAACTTCTGCGTTATTTATTTATCTGTTTTTTAAAAGAATTAAAAATATATACATTCATATGATAATTCATTTATTTATTTATTTACTAATTAGAATGGGCAATGTTAAAGAATCATGAAATTACTAAATGTTAGCAAATCAATCTAAATTGTATATGATCTGTTGGAGTAATGGGAATCTCATGTTAATTGAACTACTGTACTAACCATCATTTTTTGTTCATATTTTGGCATTTGTATTCTAAACTGGAGTTATGTTCTGTTTGATTTAATGGTCTATTAAATAAACTAATACTAATGCAAATACTAATGCAGATTCTCTATCTCTTCTGACTTATAGATTCTAAAAACGGATGTGTTAAAAACAACAAACAGTGTTATTTTGGGGACATTGACAACACACTTAATGTATTGTCCCAAACTAGACACATATATATTTGGAATTATTATTTGAACAACACAACACACTTTTATTTATTTTAACACAAAATGTGAAAATGACACATAATGTGTTAAATAGCACAATACAAAAATGTGTAAAAAATTACATCCTTTTAAAGAGTATATGTAGAACAAAATTCCTAATTCGACACAATCCTAAACACTAACCACAATCTTTTCTGCTTTTGGTCAGAAGTGTAAGTTACATTTAACCTTGCAAACTGTTCCATAACGTGTTTATTCATCTATGATACACATTTGCTGTATTTGTAATAATAACCTGAGGAGTTTTATTCTGGCTGCAGTTTGAAAAATACACCATGTATGGCACTGCACTCTTCTAAATAACATTTAAGTTACAGCCTTTATTAGCACACAGAAATTCAATCTGCCTAGACAAATGTTTCAAATAGAATGGGGCTCTTTAATGTTCCATGACAATGTCCCTGAGCACAAAACAAAATGGTTTCTGCGCTCTGGAAGCCGATTTGTCTGAATGGAAAAATATCCATACATTCATGTTTAAACATCTAATGGAAAGCTTTTCCAGAGGATCAAATCCAACTTTAGCCACACGCATGCTTTAGTGACGTGAGCACACAATACCCAATCAAAACATGAGATGACCTCAGGCTTTCACTGTATAGGGTTTATTCATTGTCCACGACTTCAACTAAACATATTTTCTTATTTCCGTGAATTTTCTGTGAAATGCAGTCCAAATTGTTTTTTCACCATTTCTTTTTGCATATAGTGCCGTTTTTTTACTCTCAAGTCATGTTTGACTCAAAGAGGAGACACGCTTAATCTTTTTATAGATTTATTAACACATTATGGAGTAGCTGCACTCTTCTAAATAAAATGGCTATTGATATGAATTTACAGTAAGCAGAGGCATAAATAAATAAATTCAATAGAAAAGCCAAACATTTTAAAAAGAATTTTGCTCTTTTATGTTTCACCATGACAAAGTCCCGGAGCACTAAGCAATTATGAAATGTTTTTTGTGTTTTCTAAAGAAAAAAACTATTTTGCTGTAGATATGAGCAGTGAAATGTATATGTTTGTTATTGTTTTACTTTATTTTTCATTGCTGGTGCTACTTTGTCAGCGTAGTAGGATTACATTTTTATGTTTGTGTAAAAACATTATTAACACTTATCTGTCACTGTTCCTCTAGAACACCTTACTTTAATATTTTGGATGTAAATGTTTATGTTATTGTTGGAAAGGTATAAGCCTCTACAATTCAGATATCATCGACGTTTTATAAAATAAATTATGTAGGGAGAGTAAGCGATTCATTTATGATAAGAGAGTGCCTCAAAACATTGTTAATCCTGCTATATGTCACTGTCACTTTAGTCACTTTAGTGTTTTGCTTAGAGCAGTTTGTCCTTTTAGGGCTATTGTAAAAACATGGCAGCGCAAAATGGCGTCTTCCATGTAAGGGGACTGACAGTATATGTAGATAAAAACTGCTAATTTTGAGGTAATAAACACATAATAGTTCATTATGAAAGGTTTTTTATGCACCACTAATGATAATATAGTTATGTATATAAAATTGTATTTCTGTCATTAGATCCTTCTAAAAGTTACAAACTGCACCTTTAAATACAATGTGTTTTAGTCAACATTTTGTTTATAGCTTCAAGCTCATAACTTTAGTTTAAACATGCTCGCGTTCCAACATCAAGATATGTAGTGAATTTAGAGAAGGTTAAAACAATGTTGCTTCAAACATTGTAGTTTCATTATGATAACTAATAATTAACTTTATTAGTTATTAATAGTATCTCTAAGAGTTATAAACTCTTTAAAGTTTTCCCCTCAATCCAATTGAATTCCATATGCAAAACAGCAGGGCCGGAGTGGGGCCACTTTTCAGCCCGGGAGTTTCAGGCCCAAGACCGGCCCACCTTTCTTGAATGCAAGTTTATTTAAAAAGAACAACTTTTGGCATTATACAATTTCATAAGGATGTTTGGCAAGACATGATAACCATGGAGTTTTATACGACCAACCTGCTTAGGCATCGTCAAAGTACAATTAACTTATAAATGGTAGGTGCGTGGTATTTATTAATATCATTATTGTCATTAGGCCTGTACTGTGGTTGTCACAGTGCCACTAAAATGTTTCGTTTCAATATCAATACACAGCTACCGGTCTAGTTGCATAGCTTTCAGCTGTGTGCACACGTACACAATATAAAAGTTGTTTACGTTTGAATTGATGTCGCTCTACATACGCATCTTGTATAATTGAAACGATTGGCTATGAGCTACGTACAGACGCATTTGATAGACATTCGTAGCGCCCAATAAACGGCTCTGGCATTCGGAAACCACGCCTAAAATACGAAAAAATTAGCATAGGGTTCCCAGACCATTCTCTATTGAGACTGGTCTTGTGTTAGCCAGGCTAGTAAAAATTATTAATCTAACTTTAATATTTTTTGAATGATAGAGCCAAAAAGCATTAGTGCCCCGTTCTCCCCTACTGCCATAACCTTATGCTTTATTCTTTTCTTTACTTAAAACTTTACCTTCTTCGAAATGCTGAACTGTATGTATGTGTGTGTTTGTATTGCTTTCAAATGCAAATACAATATTGTTCTGTTCTTGGTATGTTATTTGATAAGTCACTGTCAGGTTTGAAATTGCCAGAGACAAAGGAACCCTCATCCCTATAGCTTAAATGTTAACCGCACACTTTTATGTTTATGATTAAATTAATCCACCCCTTTCAGAGCATTTTATATAAAGACAATATCAATGTCATATCCCTAAATAGAAAGCCAACATCTGTTCAACCATCTTCACTTTCAACATGCTGCATCAAGGGCTGACTTTTATTCCTTTAACGTACATTGATTTGTTTCTTAAAAGATAAATCTGTTTTCTCTTAAGTAGATATAGCAGATAGCATTATTGTTTATTTTTAATCTTGTTACATATTTTATTTTGACTTTCAAACGCAAGGTTTTTTTCTGTTTATATATTTTCAGTATTACTGCTGCTATGCCAGCATGGTAAGTACTGTCTTTATATGCTGCTGTCAGATGTGCAATGTTTCTGCAATAAACAACATAAATAAGCTTGAAATTCCAGAATACACCCAGAATAGCATCAGAGATCTTAATATAAATATAAATAGCTGACAATTGGTGTTTCTCCAGGTCTTGGTCTCAAAGTATTTCAGAGCATCGCCAGTGAGAACAGTAATGCTGTGATCAAGTGTGGTTAGTTACATTTTCTATTTTATTTCTGCCTGGCAATTATATGTTTCAGTGTTTTCCTTAAAACTAATTGTACTTAAAAACCCTGAACAAATATTAAATAAATGTATAAATATTACTTAATTTAAAATAATTCATTCAAATAAAAATATTAATAATATAAATTAATAAATATAAATAAAATATTATTAATTAGTAACCTGTTAATAACATAAACGCCTGCCTTGGAAAAAAAACATTTGAATTGCATTAAATGTTTTTTAAAACCATGTCATGTGAATTTATTTAGAGAAAACAGCAAAATGCTAAGCTAATGTTTGTTTATTTACATCTTCCAAGCATTCTTCAAATCTATTGTACTATTGTTCTGTGTCAGGCCCGTTAAATTTGAGGCGAGTCTCCTCTTTAGCATTCGGAGAACAAGGTGAGCTTTCGGAGCTGCGCGCATAGGATTGTGGGTGATTTGAGAGCGTGAAGGATACACATATGCATCCTTTCCTGTATATGGGATATTTTTCGAACAAAGGATTCAGTCCTTGGTTACAATTCTGAGGATCCTCGACATTGGAGCAGTCCTTCAATGGATGTCGATGACATAACATCCTCGAAATTTTGTCAGTAATAAAAGATATATATTTTGTCAACCCTATTTTTTTAGTTGTGCCCGAGTCTTGCAGGAAAAACACCGACCAGTTGAAAGTGACACAAATTTTCAAACAGTCGCTGTAAAATAAAAACACTTCAGGACTGAAAGTTTAAAATATCAAAGTCAAATATCTTCTTCACGTATTTATTGTAGTATTTAATAAAAAAATACTCAAACCCTGCGGCAAGAAGTGGATACTGTATGACACGCATCAAGCCGGATGAAACCCAGAAGATTGACCCAGAATTTCGACGTGCGTGCCTGCGATGTCAGCATTGCTAAATAAAGATTAAAAACTGAATCTTAAGTCTTAACCCTGTTAAAAGATATATAGTTGTTTGAGTACATTTAAACTAGTAACTTTGAAGGAATGTAAATAATGAACGCTTCAGTACTCCGTGTCCTTGTGTGGGTTAACAGGTAAAATCTTTCAATTTCTCACCAGATGATGGTTACATTATTGTGCTCTTATCCAATGTTGGCGTTATAAGCGATACAGGCACGTATGGATTTGAATCTTGGCCAATCAGTGATGGAGGATGTAACAGTCAAGGCCAATGTCCCAAGGATACTACAAAGGATGTGTCTCAAAAGTAAAATCATTCATCATCAATGCAGAGCTAAGAGAAAAATTTTTAATTTCACAAATTTTATTTGTATTGCCCCTGTACAATATCATCATTCTATTTTTTGTGTTTCCAGATGTACAGGTACACAATGTCAATTTGCTGTGAGTAATCCAGTTTTCACTGACCACACAGGAGGAACTATTAGATTTCTAGATGTGTCTTATTCCTGTGAGTAGCGTCAAATGGCCACACTGGACACCAGGTTGATCCTACATTAGCCACAGTATACTCTTTTTAACATTTGGATGCGTTTTACAGCCATTAATGACCAGTGTAATGATGCCCTATACTCTATAAAATGTCCTATGTATGAATCCAAAGAGAACAAGGTCAAACTTTACAGCCATATTTTGTCCGGTATACAGACTAAAGATGAAGATGAGCGTGTCTTCATCTGACACATTTACATGATGGAGACCTAAGTGGTCATGTCAATGTGCAGTGTACCTTCACAGGAATAATGTTGTTAAATTTAAAGGTTATTGACTCTTAAGTGTTTTTATTAACACATTTATTTAGCTAATTAGGCAATAAATAATTAGATTACTGAATGCTAGTAAAACAATATAAAACTCTATAGGCTATTTGATTGGCTGGAAATGGCAATATGACATTGTTTTTTGAAATACAAGCCATTATTTCTGGTTCATGTTTTTGTTATGTCTGTGCCTTCTTTTGGTATTTCTATCAAAAAATATTTTGGGGTTGTAATATGTTCCTTTGGGATGAACAACTTTGTTAAATAAACTACCTTCCAATTCAAACTCTGTATCTTTTGTTTGGTCATCAATTGTTTTCTCATCTATACGTAGGATAACATTTCTAAATCAGAAATACAAGTAAACTGCAGCGTGAATAAAACTTCTCAGAGAGGAGACGAGCTTAATCTTTCAATAGATGCATTATGAAGCAGTATGAAAGGGGAAATCTGTAACATGACTTCTGACACAAAAGCAGGATTTTGGTCATACAGTATTGTGGATCCACTACATGGGACTGCACTCTTCTGAATAAAATGGCTATTGATATGGATACAGTAAGCAGATGCATAAATACAGAAATTCAATAGACAAGCCTAGACAAACATTTTAAAAATAATTTTGCTCTTTTATGTTCCACCATGACAAAGTCACAGAGCACTAAGCAATTATGAAATTGTTTTAGTAGTTTTTAAAGAAAAAACTACTTTGTTGTAGGCATGAGTTCTGTCATCTCAGTGTTTCTGGAAACCTTTGAGTCCTTTCAGGACTCTCATCAGGAAGAAGATGCGAATGTTTTCAGCGTACATATAAGTTTGTGCCAGGCCTAGGCCTTGTCTATCCATTTACCAAGGATCATTTGCATTTTCTCTCTCATCAATCCCTCAAGCCATTATCAACTGACGCCTCATAAAACTATACATCAAGACGCTTTCTTTTAATGGGCAAGACATGCAAGTATCACACTAAGTCTTTTTTACTGATGTTTTACGCATCAGTAACACCTTTAAATTAAAGTGGATTCAAATTAAGTAATTTTTTAGGCGTTGATGAATAAAAAATAGGGGTGAGTGAGGCACAAACTAACACAGGGGTTAGTTGTAACACAGCCTCCTTACATATTTATATAGGGCAGAGCAATCTTTGCTTTTGGTCTTTTTCTCTTACTGTCAGAAAATGATCTACTGTGAATTTGTGAAAAGTTTTAATGTGATTTGGTTAAGATTTATACTTCAAACATTACTTTCTTCCAATGCTGAACTGTATGTATGTGTGTGTGTTTGTATTCCTTTCAAATGCAAATTCTGTATTGTTCTGTTCTTGGTATGTTATTTGATAAGTCACTGTTAGGTTTGAAATTGTCAGAGACAAAGGAACCCCCATCCCTATAGCTTAAATGTTAACCGCACACTTTTATGTTTATGATGAAATAAATCCACCCATTTAAGAGCATTTTATATAAAGACAATATCAATGTCATATCCCTATAAAAGGAAAGACAACATCTGTTCAACCATCTTCACTTTCAACATGCTGCATCAAGGGCTGACTTTTATTCCTTGTATGTACATTGATTTATTTCTTAAAATATATAATATACATTTTCTCTCATGTAGATATAGCAGATAGCAGTGTAATTTATGTTTAATCTTGTAAAATATTTTATTATGACTGAAAATGTGAGATCTTTGAAAGTTAAACTCAAGTGCTTTTTCCTATTTATATATTTTCAGTATTACTGCTACTATGCCAGCATGGTAAGTACTGATTTTATATGCTGCTGTCAGATGTGCAATATTTATGAAATAAACAACACAAATAAGCTTGAACTTACAATGATTTCCAGAATACACCCTGAATAGCATCAGAGATTGGTGGCATATTAATATAAATATTAATAGCTGAACGATTGGTGTTTCTCCAGCTCTTGGTCTCAAAGTATTTCAGAGCATCGGCAGTGAGAACAATGATGCTGTGATCACGTGTGGTTAGTTACATTTTCTATTTTATTTCTGCAAGGCAATGATATGTTTCAGTGTTTTCCTTAAAACCCATTGTACCTAAAAAAAATAAAATAAATACATTTACTAAAATTGAATATAAATTAAATTCAAAACAAAGTATTACTTATATTATTATTAAAATATTATTAATTACTAAATCTTTTAATTTCTCACCAGATGATGGGAAAATTATTGTGCTCTCATCCAATCATGGCATTATAAGCGATACAGGCACGTATGGATTTGAAACTTGGCCGGTCCATGACACATGTAATGGATTGCACTTTGGTAATGAACGATGTCACAAAGATACTACAGAGGATGTGTCTCAAAAGTAAAATCATTCATCATCAATGAAGAGCTAAGAGAAAAAAATGTATTTCACAAATTTTAAATGTATTACCCTTGTACAATATCATCATTGTATTTTTTGTGTTTCCAGATGTGATGGACTTCAAACATGTACATATGCTGTGGATAATGAAGTTTTGAATTACCAATCAGAAGGACATTCTAGATATCTGGATGTGTCTTATTCCTGTGAGTAGTGTAAAATGGCCACACTGGACAGTAGGTTGATCCTACATTAGCCACAGTACTCTTTTAACATTTGGATGTGTTTTCTGTGATAAGCCATTAATGACCACTTTAATGATGCCCTATATAAAATGTCCTATGTATGAATCCAAAGAGAACAAAGTCAAACTTTATAGCCATATTTTGTAAGATATAGTTTTATTTTTTGAAACCCGGCCTTTATTGTTCTATAAAATATGGCTGTAAAGTTTGATGTTGTTCTCACAGGACTATAGGCCTCAGTTAAATTAATTAACTAATTTATTAAACATGCCTTAAAAAAGACGTTACTGGTGTGTATCTTGAGATAAATCAAAAGCACTGGCTTATTTTTAGGACATTTCATTGCAAGTTATTTTCAGCTGAGAAAGCTCAAACATACTTTTTAGTCTATGACTAAACTTAAGCCTTGTTTGTGAAACCAGGGGTAAATCTAGTGTATTATCTATACTTCTAATTTACTGTTTTTCTTAAGGTGGACCAGATCCAACCCAGAAGCCGTTTGAATGTAAAGACGATGGCTGTAGTGAGTTCTCTTTCATTAAAATTTCACATTTACATTTACAATATCTGCATGGATATAAATGGGTAAATTTCACACCTTTCAACTGTTACAAAATGTCTGATTTATGTTGTGACTGCTTTATTAAATAACTAATATTTATTGCTTCTCCTCTTTTTATCTCAGGAGTATTTTCAATCTGTCAGTTTGAAAAGCAAGAGTTTGGCTGTTGTAAGATTTATGTTTTTTACACTGTTGTTAAAGTGATTTTGCCAAATCATAAAATAGTAATAAGTTATCATAGTAAATATAGCAAAACATGCTAAAATAATTAATCTTACTAAATGGTTTCAAACATATTTTGTGTTGTTTTAGCATCTGGAAGAATGACGGTTAAATATGCTTCCTACGGAAGGAGAAGTTCGGAGATTTGTCCTCATTCTAATTCAAGTCTCACATCTTCTCTGTGCTTCTCAGACCAGACCAGCATCGTGAAACTTTTGTAATATTGATAAACACACACACATACCTGTGCACCTTTCACATTTTCAAGTCTTTACTTTGTAAGATTAATTCTAATATTTGTTTCTTCATTTTCAGATGTGATGACAAATCTAAATGCAAACTGTATGTTTCAAGTTTAGTTTACCTGGATCTGTGTCCTCACCTCTACAAATATTTGACTGTAATGTACACATGCAAGTGAGAATTTTCAGTACTAGGAGTCTTCCTGCAACTGTCTTTTAAAATATGATATTATAATGTATATAGCCTTTCTTTATAGAGCTGCTCACACCTAATAATATACCTGTAGTCTGCAGAATTAAGATATATTTCATATTTTAATTATTTTTCTACATCTAAACACAGTGGTTATTAGATAAACAAACATGTTGACAATTTGGATTAATGCTTGTTTTTGTTTGTGGTAATATTGTATAATTATTTTATTTTACTGTCAACCTGTCAGAGACTAAAGATGAAGATGAGCGTGTCTTCATCTGACACATTTACATGATGGAGACCTAAGTGGTCATGTCAATGTACCTTCACAGGAATAATGTTGTTAAATTTTACCATTGTTTAAAGGTTATTGACTCTTAAGTGATTTTATTAACACATTTATTTTGCTAATTGGGCAATAAATCATTAGATTTCTGAATGCTAGTAAAACAATATAAAACTGTATAGGCTATTTGAACGCCTGAAGCTGGTAATATGATATCATGTTTTTTTGAAATACAAGCCATTATTTCTGGTTCAAGTTTTTGTTATTTCTGTGCTTTCTTTTTTCTATCAAAAATTTTTTTTGGTTTGCAGTATGTTCCTTTGGGGTGAACAACTTTGTTAAATAAACTACCTTCCAATTCAAACTCTCTTTTGTTTGTTCATCCATTGTTTTCTACTCTATATGTAGGATAACATTTCTAAATCAGAAATACAAGTAAACTGCAGCCTGAATAAAACTCCTCAGAGAGGAGACGAGCTTAATCTTTCTATAGACACATTATGAAGCAGCATGAATAGGGAAACCTGTAACATGACTTCTGACACAAAAGCAGAAAGGATTTTGTCATTGTGGATCCACTACATATGGGACTGCACTCTTCTGAATAAAATGGCTATTGATATGGATATACAGTAAGCAGGAGCATAAATACAGAAATTCAATAGATAAGCCTAGACAAACATTTTAAAAAGAATTTTGCTCTTTTATGTTTCACCATGACAAAGTCACAGAGCACTTATGCAATTATGAAATAGTTTTTAAAGAAATAAACTACTTTGCTGTATGAGCACTAAAATGTATAATGTTGTTAAAGTTTTACTTTATTTACTTTTTTTCAGTGCTGGTGCTACTTTATCAGCATGGTAAGATCAAATGTTTATGTTTGCTATCATTAACACTTAATTGTCACTGTTCCTCTAGAGGTTACTTTAAGGTTTACTTTAATATTTTGGATGTAAATGTTTATTGAATCATGACAATCTATATATTGTGAGAAAGGTCTAAGCCTCTACAATTCAGCATCAAAACATTGACAATCCTGCTAAATGTCACTGTCCCACCAGTGGGATGCCTACAGTTACATCAGTGTTTTGCTTTTGCGTATGAATTCTCAACAAATCATGACAAACTATATATCATTGGAATGCTCTAAGTGTGTTTTCATATATCATCTCTCCATTTTGGGAAGAAATTACGTATTGAGAGTCAATTTCTAAAAGGTCACGGGCCCACATGTAGGCCCAATTTGTTTATACATATTTATAACAATACTATAAACCTAAAAAATCTTCATAAACTATATATCACTGGAAAGCTATCAGTAGTTTTCATATTTCAAGGTCATCTGATGATAAAAATAATGTAGTCACAGTTTTTTTGTTACATGACCCCCCCATCCATAGGAATGCATATAAATTTTATATATTCATAACAACACTAAGTTTTGATGTGTTTTGGTTAAGATTTATACTTCAAACTTTACCTTCTTCCAATGCTGAACTGTATGTATGTATGTGCGTTTGTTTGCATTGCTTTCAAATGCTAATTCTATATTGTTCTGTTCTTGGTATGTTATATGATAAGTCACTGTCAGGTTTGAAATTGTCAGAGACAAAGGAACCCCCATCCCTATAGCTTAAATGTTAACCGCCCCCTTATGTATAGGATGAAATAATTCCACCCCTTTCAGAGCATTTTATATAAAGACGATGTCAATGTCATATCCCTATAACAAGAAAGCCAACATCTGTTCAACCATCTTCACTTTCAACATGCTGCATCAAGGGCTGACTTTAATTCCTTGTACGTACATTGATTTATTTCTTAAAATATAAATCTGTTTTCTCTCACGTAGATATAGCAGATAGCAGTGTTATTTATGTTTAATTTTGTTACATATTTTATTATGACAAAAAAGTGAGATCTTTGAAAGTCAAACCCAAGTGTTTTTTTTTCTGTTTATATATTTCCAGTATTACTGCTACTATGCCAGCACGGTAAGTACTGTTTTTATATGCTGCTGTCAATGTGCAATGTTTATGCAATGAACAGAACTTATAATGATTTCCAGATGCACCCAGAATAGCATCAGAGATTGGTGGCATCTTAATATAAATATAAATAGCTAAACGATTGGTGTTTCTCCAGGTCTTGGTCTCAAAGTATTTCAGAGCATCGGCAGTGTGACCAAAGATGCTGAGATCAAGTGTGGTTAGTTACATTTTCTATTTTATTTCTGCTTGGCAATTATATGTTTCAGTGTTTTCCCATTGTACCTAAAAACCCTAAACAAATATTAAATAAAATCATAATCATTATTAAATATAAATAAAAGTTTAAAATAAATTAAGTGTTAAATTAAATTAAATAGTATTATTAAAATATTATGAATTATTAACCTGTTAACCTGAACCCCTGCTTTTGAAAAAAAAAAAAAAAAAATGTCATAGCCAAACTAAAATAGAGTTTATGAAACCTTGCACTAAAGCAAAAGTTTGGTCTCATTTGAAAGCAGATACTTTGAAGTTTATTAAGAAGTTAAAATTAATTACTGTCATAATAAAAAAGTTGTAATAAAAAGCTTAAATAATAAATGTTTAATAACTCCACAAAATATGAAATATTTTAATATTAAAAAACTAAACGAAACTGGACTTTGAGCTATCTAGAAATGAAGAGTTTCGTTGCAAAACGAGATAAATCCATTTTGTAATTTTTTTAAAATAAAACATGTTTATTATTATGTTATCATGTTATTATTTAGTTTTATGGTGCTACTTAGCTGTATTTTTTAAGTTATGAAGGTTTAAATCAAAACAAACCAACTCCAGTTGAATTGAAATTAATTGGAATGCACAACCAAAAAACGAGATTTCTGAGCAATTAACAAAACGGTGGTTATCTCGTTTTGCAACGAAACTCTTCAAATGCACTGCAGATAAAGCCACAAGTCTGATCAAATTCTGTTTCAAATCTGAAGATAATACCTCTTAAACTCTAAATTGTGTTAAAAAAATTAAAACCATGCATGTCATGTGAATTTATTTAGAGAAAACAGCAAAAGGCTAAGCTAATGTTTGTTTTATTTACATCTTCCTATATATATATACACACACACACATATATATATATATATATATATATATATACGCGGTCTGGGAGTTTTTCATTGTGAAAATAATATGAATATTTATCAGCCTATATATATATATATATATATATATATATATATATATATATATATATATATATATATATATATATATATATATATATATATATATATATATAAAACTTTGAATGACGCTTTAGTACTCCTGCCTCCTTGTGTGCGTTAACAGGTAAAATCTTTCAATTTCTCAACAGATGATGGTGACATTATTGTTCTTTTATCAAATCATGGCATTATAAGCGATACAGGCACGTATGGATTTGAATCTGAGCCGGTCAGTGACAAATGTAACGAATGGGACTGGGAGGACAATAGACATGACCAATGTAAAAAGAAATGTTGTAAGGATACTACAAAGGATGTGACTCAAAAGTAAAATCATTCATCATCAATGCAGAGCTAAGACAAAATTTTAATTTCACAAATTTTATTTGTATTACCCTTGTACAATATCATCATTGTATTTTTTGTGTTTCTAGATGTACAGGTACACAGCAATGTGAAATTGCTGTGAGAAATCCAGTTTTCACTGACGACCCAGAAGGAATTTCTAGATACCTGGATGTGTCTTATTCCTGTGAGTAGCGTTAAAATGGCCACACTGGACACCAGGTTGATCCTACATTAGCCACAGTACTCTTTTAACTAATTTACTGTTTTTCTTAAGGTGGACCAGATCCAACCCAGAAGCCATTTGACTGTGGAGAAAATGGCTGTAGTGAGTTCTCTTTCATTAAAATTTCACATTTACATTTACAATATCTGCATGGATAGAAATGGGTAAATTTCACACCTTTCAACTGTTACAAAATGTCTGATTTATGTTGTGACTGCTTTATTAAATAACTAATATTTATTGCTTCTCCTCTTTTTATCTCAGGAGTATTTTCAATCTGTCAGTTTGAAAAGCAAGAGTTCGGCTGTAGTAAGATTTATGTTTTTTTTACACTGTTTTGCCAAATCATAAAATAGTTATCAGTTATCATATATTTAAGTAAATATAGCAAAACATGCTAAAATAATTAATCTTACTAAATGGTTTCAAACATATTTTGTGTTGTTTTAGCATCTGGAAGAATGACGGTTAAATATGCTTCCTACGGAAGGAGAAGTTCGGAGATTTGTCCTCATTCTAATTCAAGTCTCACATCTTCTCTGTGCTTCTCAGACCAGACCAGCATCGTGAAACTTTTGTAATATTGCTAAACACACACACACACACACACACACACACACACACACACACACACACACACACACACACACACACACACACACACACACACACACACACACACACACACACACACATACCTGTGCACATTTCACATTTTCAAGTCTTTACTTTGTAAGATATTAATTCTAACATTTGTTTCTTTATTTTCAGGTGTGATGATAAACCTACATGCAAACTATATGTTTCAAGTTTAGTTTACCTGGATCTGTGTCCTCACCTCTACAAATATTTGACTGTGATGTACACATGCAAGTGAGTATTTTTTCAGTACTAGGAGTCTTCCTCCAACTGTCTTTTAAAATATGATATTATAATGTATATAGCCTTTCTTTATAGAGATGCTCACACCTAGAATAATACTGCCCTACAAACGCAAAAGACCTTAACTCGCTAGAACTGAGAAAAATGACTTTAAAGTTTAGACTTTTTAGTGACTGTAGCTGTCAGTTATTTTGTTCTTGATTTTTATTTTCTCAAAAAACAACAAAATTGATTCAAGATACTTATTCATATGATAAAGGAGGTCTTGAATGTCCCAAAAATATCAATAACTAATTTTCGACCAAAACTGAAGTTACTGCCTTTTGCCTTTGCAGAGCAGAATATACCACTAGTCTGCAGAATTAAGAAATATTTTATCTTTTAATTCTTTTTCTACATCTAAACACAGTGGTTATTGGATAAACAAACATGTTGACATCTTGGATTTATGCTTGTTTTTGTTTGTGGTAATGTTGTACAATTATTTTATTTTACTGTCAACCTGTCAGGGACTCAAGATGAAGATGAGCGTCTTCATCTGACAAATTTACATGATGGAGACAATGTGCAGTGTACCTTCACAGGAATAAAGTTGATTAAAGTTTGACAAATGACAATCATTGATGTCAAACTTATCTTTCAATGCAATTGTACGGTTTGTACCATTGTTAAAAGGTTATTGTCTAATACTTTTGTGTTCATAACAATGGTGTTTAAAATGTTCAAAATTTCTAATTGGGCAATAACTCATTAGATTACTGAATGCTAGTAAAACAATATAAAACCCTATAGGCTATTTGATCTGCTGGAGCTGGTAATATAATATCATGTTAATTGAAAATGTTTTTGGTTCACATTTTTGGTATTTCTATCCTTTCTTTTGGTATTTCCATTGGTGTATATGTTCCGTCTGGGATGAACAACTTTTTGTTGAATAAATTACTTTCCAATGCAAACTCTGTATCTTTTGTTTGTTTATCTAAACTGTTTTGCATGTGGGACAACATTTCTAATTCAGCACTACACAATCCTGTATGACCAAAATCCTTTCTGCTTGATGTCAGAAGCCATGTTGCAGATTTACCTTTTCATACTGATCCATAATGTGTATATAAATTAAAAAAAAAGACTTTACATGTATTTTTCCCTTACAATTATGCTTTCAATTTTTGGGTCATAAAGACCCCAAGGGCCAGTAGTGTAAACAGAAAACGAGGACCATTTAAGGGGTTAAGGTTTTCTGGTAACAACCACCTTGGTCACCATTCACTCCCATATACCTAGAAATGTTTTAAGCTGTAGAATGTCACAAAAATGTTAAATAAACTTCACTTAACTTGTGTTATATCTTTGAAATGTTCTAAAGGCATGTACCCTCAACTTTCTTGTTGTGGATATCACTGTTGTATAGCCTACAGATTACTTAAAGTCGTCATGAAACAGAAGAAGTGATTGTCTTATTTTCCATTGTGACATATGCGACTGAAAAGGCATCTGACATGGTAGACTTGATTTTCAAAGAGAACTGAATGGATCGTTGTAAGTTGGGTCACGTTGCTAATCGCAAGGGACATTAAAATCATTTCCTTTGGTCGTTTTAAATTTGCTTAAATTTTTGTGTTAATAGATGTGATGGAAAACATGATTGTTCAGTTTCTGCGAGTAAGGTGGTTTTGATCCCTGTAAATAACTCAAATATCTGAATGTGTCCTATAACTGTGTTCTAAGTAGTTATTACAATGACTTACGTGGTTATTGTGGATGGTCTATAACTGACTTTTCTTTTGGCAATCAAATTTGTATTAAGCTTTATCGTTTACACCACAATAGCTATTTCCTTGTTTCAACTTATATTTTTTACTGTTTCACAATATAGGATGAATCGAGCAATTAAAACATCTGCTGATCTCTACTATGGAGTTGGCGTAATAAATGCAGATTTTTATTAATTACGTTTTAGTCATTGTGAATCATTTATGTATAATCTGAATTTTTGTATTGTAAAATTATTAAAAACAAGAAATGTTATTAGACTATGTTGAATCGATTCAGTTTAATTCATTACGACTAACCATAATATAATTGACTAAAGTGTTTTTTTCTGATTTGTGGTCAGTCTTTTGTTTCTCCTGAATGGGTCTTAAGTATGTGCTTTCCTAATGTAACCCATATTGTCTGTTCCATAAATTGTTTTCAAATGCATATACTATATTGTTCTGTTCTATGTATGTTCTTTGATAAGTCACATTCAGGTTTGAAATTGTCAGAGACAAAGGAACCCCCATCCCTATAATGTTAACCACGCTCTTTTATGTTTATGATAAAACAATTCCACCCCTTTCAGAGCATTTTATATAAAGACGATGTCAATGTCATATCCCTATATAACAAGAAAGCCAACATCTGTTCAACCATCTTCACTTTCAACATGCTGCATCAAGGGCTGACTTTTATTCCTTGTACGTACATTGATTTATTTCTTAAAAGATAAATCTGTTTTCTCTTATGTAGATATAACAGATCGCAGTGTTATTTATGTTTAATCTTGTTAAATATTTTATTATGACTGAAAATGTGAGATTTTTGAAAGTCAAAGATGTTTCAAACTCAAGTATTTTTTCTGTTTATATATTTTCAGTATTACTGCTACTATGCCAGCATGGTAAGTACTTTTTTAATATTCCGCTGTCAAATGTGCAATGTTTATGCAATGAACAACATAAATAAGCTTGAACTTATAATGATTTCCAGATGCACCCATAATAGCATCAGAGATTGGTGGCATCTTAATATAAATATAAATAGCTGAACGATTGGTGTTTTTCCAGGTCTTGGTCTCAAAGTATTTCAGAGCATCGGCGGTTTGAACAATAAGGCTGAGATCAAGTGTGGTTAGTTACATTTTCTATGTTATTTCTGCCTGGCAATTATATGTTTAAGTGTTTTCCTTAAATCCCATTGTACCTAAAAAACCCTGAACAAATATTAAATAAAATCATAAATATTACTAAATATTATTTTTTTAAATAAATTACATTTTAAATTAAATTTTATTATTAAAATATTATTAATTATTAACCTGTTAACCTGAACCCCTGCTTTTGAAAAAAAACCCGCAAAAATGTCATAGCCAAACTAAAATAGATAGTTTATGAACCCTTGCACTAAAAGCAAAAGTTTAGTCTCATTTGAAAGCAGACACTTGGAAGTTTATTAAGAAGTCAAAATTAATTACTGTCATACTGAAAATGTTGTTATAAAGAGATTAAATAATACATATTTAATAACTCCGCAAAACATATATGAAATATTTTTATAAAAAAACTAAACGAAACTGGACTTGGAGTTATCCAAAAATGCACTGTAAATAAAGCCACAGGTCTGATCATATTCAGTTTCAAATCTGAAGATAATACCTCTAAAACTCTGAATTGTATTAAATGTTTTTTAAACCATGTCATGTGAATTTATTTAGAGAAAACAGCAAAAGGTTTGTTTATTTACATCTCTATTGTCCTATTGTTCTGTGTCAATCAAGGCCCATTAAATTTGAGCATCCAGAAGCCACATTAACAACTCTTAAACTGGAATATATATATATATATATATATATATATATATATATATATATAATAGCACAAATTTCTATTCAGTGTTTTAATCCCTCCGTTCTTTGATCAAGCGTCTCACTTCACGTTCTTTGTATCAAATGCCTTTTTTTTACTAAAAGAAACTTACCTAAAAGAAGCTTTACCAGTCGAAATAATTCCTACAGACATATATGATATCTCCAGAGCATCATGACAGTGTTTACAATCAGCTAGTATGTTAGCTTAGCACACGATCAAAACACGACAGATAAAGGGATTTATAATAAAACTCTCTTCATAACATCAAAGGTCAAGTGCTTTAAACAACCATGCACGAGCTGATTTAGCTTTGGATCAAAAAATGAGAAAGAAAATAAACTATTTCATGCTACAGGTTACGCTCGATTAGCATAGCATTATAACCAGACAGTATTGTTATAAAAAAAAACGGCATAGCGTGAAAAACACAGATAAACCATATAAGTTATAATCTCAATTGTGTTTATTGTCTCCATGCTTCAAAATTATTCTTTATTTGCCTGTTATTAAACAAAACACCGATCTTCACGTTACGGTTCATTGACGTGTCTGAAACCTGACACCTGACCTTTGACACTACGTCTTCCTCTCTGAGTTCCGAGTCACGCTACAATGAAAGTGTCTGGCACAAGAGCGCCCCCCGGCTTCACGGATGAATGAAACAGACTGAGTGTGAATGGCTGCAGCCTGCAGTCCCAGCGCTGCTCATATCGCCGTGCTTGGAATAAAAATGGATTAAATATTACCACTCCCTACAGAAATTTGAAGTAAACCTATACAATTGAATCAATATTTCTGTAAACATGCACAAATTGAGTAAAAATCACAGATGGATGTTGTTGCGTGCTTTCATGAAGACCATGCAGGGGTATTTTTTCAATGACTGCGACTGAGGATCATATTTCAAATAAAAGGTATATACTAAGTTATTAATTTTCATAACTCCGGTCAAAAACGAAGACATTACTATTACTATAGGATTTTTAGAATATAATAAAGTTTAAAAACTGAATCCTAAGTCTTGTCTCTTTTAAGTTGTTTGAGTACATATAAACTAAAAGTAACTTTGAATTAATGTAAATAAAGATCGCTTCAGGACGCCCACGTCCTCGTGTGGGTAAACAGGTTAAATCTTCCAATTTCTCACCAGATGATGGTTACATTATCGTGGTCTCATCCAATTTTGGCATTATAAGCGATACAGGCACGTATGGAAATAAATCTTGGCCGGTCAGTGACGCATGTAACGAAGGGCAGGACGATGATGATGATGATGATGATGATGATGATGATGAGCTCTGTGATAGGGAATGTTGTAAGGATACTACAAAGGATGTGTCTAAAACGTAAAATCATTTATCATCAATGTAGAGCTAAGAGAAAATGTTGAATTTCACAAATTTTATTTGTATTATCCTTGTACAATATCAACATTGTATTTTTGTGTTTCTAGATGTAACGGTAAAGAATGTAAAATTACTGTGAGTAATCCAGTTTTCAATGACCACCCAGAAGGAACTTCTAGATATCTGGATGTGTCTTATTCGTGTGAGTAGTGTAAAATGGCCACACTGGACAGCAGGTTGATCCTACATTAGCCACAGTACTCTTTTAACATTTGGATGTGTTTTCTGTAATTAGCCATTACTGACTTAAATGATGCCATATATAAAATGTCCTATGTATGAATCCAAAGACAACAAAGTAAAACTTTACACCCTTTTGTCAGTGATACCAGGCCTTTATATTTTTTTATACCTGACAAATATGGCTGTAAAGTTTGACTTTGTTCTCACAGGACTATAGACCTTAGTTAAATTAAGATGTTTAAGCATCTTTAATAAACATGCATTAGAAAAAGACATTAATGGATTGTATCTTGAGACATATCAAATGCACTGGCTAATTTTAAGACATTTCACTGCAAGTGTATTTTCTATAATTTACTGTTTTTCTTAAGGTGGACCAGATCCAACCCAGAAGCCGTTTGACTGTGGAAAACATGGCTGTAGTGAGTTCTCTTTCATTAAAATTTCACATTTACATTTACAATCTGCATGGATACATGTAGCCCACCACCGAATGGGTAAATTGTACACTTTTCAACTGTTACAAAATGTCTGGTTTATGTTGTGACTGCTTTATGAAATAACAAATATGAATTGCTTTTCCTATTTTTATCTCAGATATGTTTTCAATCTGTCAGTTTGAAAAGCAAGAGTTCGGCTGTTGTAAGATTTATGTTTTTTACACTGTTGTTAAATTGATTTTGCCAAATCATAAAATAGTTATCAGTTATCATATATTTGAGTAAATATAGCAAAACATGCTAAAATAATGAATCTTACTAAATGTTTCAAACATCTTTTGTGTTGTTTTAGCATCTGATGAAAAAATGACAGTTAAATATGCTTCCTACGGAAGGAGAAGTTTGGAGATTTGTCCTCATTCTAATTCAAGTCTCACATCTTCTCTGTGCTTCTCAGACCAGACCAGCATCGTGAAACTTTTGTAATATTGCTAAACACACACATACCTGTGCACCTTTCACATTTTCAAGTCTTTACTTAAATATTAATTTTAACATTTGTTTCTTCATTTCCTGTTTCAGGTGTGATGACAAATCTACATGCAAACTTTATGTTTCAAGTTTAGTTTACGTGGATCTGTGTCCTCACCTCTACAAATATTTGACTGTGATGTACACATGCACGTGAGTATTTTCAGTACTAGGAGTCTCCCTTCAACTGTCTTTTAAAATATGATATTATGATATATCATGTATATAGCCTTTCTTTGTAAAGCTGCACACACCTAGAATAATATACCCATAGTTTTCTACATCTTAAAACTGTGGTTATTGGATAAACAAACATGTTGACAACCTGGATTAATGCTTGTTTTTGTTTTGTGGTAATGCACAATTATTTTATTTGACTGTCAAGGGACAGATTAAGATGAGCATGTCTTCATCTGACACATGTGATGGAGACCTAAGTGTAAGTTAATGTGCAGTGTACCCTTTTGAGGAATAATGTTGATTAAAGTTTGACAAATGATAATCATTGATTAATTATGTCAAATTTATCTTCCAATGCAATTTTACCATTGTTTAAAGGTTATTCTCTAATACTTTTTTGTTCATAACAAAGATGTTTTAAATTTTCTAAATTTCCCTACATTTTACAATTTACAGTAGCTGATTCACCGGGCAATGAAAACATCCAAAACATCTCTATTTCTGTAATCTTCATGATCTTCATTTATTCATCTGTTTTCTTCATGGTATTTATATACTCTTAAGTGATTTTATTAACACATTTATTTTGCTAATTGAGCAATAAATCATTAGATTAATAAATGCTAGTAAAACAATATGAAACCCTATAGGCTATTTGATCTGCTGGAGCTGGTACTATAATATCATGTTAATTGAAATAAAAGTCATTATTTTTGGTTCAAATTTTTGGTATTTCTATCCTTTCTTTTGGTATTTCTAAAGATTTGTATTTTTTGGTCTAAATATGTTCCGTCTGGGATGAACCACTTTTTGTTGAATAAACTACTTTCCAATGCAAACTCTGTATCTTTTGTTTGTTTATCTAAACTGTTTTGCATGAAGGACAACAGTTCTAATTCAGCACTACACAATACTGACCAAAATCCTTTCTGCTTCGTGTCAGAAGTCATGTTACAGATTTACCCTTTCATACTGATCCATAATGTGTTTATAAATCTAAAAAAGCCTGTCTAGAAAATGATACGTTTTTTCAGTAGCTAGGTTTTTTTGTAATAATCTGAGGAGTTTTATTCATGCTGCAGTTTCTATAACACATTTGGATACACTATGTATATGGGACTGCACTGGTATAAGGGTAAAAACACACAGTCATGTTGAATGTGAATGTGCTCTTCATACAGTGCTCTGACTGGCTGGTGATGAGTGTCAAGAAGATGATCAGTGCAGCGTGAGCAACGTAATAAAACAAATTATCGGCAATTGCTGATTAGGCTACAGTAATTACAGTAATAAGCGCAGCACCCTACATAACCTGATATTACTGTAATAGATAATCTGTTAAATTGAGAAGGTATGGAGCTTAAGCAGAAAATCATTGCACTCATAGCAAATACACTCTGGAAAAAGTTGAATGTAAACACTGATATCAGATACAAGTCATGTCTTAGGTAGATGTAAACAGGCGGGACAAAAATATTTTATATTATTGACCGGATATGGTAAAATGATCGGATCTGTGGATTAAGACTTGCAGTGTCTGTAAATGCTGCCTAAACTTTTAGATTCAGACATGCAGTTGTGATCTTTGTAAACTTTTAAGTTTCCCCACCCTGTGATGGGGACAAGACCGCCTATGCCGAGTCTGAGTCAAGACCGAGTCTTTGAAGGGTCGAGACCGAGTCCGTTGGTTTTCAAATACAGCAGAGTTAACACTTATGTGATTTTAGACAATTTAACCACAAAAAGGCGCTAAAGTGAGCAATTTTCTGTACGTACAGACGCACATGCGGTTGAATGTGTCCGGTCCAACTCCAATCAAATGCGATTATCCCTTCATATTATGCCAAACTTTACAAGATGTAATATAAGTCTTAGGCATGCCCAGAATGTGTCTGTGAAGTCTCAGCTCATAATACCCCACAGATGATTTATTATAGCATATCCAAATTTGGGTGGGATTAAAAAACGCGGTTTTCATTTCTTTTTTTATGCTCCTCAACCAACAGACAATGAGCGCTTTCAGTTAAAATAGATCTAATTCCTGTTAATACCATCTGGGACAATAGTAGGCCTATCTTAAGAGACATTGGCACTACAGTATGTTAACAAAAATTTGGTTTGTGGCTGTGGGCAGGGCTTTGTTTTGTGATGTCACATTAACAAGAGAATCAAACAGCATGTCTAACGAGACTGCTAAGGTAGTTGTTGTGTTCAAACACTGCCCACAAAGCTATGTTCAAATACCTTGTAAAAGTGGATTTTGCATAATATGTGCCTTTTAAAGAAAATTCAGAGTTTTCCATTTGTAAATATGTAAATCACGCTTTATGAAAAGTAGGTTTAGGGCAGGTTTGGTAACCAACTGACAGATTCCTGTCAGCTCATTTATTCCAGAACAAAACCTGTTTAGTGAAGCTGAGCTATTTCATCTTGTTCAGCATCATTAATCTGGACAGTCAACATGCAACAAGGAAGGCTGAGCTTAATTTTCTGTATGTTGATATGTTTTTAAAGAAAATAATCCTTTTCTGTAAATATGAGCAGTGAAATGTACACTTTTGTTAAAGTTTTACTTAATTTACTTTATTTTTCAGTGCTGGTGCTACTTTGTCAGTGTGGTAAGATTTGTATGTTTGTGTAAAAAACTATTATAAAAAAAAATCTAAAATATGTAAACATTTTAATTACATACATTTACTAATTTAGCAAAAGCTTTTATCCAAAGACTTACAAATGATATAGCATAACCAGGAAGTTGTCAGTTTATTAAAGGAGTTAAAATAATACATCCTATATTGTAATTGCTTATGTATGTGTATTCAATTAACATATACGTAGCATATTCTGTTTCTTGAATATTGGTGGTTGTAGTACATCTGGTGGTGGTTTGTTGTACTTTGTGGTGTCTCTTTAGGTGTCAAAGCTGTAGACCTTACCGCCTGTGAGGGAGAAACTGCTAAATTCACCTGTGGTTAGTTCTCTGTCTTTTATTTAGTTTTTATCTAATATTATATATGAAATATATACCTGCCTACCAGAGGTTGCTTTAGACTTTTTCTTTGTCATCACCTCCCAGCCTGCTAAACAGCAGCTATGAGACGAGGCATTGTTTTGACAAAGTCGCAATATGTTTCCTGTGGTATCTGGTACTGTAAGATAATTTCCTGAATAAAATAGCACCTCCCCAAAGGACACCGCATGGGGGGTCAACAGCACTACTGTTCAATTTGGTTCATGTTAGGTGAATTTGGAGGCCACGGCATTAACATATTTTTGCCATCAAGTTTTCCGTACCACTCTTTGATGACTCTGCCAGTGTGGCGTGGCGCATTTTCCTGTTGGTAATAATGGCTAACACCAGCAGGGAACACAGTTGCCATGAATGGTCTGAAACGATGTTCAGATACTTGATAGCTGCTGGGTCATTCCACTGAATGGGTAACATTGCTGTCCTCAGGATATTAAAAGTATAAAAATGCATGAAAACTAACTCCAAAAAACATTTTATTATTAAGCAAAGTGTCATGCATGTTTATCTAAACTAAATATTTTAAAACATTGATAAAAACTACACAGAAAACTAAAAAACAGCATTTTTATCTGTCCCTGCTCTCTATCTCTATACTTTACCTTTAAATATAAAGCAAACAATTCTTTAGATATCTTTATTTTTTGCATTTTTGTTTGGGTCCATATCACATCTTTGCTTTAAATATTTTTTACCATTAAAAAAGTCATAATATTTTTAGTCATGTCCCCAGCAGTGGTGTAGTTCAGTGTATACGCAGGTATACGGAGTATACTCACTGCTTAATTTGATGGCATAGGGTATACCCACTTCTACTTTAAAAAATGGGAGCATAAATTAAGAGTATACCCACTTCTCCAGGCACCACTACACCACTGGTCCCCAGGATTTCACTCAGTCCTGTTACCCAACACGTTCCCCCCTCTGAAAATTTAGGAATATCCAGCAAGTCACATTTTCAAGAGGAAGTAATATCATCTGGATCTTCTGAAGGTCATGTGAAGATCAAAAGTCACTTTTCTCCTTTTCTTTTCTGTATATTTTATGATATTGATGCTATATGGCTGTGAATGCCAACCTTAATGTAAAGTCCTGTTACCTATATTATTTCTTTGATGTTATCAGATTATTTTAAAATAAAACATTTTGGTAAATCACTAGAATTTGCTAAGTGTCTTTATGCTATTAGCACACACTGTAAGTCTGGATAAGTTGAGTTTACTGAATGATGGTAACTCGTTGCCCTAAGAAATTTAAGTAATAAATACTTAAAAACTTTAAGTGAAGTTTACTTAAACATATAAGTTGTTCTAACGACAATTTTAAGTTGCATAAACTTAATGTTTTAATTTCTTCCAATATTCCTGGACTCTTAACCCGGATTAGTTGACATACAATAAAATGTTCTGAACAGAGTTCATGTGCGGAAACACTGATCACCTGAATGGTGACTTCGCAAAATGATAGTTTACAACAAAACAACATCAATAATATAAGAGACATTTTATTAACAAATATTTGAGTAGTGAAAGTTCTTATCAGTTTTTATTCTGTGAAAAAGACAAAAATAATCAAAATATTCATGCGCAAAGGATTATGGGTATTCATCACAACATGAACTAATCGTTTAAGTTCATTTTACTTGAATGTTTTAGTTTAATGGATTTTGTAAGCTTAAAAGTTAAATCAACTAAACGTTTTAAGCTTTGGCATCAAAGCAGAAAATATTAAGTGATGTTTACTTGATTGTTTAAGTAAAGACAATATATGGGTTAACAGTGCATATTTACTATTATAGTGCAGCTATATTTCATGTATTTGCTAAATCTATGCTAAAAACTCAGTCCTGTTACTTTCTGTTATCAAAATGCCTCCATTAAGAAACCATGTTCAAAAATAAACTAGTTACCCGAGATTGACCAATACTCATTTTGAAAAGTAAACCATGTGTTTTATTAAATTTAGTGTTAAAATATACAAATATCAACATCAATTTTACAACAAAGTTACAACATGCAAATGGCAACGATTCGGTGGAATGACCCTGCTAGGGATGGCGCCGTTATGATAACGGGGCCTAAAGTGTCCTAAGAAAACATTGCCTATAGGCGTCTCCACCCAACAGGTGCCATAGCCTCTTTTGGTAATTGGCATTTCCAATCTCAACCATCATCAAGATGCACCAGGAGTCTTAAATCGTTAGACAAGACCACTTTACTCCAACCATCCACGGCCTATTTCATGCATTGTTGCTGATGACATGCGCTGTGAATAATGGGCGACAGTCTCTACTCCCCTCTGGCATCAGTAAGCTTCAGATGAATCTGGTTCATCATTTGGATTTATGCATTTGGCAGAAGCTTTTATTCAAAGTGACTTACAATACCTTACAAGGTGTACATTTCTCATATCAGTATCAGTCACTTGCTTGTCCAGGTAACAGGATACAGCATTATGAATCAGGTGTTAAAGCATTTTAAATGAAAACGAGTGGTAAATGTAACACTGTAGCATTGCTGCTTTTGAAATGCTCTTTGTCTTTCTCTTGAGATTTAACATCTCAGGTAATCGCTTGCGACTCAGACACTGCCAGTCTCCATTGTGGTGAGTTTTTTTAAAACACAGAATTTGCATTTTTGAAACATTTTATGCACAATGAGAATGTGTATACAGTGTATATATATATATATATATCACAAAAAAACTCAAAAAATCATGTGGATGTAAATATATATATAGATCAGTTGTAATGTTACTTTTCTATCAACAGACCAGGGCCGCATTAAAGTCATTTCAGCCAATTGTGGACGTACAAACAGTGCAACCTGCTCCAGTGGAAAACCAGCCAACCAGATCTCAAATATTCAATGCACCCAGAGTTCATCCCTAAACGTGCTGGCCAGTCGGTAAGAAAAGCGTTATATACATCGATATCATAGGTTAAAGGACGTTAATACGTTTTCTTTTATTATTTTTTATATTTCATGTTGTGTGTTGACAGATGTGATGGACGAAAAGATTGTTCCATTCCTGCAAATAGCACAGTTTTTGGTGATCCATGTGGAGGAACTTGCAAATATCTGAATGTGTCCTACATCTGCATACCATCAAGTAAGTTAATATTAACACTATCAAGTATTTAACTGCTTCTGCATTGATAGCTGTTTTTCTCCCTACAGGTGCAATAATACAGAAAAGGATTGTTTGTGAGGCAGGCACAATCAGTATCAGCTGTAGTAAGTTCAAATTGATTTGTGTGTGTGTGTGTGTGAGTGTTCTTTTTTTTGCGTAGCTTATTAGTATAAGCATCTTTTGCTACATAAATCACAAACCCCCTCAAAAAACCCATGTGGATGTAAAAAAATTATTTGTTGTCAACAGATAATCGGTTTATTAAGATGCTTTCAGCCAATTATGGGCGAACAAACAGTGCAACCTGCTCTACTGACAGACCAGCTGACCAGGTCTCAAATGTTAAGTGCATTTTAAGTTCAACCCTAGGCGTGCTGGCCAATGGGTAAGAGCAGTGTAAACATTATTAGGGCATCAACTGTTTTTTTTTTTTATAAATAAATTGCCGTAATTCTCTATATTTACAGATGTGATGGAGCACACGTTTGTTCTATTTCTGCGAGTCACACAATTTTTGGTGATCCCTGTGGAGGAACTTACAAATACTTGAATGTGTCTTACATCTGTCACCCAAGTAAGTTATTATTTTGTTTGATCTTGCTACAGATCTCTCATTTTAAACTTAACTAGTTTTGTAACTACTTGATAGATATTGAAACATATTGTCAGGATTATTGTGAGACAAAACCCAATTGCAGACACCGGTGGACACTAAAACAGGTTTATTAAATGAAAACAGAAAACAAAACCCACGAGGGGGTAAAAAAGGCAATAATCAGACAGACTAACAGGGTAACACTAAACAGACTTGAATAAACTAACTAGACTAGATAAGACTTGACTTTAACTTGATAATACAAAAACTCACGAGGAACAAACACACCATATAGACGGTTTCAGCAGTAACAACATAATCAAGCCGCTGCCGTGGTCCGTATATAACTTCCGGTGAACTCCGCTAACAATAAATAACAAAGTTCTATAAACATAGTTTGTTTATTTAACAAGCAAAAAACAACAACACATAGATTATAGGAAACCAAAACATTTGTTACTTTCGACGAGGCATTTGTTCAAGAGATCAGTTTAGCAACTAGTCAGACCATTAAAAAAACGAAACCGGAAGTAAAGTTTGGATCCAGACGTGTATTGCGTCAGCGCACGTGATGGGTCGTTCGTGAATGATCCGCTCTAAGAGCTGATTCTTTGTAGCGAATGAGCAGAGCCGAATCTTCAGACGCAGGCAGGGGTGGCACCGTAAGAGTCGGCTCTTCTAAGGGAGCCGAGCCAGAAGAGCCGAATCTATAAAGAGCCGGATTGCCATCACTAAAATGTAGAGTCGAATCCATGGAAAGAGTCGAATCCATGGAAAGAGTCGAATCCATGGAAAGAGTCGAATCCATGGAAAGAGCCCAATCCATGGAAAGAGTCGAATCCATGGAAAGAGCCCAATCCATGGAAAGAGCCCAATCCATGGAAAGAGCCCAATCCATGGAAAGAGCCCAATCCATGGAAAGAGCCCAATCCATGGAAAGAGCCCAATCCATGGAAAGAGCCCAATCCATGGAAAGAGCCCAATCCATGGAAAGAGCCCAATCCATGGAAAGAGCCCAATCCATGGAAAGAGCCCAATCCATGGAAAGAGCCCAATCCATGGAAAGAGCCCAATCCATGGAAAGAGCCCAATCCATGGAAAGAGCCCAATCCATGGAAAGAGCCCAATCCATGGAAAGAGCCCAATCCATGGAAAGAGCCCAATCCATGGAAAGAGCCCAATCCATGGAAAGAGCCCAATCCATGGAAAGAGCCCAATCCATGGAAAGAGCCCAATCCATGGAAAGAGCCCAATCCATGGAAAGAGCCCAATCCATGGAAAGAGCCCAATCCATGGAAAGAGCCCAATCCATGGAAAGAGCCCAATCCATGGAAAGAGCCCAATCCATGGAAAGAGCCCAATCCATGGAAAGAGCCCAATCCATGGAAAGAGCCCAATCCATGGAAAGAGCCCAATCCATGGAAAGAGCCCAATCCATGGAAAGAGCCCAATCCATGGAAAGAGCCCAATCCATGGAAAGAGCCCAATCCATGGAAAGAGCCGAACTGCCCATCACTAGCACACGTGCGTCCAATGGAACGTCTATAAACAGACAATCGAGCACAGACAGCAAACACAAGGGCATTAAATAGGGGAGCAAATCAAGAGGGGAACAGGTGACATGAATCAAACAATAATGGGATAATTAACACGGAAATAAGGGGGCGGGGTCAGGAGACAAGACAGAAAGCACATGGCTAGAAAAACAAAGCCAGTGCTCTCACAAAACACGGGGCTGCCATAATCCTGTCACAATGACTAGAAAACTGTGACCTGAAGACAGGATCATGACAATATATACATTTCTCACACACACATATATGTGGGTTAATTAATGTCTATGGAATGACAATTCCTGTTCTTAGCTTATTTTCTTTTCGCGTGATTCTGAAACCAAAACTTAAACACGCATTTCACCCTGAAAGTTTATTTTGCTGCTGTCTCTGCCTTTCACCCTCATATTGATGGGTGTTCAGTAAGGAATCTTTGGTTTGCCAACTATTATCCATTGAAAGAAGCTAAAGTCTGCTCAGAAAGACACTAAATGTCGCTAGATGATGTCATGTGATAATTTACGTATTCATGGCAGCATTGCATTGTATTTGCATTAAGACTAGTGTTGGCACTTTACATCAGAGTAGCCAAGTTTTTTCAATAAGTCACCTTTAAAAAAAATCACAGGTTGCAGGTTTTTGGTCTTATTACCCTACTGAAAAATCCAGCTAAAACCAGCATAAGCTGGTAGCTGGTTTTAGCTGGTTGTAGCTGGTTTAAGGTGGTTTACGCTGGTCCTCCCAGCCTGACAAAGCTGGTCATGCTGGTGGGCCAGCTGGTATTCCAGCATGACCAGCTAAGTCCAGCTAGACCAGCTTAAAATGTGACCAAAACACAGCTAGACCAGCTTGCTACACCATCAAAACCAGCTAAAACCAAGCTGGGGACCAGCTAAAACCAGCTCACCAGCTTATGCTGGTCTTAGCTGGATTTTTCAGTATGGTATTAAAAAAGTCTGGCTATGGGTAATGCCCAGGACACACTGGATGATTTTTACATCTTAAACTATTTTACATCCATGGGCGACCACAAACATAAAGATAGTTTGAAGTGATTTATGATGGCTCCTCGATAAAAGGGGCGTATCAAGAACACATCTGGCTAGATGTAAACTTGTAACTGGAACAGTACTTGATACACAAGTCCAGACAAAAACATATATTGAGAAACAGCCCATGCACATGGAACTATAAACAGACATGATCATTTCAAAATAAAAGACATGAACTACAAAACACAAGATAGGTCACAAACACTGTATAGCCAAAATGAACTTGAATTTGGTTACACTGAAAAATATGATTCATTCAATTTACTCAATTTTTTAAGGTAAGTGGTTGCAATCAATTTATTTAAGCTACATTTAAACAAAAAAAGTAAAGTTATATACAATAAAAAACTTTTGTTTAAATGTAGCTTAAATAAATTGATTGCAACCACTTACCTTAAAGCTTTTAGTAAATTGAATGAATAATTTTTTCAGTGTACATCGTGTTTGCCTAAATTATATTTACAGTTCAGTTTCCCGGACAGGGCTTAGTCCCCGACTAAAATGAATTGAGCTCCCTTAATTAAAAAGAAACTTGTACGGACATATTTGCATCGTATGCCCTCGATTAACAAGTCACCGGCCGCCACTGTTAACAACATTAAATCAGTGCCATTGTTTTGTCTTAAGATGCATACCTGTATTGTTTTTTTATAAGGTTTGTTTGTAAAACTACTTAAATGTCCTAATAAAACTAGGATTACTTTAACTGTTTTCGGGAAACTGCCTCTTAATCATGTAAGCAATTTTTTTTTACTGACAACCCAAATCTTTTAAATGCAAAATCGCTTGCTGGGATCAGTGTTTGAAGCAATAAGGGAATTATTGTTATTGCAATATTTATTGTATTTCAATATTTAAGTAAATGATGGATAAGGTTGAACATGTTAAATTATGTATAAGCACATAAAATATTGACAAATGTATGTAATATTCTTTTTGTTCACACAAAAACACTTGTGTTATACTATTTATCAACAGACAATCAGTTTATAAAAGTGTCTGCAGCCAATTATGGGCGTACAAACATCACAACCTGCTCTACTGGAAAACCAGCTGACCAAATCTCAAATGTTCAGTGCTTTCAGAATTCAACCCTAAGTGTGCTGACCACTCAGTAAGAACAATGTAAACATAACAAGTTATGGGACATTAAAATTATTGCCTTTATTCTTTAAAAAAAATGTATTCTCTGTGTTAACAGATGTAATGGAAAAAGCGATTGTTCCGTTCTTGCTAATAGCACAGTTTTCGGTGATCCTTGTGCAGAAACCTACAAATACCTGAATGTGTCCTACACCTGTGGCCCAGGTAAGTTAGGGACTGTTATATAGTTGTGTTTTCATTACCATTTAAATTGCGCAAATTGAAATTGTGAATTACGGGAGTAAAAAATTGACGTTTTTGTTAACATAACATCAGCGTTGTTTTACATTGAAATTTGCATGTTTCCACCTCTCCAACCTTTTTGTGATCAAGGGCTACCACAATGGATAAAAAACAATTTGGAGTGCTACTTTTTAATATAGTCTACTAAAAACTTTTGTTTTACTTGTTGATTTTGCACCACGTTGTAGACCCCTGGTCAGGGCATGAAATTAACACCCGACCACGCGCCAAATGCGGGTGGATTTTGTAATTGGCGGGTAACACTGTCAATCTACTAGCCACATTGGCGGGTAGCCAATGCGAATCAGTTATGCGCGGGTCATTGTATGAACAACCCACTACCGACCGACATTTTCAACTTTTCATAGATTCGGCTCTTTCGGCTCCAGCTCCGGCTCCACATTTTAGTGATGGCAGTCCGGCTCTTTTTCGGCTCTTCTGGCGTCTTACGGTCCCACTCCTGCCTGCGTCTGAAGATTCGGCTCTGCTCGTTCGCTACAAAGAATCAGCTCTTAGAGCCGGCTCGTTCGCGAACGACCCATCACTATAACCCGCCCGCAATTGTTGAAAATAGTTTTTAAACTCGACCGACTGACCGCGTCCTGAATATCATTAAAATATTTTTGGATGACTCGTAACCGGCACCCGCTCATTTTTTATCAACCTGCGCATATCACTGATGCAAATTGAGTGATTCATTAAGAGGATGCGCCTTCTGTTTCGCAACGTTCATGCGATTGGAAAGAAGATGAGGCACTTCTCTGACTACGTTTGGATGTGCGAGTAAGTATTAAACTGTTGGTGAGATGGGATGAGAATAATGCAATGCTGACATAGGCTACAGTACAATCGCAGTTGCACAGATGTGTAGTGCTGCTGTGATGGATCAGAACTCATGATGTGTAAACTTTAGAGAGAGTTGCGCTACTGTGTCTTATACTGTTGTATATTTACATACATTTTGTGAATAGAGTAATGAAAAACAACGTATGTGGGGCGTTTATGTGCGCAGTTTGTGCCCCCTCTGTCTCTGTGTGCGTGCGCGGGTTTAAGGGGACTCAATAGGGCACATCGGAGAGACGCGTTGCTAAAAGCATGCGTACATAACATTTTTCTGCTCTTGACTGGGCACATATAAACAAAATGATCTCAACAGTATTCATTTTCTAATAAAACATTTTTTTATGTCTTAAGTGTATTTATAGAGAGTCAAAAACCAGTATGTGCTGGTCTTAAAGAGACAGTAACCTCAATTAACCTACTTAAGTCTGTGTCATTAATGTTAATCAAACAACCTAAGACAAAGAGAAAATCACTTTTGTAGATCTGAAAAAATATATATTTAATTCATACAATAAAGACAGCGTTATCATTCACTATTCAGGCAAAAAAAAAACTGGCTGGTAAAAAGTCTCTGTGGCAGGTGGATTTCTAAATCCACCTGCCAAAGTGGCTGGTGGTCAAAAAAGTTAACTTCAGGCCCTGCCCCTGGTTATTGCCTGAGACCTAAAGGCAGGGTGCATGATTATTTAAGGTCCAGACTCTATTGGGGTTGGAGCGTGTTTTAGGTGATTTCAAATATCAACATTGGCTTTCAGAGATCACACACCCTGCCTTTAAAAGCAAATATTGTTATACATTTTATAAATGTGATAATTTTTTTACAATGTAGACCCGGCCACCTAGGAGTGAAGAAATTTACACATCATAAATCATCTCTGTTTCTGTGAACTTCAGGTGGAAGTCTTCTGGTTCATTTATTCAACTGTTTGAGATTTAATAATTAGATTAAATAAATGGTGATTTTGTATTAGAATGGGCATGTTTTAAAAATTGTGTAATATCTGAAATTAGTGGATGTTTGTCACATTACTTTCACAAAAAATATTCTTTTAATGTATCCTGGATTTTGGTGTACATTTGGTGTTCATTCTGTCCTAATATAACCAACTGTGTCTGTTCAATAAATCACTTTCAAATGCAAACTCTTCTGTGTTTCCTCTGAAATGTTGTATACTGTAGATCTAGTCCAAAACATCTTAAATTAGCAGGATCACCCATAAAGCTTATCTGATTTAGCCCCACTTGATTTAAATAAAGACAATATTAATGTGTTGTTCAAGTATGGTGACGTGTTTCAATAAACCTAATTTATTAGACGTGATGTTACAACAACATTATTGTTTATTTATACTTGTTAACCACTTTAATATAAGTAAGAATATGAAACAAAGTTGTGTTTGATTTTAAGTTCATTAATAACCTCCAAATGTATTAACTTTGAAATCTTGACAGGATGATCAAAAGTTGTTCCAGGACTAAAAAGAAAGTTCATCCAGAAGCATTTTTGGCAGTAGATTAAATTAAGCATTGCACTGCATATATAAAGACACTTCTATTCAAAGCAGCTCACAATGGATTCTTTAAGTTAACCCTTGTGGGTTGTTCCCATTCACTACCCTTTCGGGTTGTTTGTGTATAACTCAATGTACAAGCCAGAAATTAAGCTCTGTTTTTTGCACAGGCCTACTAAAGGGTTAATGGTGCCACATGGTGATCAACAGTAAAAATGACAAATTTTACCTCTTAGCAAAAGGAAAAACCACCAACAATCAAGAATGCATGATAATAAGGTGTCATGGCTCTGCAATACATTTTTTTGTTATAATTAAAAGTCAATGGGGCAAAAAAGCCACAAAGAACTAATTAGAGAGAAAAAAATAAAAACTGATGCTGCACAAAAACTAAAAATGCATCAAAGCCAATGTTTGTACCAATCTTTGACAAGCCCAAGACGTAAAAAAAGGTTTTAAAAAATCCAGTCCACAATCCCTTTTTATATTGAAAATTTTGTGTGTTTTGTCCTATCAAATCAGTGACACCACTTATGAACTTGGCAATTAAAGAGTTAAAGTCATGGAATTTTTTTAAACATTTGGTAGTTTTGATCAGTACTGAGGGCGATTAACAGATTTATGGAAAAAAATTCATCTGATACATTTTTACAGTTGTTTAATTTAATGGCTTTTTTGTACACGAACAACCCAAAATGGTAGTAAATTTGCCCACGGTATATTGTTGAGTTTTTGACAAATTTCAAAGCATTTTCTCAAAATGTGTGTAAATATAAGATTTGTCACTGAAAATCATTCCATTTGTTGAAACACAGAAAAAGTTGTGGCCAAATTAAGACCTAAAAAACAAAAATGGCCAAAAAATTGCCTCAACAACCCATAAGGGTTAAACATTTTATCAGCATGTGTGTTCCCTGATGTTGAACTCACAACCATTTATACTTCTAACAGGAACACTTCTAGACCTTTGAAAGAAAAAAATGCATTGTTTACATAAGTGTAAGAGTGTACAAATGAAATGATAGATGGGATTAATGTTGCCAGTTGAACAAACAATGCTACAAAAACAAACTGATGAACTTTTGTCTGGAGTAGTTTGATGTCCCTCTACCGCAGGTGTTCCTGTAGCTCATAGGTAACGTGATGCTTACAGTGCTATTACAGAAAACAAACAGACTAATAAAATGCATTTTGTTTTTACAGCACTTTGATTTAAAGCAACACTATGTAGTTTCCATGTAAAAATGGCTTACAGCTCCCCCATGTGGTTGAAAAGCGAAACAGTGCCTGGTATCAGACACTCTTCTGCTGGCAGGGGGAGGGGCGGGGCTGTGTTTTCTACCCTCCACCGCCACTTTCAGAGTGTGCTTGTAGCAGCTAGGAGGCTGCTCAGGTTGCAGCAACAGTACAATTTGTCCAGTTAAAAGTTGTTCTATCACTGAAATAATTTTAGAGACATTATTTAAAGGTAAAAAAACTACATAGTGTTGCTTTAAAGCCTCTGCCAAAAGCATAAAAAATGAAGATCTGTGGTGCATTTTTAAATGAGACCTGCTACAGTGACGTTAAATCAGAATTAATTTTGATTTGTTAAAATTAGCTAATGCACAATATGAACATATGGTAAATAAACTACATTGAAAAAAAGATTCATTCAATTTACTCAATTTTTTAAGGTAAGTGGTTGCAGTCAATTTATTTAAGCTATATTTAAACAAAAGTTTTAATGTTTAAGTTTAAGTTCTATTTTTTGTAAATAAATTGATTGCAACCACTTATCTTAAAAAATTAAGTACATTGAATGAATCATTTTTTTTTTGCAGTGTATAGTAAAATAAAAACACAAAGCAATGATATTTGTTTACAATAACAAAGATTAATACATACATTTTCAATGTTAATTTAAGCTAAACATATTGATGAATAAATCTTATTGTAAAACCTTACCATATAACAAGAAACATTTGTTGTTGCACTTTATCTCTGTATAATTATATATATATATATATATATATATTAAAATGTCCCTTAGTGTTTGGAAAATGCAGAAGTTTCTCATTTGTAAATATGATTTATGTCCCTTTGGATTGCATACATCTGCATTTTCAAAGCATTACTGTTTTTTATCATGCTTTGAAAAATAGGTTTAGGGCAGGTACAGTAACTTGACCAGCATTATAAATTGGCTATATCTAGCCTTTGTTTCAGAACAAAACCTGGGTTAGTAAGGCTAAGCTATTTCATCTTGTTCATCATTCATCTGCACGATCAACATGCAACAAGGAAGAATGAGCATCATTTTCTGTAAGTATTTGTATACGTTTTTAAAGAAAAAACTACTTTGCTGTAGCAAATATATGAGCAGTGAGATTTATACTAATTTACGTTTATTTTTCAGTGTTGGTGCTTCTTTGTCAATGTGGTAAGGATTGATGATTATGCATGCTAAAAACAATTATACAAAAATCTAAAGTGTGCAAACATTTAAAATAAAAAAAATAAAAAATAAATAATACATCCTATATATTGTAATTTTTCATGTCTGTGGATTATTCAAGTGCCGATTGAAATCTGCATATTCTGTTTATTGAATGTGTTGGTTTTAGTAGAGCTGGTGACAGTTTGTTGTACAGTAAATGTTTATAAATAACTGTTTGTCTCTCTAGGTGTCAAAGCCGTGGACCTCACCACCTGTGAAGGAGACACTGCTAGACTCACCTGTGGTTAGTTCTGTGTTTTAATCAGTCTTTGCCACTTCATAATACCTTTATATTATATTATATTATATTATATTATATAACTGCTGTTTATTTTTCTCTTTTGAGGTTTAACATCAGAGGTAATCACCTGTGAATCAGACACTGCCAATCTCCATTGTGGTAAGTTCTCCAGATTTCATTAAAACACTGAATTTGCACTGAATTTTTAAAAACTTTTAAGCTCAATTAGAATAAAAGTATATATAACCTTTATAATGTTACTTTTCTATCAACAGACCAGGGACGCATTAAAGTGCTTTCGGCCAATTATGGACGTACAAACAGTGCAACCTGCTCAGGTGGAAAACCAGCCTACCAGATCTCAAATGTTCAGTGCACCCAGAGTTCATCCCTAAGCGTGCTGACCAGTCAGTAAGAACCGTGTGAACATAATTACAGCTTAAAAGACATTAATATGTTTCCTTTAATGTATTTTTTATTACTTTTCTTTAATGTTGTGTGTTGACAGATGTGATGGACAAACTAATTGTTCCATTTCTGCAAGTAACTCAGTTTTCGGTGATCCATGTGTAGGAACCTACAAATATCTGGATGTGTCCTACATCTGTATACCATCAGGTACGTAAATATTAACACTCACATTTAAATAAGTGTTTATCTTCATCTGCATGAATGGCTGTTTGTCTCTCTACAGGCACAATAATACAGAAACAGACTTCTTGTGAGGGAGGCACATTCAGTATCAACTGTAGTAAGTTATATATCCAAGCATCTTTTGCCACATCAATCACAAAAACTTAAAAAATCCCAAGTGGATTGAGATCATTATGAGTAATGCTACTTTTTGTCAACAGACAAACAGTTTATTAAAGTGCTTTCAGCCAATTATGGGCGAACAAACAAAGCAACCTGCTCTACTAGAAAGCCAGCTGCTCAGATCTCAAATGTTAAGTGCATTCAGAGTTCATCCCTACGTGTGCTGGCCACTAAGTAAGAACAATGTTAACATCATTATTAGGACATAAAATGTTTTTTACATATATTTATATAAATATATAAATTTATATAAATATAAATATATTTATATAAATGGCTTTAAATCTCTTTATTTAAAGGTGCGATGGAGCACACGCTTGTTCCGTTTCTGTGAGTGGCACAGTTTTTGGTGAACCCTGTGGAGGAACTTACAAATACTTGAACGTGTCCTACATTTGTCAGCCAAGTAAGTTCATATTTTGATCCTGGTATATACGTGTGCATTACAGATCCTTTATTTTACACTATAGTTTACGTATCTACTCGATGAATATTTAAACATGTTTGTTAAAGGAATAGTTCTCTTAATTTAGGCCATCTTCTAGACAAAATATACTTGGATTTTATATTTGGATGTAATTTTTGCAAAAATAACTATGATATTTCAACCCAGTATCACAAAATTACATACCTATAGTCACGTAATTTTGTGAGTCTTTTCCTTTTTACGTGTCACTGTCACGTATTTGTTACTCAACTGTTTTGTCTTATTTTCTTACCATTGTCGCTTCGGTTTTGGGTTAGATTTACATAAAATGACATCCTTACCCAAACCCAACTCTAACCCTAATGCCAGGCGACAATGGTTTAAAAACTTAAAATATAAAAAATAAATCATGAAAAAGGTATAAACTAATACTTAAAGTGACATCCTAACGCAAACACCAAATCTAACCCTAAACCGAGGCGTCAATGGTTTGAGGGTGGGACGGGACAGTTGAGTGGCAGGTGCGTGACAGTGACACGTAAACAGAAATACGTGACATGCTCACGCAAAAAGGTGGAAAAACATGTCAGTGTCACGCGTAAGACTCACAAAACTATACATAATTATACAGGGTTGGATATTTTATCATGCAAGCACAGTCAACAGTGAAATATTCACTGACAGCCCAAATTTTGTCTTGTTTCAGCATAGACTTCTGGGCTGTGTTTGGATGACTATTAGACATCTTTCACTCAAAAAAAAAAAAAAATGCTTTTAATTGGTTAAAAAGGGACGAGCCCAACCTCTTGAGTTGTAATTTGCTGGGTTGGGTTCACCACAATATGATGGGTGGTTTTAAGGCCATTGTTGGGTCAAATACACTGTAAACATTTTCTGGGTTAATTTAACCCAACAGCTGGGCTTGTTCCTTTTTGACACAAAGCTGGGTTGAAAATAACAGTATATGCAAAAATGACTCTCCGATGTTTAAAGCAAAAAGTAAAGTATTATTTTTACAATATTATTATTACAATATAAGAACCAATCTGGTTCTTATTTATTCTTATCTATTTGGTTTTAGCACTAATATGTGTCTTGCTAGATAATTATTTCACACAACTTTGGTTAAGCCTTAGAGGACATCTTTATTATTATTATTATTATTATTATTAAATGATGGATAAGGTTCAACATGTATATAATATTCTTCATTTGTTTCTTTGTCTTTTTGTTTCACACATGTATTATACGTTTTATCAACAGACAGTCACTTTATAAATGTGTCTGCAGCCAATTATGGACGTACAAACAATGAAACCTGCTCTACTGGACGACCAGCTGGTCAGATCTCAAATGATCAGTGCACTCAGAATTTAACCCTAAGTGTGCTGACCACTCAGTAAGAACACTGTTAACATTACAAGTTATGGGACATTATAATGATTGCCATTAGTATTTTAAATATTGCTTTAATTCTGTGTGTTAACAGATGTAATGGAAAACAGGATTGTTCCATTACTGCAACCAACACAGTTTTCGGTGATCCATGTGTAGGAACCTACAAATACCTGGATGTGTCCTACACCTGTGGCCCAAGTTAGTAACTGTTATATAGTTGTGTTTCCATTACCCTTCACATTAGGCCCAGTGAAGGAGCACACTAACATCTAGGGGTGGTTTCCCGGACAGGGATTAGCTTGGACTAGGCCTTAGTTTAATTAGGAAATATAACTAGTTTTAAACATGCCTTACTAAAAACATTACTTGTGTGCATTTTGAGGCAAAACAAAGGGCACTGATGTATTTTAAGATATGTCAGTGCAAGTTGCTTTCGGGGCAGCTCTTACATTTATTTAAAGTCTAGGACTAGTCTAATCCCAGTCCAGTAAACCGCCCCCTAGTGTCTACAGTGCTCTGTGTGTGGGGCTAAGATTCAAACTTGTAATTTTGTCCTATAGTGGTAGCCTTGGTAGGCAGGTTGTACAGCACTGTAAAACTCATTTATATTTATCATAAAAAGCACTTTACAAATACATTGAATTGAGTGAAGTAGCTCCCCCTTAAAATCTGCAATTATTAAGATGAAATGTTTACCCCATATGAGTTTCTCTCTAATGCAGTTTTATACCATACTGTATTGTATATAGATAATTGCCCAAACCGTTATAGCAAATATTATTGTAAATGTTATGCTTTTTTACTATGTAGATCCAGCCTAGAAGTGAAAACATCGCCAGAAATCATCTCTACTTCTGTGACCTTCTGTGGAGTGAGGTGGAAACCTTCTGGTTCATTTTTTCTTCATAAGATTTAATAATTTGTGATTTTTATAATTAGAACGAGCATGTTTTAAACATTGTGTTAGAGACTGACATTGCATAATATGTGAAATTAGTGATGTTTGTCACAATTGCCTTTAATCACAAAAATATTATTTTGATTTATCCTGAATTTGGTGTAAGGTTGATTCTGTCCTAACGTAACCAACTGTGTCTGTTCAATAAATTGCTTTCAAATGCAAACTCGTATCTGTGTTTCCTCTGAAATGTTGTATACTGTAGATTAGTGGTTACCTACCTTGTTCCTGTTAATCTACCCTCCGATCCTGCTTCAGCACCCCTGCCTCAATTTTTTAGGTGTTTGATTGGGGTTGGAGGTGAACTTTGCAAGAAAAAGAAAATTTCCAGAAACACAGTGGGTGATCATTGTTGTAGATAGTCGAAAAATTAATTAATTAATTTTTTAAAATAATTTTTTGCCCCCCTCCAAAACAACGTTAAATGTTATGCTGCACTTGTCTTTTAGGTTGATGTGATTTAGTCCCACTTTTTTTGCACAAATTAATTTTTGCACAAATATACACATGGAAATATAGATGGGAAATATATGTATCTTTATATGCATTTTAGTTATCGCATTTTAAACAGTATTCAAGTTATTAGTCTATTAGTTTCAACTCAGGCTGCAATTTCTATAACCACTGAATCCACAACGTATGGGACCGCCCTCTTCTAAATAATGTGTTTGTCTATTTGAGTCATGGCCATTATTAGCAGATGCATAAAATAAATAATACAGGAATTCAATCTCTCTAGACAAACATTATAAATGGGGTCATATGAGCACAAAGCAATGTCCATTAAGAAATGGCTCTGATGCTGACTTGTCTGAATAAGAGAAATCCTTATCTTGTAGGCGGCCTAAACATATTTGACAAATGGTAACAAAACAAGACATGGGTGTCTTTTTGGATGCCCGTATAATTTTTTAGAGTAGACTATGTGGATAATATTGTTAACATTGTGAGTTTGACAAAACGCTAATAATGTTTTGACCTATCAGATACAGAGAGAGCGATGACGTCACACGGTGCCGACGCTTCTGCTGCTGACTGCCAAAATGATAGACAAGCGTCTCGAAGCATTAAATGTTGACTGAGTTAAGTAATGCTGGTGTTTACCCTTGAGGTAAAGCTTTGTATAAAGTATTTTACAACAATCCTTGTATAACTGTACTGTTCGTTCGTGTGCTATCAATCGGTAAGAAATTAATGGAAACTAAACTAACATGAATCAGAAAATAACAAGTACTGTCTTTTAGTAGTATGTCGTCTTTGTGCTTTTAAAATAAATATGTCCGTATCTGGTCTTCAAAATTACTTAAATCGTTGTTGCCGTTTCAATTTAGTTTTTGAATCGTTTTGAGTTTCCTGCTGCTTGACCAACATTGTACATGGGCCGTTTCTCAATCCGAAGGCTGCAGCCTACGGAGGTCGCATTTGCAGGCTGCATACGTCATCAAGACTTATTTCAGAATATTATCAATTATAAAGTTGACTCTTATTATTAGTTAATCGTAAATTGTGTAATATGCAGAATATTATGCGTATGACTTGCGAGTCAGTCTATGCGACCTCTGGAGGCTGCAGCCTAAGGATTAAGAAACGGCCATTGAATGAGCACTATAGTTTCAGTTGTGAAATACCGACACCTGCTGGAGACTGCCACACAGACACAGATGTACTCTATTGAAGGTGTTTTAAATAAATTAATTAGATACAATAAAAATTAAAACTAGATTTACCATTTTATTATAGAAAACTGTATGCAAAATATGTGACACCTAGTTAACTTAGCCTACTTTCGCAAGTCATAAGCATATTACAATTTACAATTAACCAAGAATAATAGTCAATTTGAAGGGGCGGTTTCCCGGCAGGGTTTATGCTAGTCCCAGACTAAAATGCATGTTTGAGCTGCCTTCATTTAAAAACAGCTTGTATTGACATATCTTAAAACATATCATTGCCATTGTTTTGTCTCAAGATGTACACCAGTATGTTTTTTGTAAGATTTGTTTGTAAAAACTACGTAAATGTCCTAATATATTAAGTCCTATTCCTGGATTAATCTAAACCCTGTCCGGGAAACCGTCTCGAATATTTTTTTGTTCTCTTTTTTTATTGCAAAGAACCTACAAAACATACATATGGAAAAGTAGATATACATTATATTATTAATACAATAAACTTTATAATTGTTAATATTCCGCACATTCCTCCACAAACGATTGTTAACGATTTGTCAACAGTTAATTTTTTATATCAAAAATACTGTATTTGTTAAAATTAGCTAATGCACAATAAACGAACACAAATAAACTATAAGCAGTGATTTTAATTTAAAATAAAGATTAATACATGCTTTAAATTTATATGTACTGTATGCTAAACTAATGTCTATGAATAAAAACTTATTGTAAAACGTTAACAAATAACATATATAACAAATATATATAAAGGTCTGTCAGGTAAAATACTTATGAATCTTAACAAAAATAAGACACACTCAGACCACGAATGGGGTGTATAATATTCTGCAGGGAGAACCCAGATTGAGATGTCTCATCAGGAAACACTCAACTGTCTCTCGACTTGAGCCTCTCTGCGGACTGTTTTTATTTAGGATTTAATCACTGGTTCACTCGGTTCATCCCGAAGGTCGAACCTCACAGACTTTCATAATTGCAACAACATCACACATTTTGCTAAGTCTAAAGAAATAGTATTGACTACATTTTACCAAAAACAAGATAATAACTTGATGATGCAGTTTGATGATGCAGTTACCAAAGGTCATATGATACCAAAAGAACATTGTACGCACCATTTTACCTTGGCAGTTTTTCTAAGTAGCTAGTCAGACTTAATATGATTCTAAGCAAATGATTGTACATTCATAAATCTAAGACATGGATTATACATTCATAAATGGTAACATAAAACATTCAAATATGTAATAAGAAATACATTTACTCCAACAGGTCCCTTTCCTAGTGTTTGGAAACATGCAGAAGTTTCCTATTTGTAAATGTGATTTTTGTGGATTGTGTATGATGTTATTTTATTACCATTTATGGATATGTTTCTTTATAACCAATACTTTGCTTCTTTCTTATAGCAACATAAAAAGAGTATGTGCTGTCCTTTAAGTTTTAACACCCCCCACCCTTCTTAGTTTAGGGTGGTGGAAAGTTTTGCTTATCTATTTAGAACACAGCTTTCACCTATAGTTTAAAGATGTTTTTAGATGTGTGTGTATGTGCGTGTTACATTCATGACGTATGTTGTCTTGCACTTATCTTTTTTTGGGTGTCAACCCATCTAATAAAATGAGCTTGCAGACAAAGAATCGGAAAGAGACAGCTTGAGCATTTCTTGAGAAGAAATCTCTCTGGTTCTTTCCCTCGCGAGTTTTAAACCTTTATTCTTGGTCTGATGTGTCTTAATTGTTGTTAAGGTAAATTGAATAAACCTAACAGTGTATAATACCTGTGCATTTTCAAGGCATACTGTTGTTTTTTATCACTCTTTATGAAAAGTAGATTTAGGGGAGGTACAGTAACTTGACCGGCATTATAAACTGGTTTTATAGCCTTTTCAACTCCTTTGTTCCAGAACAAAACTGGGGTCGTGAAGCTGACCTACTTCACCTTTTTCAGCATCATTCGTCTGCACAGTCAACATGCAACAAGGAAGGATGAGCTTCATTTTCTGTAAGTATGTTCAGATGTTTTTAAAGAAAAAAATACTTTGCTGTAGATATGAGCAGTGAAATTTAAACTTTTGTTACTTTAACTTTTTTTTACAGTGTTGGTGCTACTTTGTCAGTGTGGTAAGGATTGATTTTTATGTGTGCTTAAAAAACAATTATATGAAAAAATCTAGTCATAATGTGCGAACATCTGAAATTACATATCACTGATTCTTGAAACTTTGGCAAAAACATGTCCCACTAAGAAAAGTGCTAATTCTGTTGGAAATTAATAACATTTTCATGAAGAAAAGGAACCAATGTTATAATCAAGGGGTCCTTTGCACATATGTAAGGTTCTTTTATAGGTTTATTTTGATTTTTTATTAATTTAATGATTATATGCTGGCCCATTGCCTACAAAATCAGCTGTCCTCGGTTAAGAGATAATCATTTCAACTTGATTAAAAAAGCCAAAAGTAATAATTGAATTGAATAATATATTTACCACATGAAAGAGTACATTGTAATATTTATTAAAAACTACAAACAGTGCGTTTTGAACAATATTTACTATTATTTTGTGATTGCTTAAAATGTGTCCCACATATTCGTCACCACCGTCAGATATTTATAAAAAGCAATAAAATCAGACAACTACAGGGTCAACCGCATTTCTGAGGACCCCATTTTCAAACCTTCAGCTCTACTGCATGCTTCAAGATCACTAAAGCTCCTGTATGTTTGCTATTTTCTCTTAAACTTCTTCATATCTTTGGACACTGCTACTGTGACAACCATAACATGTCAACACCGTCATCTTTGTAAAAAAAAATATTAGATTAGATAATGAAATAAATGTATAATTTTTAAGAAGAGGTCTGAAGTAGCTAACAACAGAGGGGAAACAAGATGGCTAATGTGAACAACTCATCTATTTTTTTAATCTATATTAGGTTTTTGTCACCACCGTCAGATGTCACCACCGTCAGGTTTTCTGTCTTTTCTGTCAGGTTTTATGTATTTTAGGAAGTTATGATTTGATATTTGTTCATCACAGTGCTCAGGATTGTTATTTTTTGGACCAAATATTTACATAAAGTTTAAGCAAGAAGCCATTGACTTGAGTGGTATACATTTTTGTAATAATGAGGCCAATGTCACCACCGTCAGATTAGTGTCACCGTCAGACGTAGTTTTATTTGTTTTAAATGAATATGCTTACAATATGTTTCTTCAGTGCTGTTGAGTTATTAAATTAATAGTCTCTATTTATAAAAAAATGTTTAATTTAAATTTCTTTTTCTATTTAGGCTTAAAGTAAATGTTGTATGAGTAATAACTGGAAAAACGCCTATTTTATGAAAAAAAAATACGAACAGGGGAGGTTGCACCAGTAAATTTCTGAACAGCCAAGACCTTGGTCTATAATGATATACCTTCAGATTTTGTAATTTAACCAACTTTTTTCCCCCAAAATTTAAAGCTGTTTTATCCAAATTCCCAAGAATCACTGATATAGATTTACTCATTTAGCAAAAGCTTTTATTCAAAGATTTACAAATGAGGAAGCAATACCAGGAAGTTGTCAACAATAAGCAAAAAAGTTTATTAAAGAAGCTAAAATAATACATACTATATTGTTATTGCTTATGTCTGTATTGTTAGTGTATAATACAATAATACATACTATATTGTTAGTGCTGATTGAATACTAGGATATTAAGTTTCTTGAATATGTGTTGATTTTAGTAGATCTGGTGGTGGTTTGTTGTACTTTGATGTAAATGTGTATAAATAACTGTTTGTCTCTCAAGGTGTCAAAGCCGTGGACCTCACCACCTGTGAAGGAGACACTGCTCAACTCAGCTGTGGTTAGTTCTGTGTTTTAATCAGTCTTTGCCATATTATGATTATTGTGTGTGTGTGTGTGTGTGTGTGTACGTGTACGTGTGCGTGCGTACCTGGTAATCATCATGTTGTGGGGACCAAATGTACTCAAAAAGATAGGAATACCAGTAAATTCTTGACCTTGTGGGGACATTTTGAGGTCCCCATGAGGAAACAAGTTTATAAATGAAACAGAATGATGTTTATTGAAAATCTGAACTATGAGAAAGTTTTCTGTGAGGGTTTGGGTTAGGTAAAGAAATTAGAATATACAGTTTGTACAGTATAAAAACCATTATGTCTATGGAATGTCCCCACAAAACATGGAAACCATCCAAAACAATACATGACATGAAAACAGTGGCAAGACGTGTAAACAAAATAAATCGAAATCAAATACCATACATATTACTGTAAGGTAATGTATTGTTAAGGTATTAATAATACAGCATTGTTGAACTGAGTCACTTGCTTGTCCAGGTAACCAGAGTTTGATTCAGGAGCAGAGTTATTTTTGTAAACATTATACAGCTATATATGGTTGTATAATATGATTCAAATGTGATATTGTTGCAGTTGGATTTAGACAGGAGTCGTGAAAATCAGATGTGAATGCAAGCTTATATTCAAGCGTTTTAAATGAAAACTCGTAGTAAATGTAATAATGTGGCATTACTACTCTTTAAATGCTATTTGTCTTTCTCTTCTAAGGTTTAACATCACATGTAATCACCTGCGAATCAGACACTGCCAGTCTCCATTGTGGTGAGTTCTCCAAATTTCATTAAAACACTGAATTTGCACAGATTTTTTATATAGGGGTGCGCGGGGCAAAAACTAACACAGGGCTAGTTGTAACACGGACTGTTTACATTGTTGCATAAGGTTGAGCGTTTCGATTTTTCAGTATTTTTTTCACGCTGCCAAAAGACGATCTCCCGCAAATTTATGGAAATGTATAATGTTTTTCCAGAGACTTATTAATGAACAAGTGTTTTGGTGGCATGTAAGTAAATTTTTTCATCATATGCTTTATGCGTTTTTTTAAGTTGGGTGTGTAAGATACCAAATCCAATGCTATGTCATATTAATCAGTGCCTTGTTGACTAAAAGATAGCATCGTCTTGAAATATGTCTGCAGCTCTTAGCAACTTCTTTTGGTGGGCTTGAAAATATTTTGACACAGCGGGTTTAATTGTAACGCTTTGTTACAACTAACCCCTCAGCACTTACAATATGAAAACCGCTAACGTTACACTGTAAAAAAAATGTCTTTAGAAATTACAGTATTAATAGCTGCCAGTAACTTACTGTAGATTTTACATTTATGTTATTTACTGGCAACAGTTTGTTCAAAGTTAAATGAACATGAAACATTTTTAGTCTTTATCTTCTACAGTAAGTAACTGGCAACCAGCTGCATAATTACAGCAAATTTTTACAGTGTAGCGTAATTCTTGCCGCTGTTTTAAATAGGCTACACACGAATGAATGCTGGCTGCCAACAAAATAAATGTGCCGGTCTTATCAAAAATCGTGTGTCAAATTTATTTTTGTTCATATCTTTAATATTAATTGAATAAGGTCACGTCAAAGATTAAAATCATAATGAAATGAATGCCTAAAATCAGACTTTGATGCTCATTATCTCAGAATTTGATTTTGAAACTGTAGTATGGTTATTACAGACTGGGTCACATATAAAAAATGTTTTGTCATTGTGCTGCTTTTTCTCACATATTTAGACATTTGTATCCATTTATAATTGAACTATTGTTAGAAAAGGGCTGGATGAATGAATAAAGTGTGGATACCTTTCCATTATAGACAGATATATAAACAATATCCACTTCAAGTATATAGAAAAAATAGGATTGAAATATTTGCCTGCAAACTTAATTTTTAGCAAGTGTTACAACTAACCCCCTGCCTGTTACAATTAACCCCACCTATGGTGTAACGTTTGCACTTCTGTCACGTTTGGTGTAATTGTCCAAGAATGGTAAGTACTAGAAACAAAATGTTCATTTGTAGCAGAGATGTGTGTGTTGCTTGTGTAAAAATTAAAATTAATCAAACTCAAATATTTTTTGAATGATTGAGCCAAAACCAAAAACGTTAGGTTGTGCCTGCTCTCCCCTAATAATGTTACTTTTCTATCAACAGACCAGGGGCTCATTAAAGTGCTTTCAGCCGATTATGGACGTACAAACAGTGCAACCTGCTCCAGTGGAAAACCAGCAAACCAGATCTCAAATGTTCAATGCACTCAAGATTCATCCCTAAGTGTGCTGGCCAGTCAGTAAGAAAAGCGTTAACATCATTACAGCTTAGAGGACGTTGGTATGTCGGAGCCGATGGTGTAGTGGGCAGTTGGTATATTTACTTTAATGTATTTTTTTACTTGTGTGTTGACAGATGTGATGAAAAACAGAATTGTTCCATTTCTGTGAGTAACACAGTTTTTGGCGATCCATGTGTAGGAACTTACAAATATCTGTATGTGTCCTACATCTGTATACCATCAGGTAAGTAAATATTAACACTCTCATTTAAATAAGTATTTAACTTCATCTGCATGAATGGCTGTTTGTCTCTCTACAGCTGCAGTAATACAAACAGAGAATTCTTGTGAGGGAGACACATTCAGTATCAGCTGTAGTAAGTTTAAATTGATAAGTATATAACCAAGCATTTTTGCTACATAAACCACAAAAACTTTCAAAAATCCCACATGGATTGTAAAAAAACAATAAAGATCATTTTCATGAGTAATGCTACTTTTTGTCAACAGACAAACAGTTTATTAAAGTGCTTTCAGCCAATTATGGGCGAACAAACAATGACACCTGCTCTACTGGAAGACCAGCTAACCAGATCTCAAATGTTAAGTGCACTCAGAGTTCATCCCTAAATGTGCTGGCCACTCAGTAAGAACAGCGTGAACATCATTATTAGGACATAAACATTTTTTTTATTTATATAAATTGCTTTAATTATCTTTGTTTACAGATGTAATGGAAAACAGGCTTGTTCCGTTTCTACGAGTAACACAGTTTGTGGTGAACCCTGTGTAGGAACCTACAAATACTTGAACGTGTCCTACATTTGTCAGCCAAGTAAGTTAATATTTTGATCCTGTTATGTACGTGTGCATTACAGATTCTTCATTCTAAACTTAACTAGTTTATGTATATCTACTTGATAGATATTTGAACATGTTTGTTAAAGGAACAGTTCACCAAACATTCTCTCAATATAGGCCATCTTCTAGCAAAAATATACTTGAATTTGGTTACATGTCATTATTGCAAAAAATATATTTTATCATGTATGCACAGTCAACAGTGAAATATTCACTGACATCCTAAATGTTGTCTTGTTTTAGTATAGACTTCTGGGCTGTGTTTGGCTGACTATTAGACATCTTTCACTCAAAAAATGCTGGGTTATTTTCAAAAAGGGACGAGCCCACCCCTGGGTTGTAATTTGACCCATGCTGGAATGGGCTCACCACAAAATCATGGGTTGTTTTAAGCCCAAATGTTGGTTCAAATACAAACATTTTCTGGTTTAATTTAACCCAATGTCTGGGCTTGTTCCTTTTTGACCCTCTTTAAAGCAAAACTGTAGTATTATTACAATATTACAAGAACCAATCAGTTGATTTAATAAGCTCAATATTTGGTTTAAGCACTAATATGTGTTCATGTTGATTTTAATCTTGCTTGATAATCATTTCAAACACATATTATTTAGCTTTAGAGAACATTATTATTATTATTATTAAATCATGGATAAGGCTCCTGTAAAAGGCCATAAAATATTGGCAAATGTATATAATATTCTTTATTTGTTTCTTTGTCTTTTTGTTCATGAACAAACACTTGTGTATTATACATTTTATCAACAGACAATCACTTTATAAAAGTTTCTGTAGCCGATTATGGACGTACAAACAATGAAACCTGCTCTACTGGACGACCAGCTGGTCAGATCTCAAATGTTCATTGCTCTCAGAATTCATCTCTAAGTGTGCTGACCACTCAGTAAGAACAGTGTGAACATTACAACTTACGGGACATTAAAATGATTGCCTTTAGTCTTTTAAAATGTGCTTTAATTCTGTGTGTTGACAGATGTGATGGAAAACAGGATTGTTCCATTCCTGCAACCAACACAGTTTTTGGAGATCCATGTGTAGGAACCTACAAATACCTGAGTGTGTCCTATACCTGTGCCCCAAGTTAGTAACTGTTATATGGTTGTCTTTCCATTACTCTTCACATTGCGCAAACTAAAATTGTGAATAAAAAATATGCCAAATGGAAACACTTGAATGCATTGGTTTTTCAGGCTATTCAAAATAAGAATATATCACAGAACTGCAATAGAAACCGTTATACAATGACGGGAATACAAGTCAAATGAATATTCTTTAAAGATGTGAAACACATAGAAACATCTAATATATGATTGCTCTCAAGTATAAGGAGCTTTTCTTGCCATTAATGCTTGGTTAACACACTGCGTCTCCTTTGTTTAGAAATACTACTGTAGCTATACAATGGCTGCAATATACAAACCTACCAACATCCATTGCCTTGATTTCTGAAATAAGTTATCGTGAAAGGAAAAATTATGTTTTTTGTTTCATAACATTGGTTATTAGAAATGCAATCACAAAATATCACAAAAGTTTTGCGCAAGTCTGTAATGGAAACAAGGCTTAATACAAAAGTCTTTGTTGAAATGATACATGAATCATACTGGGTGGGCCATCTTATAAATTAATCATACTGGGTGGGACAATTATAAATGTTGTCCCTGGCCCAGTGAAGGAGCACACTAACATCTAGGACCCTATTTTAACGATCTGAAACGCAAGTGCGAAGGGCAAAGTGCAAGTGACTTTGTGGGCGGATCTTGGGCGCTGTTGCTATTTTCCCGACGGGAGAAATAACTCTTGCGCCAGGCGCAAATCAATAAGGGGTTGGTCTGAAGTAGGATCATTATTCATAGGTGTGGTTTGGGCGTAACGTCAAATAAACCAATCAGAACGCTATCCAACATTCCCTTTAAACGCAAGGGCGCAAGTTTGCCAGGCGCACGCCAGGAGCGGTTCACAACCGAGGAGACCCACGTTCTTGTAAGAGCAGTCAAAGACAGAGAAGTTGTTTTGTATAGGGATAGGAGAAACCCGCCCAAATCAGCGTCGGTTAAACAGGCGTGTGAGGAAATAGCCACAATTGTCTCATCAGCTGGCATCCCCATCGTTGCGCCAAGCGCTACAATGATGTCAGGAGACGGGGGAATCCCAAGCTTGCCAGCATAAATCGGGCACACTGTGTAACGGGAGGTGGATCTGCCTCTACACATGACCTGACGCCAGCAGAGGACATCACTGCGTCCACCCTCACCGCTGAAAGGGTTTGGGGGCTTTAAAATCGGACCCAAGAAACGCAAGCAAGGTCCAACCCCAAAGTACACTTACAAATCAAGTTCATTAAGGTTTCTTATGAAAACATTTTAATTATTATTTACATAAAATAAACGTAATACAGCCACACAACAAACTTATGAAAAATTTTAATTGTTATTTGCATGAGAATTTTTTAACGCAGCCACACAATAAATAAAAACTATCACCACAATGCTCACCACTATGAGTTCCCTTATCTCATGTGTTAATATTTTTTATTGTAACAATTTATGATTTGCAAAAATAACTGTTGCATCTGTGTAGATTAGATAAGCAAAGTGTGTGCGCGTTGTGCACATATGGTCAAGCATGCGCCCTTAAAATAGCATAATGAACCACTGACTTTAGACTAGTTTTTTTTGGGGCAGTGGCGCAATAGAGACAGAGCGCAGCGCGTCATAACCTGAAAACCACGCCCACCGGGGGGGAAAGCAATCCAACGGTCTCCATTGACTTTGTATTGCAAGAGGTCGCCTCCTTGTCATTTCTGGCTTATAACAAAAAACTGAATAATGCCTAAAAGCTGCTTTGTGACAATATGTACAGCTAACAAGCCAAAGAAACCAGAAATAAGTTTTTATAAGCTGTCGAGCCGTAAAACCCAGCCTTTAAGGAGAATAAAGTGGATCGCCGACTACGTTTCCCCCTATTGGACGCAGTTTTACTAATAGTAGTACTATGAAAAGTTGCCTGTATCCATTTCTGTGTCTAAACGCTCGTTTTTTGAAGTCGACAGCTTATAAAAACGTATTTATTTGTTTTGGCGTGTTAGATGTACACCTTGTCACACAGCAGCTTTTAGGTATTATTCTGTTTTTAAGTTTAATCTGTAAATACGTTTTTATGAGCTGTCGACACCAAAAAACGAGCGTTTAAAGACACAAAAATGGATACAGCCAACTTTTCATAGTACTTCTATTAGTAGAACTGCGTCCACCAGGGGGAAACGTAGTCGGCGATCCACTTTATTCTCCTTAAAGACTGGGTTTTACGGCTCGACAGCTTATAAAAACTTATTTCTGGGTTCTTTGGCTTGTTAGCTGTACATATTGTCACACAGCAGCTTTTAGGCATTATTCAGTTTTTTGTTATAAGCCAGAAATGAAAAGGAGGCGACCTCTTGCAATACAAAGTCGATGGAGACGGTTGAGTTGCTTTCCCCCCCGGTGGGCGTGGTTTTCAAATTTGCATAACTGCGCTCTGTCTCTATTGTTTTTTGAAACTGCAAAATAGCGTCAGGGATGGTTTGCGCCGGAACACGCCTCCTTTTTAGCGCTAGACCGCCCAGGGAGCGCAAGTTCATTCCTTAGTTTGCCGACGTGCATCTGTGGAAGGAAAAACCCGCTGTGCGCCGGTGCAAAATACGAATGATACATGCGTCACTGACAAAGTCAATTGCGCTGGGTGCAAGATAGGGCCCCTAGTGTCTATACTGCAAAAATGACTTTCTTACTTAGTATTTTTGTCATGTTTTCAGTAGAAATGTCTAAAAATTCTTAAATCAAGATGTATTTTCTTAATGAGCAAAACGACTTAAGAAAATAGGTCTAGTTTTTTAGACAAAATTTATACAATTTAAGTGAATTTGTGCTAAAATCAAGCAAAAATATCTGCCAGTGGGGTAAGCACATTTTTCTTGAATTTTTCTTGAAATTAGTGTTTAAGAAAATGTTCAGGATTTTTTTCTTACCCCATTGGCAGATTTTTGATGCGTGTTTTATGCACAAAGTCACTTGAATTTGATATTTTTGGTCTAGAAACTAGATTATTTTCTTGGGCGGTTTTGCTCGTCGGGAAAAAAGCATCTTGATTTGAGAATTTTTAGATATTTTTACTGAAAACAGGACAATCATTTTTTTCTTAAAAAACTTTTTTTGCAGTGTACAGTGCTGTGTGTTGGGGCTAAGATTCAAACTTGTAATTTTGTCCTATAGTGGTGGGTTGGTAGGCAGGTTGTACAGCAAAACTCCTTTAAAGCAATGTATCATAAAAAGCACTTTACAAATACCTAGAATTGAATGAAGAAACCCCCTTTAAAAATCTGCAACCATTAAGATCAAATGTTTACCGCATATAAGTTTCTATGCAGTTTTATACCATACTGTATTGTATATAGATAATTGCCTTAAACTTTATATGATTATAAATATGACCAAATATGATTATAAATGTTATGCTTTTTTACTATGTAGACCCAGCCTAGAAGTGAAAACATCGTCAGAAATCATTTCTGTTGACCGAGTGAGGTGGAAATCTGATTTATTTATTCATCTGTTTTCTTCATGAGATTTAATAATTTGTGGTTTTTGTAATTAGAATGAGCATGTTTTAAACATTGTGTTAGAGACTGACATTACATAGTGTGTGAAATTATTGATGTTTGTCACAATTTCCTTTAATCACAAAAAAATATTATTTTGATTTATCTGGAATTTGGTGTAAGGTTCACTCTGTCCTTATGTAACCAATTGTGTCTGTTCAATAAATTGCTTTCAAATGCAAACTCTTCTCTGTGTTTCCTCTGAAATGTTGTACTGTATACTGTAGATCACCGGTTGCCTACCGTGTTCCTGGATATCTACCCTCCTGCATACTTTAGGTCCAACCCTAAATTTTTTAGGTAGTTGTGTTAAGCTTGATTAGCAGGTTCAGATGTGTTTCATTGGGGTTGGAGGTGAACTCTGCAAGAAAACAGAAACAGGGTGGGTGACCTGTTGTAGATAGTCGAAAAATTTATTAATTCATTTTTTTTAAATCATTTTTTGCCCCTCTCCAATCACAGGTAAATGTTATGCTGCGCTTGTCTTTTAGGTGATTTAGTCCCACTTTTTTTTGCACAAATGAATTTTTGCACAAATATACACATGGAAAATAGATGTGAAATATTTAGTTATCGCAATGTAAACACACTGAAAAAAATTACTCATTGAATGTAATCAATTTTTTAAGGTAAGTGGTTGCAATCAATTTATTTAAGCTACATTTAAACAAAAGTTTTATATTTTATTTTACGTTACAAATCTTTTTTGTTTAAATGTAGCTTAAATAAATTGATTGCAACCACTTACCTTAAAAAAATTGATTACATTCAATGAATCATTTTTTTCAGTGCAGTATTCAAGTTATTAGTTTATTAGTTTCAACTCAGGCTGCAATTTCTATAACACCTGAATACACAACATATGGGACAGCCCTCTTCTACACTGAAAAAATGATTCATTGAATTTAATAAATTTTTTTCAGGTAAGTGGTTGCAATCAATGTATTTAAGCTACATTTAAACAAAAAAGATTAGTAACGTAAAATAAAATATAAAACTTTTGTTTAAATGTAGCTTAAATAAATCTATTGCAACCACCCACCCCAAAAAATTGATTAAATTCAATGAATCATTTTTTTTCAGTGTAAATAATGTGTTTGTCTATTTGAGTCATGGCCCACTGAAAAAAATGATTCATTGAATTTAATCAATTTTTTTAAGGTAAGTGGTTGCAATCAATTTATTTAAGCTACATTTAAACAAAAATGATTAGTAACGTAAAACAAAATATAAAACCTTTGTTTAAATGTAGCTTAAATAAATTGATTGCAACCACTTGCCTTGGAGAAATTGATTGAATTCAATGAGTCATTTTTTTTCAGTGTATTAGCAGATGCATAAAATAAATAATACAGGAATTAAATCTGTTTAGACAAACATCATAATTGTGTTCATTTATGTTCCAATATGACAAAGTCACTGAGCACAAAACAATGTCCATTAAGAAACGGCTCTGATGCTGACTTGTCTGAATAGCAGAAATCCTTATATTGTAGGCAGCCTACACATTATTTGACAAATGGTAACAAAACAAGACATGGGTGTCTATTTGCATGTCCATATAATTTTCTAGTGTATGTGGTTAATGTTGTTAACATTGTGAGTTTGACAAAACGCTTATAATGTTTTGGCCTATCAGATACAGTAAGAGCGATGACATCAGAGGGTGGGAGGCTTCAGCTGCTGACTACCAAATTGATTGACAAGCGTCCCAAAGCGGACTAAAAGTCGCAGAGTTAAGTAATATAACGCTGGTGTTTACCCTTGAGGTGAAGCTTTGTATAAAGTATTTTACTACTTGTAATGACTGTACTGTTCATGTGCTATCAATGGGTAAGAAATGAATGGAAACTAACATGAATCGGAAAATAACAAGTACTGTCTTTTAGTAGTCTTTGTGCTTTTAAAATAAATATGTCAGTATCTGGTCTTTTCATTTTTGCCGTTTCAATTTAGTTTTTGAATCGTTTTGAGTTTCCTGTTGCTTAACCAACATTGTACATGGACCGTTTCTCAATCCGAAGGCTGCAGTCGCAGTTGGAGCCTACGTCATCAAGACTCAGAATATTATCAATTATAAAGTTGACTATTATTATTAGTTAATTGAAAATTGTTGTAATATGCAGAATACTATGCATATGACTTGCGAGTTGAATTCTCAGTAAACTTAAAACACGTATGCAGCCTATGCGACCTCCGGAGGCTGCAGCTAAGAAACGGCCATTGACTGAGCACCTGCTGGAGACTGCCACACAGACACAGATGTACTCTATTGAAGGTGTTTTCTGCCAATTTTAAATAAATTAATTAGATAGAATGAAATTAAAACTAGATTTAACATTTAATTATAGAAAACTGTATGCAAAGTATATGACACCTGAGTGAACTTTCGCAAGTTATAAGCATATTACAACGATTTACAATTAACCAAGAATAATAGTCAACTTAAAGGGGCGGTTTCCCGGCAGGGTTTATGCTAGTCCCAGACTAAAATGCATGTTTGAGCTGCCTTAATTTAAAAACATACATAAGGAAAAAGTAGATATACATTATATTAATACAATAAAGTTCATAATTGTTAATATTCCACACATTCCTCCACAAACGATTGTTGACAATTTGTTAACAATAACATTTTTATAATAAAAACACTGTTGTTAAAATTAGCTAATGCACAATAAACTAACACAAATAAACTATAAGCAGTAATATTAATTCAAAAGAAAGATTTATACATGTTTTTAATTTTTATGTAGCCTACTGTAAGCTAAACTAATGTGTATTAATAAAACCTTATCGTAAAACGTTAACAAATAACATAAAACATTCATGGTTGCACATAATCTGCTGTATATATTTAAGCAATATCGCTCGAGTGTGATATATAGCTCTATATCATCACGGCTGTAATTAGGCCAGAGGCACGAGACTCCGAGAGCGATATTGCTTTTATACAACAGTTCGACGGCACACGTTTGAAAAACGAAAACTAGAAAACAACAACGGAGTTATTTTAAAAGCCTCTTTGTTTGAGAACTACTTCTTCTGCCACGGATTTGAGGGCGGCCAGAATGACAGGTAACACTTTCGGCTGCTTTGAATCTCATATTAACTCAATGGACGGATTCGCCGTTTTTAAATATTACAATTTCTTGGTCCCAAAGTGTAGTTTTAAGATTAGTTCAGTCGAGAATATATATGTATTATATTTAAATCTGCAGTCGATTAGTAAAGATAGCGCCTGTTTGAACGTTTGCTTAGTGAGATTCAGTACGAATGAGAACCAAAGCATGAGCGGACGTCAGTGTTCACTCGCCCCGCTGACCACCGCCCTCTCTGGCCTACATCTCTGACAGGGATTCCCTGGCTCTGATATTCGCCTTGTTTGTTTTGATGGTCAAAATGAGATCAAATCAGCAGTATTTGGTGTCATGATCAAACTATTACTTGTTTTCTTATTCATATTTAGTGTCTTTTGTGTTGTTATTGTTTTGGCGCGAGGTAAAAGTTAATAAAACTATACTTCTATAATGTTACTATTGGTTTCCCATTTACTCTTAACGCGATACTAGCACTCGATTATTATTATTAAACTTTGTTCTTGTCAGTACTATATAAAACTGTTTTTTATAAGTGTCAGAGAGATGTTTTTGCATGCTGCTTATAAATATACCAGTGGCGATACCTCATAACATGTTTTAATAGTCACGTAGCGATTAAATAAATGATCAATGTCCACATTTAAAAGCTGCGGTGCTTACCTGCAGTTCCACGGTGTTTTCGCGTTCTGATAAGAGATATAGCTCCAGAAAAAAAAATGAGTGTTTATATTCCTCTTTCCAAGTGTTAATGGTCCACACGATGTGACAAGACATTACTCCCATTAACTTTAACGTAACATACAAGAGTGCTGATCTTTGACGGAATAATAACTTCCGATTGGGGATTCACAGACTGATTTATGAGCTAGTGAACTAATGAGACACACGGAGAGTGTTTAAAAACAGGGCGCCTGTGTTTTTCCATTCAGAGATGAGCCTGTTTAGGACCTCCATTCACTAGGTGGCGGAATGATACGAAAGGTGAAGCGCTTACTGTGCCGTTATCAGTACAATATCGCATAGCTCTTAGCCAATCAGATTCGAGAACCAGAAAGAACTGTTTTATATATATATATATATATATATTTTACAAATAGGAAACTTCTGCGTGTTTCCAAACACTAGGAAAGAAACATTTTATTATTAAAAATGTTTCTTTCTTAGTGTTTGGAGAAGTTTCCTCTTTGTAAATGTAATTTTTGTGGATTGTGTATAATATCATTTTCAAGGCATACTTGGCATGTTGTTTTTAATCTTTACGAAAAGTAGATTTAGGGCAGGTACAGTAACTTGATCGGCATTATAAACTGGTTTTATCTAGCCTTTTCAACTCCTTTGTTCCAGAACAAAACTAGGGTCGTGAAGCTGACCTATTTCACCTTATTCAGCATCATTCATCTGCACAGTCAACATGCAACAAGGAAGGCTGAGCTTCATTTTCTGTAAGTATGTTCAGATGTTTTTAAAGAAAAAAATACTTTGCTGTAGATAAGAGCAGTGAAATTTAAACTTTTGTTACTTTAACTTTTTTTTACAGTGTTGGTGCTACTTTGTCAGTGTGGTAAGGATCGATTTTTATTTGTGCTCAAAAAACAGTGTGTCAGCGTGAGAACATCTGAAATTACACATACATTTACTCATTTAGCAAAAGCTTTTATTTAAAAATTTACAAATGAGGAAGCAATACCAGAAAGTTGTCAACAATAAAGCAAAAAAGTTTATTAAAGGAGCTAAAATAATACATATGTCTGTGTATTATTCAAGTGCTGATTGAAATCTAGCATATTCTGTTTCTTGAATATTGTGTTGGTTTTAGTAGATCTGGTGGTGGTTTGTTGTATTTTGATGTAAATTCTGTATAAAGAACTTTGTCTCTCTAGGTGTCCAAGCCGTGGACCTCACCACCTGTGAAGGAGACACCGCTCGACTCAACTGTGGTTAGTTCTGTGTTTTAATCAGTCTTTGTCATTTAACTATATATTGTTGCGTGCGTGCGTGCGTACCTGATAATCATCACATTGTGGGGACCAAATGTCCCCAAAAAGACATTTTTGAGGTCCCCATGAGGAAATAATTTTAGAAATGAAACCGAATGATGTTTCTTGAAAATCTGAACAATAAGAGAGCTTTCGGTGATGGTTGGGTTTAGGGTTTGTGTATAGAGTATACAGGTTGTATAGTATAAAAATCATTATGTCTATAGAATGTCCCCACAAAACATGGAAACCTGTGTGTGTGTGTGTGTGTGTGTGTGTGTGTGTGTGTGTGTGTGTGTGTGTGTGTGTGTGTGCCTGCGTGCGTGCGTGCGTGTGGTAAATTATCCAAAACCATCTATGACATGAAAACAGTGGCAAGACGTGTAAAAAAATAAATCGAAATCAAATACTTCCATACATACTACCATTTCTGTAAGGTAATAGTGTAAGGTATTGTTAAGGTATAAATAATACAGCATTGTACATCTGGGTCACTTGCTTATAGGTAACAAGAGTTACAGCATTATGATCCATGTGTAAGTAAACTTTAGAGCAGGGTTATTTTTGTAAACATTATACAGCTACAGCTGTATATATGGTTGTATAATTTCATTCAGATGAGACATTGGACCCTATTTTAAATGATCTAAGCGCATTGTCTGAATGGGCGTGTCCGATGCCACTTTTGCTAATTAACGATGGGAAAAATGTTTGTGCGCTAGGCGCACAGTCAAAAAGGGTTGTTCCTATTCTCCTACTGAGTACTGGGAGTGTTTTGGGCGTAACGTGCAATAAACCAATGAGAGTCTCAGCTCTCATCCCCTTTTAAAGCCAGTTGCGCTGGCGCTATCCTATTTAGATGACGGACTTTGTAAACTGAAAACTAAGCGGAGGAAGAAGATCCCCAGTTTAAGATTTATTTTAAATAATTGTGTGGATTTTTATACTTGTATTGAAATTGTTTCTTTTTTTATTAAAACCTTTAAAACCCGTTTTCATTTAGTCATGGAAGTAAAAATAGCAGGCTTTTAATTGTTGTAAATGTATGGCTATCCAATTTCATCAAAAAATAATTTACAAGTATGTAAGAAAAGGTTTGTACTGTAAAAATAGTTTATTTTGTTACAAACTAAGCGTTTCTCATCTCACCATATCCACAGGTACTACAATAAATCCGTGGGGTAGCATTTAAAAAAACATTTAAAAATAGATGCATTTGTTTAAAGCAGTGTTTCTCAAACTTTTTCAGCCCAAGGACCACTTTATCTTCCAATTTTTTTCTGAGGACCACCTAACAAAATCCGACTCTAATACGCCCCCAAAAAAACAACAAGATAGGAAGGATAAGCTAAGTTTAAGTTTAATATGCAACTGTTTCAAGTCAAAAACTATTTTTTTAAAAACAAATGCAATGCTATGTTCAGAAATTATTATATGAATCTTATTTCATTTGAAAAAGTAAATGTAAAATGAGTTGCAGCTTAATATGAACAACAAACTGCACATGTGAAAAAATGCAATTAAACATACTATAACAGCCTAGGTCCCACTTAATGTCATTCCAAAGAGCCATTAGTTTAAAACTGAGGTGGTGGGTATATGAAGTTTATGGTTGTAACTATTGTAACAATAAAATACTGAAAAAAATGTTCCCTTTAATGTCCAAAATCACTGAAATTACAGGCATTTTACACATGAACAAAACTAGTACATAAAATCGAATAGATCTGTGGATTTAAGCTGCTTTCAGTTGATGCTTGATCTTTTATTTTGACTCCTCTTTGGTTTAGCCAACCGATCCATTTTTACGTTATTAAAACAGAAAGGCAATAACTGATATCACAGTTTCGCAAGTGCATTAAAAATCTACTTAAATAAGTGACGATTGTATAAACACTTGCCTAGTTTAGGTCATCTTTTGGCGGACGACCACACTTTGAGAATTACTGGTTTAAAGCAAAGCATTTATTTACTTATAGCTCTTCACGCCTTCTAACGTCTCATAATCGGTCCTCATTTATATCAAAGAGACTCAATAATAATCTTTTAGATTTAAATTCTTTACTTTTTCATATTTAAAAGCTTTTTTGTGCTGCTGCGCATTGATAAGCAGACCCACGTTGTCGTCCCGTTTATAGGCGCATATTTCTAACGCGCTCATTAAATAACAAAAACAATGTTGACTTTAGACCAGGTTTTAGTTGGTCAATGGCGTAGTCTATTTTAGTTGCCTCAAAATAGCAACACACCAACAGTGTGCCTGAACACACCTCGTTTTCAGATCAGAACGCCCACGGGCGCAAATGCATTTGCTATTTAAACAACGTGGCGCTAAACGTGAAAATGATCATTGCACCGGGATGAAACTAGCAAAAGACACTTTTGCGCCGGGTGTATGATAGAGCCCATTGTTGCAGTTGGAGTCAGACAGTAGTCGTGAAAATCAGATGTGAATACAAGCTTATATTCAAGCGTTTTAATGAAAACTAGTAGTAAATTTAGTAATGTGGCATTACTGCTCTTCAAATGCTTTTTTTTCTCTTCTAAGGTTTAACATCAGAGGTAATCGCCTGTGAATCAGACACTGCCAATCTCCAATGTGGTGAGTTCTCCCGATTTCATTAAAACACTAAATTTGCTAAATTTTTAAAGCACAATTAGGAAAAAAGTGTATATATAATAATGTTACTTTTCTATCAACAGACCAGGGACACATTAAAGTGCTTTCAGCCAATTATGGACGTACAAACAGTGCAACCTGCTCTAGTGGAAAACCAGCCAACCAGATCTCAAATATTCAGTGCACTCAAGATTCATCCCTAAGTGTGCTGACCAGTCGGTAATAACAGCGTTAACATTATTACATAAGGACATTGATATGTTTCCTTTAATGTATTTTTTTACTTGTGTGTTGACAGATGTGATGGAAAACAGAATTGTTACATTTCTGCGAGTAACTCAGTTTTCGGTGATCCATGTGTAGGAACTTACAAATATCTGGATGTGTCCTACATCTGTAAACCACCAAGTAAGTTAAAATTAACACTTTCATTTAATTAAGTGTTTATCTTCATCTGCATGAATGGCTGTTTGTCTCTCTACAGGTGTAATAATACAGACACAGACTTCTTGTGAGGGAAGCACATTCAGTATCAACTGTTGTAAGTTTTAACTGATCTGTATAAACCACAAAAACATTCAAAAAAAAAAAAAAAAATTGAGATCATTTTCTGCTACTGTTTATCAACTGTTACAAACAGCTTATTAAAGTGCTTTCAGCCAATTATGGACGAACAAACAATGACACCTGCTCTACTGGAAAACCAGCTAACCAGATCTCAAATGTTCAGTGCACTCAGAGTTCAACCCTAAATGTGCTGACCACTCAGTAAGAAGACTGTTAACATCATTATTAGGACATATGTTTTTTATTTATATAAATTGCTTTATTCTCTTTATTTACAGATGTGATGGAAAACCAGCTTGTTCCATTTCTACGAGTAACACAGTTTTTGGTGATCCCTGTGTAGGAACCTACAAATACTTGAAAGTGTCCTACATTTGTCACCCATGTAAGTTAATATTTCGATCCTGTTATATACGTGTACATTACAGATCCTTCATTCTAAACTTAGTTTATGTTGATAGATATTTGAACATGTTTGTTAAAGAAATTGTTCACCAAACATTCTCTTAATTTAAGTCATCATCTAACCCAAATATACTTGAATTTAGTTACATGTAATTTTTGCAAAATAACTGTATGATATTTTAGCAGTCAACAGTGAAATATTCACTCACAGCTCAAATTTTGTCTGGTTATTCCGGGCTGTGTTTGGATGACTATTAGACATTTTTCACTCAAAAAAAAAAAAAAAAAAAAATGCTGGGTTATTTTCAGCCAAGTGTTGATTCAAAAAAAAATTTTTTTTTTTTAATGTAATTTGTAATTTGACCTATGCTGGGATGGGTTCACAACAAAATGCTGGGTTGTTTAAAGCCCAATTGTAGGTTCAAATATAAAGATTTTCTGGTTTAATTTAACCCAATGTCTGGCCTTGTTCCTTGTTGACCCAATGCTGGGTTGACACAATAACAGTATACGCAAAATTGGCTCTCCAATGTTTGAAGCAAAACTGTAGTATTATTACAATATTACAAGAACCAATTAGTTGATTTAATCAGCTCAATATTTGTTTTAAGCACTAATATGTGTTATTGTTGATTTTAATGCTTAATAATCATTTCACACACTTATTCTTAAGCTTTAGAGGACATTATTATTATTATTATTATTATTATTAAATCATGGATAAAGTTCCGGTATAAGGCCATAAAATATCGGAAAGTGTATAATATTCTTTATTTGTTTCTTTGTCTTTTTGTTCACAAACAAACACTTGTGTATTATACATTTTATCAACAGATAACTTTATAAAAGTGTCTGCAGCCAATTATGGGCGAACAAACCGTATAACCTGCTCTACTGGACGACCAGCTGACCAGCTCTCAAATGTTCAATGCTTGCAGAGTTCAACCCTAAGTGTGCTGACCACTCAGTAAGAACAGTGTGAACATTACAACTTACAGGACATTAAAATGATTGCCATTAGTCTTTAAAAATGTGCGTTAATTCTGTGTGTTGACAGGTGTGATGGAAAACAGGATTGTTCCATTCCTGCAAATAGCACAGTTTTCGGTAATCCCTGTGTAGGAACCTACAAATACCTGGATGTGTCCTACACCTGTGGCCCAGGTAAGTTAGTAACTGTTATATAGAGCGAAAAGTTTTAACGCTCGCATGCAGTGGTTACACATCACATGATGTGAGTACAAGTCACTTGAACATTCTTTAAAAATATGATATCATGACATGTATTATACATCAGTTCTTTTCAGTTCTCGAATCTGAGCCCTTCCCAGGTGTGTGATATTCTACTGATAACATCACAATAACCGTTTCACCGGTTGTATTATTCTGCCACCTACTGGTCATTTTAGAATTTGCGCGGGAGGCTTCTTTAAACACTGAAGCTATTTCCCTTACATGACATATCTCTGACTGGAAAAGCTGCTAACGGAGAGGATGGTCACCAGTGTTGGGGGTAACGCATTACAAGTAACTTGAGTTACGTAATAATATTACTTTTCTTAAGTAACGAGTAAAGTAACGCATTACTTTTTAAATGTACACATTAATATTTGAGTTACTTTTTCAAAAAAGTAACTCAAGTTACTTTTTTATATTAATTAATTTGATTAAAAAATATGTACTGAATTAAACTAAACGTATGCACTCTCTGTGCCTGTGTGGAAACAGTTTGAGTTAGAAACTGAGATGGCAGGCCAGAGCTAAACATTTTTGTGATGAAATATGCAATTTCTGAAGGCAGAACTTTTCAGTCATAAAAACACCTGCAAGGCCTGAAAAAGATCAAGCTTTAGCCAAGAAAATGTAACGCAATAGTAACTAAAAGTAACGTAAGCATTACTTTCCATGAAAAGTAATGCAATTAGTTACTTTTTTGGGAGTAACTTAATATTGTAATGCATTACTTTTAAAAGTAACTTTCCCCAACACTGATGGTCACACACATCCACGAGCACAAACGCTGTTTTAAACACTTTCCGTGTCTCTCAATAACTTTCCTAGCACATGAATCAATTATCACTATGCCCTAATCCCTTTGAAGATCAGAGCTCTTGGATGCAAACTTTTGGGGATGTACCGCAATAATGTCACATCGTGTGGACGATTAAAATACATTTGGCGAATAAAGCAATGAAAACAATCATTTTATCTGGAGCGTCTGTTTACACGTTTCTCCTCCCATTAAAAGAACAGAAAAACGCTGTTTGGAATTGCATTTAAGGATACTTGCTCTTACATTTTCGTGACGTGACTATTAAAACACGATGTGAGATATCACCACTGATATTTATAGGCGGCACACAGAAACATAAGTCTGGCTTATTAAAAAAATATATATGATATAAACAGTTATTCTGTTCTATACCACAGGTCTGTTTATTGCTTTATTGTGATTGGTTGAGAAATAATTTTTCTGTAAACCGCACACCTAACCTGTCAAATGTCTTAAAAATAGGCACCAGAGCAATGTTTGTGGTAACCCTGGTAAAAGCTGAATAATTGACTTCGGCCTTTGAATTATTTGAAAAAAATGCCCACCCGTGGTGTTACATTGGGTGTGCATTATTTTTTTATAATTCAACGACCCGTCGTCAATTATTCCTTACTTATGTAGTAGGCTACTGATAAGATAGTAGTAGTGTCCTCGACTAAGGATTTACATATTCGAATCAGAATTGTCGAATCTTTCTATATAGTCGACCAATAGTCGAATCATCTACAGGTATGTGTGTGTGCATGGGTTGGGAGGGGGCCAGACCAGGTACAAATGGGTAACTTTTATTTTCTTTCACAAGCAGCACACATAACAAATTTCTGGTAAAGTGACCAAAACTGTCTTTCAAGTGATGAACGAAGACAAAACTAACGATGCATTTACATATTTAGGTAAAATGTAAGGCAACATAAACATTTGTTAAATCATTCCTCGTAACATTTTAAAGCCACAATTTACAGAACATCACACAAAGATATAACAAAAAAAATGTTTGATAACTAAACCTAAAAATAACAATTTAAATGTGATCCTGACTCGGAAACCCCAGCTACAATTCAGCGATTTTATTTAATTTGGAGATTTAGCCCGTCAAAGCAGTCATGACCAAAAAAATGACAAATGACATATAATTTGTGATTGTTACTGTAAATAATAAAAACTAAGCTTTATATACAATTCATTAAACGTTAATTTATAACAAGAATACCACTGAAATTAATGATTTTATAGACACTACGTTTTATTATTTAGCACAGAAATACTTGCTTACTTTGACTTTGATCATCTCTATTCACTTACTGTAGAAACACCTGATGATTCTCATATTATTAATTTCAGGAATCTCTTTTCTATCATTTGAAAGTGAACACCAACCATAATATTAAATCACAAGAAAGACAGTCGTGTCGGTGCAGATATTTTCAGTGTCATCACTGAAATTTTAAGAAACTGCTTAGGCTACCTGTTTTGTAGTTTAACTTTTAACAAGATAACCACCCTGTTTTAAATATTTTAAAACTTATGCCCATCGAAAAACATCCGTTTTTATGTTTAGTTTGATGAACTCCTAAATATGAGATGCAGAGCAGCACGTTCGGCTAAATTGCATGTGCCATTGCAGCAATCCAAAATTTGAAGAGTTTCGTTGCGAAACGAGATAACCACCGTTTTTTTTCAATTGTTCAGAAATCTTGTTTTTTGGTTGTGCATTCCAATTAATTTCAATTCAACTGCAGTTGGTTTGTTTTGATTTAAACCTTCATAACTTAAAAAATACAGCTAAGTAGCACCATAAAACAAAATAATAACATGATAACATAATAATAAACAAAAATGTTAAAAAATGGATTTATCTCGTTTTGCAACTAAACTCTTCATTTACAAACTTAAATTAGATCAGAATGTATGTTTATAATAAAGATATATATATATTTTTAAATAAAATTTGGTCAGAAGTAAAAGGGTGCAGAACAAATATGTGCAAAATGCCTGAAGTGCATGGAAACAAAACACAAGCCAAATAGATAAATCAGATAACCCAGAGTGATTTATAAATAAAATAAAATAAAGAAATTATTAAAAGAACGAAAGTATAGCCAGAATTGCCAGCTTTGTCTTTTAAATTTAGAAACAAAGAGGCAATGGTTTATTAACATAGAAACCTCTTATGGACGTGCAGTCCTGTCACAGGGGTTGTTGGATTTATTATTTTAAAAATATTTATTGAAAGCTGCTACTTCACATATTACTTGCATAGCATTATCATAATATGCTGTATATTAATATATTGGGAGAAAGCTGTTATATGTGAAAGATAATGTGTGATCCTTGAATGACACATCTCGAATCATAACACATTTGTGACGATTCGACTGTGAGATTGGTAGTCTAGTCAGGCTTCTCCTATCGATGCATCGAATCTTAGACAATTCGGAGTAACCCCTAATATAAATATAGTTTTAATAACTTTTACTCCGCGCCAAAACAATAACATAAATAACAAATAATAGATTCATGAGACCAAATACTGCTGGTTTGATCAACCCAAAACAAATAAAAAATATTGTTGACCATCAAACACAGATAGGCCTATCAGAGATCTATATCTGACCATACTGGCTGGGACAACTATAAATTTGGGTGGACAGTTTGTACAACATTGTAAAACTCCTTTGAAGCAATATTTACCATAAAAAGCATTTTATAAATACATTGATTTGAATGATGTATAGCTCCCCCTTAAAGTCTTCATCCATTAAGAGCAAATGTTTACCCTATATTATTTCTCTCTAATGCAGTTTTATTTCATACTGTATTGTATATATATTAAAACGTAAGACTTAATAGCTAATATTGTTATAAATGTTATGTTTTTTACCATGTATTTCCAGCATCTTTGACCTAGAAGTGGAAACATCGTCACATCAGAAATCATCTGTGTTTCTGTGACCTTCTGTAGAGTGAAGTGGAAATCTTCTGGTTCATTTATACTTCTGCTTTCTTTTTGAGATTTAATAATTACGTTTAATATTGAGTGATTTCTAGACTGAGCAGGTTTCAAACATTTCATTGACTGGCATTGTGTTATATCTGAAATCAGGATGTTTGTCACAATTGTCTTTAATCACATTAATTCTTTTAATTAATCCTAAACTATAAGTTTCATTCTGTCCTAACTGTGTCCATTCAATACATTTCTTTCAAATGCAAACTCTTCTGTTTCCTCTGAATGTTGTATACTGTAGATCTAGTCCCAAAATGAATTCATTTAGGTTTATGCGATTTAGTCCCAACTGTTTTAATCCCTTTTTTAAACAGTCAATATTAATGTCTTGTACTTTAAATACTTCTGCTGGCTGACAAAAAGTTTTATTTTTACATATATTCGATGATGTGATGGTAAAGACACATTTACTTGACATAAATTCCCTTATCTTATGGTCTTAAGACCCCACTTAGAATCAACATTCTACAGTTACACGGACAGAACCATCTAGTCTAACACATATGCCGGTATTATTCACACCCAAATTACAATACGTGAAAACTGTAACGTTCATAAGACATTCCTGTACACAAATAGAAATCTTACGCAAGATTCTGAATCTCCAATTGTATTAACTGCACGTACTCATACACATACCTGTACATACATTCACACAGAAATCTTACGCAAGATTCTGAATCTCCAACTGTATTGACTTCTGAGCATGTGCTAAGTTAACATAAAAATGTAAGACCCACCAGGTGTTTACATTAATTAATCTTTCAAAAGAATTCAGAATTTTCTATAGATGTTTAACAGTTCTTTCTGGTTCTCGAATCTGATTGGCTAAGAGCTCTTCCCAGGCATGTGATATTGTACTGATAACACCACAGTAACTTGTATCATTCTGCCACCACCTACTGGTCATTTTAGAATTAATGAGGTAGACTTCTTTAAACATGCGAGTCATTCGCTCACTTGACATATCTCTGACTGGAAAAAGGTGCTATCAAGGGGGTGCACACCAGACGCGCAGCTCAGCGTCGCACCGTTCTAAAAAAAATAACAAATTTCTTTCTATGAGTATACGCACACCAGCGCCGACAGGTGGCGCCTGTTCGCGCCGCCCAGCTACGACTCACGAAGATGCTCAAATCCCTGTTGCGCCACAGAGCGCCACTCACATAGTTTAACATTAAATAACATGATATTTGTCCCAAATCATTAACGATTAACATTGGCTGCTAATGTATATTTTGCATTTTGTAGTAGACGCTATCTGACGAAGCTCGCGCTATTTAATGTGCACTTCCGGTTTCCATTTTCCTGTTGGATGTTGCGGTACTGCGTGAGGTAAGCGATACGATCCTATATAAGCAGGTTCAAGCTCACCACGCCCTTGTTACGATCTCACACCCTTGGTACGATCTCAGTTCGTCCCCTCTATCTCCGTTGGGGTCTGCCCACTTTTCTTGCATTTTTCAAAGATTGCCAGTCTGGAGTCAGGCTCTGACCAGGGGTTTAGTTACTCTTATATAGTCATATTATTTACTATATCAGGTCAGACTGTGCTAACATGGACCTCTGGTTATAATTTGAGTTTTGTATTAAGTTGTATATGGGCGGTTGCATGGGGCTACATGGGTCATTCTACAGAAATGTAAATTTTTCTGTCCCTAGCCTTTACAGAAATATTACACTTGAAAAACACTTTAGGGTTACAATTTTTATATTTTAAAATGAAACAGTGTGTTATTTGAACAATTACAGCTTCTTGAGCCATCAAAGTAGCAATATTTGATTTTTATTAATTAATTAGAATTCCAAGCACCACAGAAGTGCGCGTCCCCACAGTCATGTACAGAGGGAAAATGCTTTATTTTGAGATCAAAACAGTGTTTTCTTCCATTTAAAATACAATCATGTGTCCATAACTATCAAATATATAAAAAAAAATATGTATACATTAAAAAACAAAATGCTAAATAAATATTATAAAATCTACAATGAAAGTAGTGGTCCCCTGGAGTTTACATTTACTCATTTAGCTGACGCTTTTACCCAAAGCAACTTACAATTGCTGTATATGTCATAAGTCACACACCTCTGGAGCAACTAGGGGTCTTGCTCAGGGACACAATGGCGTATCACAGTGGATTCGAACCCAGGTCTCTCACACTAAAGGCGTGTGTCTTAACCACTGCGCCATCACCACCCCGTTGTGTCACACCACCAGTTGTGTCACTGGTGTTACCGATTAACAAAAAAGCTCTTATTTTTAAATAAAAATCACACTGATGACATCACTTGACTTCCTTCTTTCACTTTCGTGGAGATCTATGAAGAGAAGCCGATGGTAAGTCCACTGTCTCTTTTCAGTTATCAGAAATCTTCTCATTTATCTCATGATTTCATATGAAGCTTTTAGTTTAAGTCACTGGTATGATTGTTTGGGAATTGCAAAAAACTAGAATACAAATGGATTAAACTACTTAATTTAGTGAGTATACAATGATTGACAACATGTGGTTTGATACTTTTTGCAGCAGCAATTTTGTAAAATGCCGTTTTCATGAAAATTGTCAGTGGTGTTACTGTCACTGGTGTTACCTTCCTTGTGGGTAACACCAGTAAAGATCAGTAACACCAGTGACTGGTGATTATTTGTTGTGTCACTGGTGTTACTGTGTTTTTTTATTTCACATTAAATAAAATCTTTCACATGTGACATGATGATCATTTTAAATTAATTGAATTCTGCTACACTTAAGAATTAAGCTTTAAAGCTGAAAAAAGTAAATAAATTTTATAAACACCTTAAATATTGCTAATGAAGTAAGGTAACACCAGTGACAAATGGTCTATGCAGTCTTTAAGTACATGCAAAAAAAAAAAAATCATTAAGCTGTCATTTATGTGTACCTATATAGTCAAAGAGTAATCTAATAATGTGGTATGTAGACTTTCTGTAGACATTTTGTAGACATTTCTTTCGGTATGTAGAATGACCCACATGGGGACCTTTTAGCAAGAGATGGCAGGAGCGGCATTGATAGACTGCTTTAGCCACAACTTTTGGGACGATCGAGGCTGTGTTCGGAACCCGCACAATGGACCGATACCACATTGGTAACTGGATGAACAACTCAATATCGGCTAAAGAGGTAAGGCAGAATAACCAAACATTTATCTAAATTTCACAATTATCAAAGATAACTATCTATTTGATTCATAATTACAAATAACAATATTTTATCTTTTACAAATCAGATAAAATAATTTAAACTACGTAACGTTAAAACATCATTGGTAAGCGCCAGAAAATACAGAATGCGCAAGGACCCTTTGTCATGCTGATTGGTTTCCGCCATTGGGCCAATTAACGGTTTTCTCCTTACACCAACAATTCGTTAAAATTCTCTATGCCTTGGGCCTTTTAACTCCAACAGTTAAGAACTGCCTTCAATCATTCATACATTTACATCACTCTCCTCTTTGATCACAATATCTTCTTAATTTATCAAATGACTCAGACTGACTTGCCCAAATTCTCCTCTCACATGCAAACACATTTACAGTTGCAGTTTAAATCATCCAACATTACTTTTCTATTGTTCATATTTGTTATATGTTGTACAATTGTCCATGGAATTTGGTGATGAACTCCAGTCACTTTTATTCCTGTTAAGTAATTAATGCCCTGCCCTTGGATTTTTAAGGCATTACTAATGTTCTTTTAATCAGGTACGTAACTTGACTGGCATTATAAACTTGTTATATTTAGCCTTGTCTGCTCAGAACAAAACCACAGTAAGTGAAGCTGACCTATTTCATCTTGTTCACCATCATTCATTTGCACAGTCAACATGCAGCAAGGAAGGATAAGCTTCATTTTCTGTAAGTATGTTCATACGTTTTTAAAGAAAAACTATTTTGCTATAGATATGAGCAGTGAAATACATACTTTGTTGTTAATAAAAGTTGTTTTTTTACAGTGTTGGTGCTACTTTGTCAATGTGGTAAGGATTGATTTTTATGTGTGCTCAAAAAACAATTGTACAAAAATTTTAAGTCATAGTGTGTGAACATTTAAATTACATACATACATTTACTCATTTAGCAAAAGCTTTTATCCAAAGACAACAATAAAGCACACAAAGTTTATTAAAGGAGCTAAAATAATACATACTATGTAATTGGTTTTGTCTGTGGATTATTCAAGTGTTGATTGAAATCTAGCATATTCTGTTTCTTACTTTGATGTAAATGTGTATAAATAACTGTTTGTCTCTCTAGGTGTCAAAGCCGTGGACCTCACCACCTGTGAAGGAGACACAGCTCGACTCATCTGTGGTGAGTTCTGTTTTATTCGGTTGTTGCCATTTCATGATTACTGTATATTTGTGTGTGTGTGTGTGTGTGTGTGTGTGTGTGTGTGTTCAGATGTGAATGCAAGCTTATAGTCAAGCATTTAAAATGAAAACTATAGTAAATGTAACACTGTGTTACTACTCTTTAGATGCTGTTTTCTTTCTTTTCTAAGATTTAACATCACGGGTAATTGCCTGTGAATCAGACACTGCCAGTCTTCATTGTGGTGAGTTCTCCAGATTTTATTAAAACACTGAATTTGCACAGAATAAAAGTATATATAACCTCTATAATGTGACTTATCAACAGACCAGGGACGCATTAAAGTGATTTCAGCCAATTATGGACGTACAAACAGCACAACCTGCTCCAGTGGAAAACCAGCCAACCAGGTCTCAAATATTCAGTGCACACATAGTTCATCCCTCAGTCGGTAAGAACCACGTGAACATTATAACAGCTTAAAGGACATTGATATGTTTTCTTTAAGTTTTTTTTTTTACTTCAGTGTTTCCCATACATAGATTTATTTGTGGTGGCCCACCACAGAATCAACACTGGCCCCCACAAATAGAATTTTCACGATTCCCATTTACATTTTTATTTCACTTTTTAAAACAGCTTAATTCAGCTTAAAATATAATTTGATATATAATATAGATCAAATACAGATACAGATCAAAGAGTAGAAGTGAAACATATTTCAGGTGCCAACACTAGATCAAACGCAAACACGACATGATGACATCACATATATGCTAATTAGCGGGTGACATCATCACCACCACAGTCTCTCAAAATCCGGTGGGAAACACTATTTATTATTTTTGTGTGTTGACAGCTGTGATGGACAAAAAGAATGTTCCGTTTCTGCGAGTAGCACAGTTTTTGGTGATCCATGTGTAGGAACTTACAAATATCTGGATGTGTCCTACATCTGTATACCATTAGGTAAGTTAAAGCTGCCGTCGGCAACTCTGGAGGATTAGGATGATTTCGACTGTTTACAATTTTCATGCCCCTCCCACACAACCACCGAGCAACCTCCCTTCGAGCTCGTCCTTGGCAAGCATACTTAACACTCAGAAATACAATCAATGATTGATAAAACACAATTACCTGTCGAGAAGAATGTGGCAAGCTCTGCATCCAGCTTGAACCCTTTAAAATCTCAGATTCCTCCACCTTTCAAATGCCGGACCGATATTGATCCTAGTTTTATTAAGGGCACGGTCACTTTCTATCTTTGTTTCCTTGGTTGTTCTCTTAGCTCTGGTATTTAACCAAGGAATCGTAAGTTTGTTAGTGAATGATCTCCACCATCAAGCTGCGTTCAATCCAACACACCCGTGAACTTCAGGTGGATGCATGTGATATTAAGCCGAAAGTAGGGACGTCCGCGTATGCGTGCCGTCCGCATGACGTCATTTTCGTCATCAGGAGGTCCAGGTCGACGCCAAAATTTGCAGCCCAAAATTTGAAGCCCACAATTTGAGGCCGCGCGGACAGTGCGCATACAGTCCGCGTACAACAGCGCATGCGCATGAAAATATTTAGACAGGACACTTCACTACAAACACTTATACAAAGGAAATAGACACACTGTAAAAAATACTTTGCTGCCTTAAAAATTTTTGTTGAATCAACTCAGATTTACAAGTTATTTCAACTTACTATTATTTATCTTGACTAGAGATGAGTTGTTATAACTACAGGTGAGTTAAAAGTCAACTTATAAAATTAACTACTATATTTTATAAGTCGTGACAACTCATCTTTGTTGACAGGACAGTAGTTGGATAGGAGTTGATTTAACAAAAAATTTTAAGGCAGCAAAGTATTTTTTACAGTGCAGCATTTGCACACACACTATCGTTTTTCTTCTTTAATTTTACTTCTTTCAAGAACAGAAAGCTACTTTTCTTCACATATCCTAATGTTTTAATGTACTGTAAATGTCGCAAAATCAGTGCTGCCCTGACGGCCTGGTAGAGTAATAATTTGAATGAGAAATAATTTGTATTGCGTATAGTGTCGAACGCAGCCATTCGTGTGGAGCCGCAGGGAGTATACTTGGAAAGCGCGCGAGCCAGACACGGACGCGGAAAAAAGGTACCCCGGCCTTTAGGCTTGTTCAGCTTCATGACAGCAAACGTAAAAATCCCGCGAGAGCGGTTTAAAAGCAAACTCCTCCTTTCGCGAATCGCTCTTGCGGTACTTTGACGTCATCCTGCTGTCGATTCTTGCGGCGCCGCATGAAGTCGAACAAGCCTAATGTAACGCACGCAAGGGGGGAGGATCTGTGGTGCGTGCAGGAACTGTGATTGACAGGCAGAGTTTACACAGCCCTGCGCTGATTGGACCAGATGAACCGGGAGCGGTGAATTTTTGCAAACCAAATAACAGGCTCTAGAAGGAGCTAGAAGCGCGGATTTTTTTCTTAAACAGTCTAATTTACGTTGTTCTATCGGAGCATAGTGTTGGTTTCAGTAAATATGATCAAAAATATTTTAATCTCATTTAAAAAGTGTTTAACTTCATCTGCATGAATGGCTGTTTGTCTCTCTATAGGGGCAATAATACAGAAACAGAGTTCTTGTGAGGGAGACACAATCAGTATCAACTGTAGTAAGTTATAATTGATCTGAATATGAAAAGTTTGGTTCCAAAACCAGCTAAATGTAATTAAAAAAAAAACATTTTTATTATTGTGTTATGTTTTTATTGTGTTTTTGTGTGCTACTTAGCTGTATTTTTTGTTATTAAGGCTTAAATCAAAACATACCTACTGGAATTGATTGGAAAGAATATCAATTTTTTTTAGAAAAGTTGTCTGGTGTTGGAAACAAACTCTTCATATCCATCCAAGCATTTTTACCACATCAATCACAAAAACTCTTAAGATTTCTTGTGGATTATTTAAAACAATTGAGATCATTTTCATGAGTAATGCTACTTTTTGTCAACAGACAAAATGATAATTAAAGTGGTTTCTGCCAATTATGGGCGAACAAACAGTGCCACCTGCTCTACTGGAAGACCAGCTGACCAGATCTCAAATGTTCAGTGCACTCAGAGTTCATCCCTAAATGTGCTGGCCACTCAGTAAGATCACTGTTAACATCATTATTTGGACATCAAAAAATATTTATTTATTTATTTGATTTTATTTACAGGTGTGATGGAGCACACACTTGTTCCGTGTCTACGAATAACACAGTTTTTGGTGATCCCTGTGTAGGAACCTACAAATACTTGAAAGTGTCCTACATTTGTCACCCAAGTAAGTTAATATTTTTATCCTGTTATATACGTGCACATTACAGATCCTTCATTCTAGACTTAACTAGTTTATGTATACCGTCTCGGTTACGTATGTGACTGATGTATTGGGAACGCACGTCCCGGGACCAATCTGCTTCGAGCAACTTTCAATGGGCCAATGAACATTGGCATGCAGTATTTGCATCTGCTGGCGCCGCCCTGCCGCACGAGTACAAAATGAAAGGCACATGCAATGCATAATCAGCTATTTCCGCTGAGAAAGCAGATCATCTAGTGCCCGGCCAACGTCAGCAATCTCGCAGCAAGGCCGTGGCGACAGGACGGGATGTGACGACTCTGTTCCCTTGCTTCAGGGAATTAAATGATGGATAAATGTTCAACATGTTTAGTCCTGCATGAGGCCATAAAATATTGTTTCCTTGTCTTATTGTTCACACACAAACACTTGTGTAATATACGTTTTATCAACAGACAATCACATTATAAAAGTGTCTGCAGCCAATTATGGGCGTACGAACAGTGAAACCTGCTCTACTGGACGACCAGCTAACCAGCTCTCAAATGATCAGTGCTCTCAGAATTCAACCCTAAGTGTGCTGAACACTCAGTAAGAACACTGTAACTACAACTTACGGGACATTAAAATGATTGCCTTTAGTCTTTTAAAATGTGCTTTAATTCTGTGTCTTAACAGATGTAATGGAAAACAGGATTGTTCCATTCCTGCAACCAACTCAGTTTTCGATGATCCCTGTATAGGAACCTACAAATACCTGGATGTGTCCTACACGTGTGGCCCAAGTAAGTAGCTGTTATATAGTTGCGTGTCCATTCACAAACTGAAATTGTGAATTGAAATATATCCAATTAAAACGTTTATATGTCATATACAGTTTTTCAGGCTATTTGAAAGAAGAATATAGCACAAAACTGCAACAGAAGCCGTTTTAGCATTTACACGTCACCTCACTGATGTGAATACAAGTCACGTAAACATTCTTTAAAAATGTGATATGTCCTATAACCTGCCAGGGACACCTAATATGAATGCTTTCAAGTATAAGGGGCTTTCTTGCCATTAATGGTTGGTTAACACACCTGCTTCTCCTTCAAATAAAACTAATAGCTAGTGTGATGGCTGCAATATACATAAACCTACCATCATACATCGCTTATTGTTATTGTAAGAGGAGAAATTTAGTTTTTTGTTCCATAACATCGATTAAATGAAAACACACTGTAAAAATTTGCTGTAATTATGCAGCTGGTTGCCAGCAACTTACTGTAGAAGATAAAGATTGTAAATGTTTCATGTTCATTAAACTTTGAACAAACTCTTGCCAGTAAATAACATAAATGTAAAATCTACATTAGGTTACTGGCAGCTAGTTGCCGGAAATACCCAGTAATACTGTAACTTCTACAGAATTTTTTTTACAGTGCAGGGTTATTTCACAATGGTGTGTTATCAACAAATTGCAAAATATCAACAAGTCTGTAATGGAAACAAGGCTTACCACTAGGGCTGTCACGATTATAAATTTTGTCTGACAGTTAATTGGCTAATAAATTGCGTCAATTGTCTGTTTTAGGGCTAGTAGGACATTTAATTATCAATTCTACATAAATGTTTTGCAAGGTTTAAATATTAATACACATAACACATATTTAAAAGTAGGCTTAATTATTTAATGAAAATATCTCAAAAACTAAAAATTCTTCATAAGAAATAAACACAATAAAGTGTCTGAAAAATAACTGAAAATAAAAATGCAATCAAAATAAACTGACTATACCAGAACAGGCTTTAAATAGTAGCCAATCCAATACTAAGCTCATATTAGTACTGGTGTCTAATGTCTGTAGTGCCTGCAAAAAAATCAATTTCTTACAGATCCTTAAGAATAGCATCCTCCACTTCCCTAAATTTGTAATTGCTGTTTTGGAAATGTATGTTTTATTTGGCAGTTCATACTGCTTATCAAAGTTTGCAGCTCCCCCTTATGTTTTATAAAGAGATGTGCAATCATTGCGGTGATCTGAAATCATCGAAATGAGGTCAAACAATTGCGATGAGGCGATTATTTAGTCATTGTAACAGCCCTATTTCCCACATACAAAAGTTTTTGTTAAAATGGTGATCTATATCTGACCATACTGGCTGGGACAACTATAAATGTAGGTGGACAGTTTGTACAGCACTGTAATATGAAGCAATATGATTCATAACAAGCACTTTATAAATGCTTGTTGAGTAATGTATAGCTCCCCCTTAAAGTCTTCAACCATTAAAGGTGCAGTGTATAAATTTTAGCGGCATCTAGTGGTGAGGTTGCGAAATGCAACCAACCGTGTAGTCCACTGCTCACCCCTTGCTTTTGAAACACATAGAGAATTAATCAAAAATGTTAATCGTCAGAGACAACTTAGTAAAAAAAATTGTCTGTTAAGGGCTTCTGTAGAAAAATTGCGGCACAAAATGGCGACTTCCATGTCAGGGGACCCTCTTTGTACGTACATAAAAGGTCTCGTTCTAAGGTAATAAACACACAAATGGTTCATTATGAAAGGTCTTTGTACACCCCTGATAATATAGTTTTGTATATTATTTTGCATTTCTGTCAAGAGATCCTTCTAAAAATTACACACTGCACCTTTAAGATCAAATGTCTACCTCATATGTGTTTCTCTCTAATGCTGTTTTATTTCATAGATTATTGTATATACATATTATTGCCTTTATAGTAGAGTTCATAGCAAATATTGTTATACATTTTATGATCTTTTACTATGTAGGCCCAGTCTGTTTGGCCTAGAAGTGAAAACATCGACAAATCAGAAATCATCTCCATTTCTGTGACCTTCTTTAGAGTGAGGTGGAAATCTTCTGGTTCATTTATTCCTCTGTTTTCTTCATAAGATTTAATAATCAGATTTAATAAATAGTAATTTTCCTGAATTTTGGTGTAAGGTTCATTCTGTCCTAATGTAACCAACAGTGTCTGTTCAATAAATTGTTTATAAATGCAAACTCTTCTCTGTGTTTCCTCTGAAATGTTGTATAGATTCGTGGTTAACTACCCCATATCCTGAAGATCTACCCTAGGCTGCGTCTAAAAACTTAGGCAGCTGACTTCTCACTAAAAATGCAATAAAAAGGTGTAAAAAGTGAAAATATACATTTATTTACACAAAATTTGCCACTTTCCTGGCCGCTATTTTATTTTTTTCAAACTCGACCAGGCTCGACCAATCACATTCCCCATGCAGCTGGACTGGAATCAGTGCTTCAAGAACCACTACGCACAGACGCATGCAAGACCTGAGTTTCAGCTGTCGCATTCCTTGTTTCAAGCCACTCTTGAACAACAGACAGCGTCAGAAGCCCCCCCCCCCACACACACACACATTCTGGTTTCCATGTTTTGTGGGGACATTCCATAGACGTAATGCATTTTATACCATACAAACTGTATATTCTATTCCCCTTACCTACCCCAGTCCCTAACCCCAACCATCACAGAAACCCTTCTACTACTTCACATTTTCAAGAAACATTATTCTGTTTGATTTATAAGCTTGTTTCCTCATGGGGACATCAAAATGTCCCCACAAGGTCACAAAAACACTGGTATTCCTATTTTTGTGGAGACAATTGGTCCCCACAATGTGATAATTACCAGGTACACACACACAAGGTAAAATTGCCTAATCCAGTACGGTGCAACAAAGTTGACCAATATACTGGATTATTATTATGACATCCTACTATGGAAGTCAATGGTTTCCCCTAGCTGTGTGCTTATCATCATTTAGCAAAATGTATTTTTTTTGTCTTCATGAGAAAAAATAAATTCATACAGGCCTAAAACACCATGAGGGTGAGGAAATGGTACAATATTTATTTTTGGGTCCCTATCCCTTTAATATGCTCTTGTGTTTTATGTGCTATGGATTGTATGTGTTGGCTGGTCATATTGCCTATTTCATTGCTAAAAAACATTTGGAATAATAAAAATGTGTTTGCATGGTTTATGATTAAAAAAACACATTTTCCAAATACCGTACATTTTTCTAGCTCCAGATAACTAGGGCTGGGTATTGGCAAGGGCCTCACGATACAATACATATCACGGTACATGATGCAATGTATCGCAATACGATACAATATGTTGCATGTTGCGATACATTGCAATAGTTTTTCTTCTTTTAGTAAAAATGTAAAAATAAAACTTTTTTTAATGCCACAAAGTGCTTCCACACGTCGGCTTTGAAAGCTGCAGGCCTTTTTAAATTTTCTGTCATTTTCTCACTCCCACTAACTTCTGAGACATTGGCCGAATGGCTGTACAGTATATGACAGACAACTGGACAGCGACAACTACAGCGGTGGCGGAGGAGGTTGTTTGATGCACAAAGATTTGCGCACAATGCTAACAGGAGTTAACTTACAAGCTGTGAGTCTGAAGTGGGAGGAATTGTGACATATTTTACAAAAAGCATGGGAATTGTTGATGCTGCTTCGCAATAAGAAATTAAATCCCTTCGTAAACTATGTTTTGTTTTTAGCACCCCCTGAGCTTTTTTTTTTTATTAATAGTGATGCTTGAGTCAACTTCCCCCGCAGATATTAACAGAGCAATCGAGTTGTAGTTTCCAGGCTAAGCTCAAAAATAGGTTTACAATCGTATGATGTGTCTATTGTGTGAGTAGGATGCGTTACAAGATCTGGCAACTGGACAACCTTCATATATAATATACAGTGGGGCAAAAAAGTATTTAGTCAGCCACCAATTGTTCAAGCTCTCACACTCAAAAAGATGAGAGAGGCCTGCAATCTCCGTCAAAGGCACACGTCAACCATGAGAGACAAAATGAGAAAAAAAAATCCAGAAAATCACACTGTCTGACCCTCCAAGAATCCACTTGCAAATCATGGTGAAAAATAAGTATTTGGTCAACAACAAAAGTTTATGTCAATACTTTGTTATATACCCTTTGTTGGCAATGACAGAGATCAAACGTTTTCTGTAAGTCTCCACAAGGTTTTTACATATTGTTGCTGGTAGTTTGGCCCATTCCTCCATGCAGATCTCCTCTAGAGCAGTGATGTTTTAGGGCTGTCGCTGGGCAACTCAGATTTTCAACTCCCTTCTATGGGGTTGAGATCTGGAGACTGGCTAGGCCACTCCAGGACCTTGAAATTATTCTTACGAAACCACTCCTTCTTTGCCCGGGCGGTATGTTTGGGATCACTGCCATACTGAAAGATCCAGCCACGTTTCATCTTCAATGCCCTATCTGACGAAAGGAGGTTTTGAGTCAAAATCTCACGATACATGGCCCCATTCATTCTTTCCTTAACTCGGATCAGTCGTCCTGGTCCCTTTGCAGAAAAACAGCCCCAAAGCATGAGGTTTCCACCCCCATGCTTCACAGTAGGTATGGTGTTCTTTGGATGCAACTCAGCATCTTTCTCCTCCAAACACAAAAAGTTGAGTTTCTACCTAGAAGTTATGTTTTGGTTTCATCTGACCATATGACATTCTCCCACTCTTCTTCTGGATCATCCAAATGCTCTCTAGCAAACTTCAGACGGGTCCGGACATGTACTGGCTTAAGCAGGTGGACACATCTGGCACTGCAGGAATTGAGTCCCTGGCTGCATAGTGTGTTACTGATGGTAGCCTTTGTTACTTTGGTCCCAGCTCTCTGCAGGTCATTCACTAGGTCCCCCCATGTGGTTCTGGGATTTTTGCTCACCATTCTGGTGATAATTTTTACCCTACGGGATGAGATCTTGCGTGGAGCCCCAGATCGAGGGAGATTATCAGTGTTCTTGTATGTCTTACATTTTCTAATAATTGCTCTCACAATTGATTTCTTCACACCAAGCTGCTTACCTATTGCAGATTCAGTCTTCCCAGCCTGGTGCAGGTCTACAATTTTGTTTCTGGTGTCCTTTGACAGCTCTTTGGTCTTGGCCATAGTTGAGTTTGCATTCTGACTGTTTTAGGTTGTGGACAGGTGTCTTTTATACTGCTAACAAGTTCAAACAGGTGCCATTAATACAGGTAACAAGTGGAGGACAGAGGATCCTCTTAAAGAAGAAGTTACAGGTCTGTGAGAGAAAGAAATCTTGCTTTTTTGTTATTGACCAAATACTTATTTTCCACCATAAACCGCAAATAAATTCTTAAAAAATCAGACAATGTGATCCTCTGGATCCCTTTCCCCATTCTGTCTCTCATAGTTGAAGTGTACCCATGACGAAAACCACAGGCCTCTCCCATCCCTTCAAGCGGGAGAACCTGCACAATTGGTGGTTGACTAAATACTTTTTTGCCCCACTGTATTCCTGTGATTATTCATGTAAGGGCCGTTCAAATTACATTAGTTTTCAGAGAGAATTAACAAAACAGAAGAGGGCAGGAGATAGGAGACTCCCAGGACAAACGGCAGTGTTGACAGGTGTGCACCAAAAAAGGTTTTGAAAACACAGCTAAAATGTTACGTTGAGGTTTATGCGATTTAGTTCCACTCATATTAATACATTTATATCATAATATAAAGACAACATTAATGTCTTGTGCTTTTAAAATGGAGACCATCTGCACAGTTATTCCATTTAAACATATGCCAACATGGGAAGAAGTGATTTTACTGTATACTATATACTGCTGTCAAATGTACAATGTGTGCAGAATAAACAATACAATCGAGTAATAGTATGTGGCCACTTCCAACTTAATCTCCATTGTCTTTTTTATTATTATAAAATGCAACACAGAAAATGACTTTATTTACATGCGCTTAATAACAAAGGGAAAACAAACCAAAACAGAAAAAAAAATTATAATAATAATAATAAAGGGGTAACAGAACTGTTTAATTGGAGTGCAAAGTGCATGAACATATGTATCTGGGTTATTTTGTGTGCAATATGTGCAGATTTGTGAGTTGAAACCCATTTTAAACCATTTCCATCCAGTTAGGTGTAATCTATGGAGTGCTTTATATTATACTGTATTAGTTGCAGGTTGGCATTTTTGGTCATCAAGTAAATATTTTTGCATATTTGAGTCCAGAAATCGAGATCAGGAGTAATGGATAAATCTGATTACCGTCTAGTATTAGGTAAGCTTAATGTATTGTCTGATTTTAATATTATTCTGTATATTTTTGAGAGTAATTTTTTAGGGACGGATATATTAATTAATTCTGCAATTAATGGTGAGAGATCTTGACTGGATAGATTACTTTATTTGTAAAAAAAAAAAAAAATTACTCCTGACGCTGTATTTCTAGTAAGATATGCTGTAGTTGTGTGATGCCCTTTTCTGCCCATGTGTAGAAGTTAAGTGGCTTCTTGTTAATAGTGAAATCTGGGTTTTTCCAAATGGGGGTGTATTTAGATGGCAATTTTTTCATTGTAGTGTTCAAACACCTTGTAAAATGGATTTTGCTTAATATGTGACCTTAAAAGAATTTGTAAATATGTAAATTGTGCTTTATGAAAACTAGGTTTAGGGCCGGTTTGGTAACCAACTGACAGATGGTCTTTATCTAGTTTTGTCAGCTCATTTATTCCAGAACAAAACCTGTTTAGTGAAGCTGAGCTATTTCATCTTGTTCAGCATCATTCATCTGCACAGTCAACATGCAAGAAAGGCTGAGCTTAATTTTTGGTAAGTATGTGTCACGGAGTAACTTTGGGCGGAACCAAAAATGAGAGAAGAGGTTCCGCCCGGACGGAAGTCGACAAACACCGGCACTTCCGGGTATCCCCGGGGGAAGCCCCAAAATCACTGAAACCTGCAACAGGTGTGGGAAATGACGCAGCGATCGCTGATTGGATGAATCGGAGGGTGAGGAGGAGTATATAAAGAGTGTGGCAATGCAGGAAGAGAGGATGATTTTCGGTGAACTCACTCTCGCCAAAGGCGAAGGGTTTGACTTCGGGGCGGGTTCCTTTCCGCCAAAGCGGACCAAACCACACACACCCTTGTGAAGAGTCGGAAGCACCGCTGATCCGGGGATCCCTGGAATGCGAGTGGAGACAGTGCGGGGCTAGAAAAGACGAAAGTAAGGATGTGTTGTTGTTGATGAAGAGACGCCATGAGTGAGTAAACAGAACACAATTTGGGGGAACAATTGCGACGAGCGAGCGGTGAGCCAAAACCCGGAAGTGGAGTGAAAACAGGTCGAAGCTCTTGTGAAAATGTGAAAAGCACGGAGAAAGAGGACGACGACAAATGGCACGGAGGTGAGAGAAATCATATGTGGAAGAAATAATACTTGCCGGTTGGGTGTGTGTCACACCGAAGGATTACCTGGATTACACGCTTGGGTGAAGCTCCCACTGTAGCTCTGCATGTGGTGAGGACCTGCGAAAGAAGGAAAGACAAAGGGAGAGAGTATTAACATGGGCACAGTGAGTACCGAAGTCTTTACATCATTGATGTTGGATGCAAGTAAGATTGTGGAATAACCATCTGTTATTTACCCGGCCCCGCCGTTCATACTGAGGTGGGCGGGCGAGCCGAAGTCGAATTAGCCGGCGTTATTTACGGGACTACAACGACCCGGGAAGGACATGGTTCGGGCAGTGTATCGAAGTCTCCAGTTGGGGCGAGTCTCGACTGGGCGAACAGTGTGGACCTTCTTCAATTCACCGAAGTGTGTGCTGTGCCGTGGGTGAGTCTGTCTGTGACGTGTGTGCACCTGAAGCTTTGCAGTGTCGTGCCGTGTCCCTTGTTGTCTGCACTTATCCCCAGGTACAGAAGGCCCCGTGAAGGTGAACGTGAGCTACCGCAACAGTGGTCCCCCAACCTCTATCACTGCCCGGTGGATGGTGTCGTCAAGTGAGGTACTGTGCCCAGTGTTACAGATAATCACATACTGTCGAAAGGGACGTCGTGAGTGTATACGAAGAACTAACTGCTGTGTGTGTATACCCCGTGGTGGCTGTGTGATCTGAGCTGTCCACCCCCAAGGTCTAGATCTTCACCAGCCTCTAAGAGGAAGGGAAGAGGACGTGTCCGCTACGGGGACGGACGTGGGTCGGCTACTTCACCCCTAAGCCACTGTCGTGACGCCGGTAACAAACTCCTCTCTTTCACCTGTGCCACCGAGTCTAGAGGTGATGTATGATTTCGAGTCTTTATCATAGTCCAAGATACTTACCTGTAAACCGAAAAAGAGCCTGTGATCGCCAGTGATACTTACCACACCCCCTAGCTAAAGCTATACTCACCTCGAAGAACCTGTAAACCGAACAAAGAGTCTGTGTTAGTCGGTGCTACTTACTGCACCCCTAGCTAAAGCTATACTCCCTTCGAAGAACCTGTATATTGAATAAAGAGCCTGTGATCGGCAGTGACACTTACCACACCCCTAGCTAAAGCTATACTCACCTCGAAGAACCTGTTTACCGAATTCAGAGTCTGTGATCATTGGAGATACTATTCGCAGTCCTAGCTAACGCCATACTCACCTGGAGAAACGGGTGCGAGGAATTGAGACCTTGTGATTGTTCGAAATACTTACCTGTGTACCCAGTTAGGATCACACTCGCCTTGAGAAACCTGTAAGAGGAACAGAGAGCCTGCGCTTAACAGGGACCCCTACCTGTAGTTTAACGGAAGAGCCATACTTACCCACATCGTGTTCCAGCTATACTCACCCCGAGGCCATTGGAGTCAAGGGTCCGTTGGGTGTCTGCGTGGAGTGGATTGAGTGAACGTGCCTCTGTGAGACTCAGGTAGTTACTTCCTGCCCCCCCCCCCATACTCATTGTGTGTTTCTGATTTCTGCCTTCAGGAGAAGTGAAGGGCGCCACGGGAGCAATTTACACCACAGGAAGTGGACAGGGACGAAGGAGCTCCGTCCTGTGCTTTCCCTGAGAGCACTTACCTGGCTGGCTTCCCTTCCCCCATTCTCTGGACCCCCGTCGTCTCCTGGAGGAGAAAGAGAGAGAAAGTTATTTTAAATTCCCCTTCCCCACTCCCAACTTATTTTAACTAATTTAATAAAGATTGTTACTATTTTACTTATCTTATTCGTGTGTCTGGTCATTGGGGTGCTTTGGGGACCTCCTCGAGGTGGAACTTAAGGAGAGGCGTGACTCACAAAGTCTGTGGTCCGCCTCGGCCTGTGACATATGTTAATATGTTTTTTTTTTAAATACTTTGCTATAGATATGAGCAGTAAAATTGATACTTTTGTTATAGTTTTACTTTATTTACTTTATTTTTCAGTGCTAGTATACTTTGTCGGCGTAGTAAGATTTTTATGTTTGTGTAAAAAACGAATCTAAAATTTATGAACATTTTAATTACATTTACATTTACTAATTTAGCAAAAAAAAAAAAAAAATTCAAAGACTTACAAATGAGGACACATTACCAGGAAGTGGTCAACAAAAAAATTATTAAAGGAGCTAAAATAATACATACTATGTATGTTGTAATTGCTTATGTTTGTGGGATATTCAAGTGCCGATTAAAATCTAGCATATTCTGTTTCTTGAATATTGGTGGTTGTAGTACATCATGTAGTACAAACATAAATAAAACACGTATGCAGCCTATGCGACCTCCGGAGGCTGCAGCCTTCGGATTAAGAAACTGAGCACTATAGTTTTAGTTGTGAAATACCGACACCTGCTGGAGACTGCCACACAGACACAGATGTACTCTTTTGAATGTGTTTTCTGCCAATTTTACAAAAATGAATTAGATAAAATGAAAATTAAAACCAGATTTACTATTTCATTATAGAAAATGTATGCAATATATGTAACAAATAAGTTAACTTAGCCTACTTTCGCAAGTCATAAGCATATTACAACGATTTACAATTAACCAAGAATAATAGTCAACTTAAAGGGGCGGTTTCCCGGCAGGGTTTATGCTAGTCCCAGACTAAAATACATGTTTGAGTTCTCTTTAATTTAAAAACAACTTGTATTGACATATCTTAAAACTTATGATTGCCATTGTTTTGCCTCAAGATGTACATCAGTATGTTTTTTTGTAAGGTTTGTTTGTAAAAACAACGTAAATGTCCTAATATATTAAGGCCTAGTCCTGTATTAATCTAAACCCTGTCCAGGAAACATTGCAAATAATTTTTTTTTGTTTTTTTTATTGCAAAGAATGTACAGTTTATTAATACAATAAACACAAAATGTATAATTATTAATAGTCCTCACATTCCTCCATGAGCGATTGTTGACGATTTGTCAACAATTAAATTTTTATATCAAAAATACTGTATTTGTTAAAATTAGCTTATTCACAATAAACTAACACAAATAAACTATAAGCAGTGATATTAATTCAAAATAAAGATTAATACATGCTTTAAATTTTTATGTACTGTTTTATTTCATACTGTATTGTATATAAATTAATACCAAATACTTTAGACCCAATAGTTATACATGTTATGTTTTTTTACCATGTATTTCCAGCCTCTTTCAACTAGAAGTGGAAACATCAACACATCAGAAATCATCTGTGTTTCTGTGACCTTTTGTAGAGTGAAGTGGAAATATTGGTTCATTTATTCATTTGTTTTCTTTTTGAGATTTAATAATTACATTTAATATTAAGTGATTTCTAGATCAAACATTGTGTAATATCTGAAATCAGTGGATGTTTGTTACAGTTGTCTTTAATAATATTTATACCACGGGTCTGTCGAATGCTGCATTCTGATTGGCTGAGAAATGTTCTATGGGTGTTGATTATTTTTCTGTAAACCGCACACCTAATTTTTCAAATGTCTTAAAAATAGGCACCAGAGCAATGTTTGTGGTAACCGTGGTATAAGAGAAATAATTGACTCCGGTCCTTTGAATTATTTGAAAATAATGCACACCTTGGTGTGCATTATTTTCTTATAATTCAATGGCCCGTCGTTAATTATTCCTTACATATTCTTTTGATTCATCCTAAATTATGTGTTCAGTTTTATTCTGTCCTAACTGTGTCTGTTCAATAAATTTCTTTCAAATGCAAACTCTTCTGTTTCCTCTGAATGTTTTATACTGTAGATCTAGTCCAAAAATGAATACATTTTTTTAAATAATTTCCCCCATTTGATAACAAAGTGAGGTGTAACTTGTCTAAAAGTGGTACTGCCAGACACAGAGATCTGCTGAATGGATTCCAAAATGGTAAAAATCAAATGTTTAACTCTAGGGGAGCTCGATAAATTTCAAAAAAAGTGGAGTGACCCTTTCAACAGGCTTGTGATGTTGACTTAAAATGAGTCTAAAAAGTGTACAAATGAAATGATAAAGGGGATTAACGTTACCAGTTGAACAAACAATGCTACAAAAAGCTGATGAACTTTTGCTTGGAGTATTAGTTTAATGTCCCTCTACCGCAGGTGTTCCTGTAGCTCAATAGGTAATGTGATGCTTACAGTGCTATTAGAGGAAACAAATAGACTGACAGCACTTTGGATTAAAGGCTCTGCCAAAAGCATAAATGTAAATGAAGATCTGTGGTGAATTTTTAAATGCTACAGTGAGGTTAAATCAGAATAATTTTTTTTAAGTCAAGTGAACAGCATACAAAACTTTTTTAGTGTACTTCAGTGCATACAGAATGTGATGAACAATGTGTTAAATAATAGCCTGTCTTCGACCTATCAGATACAGTAAAAGCGATGATGTCACCTGGTGCCGATGTTCTGCTGGCTGCCAAAATTCAAGTGCCTCGATACATTGCATTTAGACTATAATTCCAGGACATCATTTACTTTACTACTATATTTCAGGTAAATCTGTAATCAAAGTAATCAATAAAGTAATCCAAAACACACCACAGGACTTGAGCTGATGCTTTGCCACACAGATCTGACTGAACTGAGCAACTTAAAATGAAGCCATTTAAGCTCATGAAAGGTTCTCCAGCAGAACTAAAGTTTTAAATGCTCATGCAACAGACACTTAAATTCAATAACAGCTTAAGTAATTTACTGTCAGCAGTCGTAAATAAAAAAAAACTGACCAAGGAAAAACACATATTGTGACCAATATTATCTTTCAACATATTTGGTATAGACGTAAACACGACTACACAACACACCACACAACAGGTCAAAATTAAGACCCCACTTAGAAACAACATTTTACAGTCACGAGGACAGACGAACCATCTAGTCTAACACATATGTCTAACGGTATCATTCACACCCAGATTACAAAATGTGAAAACTGTAACGTTCATAAGACATTCCTGTGCACAAATAGAAATGTTACGCAAGTTCGAAATCTCCAATTGTATTGACTGCACATACTCATACCTGTACACATATAGAAATCTTACACAAGATTCTGAAATTCCGAAGCTTTGCGAGATCCCGAAGCATAGATGTGACGAAACACTGATCCGAAGCGTGATTCAAAACACCCATGTCACGTGACTGTGACCAAACGAAGCCTCAAAGTGTTTCACTGCTGAGTCCTAGTATTCGAAACTAGAATTAGTACGTCCCAAATCGTAGTATGTTGAAATGAGTATCCCAAAGATACCCGGATGGTCTAGTTTGTAGTACCAGACCGGAGCAATCATGTAGCCTAATGATTTTTTTCACCAGCAGAGGGGGCCGCGAGCTACACTGATTACTTGGTCGCACATCACTGCTTTAGCGAAGAAGAATTTACTACGAGACACACGAGAAAGTGTCATCAAGTTATCATCAATCAAGTATCTGTTAGAATTTAAATTAATTAAATGTACATTCTAACATTATATGAAAACAGTCCAAGTTATCAGGTTTAAGATTAGGGATGCACGATATATCGGCCGACATATCGCTATCGGCCGATAACTACTTATTTTTAATATTATCGGTTATCGGTCTGATGGCAAAATTAGGCCGATAAATGAAAGCCGATAAATGATGGATTATTTTGGTTTGTTGAACCACTTCACTTGCTCATTGCTGGCCATGTGGAGTTTCGATTGGTGCTTTCTGTGACATAGCACGAAGATGACACGTGTTGCGGGCTTAAGAACAGTATGCTAGTCTAGCGCAAAGACAAGATGTCCGCAGTCTGCGAGTTTTTCGTTGTAAAAATAATATGAATATTTATCAGCCTATAGAAATTATCGGCCCTCAAATTTAAAGACTTATCGGTATCGGCCAAAATTTCCATATTGGTGCATCCCTATTTAAGATACTAACTACTCATGTTAAACTAAAGCAGTGCTTCTCAAATTGTGGGGCGCGACCCCCAGGGGGGGCTCGAAGCGCCACCAGGGGGGGCGCGCGAGTCCCCGGGGAAAATGTAAAGGAAGTGTTTTTTTTTCACCAAACAAGAGCACACATCACAGAGCAGGAGATAAGAAGTGTAGATAACAAACACCATGGAAAAATATTTAACAGGGATGAAAAGAAAGTCGGAGAGAGACGGAGATAATGAGGGAAACACGTTAAGCCTCCCGAAAGCTAAGACGAGGAAATATGACGAAGCGTATGTTGCGCTTGGCTTCACTGTGACTACGGTGGGGGACGAGGAAAGACCGGTATGTTTACTGTGTCTAAAAATGTTGGCAGCGGACAGTATGAAGCCAAATAAATTAAGGCGGCACTTACAGACATTACACCCCAAGTACGCTGATAAGCCGCTTGAGTTTTTTCATCGAAAACGTGCCGAATATTGCCGACAATCATCCCGCTTTTTAAATGCAACTTCAGTAAACCAGCGAGCACTGTTGGCATCATATAAGGTGGCGTACCAAATTGCTCAATGCAAAAAACCCCACTCCATAGCAGAGGAGCTGATACTGCCTGCTGCATTAGACATGGTCTCTGTCATGCTGGATGACGCAAGTGCTGTAAAATTAAAAACTATCCCTCTGTCCAATGACACTGTCGCCAGACGTATAGATGACATCGCTAATGATCTTAAAGAACAGCTGGTAGATAAACTAAAAGACAAACGTTTTGCTTTACAGTTCGATGAAGCAACTGACAGCAACAAAGACTGTTTGTTTATTGCTTATGTGCGTTTTGACATGACAAACTCCCTGTGTGAGGATCTACTTTTTTGTAAATATGTCAGAGACAGAGCCACAGCTGAAGAGCTATACAAAATACTGGACGGCTTCCTGACTGAGAATGGGCTTAAGTGGGAGAACTGCATTGGTGTTTGCAGTGATGGTGCACAGACCATGGCAGGGATGAGAAAAGGACTTCGGGCACTCATCAAGAAGGCATCACCTAATGCTGAGTGGACACACTGTGTAATACACAGAGAAGCACTGGCATCAAGGCACCTTTCCTCTGAATTAAGTGAGATTATGACTGACATTGTAGGTGTGGTCAATTTTATAAAGACCAGACCACTAAAAACAAGAGTCTTCTCTGCTATCTGTGAGGAGATGGGAGCTGAACATCAAGCTGTGCTGTTTCACAGTGAAGCAAGGTGGCTGTCACGAGGAAAAGTCTTGTCCCGAGTTTTTGAACTCAGAGAACAGATAAGATTGTTTTTGGAGCAGGAGAACAAGTATGACCTCGCAAAAAAATGTAGTGATGAGAACTTCCTGGCAAAACTGGCCTACATGAGTGACATATTTGGAAAGCTAAATTAACTAAATTTCAGCTTCAAGGGAAAGATAAACACCTGCCTCAGGTCACAGACAAGATCAGCTCTTTCACTCGAAAGCTTACAATGTGGGGCAGGCGACTTGATGAAGGAAATACTGATTCATTTGAGAACCTGCATGAATTTGTTGACACTAATGACTATGATGCCACCTCAGTGATTCCACATATTAAGGAGCATATTTCATCACTGATCGGATTCTTTAAAAAGTACTTCCCTGAAAACAGTTCCCAATATGACTGGGTGAGAGATCCTTTCAATTCACCAGCTCCACCTGGTTTCAGCTCTGCAGAGGAGGAACAGTTCATTGACATGTCGTCTGACTCCACATTGAGACTGAGCTTCACATCACAGACACTGAGTGAATTCTGGCTGAGTGTAGAGAGGCAGTATCCACTCTTAGGGCAGAGGGCCATGGGCATTCTACTACCTTTTGCAACATCTTATCTTTGAGACTGGCTTCTCTGCTGTTGCTGCACTGAAGACCAAGTACAGGTCCCAGCTAAACATTGAGCAGGAGCTAAGAGTTGCAGTGTCATGCTTCAAACCCCGCTTCGAAAAGCTGTGCACTGCAAAACGTGCTCATTGTAGCCATTAATCCTGACTTCCTCATTTTGATAAAAAAATCAGTTTTAATGTTTTAAAAACAAAATGTTTTATACATGTTTTATTAATTTTTAAGTGTTTTAAATATTGTGCTGCTGAGTTAATGTTCCTGATCAAAAAATGTTTACACTTTAAATAAGGATTGCTTTTATATGATGCACTTTAAGTCTTTTCTGTTACAGACTTTATAGATTGTGCTCCTGAGTTAATGTTCCTGATCAATTAGAATTTATTGTTATTTATTGATTACATTTTATTTTTCAGTATGAAATGGTGAAAAAATGTTTACACTTTAAATAAGGATTGCATTTTGTTTAATGCACTTTATGTCTTTTCTGTTACAGACTTTATATAGGACTATTGTGCTCCTGAGTTAATGTTCCTTATCAATTAGAATTTATTGTTATTTATTGATTATATTTTATTTTTCCAGTATGAAATGGTGAAAAAATGTTTACACTTTAAATAAGGATTGCATTTTGTTTAATGCACTTTATGTCTTTTCTGTTACAGACTTTATATAGGACTATTGTGCTCCTGAGTTAATGTTCCTTATCAATTAGAATTTATTGTTATTTATTGATTATATTTTATTTTTCCAGTATGAAATGGTCAAAAAATGTTTACACTTTAAATAAGGATTGATTTTTTATGCACTTTAAGTGTAGCCATTAATCCTGATTTCCTCATTTTGATAAAAAAAATCAGTTTTAATGTTTTAAAAACAAAATGTTTTATACATGTTTTATAAATTTTTAAGTGTTTTAAATATTGTGCTGCTGAGTTAATGTTCCTGATCAAAAAATGTTAACACTTTAAATAAGGATTGCTTTTTTATGATGCACTTTAAGTCTTTTCCGTTACAGACTTTATAGATTGTGCTCCTGAGTTAATGGGGGGGCGCGAAATGTTTTCTTCTTCCTAGGGGGGGGCGTGACAGAAAATAATTGAGAAGCACTGAACTAAAGTAATAAACCAATGAAGTGAACTGATCACAGCATGGTAACGTTACTGAGCACACTGAAAAAAAATGATTCATTGAATTTAATCAATTTTTTTAAGGTAAGTGGTTGCAATCAATTTATTTAAGCTACATTTAAACAAAAAAGATTAGTAAAGTAAAATGAAATATAAAACTTTTGTTTAAATGTAGCTTAAATAAATTGATTGTAACTACTTACCTTAAAAAAATTAATTAAATTCAATGAATCATTTTTTTCAGTGCATTTGTTGTGTGTAGGCTAACGTTAAATATCTTACATTTTGCATTATTCCTTCTGTACTTCACGTATACAGTGCTATGAAATCAGCTGAAGTAGTAGAAGTAATTTTTGATGAGGTAAGTCTCTGTGCATTGTTTAAAAAGGTGAAAAAAATATATTTTAAAATTACTTTCTTATAGTGTTTTTTTCTTGTTTTCAATCCAAATATCAAATATTCTTAAATCAGAATGCTTTTTCTTGATAGGCAAAATTACCTAGGAAAATAAGTCTAATTTTAGACCAAAAATATCAAATGTGTGCTTAAAACAAGCAAAATAAATAAATAATAAATCTGCCAACACTTAATTCAAGAAAAAATGTCTTACCCCATTGGCAGATTTTTTTGCATGTTTTAAGCACAAATTCACTTCAATTTATTATTTTTGTCTTAAAGCAAAAATTTTCAAGAAAATGCATCTTTATTTAAGAATATGTAGATATTTGTACTTAAAAAAAAAATACTATTAAGTAAAACTAAGAGGCAACCAAGTAAGTCATTTTTTGCAGTAAACCCACAACAATAAAAATAAGAAAACTTTAAAATAAGTTATGTCCCCATTTATAGATAACAACAAATGAGATTTTAATGATATTTTGACCATTGAACTAGGAAATGTCCCCGGTTTTCATTAAAAAATCTGGTCACCTTACACAAGATTATGAATCTCCAATTGTATTGATTGCACATACTCATACCTGTACACATATAAAAAATCTTACATAAGATTCCGAATCTCCGATTGTATTGATTGCACATACTCATACCTGTACTCATATAGAAATCTTACACAAGATTCTAAAACTCCAATTGTATTGATTGCACATACTCATACCTGTACACATATAGAAATCTTACACAAGATTCTGAATCTCCGATTGTATTGATTGCACATACTCATACCTGTACACATATAGAAATCTTACACAAGATTCTGAATCTCCGATTGTATTGATTGCACATACTCATACCTGTACACGCATACACACAGAAATCGTACACAAGCTTACACACTCCTGAACATGTGATAAGTTACCATAAACATTTTAGACCCACCAGGTGTTTACATTAATTAATCTTTCAAAAGAATTCAGAATTTTCTATAGATATTTATACAACAGTTCTTTCTGGTTCTCGAATCTGATTGGCTAAGAGCTCTTCCCAGACATGCGATATTGTACGGATTACACCAGAGTAACTGCTTCACCGTTTGATTCATTTCGCCGCCACCTACTGGTCATTTTAGAATTAGTGAGGGAGACTTCTTTAAACACGTGAATCATTCCCTCACTTGACATATCTCTGACTGGAAAGAAAGGTGCTATCAGGGCAAATGGTCACACAGAGTAACTAAACCCTAAAGCAACTTTTTTAGTTAAAGCAACACTAAAGAGTTTTGCTCTTTGCTCCCCCTACAGGTTGGAAGCGGAATTGTCCATTTCCACTGTCGTAAATAATTTAGCCTATACTGCAGCAAAGCTGGCTCTGATTGGATTGTAGGTCTGCCGTAAAGCAATTTTTTGTGGTTTTCACTCAAACTACAGGACCGCGACCCGACAGTTGGAAACTTCTTTAGTGCGCTTTTGGCCGATAGAGGGCTTTAAAGCGAATGTGAAAATGCCGTTCACCCTGTTTCGAGTGGAACGAATGAAACTTTATTGGGAACGTTATTTTAAGGTAAAAAACTCTTTGGGGTTGACTAAATGATCTGTAAGAATGTGGCTTTATTAGTGCTGTTCATTGATTTGTGTAACTCTTTTGACATTTCAGTGTTTCAATGCTCCAAAATATAGGCTACTGCAGTTGAACTTTCCTGTTGGATGTTGCGGTACTGTGTGATGTAAGTGGTACGACCCTAAGTAAGCAGGTTCAAGCTCACCACGCCCTTGTTACGATCTTACCACACCCTTGGTACGATCTCAGTCCGTCCCCTCTATCTCCGTTGGGGTCTTCACACTTTTCTTGCATATTTAAAATATTGCCAGTGGGTGGAGTCAAGCTCTGACCAGGGATTAGTTACTCTTATATATTCCTATTATTTATTATATCAGCTCAGACTGTGCTAACCTGGACCTCTGGTAATAGTTTGAGTTTTGTACTAAGTTGTATATGGGCGGTTGCATGGGGCTACATGGGGACCCTTAGTAAGAGATGGCAGGAACGGCACTGTTAAATTGCTTTAGCCACAACTTCTGGGACGATTAAGGCTGTGTTTGGAACCCGCACAATGGCCGATGTGGACCGATACCACATTGGTAGCTGGATAAACAACTCAATATCGGGTAAAGAGGTAAGGGAGAATAACCAAACATTTATGTACATTTCACAATTATCAAAGATTACAAATAATGATATTTTTTTATTGTGAACAAGAAGCCGAAACAATGCTGTAATGGGCGAGTCGTAGTGTCGTCATCACAACAAAAGTTATGGTTCAGCTATTTAAACAAGAGATTTACATGCATATCAACATTAACGACGAGAAATGTCGCAAACTAGATTGAATCAGTTATCAGGAAATGATAAATGAGACGCGCATGCCATAGTGAGGATGCAGGTGTCATGGCGACATGAAGTTGGTTCAACTCTTTAAAATGAGAACATTCACAACGAGAAATGTCAACAAACTGGACTGACGCAGATATCAGGTAAGTAACTTACCGCGCTGAAGCGGAGATCATTCAGCAGCATAAAAGAATATTCACACGCTCATTTGAGCTTTTAATAAACAAAAATGCTCACACGTCATCCTAACAAGATATATCGTTCAGCTCCTCAAACCCGTGGGTTTTAAATGCATATTAACAATCACAATGCAGGGCTCCAGACTAACTTTTTTCACAAGGAGCACAGTGGCCCCAACTGAAAATTTTAGGGGCGCAACCAGAAAATTTAGGGGCACACACTGTAAATCAACATGCTAACCAAATATTCACATTTCTACTAATTTCCACTGTATTACTAATAAATACTTTAATGATAGATGCAGAAAGTACAATTTGCTGTTTCAAATTCAGTGTCACATCAAAAAACAGATAAAATTTACTGGTTGCAAATTGATGTAAAATTTGGTGGCAATCTGGAGCCCTGCAATGAGAAATGTCTGAAAACCAGATTAAAGCAGAGATCAGGGAGCTCGTGAAATATCCACTTTGAAGCTGAGATCATTCACCATAGAACGGCGCGTCACGCGCTCCTTGATAGATGGTTTCAGCAGTAACAACATAAACAAGCGGCTGTCGCGGTCCGCACGTAACTTCTGGTAAACTCCGCTAATAATAAATAACAAAAAAGTACTTTAAACATAGTTTATTTATATAACAAGCTAAAAAACAACACATAGATTACCTAGGAAACCAAAACATTTGTTATTTTCGACAAGGCATTTGTTTAACACTGTAAAAAATTTGCTGTAATTATGCAGCTGGTTGCCAGTAACTTTCTGTAGAAGATAAAGACTGAAAATGTTTCATGTTCATTTAACTTTGAACAAACTGTTGCCAGTAAATAACATAAATGTAAAATCTACAGTAAGTTACTGGCAGTTAGTTGCCAGTAATACCCAGTAATACTGTAATGTCTACGGAAATTTTTTACCGTAAAGAGATCAGTTTAGCAACTAGTCAGACTCAGACCATTAAAAAAACGAAACCGGAAGTAAAGTTCGGATCCAGAGGTTTATCACTTGCGTCCAATGAAACCGTCTATAGTCTTATAATAAACAAAAATGTATGCGAGTGGTGTAAATTAGGGATGTTAACAATTAATCGATCTTCGATTAATTGTCGATAAGAATTAAATCGTTAAAAAGGAACAATTGTCGACAAAGCAAGAACGTGTGTCCGGCGCCTGCGCAAAGCACATACACAGCTGGTGAAAAAATTAAACAAGCGCGAAGAACTTAAACTAGCCAAGATCACAACGATGCTTGATGCCAAACACTCACTTGGCCTTTATAACCTCATTCGAGACGAGGCTGGCTGCTAACGCAACGAAATGGCATCCGCAGTGGATCTGAGAGGTTCCGATGCCGAAAATCTAAACACAGTTAGGATACTGAAAGCAAAGACCCTCTTCAGGGAAGCCTGCAAGATTAGCATAGCAACGCTGCTAACGCTGCTTTACACAGGGAAGGAGACCAGAAGCCAATTTTAATAAACAGATTAAAATGTAAAACTTACATTCTGGCAAGAAACTGTTAAATGTAAACTGTAACTGACTGTCGTTACACTCTGAACGCCCACAACATATATCATTGATTATCATCATGACTGGCTGAGGCGCTACACGCTAAACGGATTTTCTAATGGAAGGTTGAAGTCTTCATAATATAAGCATCTTTGCTGAAATTACGCTGCAGGTCTAAAGCTGAGGTGACGACGGGAAAAGTGTCCTTTGTGTGCTTCTTGGATATAATTACAACAAGTGATGTATCAACGACTCAGAAAGCAAGGTGGAAAACTAGAAAAATAACACTTGATGATAATGAAAACTTATTTTGTCATGGACGCACAGACTTTTATCCGACTGTGCGGAGTGCCTGTTATGAAATGGAGTTTACTGTGTCTATTAGTCATTATATTTCATTACGAGATTCAATTGATGATTTTTATCAAAACACCAACTACATTGACTCATTTTACAATCCCACTAGCATGTTATTTAGACAAAATAAAAACGTTTAATTCGCGTGAGGAAGCTGGCACTTTTACACACACTTTTATGTCATTGGCTGTCACTGCTGTAATGGCTTATTGCACTATTACTGTCAGAGCCGGATTAACCCAAAGGCAAACTAGGCACGTGCCGAGGGCCCGATTGGCGGGATGGGGCCCAGACAGAGGGGGAATTTTTTTTTTTTTTACAAATGTCCCATCTACAATTTCGCAGCTGTCGGGCGGGATCCCCGTATGTCCAAAACCATTGTTTTTCAGGAAATTAAAAAAACGCCGTATTTTTTAAGTTATTAAACATTGTTTCATTAAAGACGAGCTTTATGACTCGGGAGCAGAGAGATACGAACGTATGCTCTCATTGATAAAAATGGTACGGACACAGACGTCGCCGCTGCCAGCAGTGTTCAACAAATACTGCTGTCACATTGAGCCTTAAAGACGATGCTTCAATAGTTAACCAAAGCTGACTGTAGTATACATCTTGCTAAACTCGATTTTAAGGTTTACGATCTATAAGTGATGCAATACAAAACACGATGAGCGGACTGCTGTCTAATAAGTGGAAATGAATCTGCTCGCAAACTTACCTTTGTGGCTCACGGGCTTCCTTCTGCACAGAAGCATTACAGCTAATAAATGTACTTAAACCTAACTATTTTCACTTGTTAGTGCCTAACAAACAGAAGTATTATATTAATTAAACAGCCATTTTATCTCCAATAAATAAAACATTTACTTGTGTTTAACATTCACAAAATAATTTAATGGTGGTATGCAAAACATTCAATTTAATTCAAAATTGAATTCAATAAAAACATTGCTGCTTGTGTTTTACATGCACAAAATAATTTAATGGTGGTATCCAAAACATTCAATTTAATTAAAGTATTATATTAGATACATTTTAAAACTTCAATGCATGCATGATAGTAATACGTAAATATTTAAAATACATCAATAACTGATATCATAGGTTAACACAGATAAAATCATAGTTAAGTCTTTCTTTATTAAGCCCATTACTGAGTGTATTTGTGAGTTTATGACTGTTGTTGTCTGAGGTGGTGACTCGGATGGGGACGCCAGTCATCAGAATGGTTGATGATTTTCAAGTTCATCGTCCCACTCTGTACCTGACAGAGTTCCTTAAGGACACAGACATGGTTGCTGCAAAAAATAAATAAATAAAGGACAAACGATCATTTCCCTACGTTATATAAGGCATGTTTGCGTATAATAACGAGGCAAAAAAAAAAACAGTTCATAATAATTCATGACTGCAATGGCAGAACTAGAGGGGTCAAGATTTTTTTTTCTTTAAGCCCCACAAAAATCACGTTAGATACCAAACATGATAACAAAACCAATGGTGGCTAACTAAGTCAACTGCAAGCAATCTGTGTTTTAAATTCACTTCACAAACGTGAATAGCGTAAAGAAAAATCTAGCAGCCTCAGAAACGATACATTAGACTTTAGCACTACCATTACTTTGAGATAAAACTGTTATACATAATATAAAAACTGTTATTATATAATTCATATAACTGAAACATAAATAGCCAGTGTTTTGAGGACATTTACCTCAGTGGACGTGTTGCTCAACGAGGATTTGGTTGCGATTCTCAATCTTGAAGAGAAATATGCAGCGAAGCTCTCCTGCGGATTACTGACACCTATTGGTTATTTACTGGTACTACTGCCTTAACAATGACACTCCCAATGGATAAGGTGAGGATAATTTAATAGCATTTAATAGAGCCGTGTAATGACGTATAAATAATAAATTTAGCAAAAAATTGTCTGATAGGCTGGTTAATATACAACACATGACTTAATTTGGTATACAAACAACCAATTTGTAACCAAAGACTAGGCTATGTAAAATGTGAATTAACTTTTATTAGTAACTTTGGTAAGTTTCAGATTTCAATTCATAAATAACCTCGATGGGGGGGGGCCAAAAAATGCAGCCTGCCTAGTGTAGTCCATTTATTTAATCCGGCTCTGATTACTGTTAACGATTATTCGATTGATTGATCGTTAATTTAAATGATCATCGAATATGGGAAATTGCATATTTTGACATCCCTAGTGGAAATAATAAATAATATGCAAACTTCAGACGCTGCGTAGAAGATAGTGCAGGACTTTACAAGTCACGTGTCTTTCCGGGACCTTGCAGATGCCGGCAAATCATTGGCAGTCTGAATGAACAAAAAATCAAACGGTACCGGAAAAATCCAGGATGCGTTTTCCGTGTATTTTCCGGAATGTCTGTGTGAAAAGGGCTTATGTAACGTTAAAATGTCATTGTTAAGCGCCAGAAAAAACAGAATGCACAAGGACCCTTTGTCATGCCAATTGGTTTCCGCCATTGGGCCAATGGACGGTTTTCTCCTTACACCAACAATCAGTTACAATTCTCTACACCTTGGTTAAGAACTGCCTTCAATCATTCATACATTTACATCACTCTCCTCTTTGATCACAAAATCTTCTTAATTTATCAAATGACTCAGACTGACTTGCCCAAATTCTCCTCTCACATGCAAACACATTTACTTGCAGTTTAAATGAACCAACATCACTTTTCTATTGTTAATATTTGTTCTCTTTTAATGTTGTACATTTGTTGTCACAACGTAAACAATTGTGCATGGAATCTGGTGATTAATTCCAGTCACTTTTATTCCTGTTAAGTAATTAAGTAATGCCATGCCATGCCCTGCCCTGTCCTTGGATTTTTAAGGAATTACTATTGTTCTTTTATTCAGGTACGTAACTTGACTGGCATTATAAACTGGTTATATTTAGCCTTGTCTGCTATTCTGTTTCAGAACAAAACCAGGGTAAGTGAAGCTGAGCTATTTCGTCTTGTTCAGCATCATTCATCTTGACAGTCAACATGCAGCAAGGAAGGATAAGCTTCATTTTCTGTAAGTATATTCATACGTTTTTAAAGAAAAAACTACTTTGCTATAGATATGAGCAGTGAAATATACTTTGTTGTTACTAATTTTTCTTTTTCTTTTTTTTTACAGTGTTGGTGCTACTTTGTCAATGTGGTATGGATTGATTTTTATTTGTGCTCAAAATCAATTTAAATCATAGTGTGAGAACATTTAGATTACACATACATTTACTCATTTAGCAAAAGCTTTTATCCAAAGACTACAAATGAGAAAGCATTATTAGGAAGTTGGCAAAAATAAAGCACACAAAGTTTATTAAAGGAGCTAAAAAAATACGTCTGTCTTTTATTCAAGTTTTGATTGAAATCTAGCATATTTTGTAGATCTGTGGTGGTTTGTTGTACTTTGTAAATGTGTATAAATAACTGTTTGTCTCTCTAGGTGTCAAAGCCGTGGTCCTCACCACCTGTGAAGGAGACACTGCTCAACTCAGCTGTGGTTAGTTCTGTGTTTTAATCAAAAAGTCTTTGCCATTTCATGATTACTGTAAATTGGTGTGTGTGTGTGTGTGTGTGTGTGTGTGCGCGTGCGTGCGTGCGTGCGTGTTCTCTTCTATTTTATTTTATTCAAAACAACTCATGACATGAAAACAGTGGCAAGGCTTGTAAACTAAATCAATTGAAATCAAATACTACCATACATACCACTATTACTGTTACCATATTACGTTTTTTTTTTTTTAATTTAGACACAGCATTACGTTTTATCATGGTTATTTTTGTAAATGTTATGTAGTTATAAATGGTTATATATTAAATAATTAGATTCAGATGTGATATTGTTGCAGTTAATATCAGACAGGACGCGTGAAAATCAGATGTGAATGCAAACTAATAGTCAAGCGTTTTAAATGAAAACTAGTAAATGTAACACTGTAGTATTACTACTCTTTAAATGCTCTTTTTTTTCTCTTCCAAGATATAACATCACATGTAATCGCCTGTGAATCCGACACTGCCAGTCTCCATTGTGGTGAGTTGATTTCATTAAAACTCTAAATTTGCACAGTTTTAAAAAACTTTTAAGCTCCATTAGAATAATATGTATGGAATAATTGACGAAGGACCATTGAATTATTAGAAATATATATTTTTATTTTTATTTTTCAATAATTCAACCGCCCAAGTCAACTATTCCACTTATGCTACGGTTACCACACCTCAAGACATCGATCACATGATATATTTATAGGGATTCGTCCGTTTTTGTACTTAAATTGCTATTGTGAGTAGGACTATTTCTTCCTCATCTCATCCAATGGCTCTTTTGCTTGTTCCAAAACGTCATTTTAAAGCTGGCAATGGAGGCTTGAGCCGTTAAAGGAATAGTCTACTCATTTTCAATATTAATATATGTTATTACCTTAACTAAGAATTGTTGATACATCCCTCTATCATCTGTGTGCGTGCACGTAAGCGCTGGAGCGCGCTGCAACGCTTCGATAGCATTTAGCTTAGCCCCATTCATTCAATTGTACCATTAAGAGATAAAGTTAGAAGTGACCAAACACATCAACGTTTTTCCTATTTAAGACGAGTAGTTATACGAGCAAGTTTGGTGGTACAAAATAAAACGTAGCGCTTTTCTAAGCGGATGTAAAAGAGGAACTATATTTTATGGCGTAATAGCACTTTTGGGAGTACTTTTGGGAGCGCCAGCGCTTATGTGCACGCACACAGATGAGGGATGTATCAACAATTCTTAGTTAAGGTAATAACATAGTTTAATATTGAAAATGAGTAGACTATTCGTTTAATAGCATTCTAATGCAGTTACTAATGAAGTTATTAGAAAGAGAGCAAGAGCGACAGAGACACAGATAGAGAGGGCGAGCGAGCGCGAGAAAGATTGTGTGAATTCACGAGACTACCTCTGCTCTGTGCGTCTCAAACCAGCGCTGTTATTTCCTCGGAAAATTGTCTGTCATGTTGTTTTTGTTAGTCTGTTATTACAGTTAACTATGCAAAGTGATATGGAACTGTAATGCGGTCAAGAGAGCATTGTGGAACTACGTTCGCCATGCGTTTCCCAGAAAATAATTGCACACCTCAGAACGTTAATCAGATGCAAGCATTCAACGGACCCGTAGTATAAATGAATATATAATATAGTATATATATATATATATATATATATATATATATATAACCTTTATAATGTTACTTTTCTATCAACAGACCAGGGACGCATTAAAGTGATTTCAGCCAATTATGGGCGTACAAACAGTGCAACCTGCTCCAGTGGAAAACCAACCAACCAGATCTCAAATGTTCAGTGCACTCAGAGTTCATCCCTAAGTGTTCTGGCCAGTCAGTAAGAACAGCATCATTACAGCTTAAAGGACATTGATATGTTTCTTTTTATGTATTTTTTTTTACTTTTCTTTATTGTTGTGTGTTGACAGATGTGATGGACAAAAAGATTGTTCCATTTCTGCGAGTAACTCAGTTTTCGGTGATCCATGTGTAGGAACTTACAAATACCTGGATGTGTCCTACATCTGTATACCACCAAGTAAGTTAATATTATTACTCTCATTTTAAGAAGTGTTTATCTTCATCTGCATGAATGGCTGTTTGTCTCTCTACAGGGACAATAATACAGAAACTGACTTCTTGTGAGGGAGGCACATTCAGTATCAACTGTAGTAAGTTATAATTGATCTGAATATGAAGAGTTTGGCTCCATGTTTATTATTGTGTTATCATGTTTTAATTGTGTTTTCTTGTGCTACTTAGCTGTATTTTTTGTTATGAAGGTTTAATTCAAAACATATCAACTTAAATGCAATTAATTGGAAAGCATAATTAAAAAAAAGATTTTTGAGAAATTATCCAGAGTTATCTGGTATTGGAACCGAAATCTTCATCTCCATCGAAGCATTTTTTTTACCACAATCACAAACCCCTTAAAATTTCTTTTTGATTATTAAAAAAAACCCAATTGAGATCATTTTCATGAGTAATGCTACTTTTTGTCAACAGACAATCGGATTATTAAAGTGGTTTCTGCCAATTATGGGCGAACAAACAGTGCCACCTGCTCTACTGGAAGACCAGCTGACCAAATCTCAAATGTTCACTGCACTCAAAGTTCATCCCTAAGTGTGCTGGCCGCTCAGTAAGAAAACTGGTAACATCATTATTAGGACATAAAAATGTTTTTTTTTATTTATATGATTTTATTCGCTTTATTTACAGGTGCGATGGAGCACACACTTGTTCCATTTCTACAAGTAACACAGTTTTTGGCGATCCCTGTGTAGGAACCTACAAATACTTGAACGTGTCCTACATTTGTCAGCCAAGTAAGTTAATATCTTAATCCTGTTATATTCATGTACATTACAGATCCTTCAAACTTAACTAGTTTATGTATGCTGTCTCGGTTAAGTATGTGACTGACGTATTGGGAACGCACTTCCCGGGACCAATCTGCATCGAGAAACTTACAAAGGGCCAATGAACGTTGGCATGCAGTATTTGCATCTGCTGGTGCCACCCCACACGCGAGTATAAAACAAGAGGCAGGTCCAATGCATAATCAGCTATTTTCGCTGAGAAAGCAGAGTATCTAGTGCCGACCAACGTCAGCAATGTTACAGCAAAGCCGTGGCAACATGACATGACATCTCCGTTCCCTTGCTTCAGGGAATTAAATGATAGATAAATGTTCAACATGTTTAGTCCTGTATGAGGCCATAAAATATTGGCAAATATTTTTTATTTGTTTGTTTGTCTTTTTGTTCACACACAAACACTTATGTATTATACGTTTTATCAACAGACAATCACTTTATAAAAGTGTCTGCAGCCAATTATGGCCGAACAAACAGTGTAACCTGCTCTACTGGACGACCAGCATACCAGCTCTCAAATGTTCATTGCTCTCAGAGTTCAACCCTAAGTGTGCTGACCACTCAGTAAGAACACTGTAACTACAAGTTACGGGACATTAAAATGATTGCCTTTAGTCTTTTAAAATGTGCTTTAATTCTGTGTCTTAACAGATGTAATGGAAAACAGGATTGTTCCATTCCTGCAACCAACACAGTTTTCGGTGATCCATGTGTAGGAACTTACAAATACCTGAATGTGTCCTACACCTGTGCCCCAAGTAAGTTAGTAATTGTTATATAGTTGCGTTTTCATAGCACAAACTGAAATTTTGAATTGAAAATATGGCCAATGAAAACATTTCGTTTACACACAACTGTTGAAGCTGAACTGAAATGAAGCTGTTTTTAGCAATGTTACACATCACCTGATGTGAATACAAGTCATGTCAACATTCTTTAAAAATGTGATTTCATGGACTATTATGCTCTCAAGTCTAAGGGGCTTTTCTTGCCATTAATGCTTGGTTGACACACCTGCTTCTTCTTCGATTAAAACTAATATGCATGCATGACAAACTCGTCAAAGGTTATCCTGTAACAGCACCAGACAAAAGCATAAGCCCTAAAATATTGTAAGTGTGAGTTGCGACGAGACAAAGATAAAGCACTGCTTTGTTCATAACACAGCAAATTAGATCTTATAATACAACGTAAAATTATAAAATACATCATTTTACCTTACGATGACCTTGCGGAGTGAAAGCTCCTCTTGAACTTAAAAGTCAGTAGATTTTTGCGTGTGAAGTTTTTCTCAAACGTGAGCTGAATGAGCTGACGAACGAATGACGATGACAAAACCGCCAAAATGTTATTTTAAAACTGCACGCGATGCTCAGCTGTATATTTACTGTATAACCATCTTATATCATTTACAGTATATCTACTTCATATTATGCTACAACCAAACTGTATATTCTAATTTTAATAAATAGAACTACGTCTAAAACAAAAACAAATTAAATGCTGCTGGAGACTTGCCATTGGCTGTTGTAATTTGAATGTATAAATAATGAGGTGAGTCTAAGAAAGGATAAGGGGCTATTTTGGGCACGTTTTTACTATAAAAAAGTTTCATTGTAATATGTGTTGTGTTATTAAGTTTATGTAATACTAAATTGCATTGTTTCCGATATATATATTTAAAGGTGCGTTTTTTAGTTACCGTCATAGAGAACAGTAGTACTTTTTCTGTGAGTTAAATATTGCTGCTGAAGACACATTCATATTTTGAATAAGTTAATCAAACATTAGTGAGTGGAAATTTGAAACTTTAGTGTTTACCAACCCGAAGACGTTTATTGTTTAAATAGACCCCGTTTTTTATGGTTGGCTGGACATTTTTTGGGGGGCAGAAGGAAAATCTCCCTAGACCCGGCCCTAATCAGACATCGCCTCGGTTTTTGGATTAAGTTATTGGAGGAAAATAAAAGTTAAGGAACAATTAAGTTATTAAGAGGAAAATTTTAGTTTTTTTGTTCCATAACATCAAATGAAAACGCTGTTGTTTCACAATGGTGTGTTATCAACATATTGCAAAATATCAACAAGTCTGTAATGGAAACAAGGCTTACCACATACAAAATTTTTTGTTAAAATGGTGATCTATCTGCTGGCTGGGACAACTATAAATATAGGTGGACAGTTTGTACAGCACTGTAAAACCTCTTTGAAGCAATATGATTCATAACAAGCACTTTATAAATGCTTGTTGATTGGTGTATATCTCCCCCTTAAAGTCTTCATCCATTAAGATCAAATGTTTACCTCATGTGTTTCTCTCTTATGCAGTTTTATTTCATACATTATTGTACATATATTATTGCCTTTATAGTAGACTTCATAGCAAATATTGTTATAAATTTTATGATTTTTTTTTACTATGTAGACCCAGCCTGTTTGGCCTAGAAGTGAAAACATCGACAAATCAGAAATCATCTCTATTTCTGTGACCTTCTGTAGTGTGATGTGGAAATCTTCTGGATCATTTATTCCTCTGTTTTCTTCATGAGATTTAATAATCAGATTTAATAAATGGTAATTTTGTATTAGAATAGAATGTTTCAAACAATGTGTAATATCTGAAATCAGGGGTTGTGATGGCACAGTGTGGATAAGACACGCCTTTGGTGTGAGAGACCCGGGTTCAAATCCACTGTGACACACCATTGTGTCCCTGAGCAAGACACTTAACCCGTAGTTGCTCCAGAGGCGTGCGACCTCTGAAATATATAGCAATTGTAAGTCGCTTTCGATAAAAGTGCAGCTAAATGAATAAGTAAGTAAATCAGTTTGTCATAATTGCCTTTATTGACAATTTTTTCTTTTGATTTATCCTGAATTTTGGTGTAAGGTTCATTCTGTCCTAATGTAACCAACTGTGTCTGTTCAATAAATTGCTTTCAAATGCAAACTCTTCTCTGTTTTTTCAGAGGGTAAATAAGATGGACCTCATTAGTTTATCCATCTATCCATACATTTAGCCTGCAAAACCTGACCTTTATGATGATGCAAAATAGGTTCTTACCTAAAAGACCAGGGGCCTCATGTTTAAAACGTTGCATAGATTTCATCTTTAAAGGGACACTCCACTCTTTTTTTGAAAATATTCTCATTGTCCAGCTCCCCTAGAGTTAAACATTTGATTCGTACCGTTGTGGAATCCATTCAGCTGATCTCTGTGTCACTTTTAGCATAGCTTAGCACAATCCATTGAATCTGATCATAGATATGTACACTAGATGTCGCCTTGGCTACGGCAGTTCATTGGACCGAATGCGTCAAATAGAGCAGCCATCTTGAAACAGGGGAACCCTGCATCAGCGTCATTGTATGCAATAGTGTAACAGAAATAAAATCACCATAAATTGTCATGAATGCGATTTTCTTGGTTTTCTTTTGGTTCGTTTCAACAGTCAGACATTTATTAAGCATTGAGTCCAGAAAAAAAGAAAAAATTGATATTATGAAAATCTACTTTTTCTAACTATAATGCATAGTGCTATTAGGCCTTACAGCCATACGCAGCACAAAAGTCCCCCATCATTCATGAATTCGAAGTACAGGCGGAGATTGCAGCTTTACCTAGCTACTATACTATACTTTACCTATATGATAAGACCCCTGTTCCAAGGTGTTCCTCAGTCGGCTTCCCGTCCGTTAAAATTGGTAAGAAACAAACATAAAGGCGCTTGAGTGGGCTTTTCAAGTTTAACGCGTTGCCTTCAGCCACTGCCTCAGCGGCTCATCATCTATGCGGCCGGAAGTACGTTGACAAAATGAGCGCTTGTTGTTGTGAAAAATAAGGTCGTCGTATGAAGTTTTAACGGTGCTCCTAATTTAAAACATTTACAGCAGTAGCGATATTTGTCATTTCGCTAAAGTTATAGTAAACTACAAGCAATCTTCGAACCACCAAACTAACCACCGAATGCACTGTGCCATATTAGCAGCGGAAGTCGGTTGACAAAATGCGGAAGAGCGAAGAATTAAAAAGGGGCGTGGCGGAATAAGGTGAATACATATCTATGGTTTGGAATATAGCTTTTTACTTCCTGGTGGTTGAAACATGTCAAAATAAGAGTTTCTGAATATCCTCCGCCCAAAGAAATACGGCAGTCGCCAGCTAATCTCAAAGGGCTCTGCTAAGCTAAGCTGCTGTTGAATCACAACACACAATCAGAGCTCGTTACGTATTTCTGAAGGAGGGACTTCATAGAACGAGGAAGGTATCAGCCCGTTTTGAGGGCAGTGAAAAAAGCGATATGCACATAAGTAAATTTTGTGAAAAATACTTTTACACACAAAACATGAATGCATGTTATACTGCGCATTATAAAGCTTCAAAAACACAGGAAAAACTGGAAATTTAACTCCAGTCACTTTTATTCCCGTTAAGTAATTATGCCCTGCCCTGCCCTGCCCTCCCCTGCCCTGTCCTGCCCTGACCTGTCCTGCCCTTGGATTGTGTATATAAATGAGCATTTATAAGGCATAGTGTTGTTGTTTTTAATCACGCTTTCTGAAAAGTTGGTTTAGGGCTTTAACTTGACTGGCATTATAAACTGGTTATATCTACTGCTCTTCTGTTTTAAAACAAAACTAGGGTTAAGCTGAGCTATTTCATCTTGTTCAGCATCAATCATCAGCACAGTCAATATGCAACAAGGAAGGATGAGCTTCATTTTCTGTAAGTATGTTCAGATGTTTTTAAAGAAAACTGTTTTGCTGTAGTAGATATGAGCAGTAAAATACTTTGTTACTAAAAGTTCTTTTTTTTACAGTGTTGGTGCTACTTTGTCAATGTGGTAAGTATTGATTTTTATGTGTGCTCAAAAATCAATTGTACCAAAATTTAAAGTCATAGTGTGTGAACATTTAAATTTTAAGTCATAGTGTGTGAACATTTAAATTACATATACATTTACTCATTTAGCAAAAGCTTTTATCCAAAGACTTACAAATGAGGAAGCATTATTAGGAAGTTGGCAACAATAAAGCACACAAAGTTTATTGAAGGAGCTAAAATAATACGTACTATTTTGTAATTGCTCATGTCTGTGGATTATTCAAGTGTTGATTATAATCTAGCATATTCTGTTTCTTGAATATTGTGTTGGTTTTAGTAGATATGGTGGTGGTTTGATGTACTTTGATGTAAATGTGTATAAATAACTGTTTGTCTTTCTAGGTGTCAAAGCCGTGGTCCTCACCACCTGTGAAGGAGACACAGCTCGACTCACCTGTGGTTAGTTCTGTGTTTTAATCAGTCTTTGCCATTCCATGATTACTGTAAATTGTTGTATGTGTGCGTGTGTGTGTGTGTGTTCTATTCTGTTTTATTCAAAACAATCTATGACATGAAAACAGGGCCTATAAACAAATTTAATTGAAATGAAATACTACCATACATACCAATATTACTGTTACCATATTAAGGTATTTCAGAATTTAGACTTCCCTGTACAGGTCAAAAGATACAGCATTAAGAATCCGGTTCATCAGGGTTATTGTTATAAATGGTTATATAATAAATAATATGTGATATTGTTGCAGTTGGAATCAGACAGGAGTCGTGAAAATCAGATGTGAATGCACACTAATAGTCAAGCATTTAAAATGAAAACGAGTACTAAATGTAACACTGTAGCATTCCTACTCTTTAAATGCTGTTTGTCTTTCTCTTCTGAGGTTTAACATCACAGGTAATCACCTGTGAATCAGACACTGCTAGTCTCCATTGTGGTGAGTTCTCCAGATTTCATTAAAACACTACATTTCAAAATTTTTTAAAACTTTTAAGCTACTGTTACTTTTCTATCAACAGACCAGGGACACATTAAAGTGCTTTCAGCCAATTATGGACGTACAAACAGTGCAACCTGCTCCAGTGGAAAACCAGCAAACCAGATCTCAAATGTTCAGTGCACTCAGAGTTCATCCCTAAGTGTGCTGAGCAGTCAGTAAGAGCAGCGTGGACATTATTACAGCTTAAAGGACTTTAATATGTTTCCTTTAATGTATTTTTTTTTACTTTTCTTTATTGTTGTGTGTTGACAGATGTGATGGACAAAAAGATTGTTCCATTTCTGCGAGTAACTCAGTTTTCGGTGATCCATGTGTAGGAACTTACAAATATCTGGATGTGTCCTACATCTGTATACCATCAGGTTAGTTAATATTAACACTTTCATTTAATTAAGTGATTATCTTCATCTGCATGAATGGCTGTTTGTTTCTCTACAGGTGCAACAATAAAGAAACAGAGTTCTTGTGAGGGAAGCACAATCAGCATCAACTGTAGTAAGTTATAATTGATCTGTACATTATATGAAGAGTTTGGTTCCAAAACCAGATAAACTTAATTTAAAAAAAACATGTTTATTATTGTGTTATCATGTTTTTATTGTACTACTTAGCTGTATTTTTTAGTTATGAAGGCTTAAATCAAAACAAACCAATTGGAATGCAATTAATTGGAAAGCATAATAAAAAAACAAGATTTTTGAGAAATGAACCAGAGTTATCTGGTTTTGGAACCAAACTCTTTATATCCATCCAAGCATTTTCACCAAATCAATCACAAAAACCCTTAAGATTTCTTGTGGATTATTTAAAAAAAAAACAATTAAGATCATTTTCATGAGTAATGCTACTTTTTGTCAACAGACAATCGGTTTATTAAAGTAGTTTCTGCCAATTATGGGCGAACAAACAGAGCAACCTGCTCTACTGGAAGACCAGCTAACCAGATCTCAAATGTTCACTGCATTCAGAGTTCATCCCTAAGTGTGCTGGCCGCTCAGTAAGAACACTGGTAACATCATTATTAGGACATACATTTCTTTTTTTTATTTATATAAATTGCTTTATTCTCTTAATTTACAGATGTAATGGAAAACAGGCTTGTTCCGTTTCCACGAGTAACACAGTTTTTGGCGATCCCTGTGTGGGAACCTACAAATACTTGAACGTGTCCTACATTTGTCACCAAAGTAAGTTAATATTTTTTATCCTGTTATATACGTGTACATTACGATCCTCTAGACTTAACTTGTTTATGTATACCGTCTCGGTTATGTATGTGTATCTGCTTCAAGAAACTTACAAGGGGCCAATGAACATTGGCATGCAGTATTTGCATCTGCTGGCACCGCCCCGCAAGTATAAAAACGAAAGGCAGGTGCAATGCATAAACAGCTATTTTCTCTGAGAAAGCAGAGCATCTAGTGCCCAGCCAACATTAGCAGTTACAGCAAGGCTGTGGCGACGGGACCTGACGTGTCTGTTCCCTTGCTTGAGGGAATGAGGGTTACATACATAACCAAGACATTCCCTTTCAGTCATTTACAACGTCACGGCATGACCGACGTATTGGGAATCCCTTACAAGAACCTTCCGTCTTTAGATCTGAAGAGGCGAGCGTCTGGGTAATATACTTATGCTGCAATATGCCGCAATCAACGGCAAAGCACACACTCAAATTTAAAGAGAAGGTGGAAAACCGCGAGCCTCCGCTGTGGTGCTTTTACGCCAGTATACTTCCTTGAGCTGATAGAGAGCTTCTCAGTAGCAGTGGACTGCCGGCTTTCGAAGCTAAAAAAGCTGATTATGCATTGCACCTGCCTCTCGTTTTATTCACGCATGGCAGGGCGGCACCAGCAAATGCAAAGACCCCTTTGATTGTAATTTGACCTATGCTGTGTTGGGTTTAACACAAAATTCTGGGTTGTTTTAAGCCCATTGTTTGGTCAAATATAAAAATTTTCTGGATTAATTTAACCCAATGGCTGGGCTTGTTCCTGTTTGACCCAATGCTGGTTTGAAAATAACACTGTTTGCAAATATGGCTCTTCAATGTTTGAGCAAAAAGTGAATTATTATTATAATATGAATATTACAGTATTACAAGAACCAATCAGTTGGTTTAATCAGCTCAATATTTGGTATTTTAGCACTAATATGTGTTAATATTGATTTAAGTTTTGCTTAATAATCATTTTACACAACTATTGTTTAGCTTTAGAGGACATAATTATTATTAACTGATGGATAGGTTCAACATGTTTAAGTTTAGTCCTATAAAAGGCCATAAAATATTCGCAAATAATATTCTTAATTTGTTTCTTTGTTTTTTTGTTCACACACAAACACTTTATCAACAGACAATCAGTTTATAACAGTGTCTGCAGCCAATTATGGGCGAACAAACAGTGTAACCTGCTCTACTGGACGACCAGCTAACCAGCTCTCAAATGTTCATTGCTCTCAGAGTTCAACCCTAAGTGTGCTGAACACTCAGTAAGAACACTGTAACTACAACTTACGGGACATTAAAATTATTGCCTTTAGTCTTTTAAAATGTGCTTTAATTTTGTGTCTTAACAGATGTAATGGAAAACAGGATTGTTCCATTCCTGCAACCAACTCAGTTTTTGGTGATCCCTGTGTAGGAACCTACAAATACCTGGATGTGTCCTACACGTGTGGCCCAAGTAACTTAGGAACTGTTATATAGTTACATGTTCATTACCCTTTACATAGCACAAACTAAAATTGTGAATTGAAAATATGCCCAATAAAACATTTTTTTATGCTCGCAAGCTATTTGAAATAAGAATATATCACAAAACTGCAACGGAAGCTGTTTTTAGCATGTACATGTCACCATTCTTTAAAAATGTGATATCATGTACTATAACCTGCCAGGAACGCCTAATATATGAATGCTTTCAAGTATAAGAGGCTTTTCTTGCCATTAATGGTTGGTTGACACACCTGCTTCTCCTTTGAATAAAACTAATAGCTAGTGTGATGGCTGTAATATTCATAAACCTACCATCATACATCGCCTTGGTTTTTGGAAAAGTTATTGTAAGATGAGAAATGTCGTTTTCTGTTCCATAACATCAATTCACAAAATATCAACAAGTCTGTAATAGAAACAAGGCTTAATGCAGTTTTATTTCATACATTATTGTAGTCAACAATTGAAGTGGATCAAAACCTTTTCTAAAAGTTGTCTTAAAACCAATACCCAATACCCGTTTTTGTAGGACAACTTATCCACTTCAAATGTTGACGAATATGTATTATTGCCTTTATAGCAGACTTCATAGCAAATATTGTTATACATTTTATGATTTTTTTTACTTTTTTTAACCAGGTTAGAAGTGAAAACATAGACAACTCAGAAATCATCTCCATTTCTGTGACCTTCTTTAGAGTGAGGTGGAAATCTTCTGGTTCATTTATTCCTCTGTTTTCTTCATGAGATTTAATAATCAGATTTAATAAATGGTACATTTGTATTAGAACAAGCATGTTTATAACATTGTGTAATATCTGAAATCAGTGGATGTTTGTCATAATTGCCTTAAATCACATTTTTTTATTTTGATTTTCCTGAATTTTGGTGTAAGGTTCATTCTGTCCTATGTAACCAACTGTGTCTGTTCAATACATTGCTTATAAATGCAAACTTTTCTCTGTGTTTCCTCTGAAATATTGTATACTGTAGATAAGTGGTTACCCACAATCTTTCCTGGAGATCTACACAAAAAAATAGAAATTACAGTATTACTGGGTACTGTAGATTTAACATTTATGCTATTTACTGGCAACAGTTCGTTCAAAGTTAAAGCGACACCAAAGAGTTTTTTTACCTTAAAATAACATTTCCAAAAAAGTTTCAGTGCTTCATTCACTCAAAACAGGGTGAATGGCACTTTCACATTCACTTTGCAGCCCTCTATCGGCCAAAACCGCACTAAAGAAGTTTCCAACCGTCGGGTAGTGGTCCTGTAGTTCGAGTGAAAACTACAAAAACTGGCTTTACGGCAGACCTACAATCCAATCAGAGCCAGCTATGCTGCAGTATTTACGACAGTGGTAATGAACAATTACGCTTCTAACCTGTAGGGGGATCAAAGAGCAATAAGTCTTTAGTGTTGCTTTAAATGAACATGAAACATTTTCAGTCTTTATCTTTTACAGTAACTTACTGGCAACCAGCTGCATAATTACAGCAATTTTTTACAGTGTACCCTACGCTGCATCCAAAAACTACGCTGCCTCATGAGGCAATGACTTCGGAGGCATGAAGGCAGCTCAGAGAAAACACTTAATAGGCAGCGTGTTTGAAATATAAACAGAGAGCGCCTTTGTGATAACTAATCACATATTTGAAAACGACAATATAAATTTCTCACTAGAAATCCAATTAAAAGGTGTAAAAAGTGAAAATATACATTTGTGCTCTGGCCGCATTCTTGGCCGCCATTTTATTTTTTCGAACTCGACCAGGCTTAACCAATCACATTCCCCATGCGCACACACGCATAGAATTGTGGGACAGGACGATGGAGGTATCTTAGGAGTCAGAAAGTAAACCTAACATTGTATTCGGACATACCTTGATGCCTTCCTGCCTTGGAATGCTGCCTCAGAAGGCAGCAATTTAGATTTTTCCGCAGGCTGGAGAGGATCGTGAAACAAAATTTGGGGAAGATTCACTATCTGCGCAGATATTTACAGTGCAATCGAGTTTAAGGTCAAAAATAGATTCAAAATTGTATGATGTGTCTATTGTGTGAGTAGGATGCATTACAAGATCTGGCAACTGGACAACCTTTATATATAGTATATTGCTGTGATTATTCATGTTAGGGCTGTTCAAATTACGTACATTTTCCGAGAGATCGAACATATGCCAACATGGTGAAGTTATTTTATATAGTGCTGTCAATGTACAATGTTTATAGAATAAACAATGCAATCGAGTAATAGTATGTGGCCACTTCCAACTCAACCTCCATTATTATTATTATATAATGCAAACCCAGAAAGAGACTCTTTGTACATGTGCTGAATGACACAGGAAAAACAAACCAAAACCGAAACAAATAAACCAACCATATTCACTGCCCATGCAAATTTAATCTGATAGCTTCTGTGTATTTGTAAGTGTATGTTTGCATAAAAGCCGAAGGGTTATTTAGAGTGATGCATACGGGTTTAGCAATGGATAATTCAATCAATAGTGAGATTAAAGCAAATTCATAAGGTGTCAAAAGGGGGGTGAGAGAGATATGTAGCAGGAAAACTGTTTTATATTGTGTTCATTGTGTATATGTACCCATGTTGTAAGGGAGGTGTTGGGTACATATGGGCACCCCATGACCCCACAGGATAATTCCCGCCCCAGACCACCGCTCACACGCCAACCCTACTTTATTTCCTTTAGAATGGATGGTGTCAAATATGGATGTACAGTAGAGAAGCAGACCCAGGTAATGGTCAGGTCAACACACATGCCACACTTACCCTGTGATATATTTTTGTATTTTTTTGTTGATAATGTATATATATGTCATAAATCTGCTAGTGTTTGATGCATTAAAAAAGTGTGATGTGTAGTGCAGAGCCAGGCCAAAGCAAAGGCCTTGTCAACACACACGCCACACTTACCCTATTTTATATTTTGTTTGAATGTGCATAGTGTAATGTCTAAAATAATAATAATAATAAAGGGGTAAGGCATGAAAAGCAGGCCAGACTGAAGCTGGGAACCCCGAGGGAAAGATTACGGGGGGCAACAAAGAGGCAAGTGCCCCAAACCCTAGTGTGTTATTATTAATAGAGTTGAACAGGTATTGCATTAAGATACAGTCTATAAGCAGGTTTTTCCACGATGCAATATGAATTTTGTTTCTTGTGTTCCAGTTCACGAGGATCGTTTTCTTTGCGATGACCAAAATAAAGTTAAAGTTTGTTGCTGCTAAGTCTCGGAGTAGGCAAAGGGAGGGGGCCATTGGGATGTGACATCCAATAATGACGGACAATGATTTAGTCACACTTTCCCAGAACTGTTGGAGTGCAATACGAAAGTGTGTGAACATGTATCTGTTTTTTTGTGTGCAATATGTGCAGATTTTTAGGTGAAACCTATTTTGAACAATTTCCATCCTGTTAGGTGGGATCTATGGAGTACTTTATACTGTACGAGTTGCAGGTTGGCATTTCTGGTCATCGAGTAAATATTTTTGCTCAACAAATCGGGATCAGGAGTAATGAATAAATCTGATTCCCATATAAGTTTAATATATTGTCTGATTTTGATATTATTCTGTATATTTTTAGAGTATTTTTTAGGCCGTCCCTTCTGCAATTAATGGTGAGAGATCTGGAGTAATTTTCCTGAATTTTCATTTTTGACTGGATAGATGACTTAATTTGTAAAAAACAATTACTCCTGATGCCGTATTTCTAGTAAATAGTTGTGTGACGCCCTTTTCTGCCCAAGTTAAAGGCACACCATGGAACTTTTTGGCCACTAGGGGGTGCTAGACATGTAATTTTCATGCCTAGCGCCCCTTGAGGCCACAAGCGCCGCAGCACTGTCGCAAAGGAAAGGAACTGCAACCTTAAAACTAAACTAAAAATTTAAAATGCGAAACGATCAACATTTTGAGAAAACAGGGAAAAACGCAGTCATGTTACAACTTTCTAATGAGGAACTCGTCGTGGCAGAAGCCATCTCAATCTGAAGGTTGCAGCCTCCGGATGTCGTATTTCTAAGCTGCATACATCATCAAGACAGTATTTCAGAATATTAACAATTATAAAGTTGACTATTATACTTAGTTAATCGTAAATTGTTGCAGTATGCTTATGACTTGCGAATGTAATGCTCAGTTTACCTTAATAAACCAGGCATGATGACGTATGCAGCCTCCATATTTGACCTCCGGAGGCTGCAGCCTTCCAATTGAGAAACGACCAGAAGTATTTCCTTGCCTTTTTCCAAACAAATATTGTTGCATCGTCTCTCTCTCCCTCGCCACCAGGATTTTCCGAAATGGCGCTCGTTTTTCCTCTCTTTTGTGTGAAAAAAAAATTGTCGCTCTAAATCCAATAAACCGATGTGTTTAGGCAAAGAGTTTAGGTCTGCCGCTTTGATCGTGAGTTTATATAAAAATTGCCTTAAAGGGGAATTGAACCCAGGTCGCCCCTGTCATAGGTCCATGACACTAACACAGTGCCACAGAATCACATAATAGAAGTTGCTCTCTACACTCCTTAAGTAGCCTCCAGCAAAATTCACGTTAAAATAAATTGTGTGGAGGAAATTACGTATGCCGTAAAGCAGTCGAATTTTGTAGTTTTTCTTTTGTGCTCTGGTTACTACCAGAAACCCTAAGTTTTAAAATACGAGTAAAAGTGATACAGACCCCGTCAGGCTATGGTAGACATTCAACCTATTTAAAGTCGATGTACTATCACAAGGGTCTTGAAAATTTATTATGAAGGTTAAAAAACTACATGGTGTCGCTTTAAGTGGCTTCTTGTTAATAGTGAAATCTGGGTTATATTCCAAATGGGGGTGTAGATGGCGATTTTCTCAATTGTAGAGTTGTTGTGTTCACACACAGCCCACAAATTTATGTTCAAACATCTTTAAAAGTGGATTTTGCATAATATGTGACCTTAAAAGAATTTTTTTCCAAGAAAAAAAGAGTTTTCCATTTGTAAATATGTAAATTGCACTTTATGAAAAGTAGGTTTAGGGCAGGTTTGGTAACCAACTGACAGATGGTCTTTATCTAGTTTTGTCAGCTCATTTATTCCAGAACAAAACCTGTTTAGTGAAGCTGAGCTATTTCATCTTGTTCAGCATCATTCATCTGCACAGTCAACATGCAACAAGAAAGGCTGAGCTTAATTTTCTGTATGTTCATATGTTTTTAAAGAAAAAACTATTTTGCTGTAGATATGAGCAGTAAAATTGATACTTTTGTTATAGTTTTACTCTATTTACTTTATTTTTCAGTGCTGGTAATACTTTGTTGGCGTGGTAAGATCAAATTTCTATATTTGTGTAAAAAAATCTAAAATTTGTAAAAATTTTAAATACATACATTTACCAATTTAGCAAAAGCTTTTATCCAAAGACTTACAAATGAGGACACATTACCAGGAAAATTTGTCCAAAAAAATTAAAGGAGCTAAAAATAATACATACTACGTATATTATGTCTGTGGACTATTCAAGTGCTGATTGAAATCTAGCATATTCTGTTTCTTGAATATTGGTGGTTGTAGTACATCTGGTGGGGGTTTGTTGTACTTTGTGGTGTCTCTTTAGGTGTCAAAGCTGTAGACCTCACCGCCTGTGAAGGAGAAACTGCTCAACTCACCTGTGGTTAGTTCTCTGTCTTTTATTCAGTTTTTTGCAATTTTATGTTTATTGTACTGTCAAGAATATTAAAAATCGGTGGGCATTGATTCGACAAGGTCCAAATAGGTTTCTTGTGAAGTTCATGTCAGGTGAACTGACATAAACCTCAAAAGACCCATATATTGTAGCAGTTGGAGTCGCTTATATATCAGATGTGAATGCAAGCTTCTAATCAAATATTTTAAATGAAAACAAGTAGTAAATATATCACTGTAGCATTACTGCTCTTTAAACGCTATTTGTCTTTCTTTTCTGAGATTTAACATCTCAGGTAATCGCTTGCGACTCAGACATTGCGAGTCTCCATTGTGGTGAGTTTTCTGTAAACATAGAATTTGCACAGTTTTTAAAACTCTTTAAGTGTATATATAACATTTATAATGTTACTTTTCTATCAACAGACCAGGGACACATTAAAGTGCTTTCAGCCAATTATGGACGTACAAACAGTGCAACCTGCTCAGGTGGAAAACCAGCCAATCAGATCTCAAATGTTCAATGCACTCAAGATTCATCCCTAAATGTGCTGGCCAGTCGGTAAGAACAGCATAAACTTCATTACAGCTTAAAGGACGTTAATATGTTTATGTTGATTATTTTTTTATATTTCATGTTCTGTGTTGACAGATGTGATGGACGAAAAGATTGTTCCATTCCTGCAATTAGCACAGTTTTCGGTGATCCGTGTGTAGGAACGTACAAATATCTGAATGTGTCCTACATCTGCATACCATCAAGTAAGTTCATATTAACACATTCATTTAAATAAATATTTAATACCTTTTTACATGAATAGTTAGTTGTTTGTCTCTCTACAGGTGCAATAATACAGAAACGGACTACTTGTGAGGGAGACACAGTCAGTATCAACTGTAGTAAGTTCAAATTGATCTGTGTGTGTGCTATAAGGATTTGCTAAAAAAACTAACAAAACAAATACATTTTCATAAGAAATGTTACTTTTTGTCAACAGACAATCGGTTTATTAAAGTGCTTTCAGCCAATTATGGACGAACAAACAGTGCCACCTGCTCTACTGGAAAACCGTCTAACCAGATCTCAAATGTTCAGTGCACTCAGAGTTCATCCCTAAGTGTGCTGGCCAATCGGTAAGAACATTGTAAACATTATTAGGATATAAAGTGTTTTTTATATATATATATAAATTGCTGTAATTCACTTTTTTTACAGATGTGATGGGATACATGCTTGTTCTGTTTATGCGAGTTCCACAGTTTTCGGTGATCCATGTTCTTATATTTTCAAATACTTGAACGTGTCCTACATTTGTCACCCAAGTAAGTTACTATTTTGGTCCTGCTATATACAGTACAGATACCTCATTGTAGACTTAACTAGTTCTTGTAACTACTTAAACATGTTATATTTAAACATGTTTGTTAAACCAAATGACATAGCATTTTTATCAGTAAGGGGATTTCTAAGTGGGCTATTGACACAAAATTTCCACCAAATGTAGCCATCAAGCCAAATGTTGAGTTCAGAACATTTAAGTATACAAGTTTAGTCATAATAAATAAAGTGAAATGACACATGGAATAAGTATTAAACACACTTTATTTAAAACATTGTACAAAAGCCTTACAATTTCTGCAGTGTTGCCAACTATTATCCATTGAAAGTAGCTAAAGTCTGCTCTGAAAGACACTAAATGTCCCTAGCTGATGTCATGTGGTCATTTGCATATTCACAGCATCATTGCATTGTATTTGCATTCAGAGCACATTAGATCAGACTGGCCAAGTTTGCTTTACTTGATTTTTGGCTTCTTCGATAAGTCACATAAAAAAATCACAGGTTGCAGGTTTTTGGTCTTAATTTTAAAAAATATAGTATGCTATGAGTAATGCCAGGGACACATTGTGCAATTTTAAATCCATGGGCGACCACAGGCGTAAGGACAGTTTGAAGTGATTTTTAACAACATATCCTCAGAATGCATACTCAATAAAATGCATGCTCAATAAAAGGGAAGACATCTGGGGATGTTATGTGAACTTGGCTTGATGTGAACTTGTAATTGGAACAGTACTGGTACACAAGTCCAGACAAGAACGTATATTAAGAAACGAGTAATTTCGAAAAAAAAATTCGAAAAAAAAGACATGGACTACAAAACACAAGATACAGATACATGACAAATTATTTCTAGTCCAAAATAAACTTGAATTTGGTGGCATAGTTTTTGCCCAAATTATATTTAGGGACAGTATCCTGGACAGGGCTTATCTTTGTCCCAGACTTAAATGCACATTTGAGCTTAAGACAAAACAATGGCACTGATTTATGTTATGATATGTGTTTTTAAATTAAGACGCACAGTGCACACCTGTATGTTTTTTAAGGATGTTTGTAAAAACAACTTCAATGTCCTAAAATAACTCAGGCCTAGTCCAGGATTAATTTAAACCCTGTCTGGGAAACTGCCCCTTAATCATGTAAGCAAAGTAAACAGTGATTACAAGGTGTTTATTGGTTAGATGTCTATTAAAGGTGCAGTGTGTCATTTTTAGCGCCATCTAGTGGTGAGGTAGCGAATTGCAACCAACGGCTCAGTCCACCGTTCATCCCTCGCTTTTGAAACGCATAGAAAAGCTACGGTAGACGACACCGGAAAAAAAATATGTCATTGTCAGAGACAACTTAGTAAAAAAAGTTTGTCCATTATATCTTTCGCCGCCAGCGTTTTTTAAAAAAGTTGCCAGCCAGCGCCAGCTTTTTTATGATTTTCACAAAAGTTTAATGCCTTCCAGAAAATGTTCTTCTTTAAATATATAAACATACAATATGCCAAATGAAAGAACAGACCCTCTGCTTTCAAACAACAAAAAAAGTTTCATTCTACCTTCAGAATTTCTTTTGTAATCAGCTTTTGAATATGGGTAGATTTCTGCAAAAACACCACATTTTGAGGATAAAGCTGAAATAATTAATTTTTTGTGACAGACTTTTCATAGAGATCCCATTCAGAGCGATCATTAAAACAGACATGGACATGCAGCCGCTTGCCATAGGGGAATACTTCCGGGTTTAAAAAGTTGCGGAAGGGCGCCACCTGGTGGATAATAGCGGTATTGCGGAAAGCCGGAAATACCCGTCATTGGCAGGGAAGCGTTTTCTCTTGATTGACGAGATATCTCGTCATTGGCTTCGAAAGAGTTAAGGACTTCTGTAGAAACATGGCGGCACAAAATGGCGACTTCCACATAAGGGGACCCTCTGTGTATGTAGATAAAAACGTCTCGTTCTTAGGTAATAAAAACATAATGGTTCATTATGACAGGTCTTTATACACCCCTGATAATATGTTTTGTACATTATTTTGCATTTCTGTCAAGAGATCCTTCTAAAAATTACACACTGCACCTTTAAGTTTTTATTTTGCCTTTTGTTTTGGATGGCTATTAGATATCTTTTCAAAATTGTATTGCTTGCTGGGATCTGTCTCTCCAGTGTTTGAAGCATAGTGAATTATTATTATTACTGTACAATATTTTTTCAAAATACCTCCGGGAACAAATCAGTTCTTTTAATCGGCTCCATATTTGGTTTTGGCACTAATAGGTGTTAGTTTTGGTTTCAGTTTTGCTAGAATCATTTCTTACACACACATATGGCTTAGCTTCAGAGCATATATGTAAATATATGCAATATATAAAATAATAGCCAATATATGTAATATTATTTTTTTACACACACAAACACTTGTTACTATTTATCAACAGACAATCAGTTTATAAAAGTGTCTGCAGCCAATTTTGGGCGTACAAATGGCACAACCTGCTCTACTGGAAAACCAGCTGACCAAATCTCAAATGTTCAGTGCTCTCAGAGTTCATCCCTAAGTGTGCTGAACACTCAGTAAGAACAATGTAAACATTAAAATTATGGGACATTCAAATTATTGCCTGTAGTCTTTTAAAAATTGTTTATACTGTTTGTTGACAGATGTGATGGACTTAAAGATTGTTCTGTTCCTGCAAGTAGCACAGTTTTCGGTGATCCTTGTTTAGGAACCTACAAATACCTGAATGTGTCCTACACCTGTGGCCCAGGTAAGTTAGTAACTGTTATATAGTTGTGTTTACATAAATTTTAAATTGTGAATTGAAAATATGCCCAGTGAAAAACACATACAGTACATTTTACAAAAACTGCAATATACAGGTCACCTTACGTGCATAAAAGTCAAGATCATTCTTTAAAACTGCAAAATCATTTTTAGCCAAGCACACAGTCTGAAAGGGTTGTTTCTTAACTCGTATTGAGTAATGGGTGCACTATTAAGTTATCGCTGAACTGTTCACATTAACAGAAATTTTGACCGGAGTGCCCAGACTTTTGCATGCCATTATACAAACCTATCAACCCCGGTCGGCATGATTTTTGGGAGGACAAAATGATTTTTTATTGCATAATGGTTAATGGAAACTGTGTTATTTCACAATGTTATTTTACCTTAAAATCTGCAATCATTTAAGAACACATGTTTTCCCCAGTCTCTCTTTATACCATACAATATATGTTATCACCTTAATAGCAAATATTGTTATAAATGTTATGATTTTTTTTACAATAGACCCATCCTCTTTGACCTAGAAGTGAAAGCATCAACACATCAAATCATCTTTGTGACCTTCTGTAGAGTGAGGTGGAAATCTTCTTGTTCATTTATTCCTCTGTTTTCTTTATGAGATTTAATAATTAGATTTAATAAATGGTGATTTTATATTAGAACGAGCATGTTTATAACATTGTGTAATATCTGAAATCAGTGGATGTTTCTTTTGATTTATCCTGAATTTTGGAGTAAGGTTCATTCTGTCCTAATGTAACCAACTGTGTCTGTTCAATAAATTGCTTATAAATACAAGTTCTTCTTTGTGTTTCCTCTGCTGTAGATTAGTAGTTACCAAACCCCTTTCCTGGAGATCTACACTCCTGTATACTTTAGGCCCAACCCAGCTTCAGCACACCTGCCTCAATTTTTTTAGGTAGCCGTGAAAAGTTGATGTTTGATTGGGGTTGGAGGAGGTGAACTGTACAGGAAAGTAGATTTCCAGGAACAGGGTGGGTGATCACTGCAAATAGTCCAAAAATGTATAAATTATTATTTTTTAAATAAATGTTAAATTTTACGCCAAACTTTCTTTGTCCTTAAGGTTTATGTGATTTAGTCCCAACTGTTTTAATCCATTTTTGAAAATATAAATGTCTGGTTCTGTAAATAAGATAGACCCCATCCATACATTTAACATACAACAAAACCTGACCTTCATTACTTGTATGTTGACGTGTTTTAATAAACCTCATTTCTTTCTTGTAGACAGCAAGACTGGTGTTTAGTTATAGTCTTGTTAATCTTTAACATTAGTAAGAATTTGACATCTACACTGATGGTAGAGCTTCGAATCAATTGAACCAATTGCCTCGAAAATTGATTCAGTTTTTTGAAGCAGTTCGAAACAGCACACACGCTGGCGACCCCTGCTGGTCAAAATAGTGTAAAAGCAGATATGTCCAAACATTTTACACTCTTTTTTACAAAATAATAGCAAAATTTTTATTACAATATGTTAAATTAATTATTTAATAATTATTTAACTTAATTAAGACATAGTTAAAAGTGTATTATGTGTTTTTAGTTTAATTTAGGGCAAACAAATCATTAAAACTAACTACCCTTTTAATTATGCACATTTTTTGTCATTTAATCTGTCTATAAACAAAAAGTAGACAAAATGGCAGTGTTATTAGTCGGAAGGATACATGTTTTATGAGTTTGCATAATAAAACTGACCCGAGTTCACTGAAACATATAAGACACTGGTCATGTGATCAACTCCCCCTAGTGGTGAACCATCGGATTTTCGAACCGTTTCGATGACGTAATGAAGCCTCGTTTGCTAAAATCACGTGACTTGGGCCAGTTTGAAACACGCTCCGAACCACTGATTCGAAACAAAAGATTCGTAAATGTTTCGAAGCCTCATGAAGCAGTGCTTCGAAAACGAGCATCACTATCTACACCTACTGTTTCAAACGAATTTTTGCACAAACATGGGAATACACAGGAAATATATGTATCTATGTACATTTTAGTTATCCAAATTTATACAGTCTTCAAGTTTTTATCTAGTAGTAGTTTCAACTCTTTGGAAAAATCCAAATATTGTAGGCCACACATTATTTGAAAAACAAAAACATGGGTGTCTATTTGAATACCAATATAATTTTCTACTGTACAGTGTGTGGATAATATTGTTAACATTGTGAGTTTGACAAAACGCTTATAAGGTTTTGACCTATCAGATACAATAAGAGCGATGATGTCACACGATGACGCCGCTTCTGCTGCTGACTGCCAAATTATAGACAAGCGTCTTGAACATCTTGAAGCGTTATATTTTGACTAAAAGTCACAGAGTTGTTTTCTGCGTGTAAGTGCATAAAAACAGAGGGGTTTTTTGTCTATGCGTAACGCTGGTTTTTACCCTTGAGGTTTAGCTTTGTATAAAGTATTTTACTACAATCCTTGTAATAACTGCTGTTCGTGTACAGTATCGGTAAGAAATTAAGGGAAATGAATTAGAAAATAACAGGTACTGTCTTTTATTAGTATGTCGCCTAAATTTGTGTTTTTATCAGTCTTTGGTCTTCAAAAATACTTAAATCGTTTTTGCCGTTTCAGTTTAGTTTTTTAGTTTTCTGCTGATTGACCAACACAGTACATTGGCCGTTTCTCATTGGCTGCAGCCTCCGGAGGTCGCATTTTCAAGCTGCATAGCTACGTCATTAAGACTTATTCAGAATATTATCAATTATAAAGTTGACTATTATTATTAGTTAATCGTAAATTGTTGTAATATTCAGAATATTATGCGTATGACTTGCAAATCTATTTTTTTTTATTGAGTAAAAGAATATAAAACATTATACAGTTTTATACAAAACAAAATATAGTGTTAATTGGACATCGGGCATTTGAAAATAGTGCTTTAAACATGTTAATGACTTTTTGTTTTTTAACAATTTTAAAGAAGAAATAAAACATTCAAATTCTGCTAAAAACACCTTGAAAATTGGGGATGCATTTAAATACTTTTGTTTATGTATATAGAATTTAGCCTGTAATATGAATAAATTAACAATGTACTCAAGATCTTTGTTTGCATTGTTTTCATAGTGTACAATGATATCCTTTAAAGAAAAAAAATATTTATCCTTTACTTTACTAAAAATATAGGTTGCCAATTCTTTCCAAAAAACTTGGGTTATGTTACAAGAAAAAAATAAACGTGTTAACACTTCTTTCTCAATTTTACAAAAGGAACATAAATCATCAATATCAGAGTATTTTGAAATTATTGACTTAACAGGGTAAATGGTATGCAAAATCTTAAAATGTATTTCTTTAGTTTTGTTATTTATACAATATTTAAAGGGAATTAACCAAGCTGTTTTCCAATTAATATTCTCGATAATAGAGTTCCAAAAGAATTTTCCTCTGGGTATTAATTTATTTTGATTTTGTAATATAGTGCAGATATGTTTGTTATTGCATTTTTATCAGTCAGTGCAAGACCATTTAACATTAATTTGGGTTTTATCGTCACTTTAGAGTTATAAAGAACATGACCTTTAACAAGATGAATAAGAGTAAGAGGAATAGCTTTACAGACTGAATTAAATTCCTTGAAATGCACAGGGAAATTGTGGATTTGCATAAATTGTTCATAGGGTAAAAGATTTCCATAATTATCAAACATATTCATAAGATGATTAATATCCCTTTTAAACCAATTTCTTAAAAATAAAGATTTATTACCAGTTGTTATGTTGGCATTATTCCAGATGAAGGAAGTATGAGGAGAGAAATTATGTGAATAGCATATCTTCCAGGCTAACAGCACTTGTTGGTGGAATTTGGATAACTTAAGAGGAATTTTGGAAATATTGAAGTCACAGGTTAATAGAAAATCTAACCCACCTATTTTGTTAAAGAGACTGTGTGGGATGTGGTTCCAAAAGGAGTTACGATTAATCAAACATTTTTTGATCCAACTGATTTTAAAAGTTCTATTAACATCTTCAAAATAAAGTACTTCCAAGCCTCCTTCAGCTTTCTTATTAGTTAGCACCCTTTTCTTTAGTTTTTGAGATTTGTTTTTCCAAATAAAAGAATAAAACAAATTATTTATATCTTTACAATAAGAGTCTTTAACATACAAAGATAGGGAGGGATAAACAAACTGAGATAATCCTTCTGCTTTAGATAAAAGAACACGACCATAAACAGAAAGATCACGTTGTAACCAACAGTTAAATACCGTTTTTGCTTTTTTTAATCTAAATGAGAAGTTTAAGTTTTGTCTTTCATTAACATCTTTTGTTACATGAATTCCTAGGTATTTGACAGAGGGTTTCACAGGAATATTATTAAAAACATTATCATTTAAATTATGTAAAGGGAGAATTTCACATTTGGATAAGTTTAGCGTTAAACCAGAAGCCTTAGAGAAAATATTGATGAAGGAGACAGCATTGGGGACAGATGATAAGTTCTTTAAAAATAAGGTTGTGTCATCTGCCAATTGCGATATTTTAATTTCTTTTCCAAAAATTTGGAGACCTTGAATTTGTTTATTATTTACAATTCCAATGGATAATAATTCAACTACCAACAAAAATAAAAAGGGGGAAATTGGACAACCTTGACGTACACCACGTTTAATGTTAAATCTTTGAGTGGTAGAAGTGTTAATTATTACGGATGACTTGCAAATCTAATGCTCAGTTAACTTCAATAAAACACGTATGCAGCCTATAATGCGACCTCCGGAGGCTGCAGCCTTCGGATAAGAAACGGCCATTGACTGAGCATTATAGTTTCAGTTGTGAAATACCGCCACCTTCTGGTCTACCCGCACATTCCTCCATGAGCTCAAGTAGGCCACAATAATGTTCATCAAGACTGCCACACAAACACAGATCTACTCTATTGAAGGTGTTTACTGCCAATTTTAAATAAATTAATTAGATAAATGAAAATTAAAACCAGATTTACCATTTCATTATAGAAAATGTATGCAAAATATATGCCAAAATTATGATAATGTTTAATGTTAAATTGAAAAAAAAAAAATTAATTGATGATTTGACATTTAATTTTTACTACAATCTCGAGGCAAGACTGCCAATATTAAAATTAAAGGCAAATGTGAACAAGAAACTTCAAATACATTATTAACAGTTTTCTTTTGTTAATGCTCACACAATAACAGTGAAAAAATCAAATTAATATGTTGAGTTCAGTTTTCATTTTATGTTTTCTTTTATGTCTTTATTTAAAAGGTTAACCTTTATGCAAATTCTATGTTAATCAGTGGGTGTGGTTTAATTACTCTCAGCCCATACAGAGCTGAAGAGTTAATTAGTTGCAGGTATGGTAACCACCTGACAGCTGTTAACAATCTAGACCAGCTTCATAAATTGGCCTTTTCCAGTCTTGTCAACTAACATTTGTTCCTACAAAACTTGGGTTAGTTAAGCTGAATTATTTTATCTTTTTCAGCATCATTCGTCTGAACAGTCAACATGCAACAAGGAAGGATGAGCTTCATTTTCTGTATGTTGATATGTTTTTAAAGACTTCACTTCTTTCCTGTAGATATGAGCAGTGACATTTATACTTTGTTGTTTTTCAGTGTTGGCGCTGCTTTGCCAAAGTGGTAAGGATTGTGAATGTTTAAATTACATTTACTAATTTAGCAAACCCTTTTTTCCAAATGGATACAAATAAGGAAACATTACCAGGAACTTTTCAACAACAATGCGCACAGTTTATTGAACAAACTAAACGCATACTGTATTGTTGCTTATGTCTGTGGATTATTCAAGTGTTGATTGAAATGGCATATTTTTTTATTGAATATTGTGCTGGTTTGATGTAAATGTGTATAAATAACTGTTTGTCTAGGTGTCATAGCCGTGGACCTCACCACCTGTGAAGGAGGCACTGCTCAACTCAGCTGTGGTTAGTTCTGTGTTTTAATCGGTCTTTGCCGTTTCATGATTGCTCTTGATATTTTATTATATTAAATTGTCTCCGTAACTGCAAATCTGCAATATTTGGTCTATTTTGTGGGCGAAATGAGTCGCTGCAGAATTGTATTGCATCTTCACAGTGGCTTTTGATACTAAATGAATGCAAATTTTGAACGATTTGGGAGTTTTGATGCCTTCGTAAAGACTGATTAATTCAAAATGTTTATGTAAACTTTAGAGCAGTGTTATTTGTAAACTATAGTTATACAATAACTTGATTCTGGAGTTGTGAAAAATCAGATGTGAATGGATGCTTGTCAAGCATTATAAATAAACTAGTACGTGTAACACCGTAGTGCACTTATACTCTTTAAATGCTATTCTTTTTTCAGATTTAACATCTAAGGTAGTCGTCTGTGAATCAGACACTGCCAATCTCCATTGTGGTGAGTCAATGTTTTACTGAGATCTAGTTTTATAAACCTTTGAAGCACAATTATAGTATACACAACTAATGCTGCTTCTCTATCAACAGACGAGGGGCGCATTAGTGTGCTTTCTGCCAATTATGGGCGTAGAAGCAACGCAATCTGCTCCAGCGGAAAACCAGCCAACCAGATCTCAAATGTTCAATGCACCCAGAGTTCATCCCTAAGTTTGGTGGCCAGACGGTAAGAACCGCGTGAACCTCATAGGTTACACAACATGCATTTCCTTGAATGTGTTTTGCATTTTAATGTTGTGTGTTGACAGATGTGATGGACAAAAAGATTGTTCCGTTCCTGCGAGTAACTCAGTTTTCGGTGATCCATGTGGAGGAACTTACAAATATCTGGATGTGTCCTACATCTGTATACCATCAGGTAAGTTAATATCAACACTTTCATTTTAAGCGTTTAACTTCTGCATGAATGGCTGTTTGTCTCTCTACAGGGGCAATAAAACAGACACAGATTTCTTGTGAGGGAGGCACATTCAGTATCAACTGTAGTAAGTTTCAATTGATCTGTGTGTGTATATCCATGCATCTTTGCCATATCACAAACCCTTAACTCATGTCGACTGTTTAAAAACAAAGAAATTGAGATCACTGAGAAATTCTACTTTTTGTCCACAGACAATATGTTTATTAAAGTGCTTTCTGCCAATTATGGGCGAACAAACAGTGCAACTTGCTCTACTGGAAAACCAGCTAGTCAGACCTCAAACATTCAGTGCACCCAGAGTTCATCCCTAAGTGTGCTGACCAATTTGTAAGAACGTTATGAACGTTATTAGAACATCAAAAGGTTTTGGGTGTTTTATAAATGGCTTTCTCTATATTTATAGGTGTGACGGAGTGCACACTTGTTCAGTTTCTGCAAATAATGCAGTTTTTGGTGATCCCTGTGGAGGAACTTACAAATACTTGAACATGTCCTACATTTGTTACCCAAGTAAGTTATTTATTATTATGGTATAAACACCAGACACTCTAGTCTAGCCTAGTAATGAATAACTACTTCCACTATCAGTTTATTTTGATGTTGTCTTTGCATTTCACCACCAAATTGATGGGTGTTCAAAAAGCAAGCTTTGGTAAAATTTCTGCAGTGTTGCCAACTATTGTCAGTGCAAAGTAGCTTTTATTTCAAAAGACCTAAATCTGCTACATTTTTCAAAAGACCCCCCAGAAACAATCAGTAAATTTAGAGCTAAAACCAAATATTGAACAGATAATAGTTTTATTTAAGGATTAGTCCATTTTCTTAAAGGGACAGTCAGTAGGGATTTAAGTGTTTTATCAAAATCGATGTCTTTATTCATTAATGTCCTCGTTGGTGTCAAATGACCTCTGCCAGTGATCTGACTTTTCTTTGTAAGCTTAGAATTTCTTTTAACTTGCATGGAAGCCTACTTGCACTTTCCAGTTCAATGTCATTCCGCCATACTGGTAAACTATAATAGCAGAGAGGGACAAAAAGCACTAGCCTACCAACGTGTTTCCACAATGCGTTTTCATTCAGAACACGTGAACTAAATAAATGATTACATAACGGCTACCGTAGTTGCAACACGCATTTGGAAAAGCGAGGTGCTAGAGAGCACTATTTGTTTGAATGCAACATACAATTTCACCACTAGATGGGGGTAAATCCTACTTATTATCCCTTTAAAAATCCAGATAATTTATTCGCTGCCATGTCATCCAAAATGTTGATTGCCTTTCTTTGTTCAGTCGAGTGAGAAATTTATTCCAGGATTTTTCTCATTTTAATGGGCCAACACTTTACAGTTTAAAGTTGCAGTTTCAAAGGACTCTAATTGATCCTAAATGAGACGGTCTTATCTAACGAAACGATTGTGTTTTTTTGGCAAGAAAAATAAAAAGGCACTTACACCAAACTTTTCTTCCGGCTGTGTGATGAGCCAGTGTGGTCTCGTGTTACATATATGAAACGCACATTTGTAGACCATTTTAAACAACAAACTGACACACAGACAGTTTATCAATTGTTATTAATTGGTATCATCCAACATACAACAACGTCGGAAAGGTCCTCTTTTTCCACGCTTGTAAACACTAGGGTGTAGTTTCACACATTAAAGCCGCTCTATGCATTTTCTGCGTTTTTGTCAAACAGCGACCCCTAGAGAATACTTTCAACTGTCGTAATTTCCCACTGCCACTCTAGTACACCTCCGAAGATAACCAGGTAATGTTTCACAATTTCATACAAATATAAGGCTACTGCATAGTCTACTAAACTACAGATGATGGTAATAGGATAAGAAGTTTATTTCAAGTATAGAGTGCAAATAACAATAACAATGCACGTTAGCCTGCTTATAACAGTTTTACATGATTGCAGCTAAATCACAAGTAAACAGTCTGTAGTCTATGTCTACTGTATCATTTAATTTGTGTTTTATTGTAATGTAAACATTACAAAATGCCATGACAGTTAATTGTGTATGTTGCGTTATTTCATAACAGTGGTCGTTATAATGTATAGTATCATAATAGTTTGCAAATTGTGCATGTTTACACTATTTACAACCTCTAGGCTTATTTATGTCCTGATAATTATGTGAGATTGATAACTTGTCATGATAATCGCATGACATACTACATACAAGTGCAACAACATAGTTTACAAATAAGAGATTTACTTACTAGTCCTTCAAGATCGCCAGATCAGCATCCCATCCAGTGCTGTCTTTTAGCTCACGCCAACGAGTAAAAACCTGACCGAGTGGTACTCTTGTCCGGTTCCTAACGCGGTCAGATTCTCTCTTCCGAACGCGCTTTCTTAACTTAAATCGTTTAGCCTCGCATCTCAAATTCGCGCGTGCAGTGGTATAGGCTTGATCGACTTCATGCAGCGCTGCAAGAACCGACAGCCGGATGACGTCAAAGTGCAGTCTGGGATAATTTCTTGCGGTACTTTGAGGTCATCCGGCGGTCGGTTCTTGCAGCGCTGCACGAAGTCGAACAAGCCTAACGTGTGTGACGTTGTTGCCGTAAAGCAAGTTGTGATTCTCGTGAGATTTGTCAGGGCTGGTTCTCTCAAGCTTGCATTGCTGGTTTTGCTAGCGGCGTCCTCCCCGAGCTTCAACGGGATGATGATTTGCCCTAATGACTTTCTTTACCACCGAAATAACGTTGATGCTGTTAAATTAAGGTAAAATAACTGCATCGTGTGTCTTTAAAACTTAAGTGTTGGGGTCCATTTAAAATTAGAAAAATCCTGGAATGTGTTCCTCAGTTTCTTTTCAACTGAACAAAGAAGGACATCAACATTTTGGATGACATTGTGTTGAGTAAGTTATTTGGATTTAAGACAATGGACTAATCCTTTAATAAAACTTGAAACGATACTCCCATTAGTCACTTCTTGCGCACCTATGGCTTTGCTTTAGAGCACATGATTAGTAGTACTGTAAATGATGGATAAGGTTGAACCGGTTAAGTCTTGCAAAAGGACATGGAATAAACATTTGCATTTTGTCTTGCACACTTATTTCTCAACAGACAAGCAGTATATAAAAGTGTGTGCTGCCACTTATGGGCGTACAGATGATGAAACCTGCTCTACTGGAAAAACAGCTGGTCAGATCTCAAATGTTCTTTGTGCTCAGAGTTCATCTCTAAGTGTGGTGGCCGATCGGTAAGAACGGTGTGAACATTACAAGTTACACAACATTAAAATGATTGGCATTATTTAAAATTGTTTTCTGTTTTGACAGATGTGATGGACAAAAAACTTGTTCCGTTCCTGCAACTAACGTAGTTTTCGGGGATCCCTGTGTAGGAACCTACAAATACCTGGATGTGTCCTACACCTGTGGCTCAAGTTAGTAACCGTTATATAGTTGTTTCCATTAACCTATAGACCATTTCAAAAAACGTAAACAACACTGGTCCAGAAGCACTTCCTGTTTCAGTTTTTAACACTAGATAAACATTGGGGTGAAATACATCCAACAGAACATATAGAACTGATTCAAAAAGTTAAACATCTTAAAGATATGTAAAATGCAGTCACAAACTGAAACGGGAAGTGTTTCTGGACCAGTCTTGTTTACATCTTTTGAAATGGTCTATAAATTGTAAATGGAAAACATGCACATGGAAACGTGTCACTTTTACAAACTCTTATATATCGCAGAATGTTTTTATCCTTGCGTGAGGTGTCTTAAGGTAATTTTAAAAAAGGGATCTAAAACAAACTAGTTGCTCATTTACAAGTCGCCTTATATGCGTATGTGATATCATTCTAAGATGTGTGATCGTGTACTACAGCCTTACAAAAACCACCTATGTTCCTGCTCCTAAGGAATTTGTTTGCCATTAATGCTTCTTAACATGCCTGCATCACCATTTAAAAATGCTAGCTTGTGTTTATGATATACAAAAACCTACCAAGATCTGTTGTCACTTTGGAATAACTTATCCAGAGAACAAAAGTGACATGTATGGAAACAGTCATATCATGGTGGTGGTTTATCAAACTCTCTTTGACGCACTATCTATCATAAAACACATTACAAATGCACTGAATTGAGTGAAGTAGCTCCCCTTAAAATCTGCAACCATTAAGATCAAATGTTTACCTCCATTGGTTTCTCTAATGCATTTATACCATGCTGTATTGTGTGCTTATAGGTTATTGCTTAAGACTTGATAGCAAGTGATGTTTTATGACTTTTTTTGTTTTACAGTGTAGACCCAGCTTCTCCTAGAAGTGAAGACATCCACCAAATCCCATTTTGAGACCTGTGGAATCTTCTGGATATCTTTATAGACTGACATTGTGTAATATTTGAAATCAGTGGACACTTGTCACATTGAATCGCAATTCTTGATTTATCCAGAATTTGGTGTGGGATTCATTCTGTGCTGATAACCAACCCGTTCAATAAATTGCAGTCAAATGCAAACTGTTTCTGAAGTGTTGTGTATTGTAGCTCTGCTCCGAAAATAATCCTAAAACTGCAGGATACATCCATAAAGCTTCCCTCCAGACTCCAGTTAAATATTATGCTGCACTAACTAGTGGTTTATACTAGTTAGTTACAATATACTATACTTATTATTACAAGATACTATAAGGTTGTACTGCAGATTAATTTTCCTGTTGGCAAAAACTTTTATCCAAAGCAGCTCACAGTAAATTCTTTAGGTTATACATTGAGGAGTTTTCCTGGACAGGGGTTATCCTAGTCCCACACTAAAATGCATGTTTGCAAAATACAACTATTGTGTTATACACAAGAAAATGTGCAGATTTCAAAAATGATGTAATATATTTTTATTAAATTGTTAGAAACTTAGTTATAAATAACCTGGGTTCAATAACATTCAAACAGGATTGTGCTGTTGACTTGAAATTATAAATGGGATTAATGTTACCGGGTGAACATCAAGGATACAAAAACAAGCTGATGAACTTTTGCCTGGAGTTAGGAGTTTGATGTTGTGTTGAGCATTTGACATTAACTTGGATGATGTTAAACAAGCGTAATAGACCGTTTCTTTGGACATGCATGCCGTGACGCAATTACGCGTCTGGTCGAACTTTACTACTGGTTTCTGTTTGTTTAATGGTCTGACTAGTTGCTGAAACTGAACTCTTAAACACCTCATCGAAAATAACATGTTTTGGTTTCCTAGGTAATCTGTTTATTTTGCTTGTTATATAAATAAACTTCTTTCAAAAGGACTTTTATTTATTCTTCATGGAGTTTACTGGAAGTTACTTGGTGACCACGAAAGCCGCATGTTTGTTGTTACTGCTGAAACATAAAGGTTATAGACTGTTTTTCTTGTGTATTTACATTTGAATAGAGCCATACCGCTTTTTACATGACATTCACCTCTTCGGCCAAAGGTGTAAAATACTCAAGTATTTTATAAGTACATTTTTCAAATATCTGTATTTTATCAGGGTGTTTTCTTTTATGTCAATACATTTAAAGCATAATATAGCCTTTATTCCACACTACATTTCACATTAAATATCTTGTAATACTCAATCAGTTACAAATCTAGTATTTGAGTATTTTGACTCGACTTGAAGATTGTATTAAAGGTAAAAAAGCAAGTTTTAAAATGCAATCAAGTAAAAAGAAGGCTAGTGTTATGCATGTAGTGAAAAAAGTTTGCCAGAGAAAAACTGATAAAAGTACAGATGAAAAAATGTACTTGGGTAAATAATAATAAAAAAACTTTACACCTTTGTTTTTCGCATACTGTTTTTCAAATACTTAAGTCAAGACAGAGATAAGTATTTCATGACATTTACGTTACTACCAGTGGCGAAGCTACGGGTGGGCCTGGCCGGGCCTGGGCCCGCCCACTTTGAGTTGTGGCCCATCCAATCAGAAGACCATTTTCCAGACAAATGTGTAAATAATTTCACAAAAATAATAGTACTACGAATAGACGTCTTATCACACTATAATTTCTTATGTCATACAATTATAAATATAATTAAAATATAAGTGCAAGTTTGCATGTTCAGGCAGTTTTGCAGCTTTCTTTTACCCTATTGGTGCACACGCTTGACTAAACTAAAATAGACTACGCCATTGACCAACAAAAACCTGGTCTAAAGTCAATGGCACAATATGTTTTTTTGATATTTAAAGAGTGCATTAGTAATATGCGCCTAAACTGGACGACAACACGGGTTTGCTTAACACATACATGAATGCGCAGCAGCACAAAAACGCTTTTAAATATGAAAGATTAAAGAATTGAATATTGAGTCTCTTGGACATAAATGAGGACTAATTATGAGACGTTAGAAGGCACAACGAGCTGCTGCACCTGCAGCCTGGTAAGTAAATAAATGCTTTGCTTTAAACAAATGCATCTGTTTTTAAATGCTACCTCACGGATTTATTATATATGATAACTCTGTACCTGTGAATATGGTGAGATGAGAAACATTTTTCAGTAATGCTTAAAAAACAAGCTGAGCCTTGCGGAGAGCCGTTTGTAAATTCTTTATCTCCTGTTTGTTACAAATAAAGTATTTTTACAGTACAAACCTTTTCTTACATACTTGTAAATTATTTTTTGATGATATTGGATAGCCATACATTTAAAGTAATTAAAAGCCTGCTTTTTTACTTCCACGACTAAATGAAAACGGGTTTTAAAAGTTTTAATGAAAAAAATAACAATTTCAATACAAGTGAAAAACAACACAATTATTTAACATTAATCTTAAACTGGGGATCTTCTTCCTCCGCTTAGTTTTTCAGTTTACAAAGTTCGTCATCTAATTAGGGATTAGACATAGCGCCAGTGCGACTGGCTTTTAAAGGGGATGAGAGCTAAGACTCTCATTGGTTTATTGCACGTTACGCCCAAAATATTCCCATTAATCATAAAAAAATAGGACCAACCCTTTTCGACCATGCGTTCGGCACACAAACCATTTTTCCGTCATTAAATTAGCGAAAGTGGATTCGGACCCGCCCATTTAGACGTTGCGCTGTGCGCTTTAGACAATGCGCTTAGATCGTTAAAATAGGGCCCCAAGTCTATAAGCAGGTTTTTCCACAATGCAATATGAATTTTGTTTCTTGTTTTCCAGTTCATGAGGATCGTTTTCTTTGCGATGATAGCGTCACCAAAATAAAGTTAAAGGTTGTTGCTGCTGTAAGTCTCGCATGTGACATCCAATAATGACGGACAATGATTTAGCCACACTTTCCCAGAACTGTTTAATTGGAGTGCAATACAAAAGTGCATGAACATTATGTATCTGGGTTATTTTGTGTGCAATATGTGCAGATTTTTAGGTGAAACCTATTTTGAACAATTTCCATCCTGTTAGGTGTGATCTATGAAGAACTTTATACTGTACGAGTTGCAGGTTGGCATTTCTTGTCATCGAGTAAATATTTTTGCTCCACAAATCTTCTTTTGGAGTCTTATGACGGTTAACAAACCAGCTATTTACTGACAATGTGTTAATACCTACGTATCTTAATGATTCTATAAAAAAATTCTCCGTTGTAAGTCATTCTCTGCGATGAATCAACACATGTTCATAAGATAGCACTTCTGTTTTGGCCAAGTTATTAAAACAAACAAAATGCTAAATGTTCAGCTAACAGGTTATGTTATTTAAAGAGTCACAAGCAGTGGGTTTGAGCAGTTGCATTTAATAAAAAATATTTGTTACAATCGTCAAAATTGTCTAAATATTTATTTTTATAACTCATGTGGTTAGGGTGATCAGAAATGAATGAATGAATGAATGAATGAATGAATGAATGAATGAATGAATGAATCAATCAATAACTTACATTTACAAGTTAGTTTGACAGTGTTAGCATACCCAGACAGCAATTTAGCTCTTACCGACGTTGGGGCGCATGTACTTGCCCGACATAAAGTGCCTCGGTGAGATGTCTTATGGAGATCGGTAGCTAATAGGCAAGACATCGGGAAGATGGTGGCATTAGAATGATCGCCGACCGTGAGCCAACGTAAACCCGCCCTAATTATTATGACCTATATGCGGCGCGATCCGCTTCGCTCTCCCATTGAACACAGCTGATTTTCGGCTGCATCGCTGTAAACGTCAAGGCATGCTTATAAAGCAGCTGTTCCAGTGTTAAAGGGAGCGAGGCGTCAGGATCCCACCGTTATATAATTGATTTGTTTAGGCCAGGGGTCTCCATGGTGCCAGCACATTCTATTAGTCTCAATTGTAATATTTATTTATTACATACATATGTTTTATATTAACTTGGCTTGGTTTACGTATGTTAACATATTAAACAATACTAAAACATATCAAAAAGTAAAATAAAATAAAATCAGTAAGTAAAACAAAAAAGTTTTGAGTAGAATAAATAAAAAAGTAGCCCTCCAGATTGTTTTATACATATTGTTGTAGCCCTTGCTCACAATGTTGGAGACCCCTGCAGGCTAACTCATTTCATATTGTGTATCAACAACAATCAACCCTCAATAACAGTTTATGTTGTGTTAATCATAAAATTTCTTCCCTAACAATTTGACAAGAGCTAGTGGAGAAGTAGGCAACTAGCCCACTTGCATGCAAGACTCCGTCCGTGGCTGCGCAGTCTGCAGCCGCTTCCTTTTGAGTTGCCAGGTTTTATGACAAAAAAAGTTTAAATTGAAAGTAAGTGATTGTTATGTGTAGGGTGTATTTCATACACAATATGACAACCTGGTAAATGTCAGTCTAACAGAAAAAAATGGATCAGTGAGTTTCCAGGAGAAATAACAAAACAGAAGGGCATCTGGAATTTTTTTTTTACTTTGTTTTTGCAAAGGCAGTTTCATTTATTTTAACACTCCACAAATTACACTTTGGGGTGGTTTCCCGGACAGGGATTATCTTAAACCGGGACTAGGCCTTAGTTTAATTCTGAAATATAACTAGTTTTAATAACATGTCTTAATAAAAACATTACTTGTGTGCATTTTGAAGCATCACAAAAGACACTGATGTATTTTATGATATGTCAGTGCAAGTTGTTTTCAGTTTGGACAGCTCTTACATTTATTTTAGTCTAGAACTAGTCTAATCCCTGTCCTTGAAACCGTCCCATAGCAAACTGCAACAAAAATAAGAAATTCCCTCCAGAATAAGTCATACTCCAGAATCAGTCCAATCAATTATTTCACTTAAGATGCTTGCTTGTCCCGCCTTTGCCGCCCCCATTCCTGTCTCTGCTCAGACAGCCGCAGCCAGTTTCTCACAGTCATCTTTATATCAGCCTCAGTGGAACTTTGTAGGCAGGATTTCTTAACACAGCACCTAAAAAAATGTAATAATGTAATAAGCAACAGAAAAAAATAAGACAGCACAAAAGTCTATATATCTTCGTGGATGGTTTCTAAAAAGACAATTCAGAAAAGTCAGAGCATTTTGCAAAAAATAAAATCATGTTGTTTCAACACATTGTAGGACTTACTCAGGAGTACCTGATGAATAGGCTGTGATTTAAGGAGAGCACATCCCTTCATCACTGGGTGTGTCTTGCTGCCAATCATCTTGTGGCACTAGGAAATACAGAAAAAGTCCCGTTACACAAAGAACAGCATCACCCAGGTCCAACTAACAGAGCTAAATAAGTGACCCCACAGCAGTGGTTCTAAAACTTTTTCTGTCATTTTTGTCATTCCCCATTTTATGTAGGACTGTGCTGTGTGTGCGCTGTGTATTGTGTGTGTGTGCCTGTCTCAGTGTGTTCTTGATCTGCATGCTAAACAGCTTATGTTCAGGAGAGCCCAGCCCTTCATATTCATCTTCCTGCTGCCAATTAACGGTTGTCACTATGAAATGATAAAATTAGATTGTGAAACTGCTAAACAGTATGTAGGCTTTTTGCTCTCAAACTTTTCAAGTGCGCTTACAGCCACAAGTTGTGTACAAACAGTAAAAGACCCAATGGACCCTTTTACTGTTTGTACACAATGGTGACGTGGCAACGTATGCACGAGCAGTTTGGCAACGGAAGTATGGCAAGAATCAGCAGTGAAGTAACACAGACAGAGAAAGTTATTTTAAAAAGTTGACATCTACCAGATCCGTGTACTATAGTGGAGTGGATAGAAGACGTTAGCAGATGGCCAAATATAAAGTGGCCAGATACATATGAAGAGTTTGGTTCCAAAACCCAATAAATCCATTTTGACAAATTTTGTTAAAAACGTGTTTTCTATACCAAGAAAGTGACAAGATGAAAACCACTATTTTCTGTTACAAACTTTCACATAGCATCTTTAGGTTATAATAACATAAAAAAATTTCAAATCCATAACTTGATTTTCAAAGATTTATTATAAAAACAGATTCTTTTTTCCACAAAATGCAATAAATTCATGACAAGTTTTTATTCAAAATGCTATAAATCTATTGAATCAATAGCCTTTATAAATGTGCATTCATCTTTGCCATGTTATTCATTTAGTTGACTAGTTGTACACACCAATTAAAAATATAAACATTAATGGCATTAATCAAAACACTTACTTTGTGATATTAAGAACACTGTCATTGATGCGGTTATACTTGACATCGTCGCTTAACGTGTTTCACAGCGATCAGCTGTAAAATGTTTTGGTCCTGCTCGATTTTCGTTGACTTTGAGTAAAATTATGGAAAGTTTTTCATAAGATCCCCTGGGGTCAATGTGTTTGCATGACAGAAACTTGATGTTGTCGGCCCGGGCAAACAAGCACCCGTCTCCCGAGTGTCTCTTGCGTAAATTATTAGATGTTGATGGCTTACGTTTCTTTCCCGTCACAGAAAACCATCACAGGTTTATCAATGCTATTAAAGTATTATTTTGTTTTTGTTTGTTTGTTGATCACGAAGTACAAAGTAGATGAGGAAAACTAGTATTCCGTGTACTCAACGCGCCGCCATTGTTTGTTTACATTGCAATGGTGCGCTGCAAACTGTGGAGCGGATTTATGGCTTTCTGTAGAAAAGGAGGAGTGGCGTTTATTGCATTTTGGGAAAAAAGGGAGAAAAGATGACAGAATAAAACGGCGTATATTGGATTTTGCTTAAAATTAAGAATTTACTTTTTAATATTTACCTGATATAATACTGATTCTGGCAGCAACTCATTTTTTTCAAAAATGGCGTTTATTTGGGACCAAACTCTTTATATATACGTATATTAGTATATTATATTAGTACAACCAAACGCAACAACCAGACATTTTGATGCTGGGAAACCGTTTTAATAAACTTTCTGAGTTGCTAACAGGTTAGAGAACCACTGGGGAACAACAACACTTCCGTGGCCGAAATGCGCGCGCAAGCTATTTGATCACGTGGGCTGTAAAAGGGTCTATGCATCACATATTTAACGGAAACTTACATTCAGTACGAAGAAGGTCCTCATTCACTGATGTAATCACTTAAATGGAAAAAACACAAATGGCCCAGATCCAGCTTGATTTTAAAATCTTGCCCTAATTCATTTGCTATTGAATTATTCTGAAATTTATTCTTTTACTACCTCAGTATGATGTTCTGAGTAAAAAGTGCAGATTCATACATTACATGTAAAATATCTTACTATCGTTAGTCCTCTGACGGAGCCCTGGAAGAGGGTGACGTGGAGGCTGCTGCAAAGCACACAGGCCTTCGTTATTATTCGGTGTCACTAGAAAATACAGAAAAACGAAATTATTGGAGTGAACAGTAAGTCAAGTTTATCACAATTAGATAAACTAATGTCAGTGGGCTGAGTAATTGCCACACATTTCTACACACACACACACACATGTGTCAGTGTTTTCATTGTCTGCGTTTTAAATGGCTTACAGTCAGGAAAGCCTTCAGTTCTCTGCGCCTCTTTCTGAATATTAACCGCAGTCTCTTGGAAAGACAGAAAACCTTGGTTTACTGATCACACTACTAATATAAACTCAAAAATCATATCTCTGGAACATCAAACTATGGTATGTGCTGTGGACCTGTGGAGTACATTTTACTATATAGGGTACACTTACCTTCACTCTACAATGATGTGGGATGGGCTGGAGGAGTTAAACAAGGGGTGGGAGGGTTAGCCAGCTTTCTTCTTACTGACACTTCAAGAAGATTAAAAAAGGTTACAACAGAAAGATGATCAAAAAGGCACATCAACCATAAGATTTGCACCTTAGATATCTACATCTGATATTCGCTGTATGAGAAGTGCAGCATTATACACATAAAATGTCTTACTAGGCTTGCTCCTTTGATGGAAACTTGGGTGGGCTAGAGAAGGCTGCTTCCTTTTTGTCACTGTCATGGCCATTTAAAAACAAGGATTAAAATTCGAAAAAGGTTTAAACACAAAGATTACAAATTCTTATCAGGCATAATTACAAGTATGAGCATGTAATTAAAGGGAGAGTTCACCCAAAAATGAAAACAATGTAATCAATGACTCACGAGTTTGGAACGACATGAGGGTAAGACCTCCGTTCATCTTCGAAACACAGTTTAAGATATTTTAGATTTAGTCCGAGAGCCCTCTGACCCCCCATTGAAAATCCACGCACAGTACACTGTCCAGGAACAGAGAGGTAATAAAAAAACATCATCAAAGTAGCCATTTGACATCAGTGGGTATGTTAAAATGTGTTGAAGCATCGAAAATACATTTTGGTCCAAAAATAACAAAATTACGACATCATTCAGCATTGTCTTCTCTTCCGGTTCTGTTCTGAACGCGCACGAGACTAAAGTCACATGACTGCAGTGACGCAGCTGACGTACAACGTGGCTGATGTGTTATTAGGTGCGTCCCCGCTTTTTTTTGTGCGCCCGAGCTTCGTTTACAGTCTGAGGGAGACGAATGCTGTAAATGTGAAAAAAATTCACAAACATATCTGAGGATAACACGCCATCTGCGTCACAAGACTTTAGTCAGACACATGCGCTACACAATAGACATGGAAGAGAATGCTGAATAAATTTGTCATTTTTGGACCAAGATGTACCTTGGATGCCTCAACACATTCCAACTGACCCACTGATGCCAAACGGCAACCTTGATTATGTTTCTACTATCTTTCTGGACATGGACAGCACACCGTGCACAGACCCCCAATGTAGGGCCAGAAAGCTCTCGGACCAAACATAAAACATCGGAGGTCTTACAAGTTTGGAACGACATGAGGGTGAGTCCTTAATGACATTATTTTTCATTTTTGGGTGAACTATCCCTTTAATTTTCTAATGGACATATGGAAACTTAAAGGAACACGCTGACTTTTTGGGATTTTAGCTCATTCACAGTTAGATAAGTGCATACATACCCCTTCATCTCTGTGCGTGCCGTAACTCTGTCTGACGCAGCCCCCGCTAGCCTATCTGAGCATAAAGACTTGAAGTAAATGGCTCCAGCTAGCATGCTGCTCCCAATAAGTGACAAAATAACAGCAACATTTTCCTATTTATGTGTTGTGACCTGTCTAGTCACACCGTGCACAAACAACAAGGCCATGACACAGCCATCCTTCAACAGTACACACACTGGGAACCATACTCTCAGAAGGCGAAGCACTTGCCACTTGGGGGGAGTAACTGCACAACTCTGACCGAACTCTCTGCTCCTCACCGGGGGTTTCTCAGGTGCTGCTAGCAAATCACTGCACCCAAGTAGCCGGGCTTTGCCTTCTGAGAATATAGTTCCCTGTATGTTGGGATTAATAGATGGCTGTGTCTCACATGACCTTGTTATTTGTACATGTTGTGACTATACAAATCACAACATATAAATAGGAAAAAGTTGGCATTATTTTGTCACTTATTGGGAGCAGCATGCTAGCTGGAGCCATTTACTTCAAGTCATTGTGCAAAGCTAAGCTAGCGGTGGGTGCATCAGACAGAGTTACGGCACGCACAGAGATGAAAGGAGTATGTATGCACTTATCTAACTATGGGGATACAGTGAATAAGATAGAAAAATAAGCCTTTAAGGTCAAAATAGTTAATTCAACTTGCCAACTGTTATGTTGTTTCCAGCCATAGGTAGGAGGGAAGGGGGAGGAGGGTTTTTTGGAAGGTTTGTTGTGCGTTTTCTTCTTTTTCGCCTGTGATGTTTGTGGTGCATTTTGGGTGTCTGATGAAGGGCACGATGCAGGGGATGATGGTGGTGATGGTGATCTAAGTCAGGATGGTCTGTAAATGAAAAGTTTTTACAAAGATTAGTTTTCATATTGATCACATCGAACATAGAAAGTACAATGAGTAACATCAGAACAACATAGCCCCCCACTCTCACTTGTCTCATGTAGTATTCAACAAGAGTATTGTTTTCATCCTTTAGATGGGTTGGGTGATGTCCTCTTGAAAAAACTTTGGAGTATTTTGTATGAGTCTTTATAGACCCTTTTACTCTTTGTACACAATGATGATGTGGCAACGTAGGTGCACGCAGTTTGGCAACGGAAGTATGGTAAGAATCAGCAGTGAAGTAACACAGACAAAGTTATTTTAAAAAGTTGACTTATCAACTTTTTCAACACATCTACCAGATCCGTGTACTATAGTGGAGTGGATAGAAGAAATTAGCAGATGGCCAAATATAAAGTGGCCAGATACATATATACGTATATTAGTATATTATATTAGTGCAACCAAACGCAACAACCAGACATTTTGATGCTGGGAAACCGTTTTAATAAACTTTCTGAGTTGCTAACAGGTTAGAGAACCACCGGGGAACAACAACACTTCCGTGGCCGAAATGCGCGCGCAAGCTATTTGATCACGTGGGCTGTAAAAGGTTCTGGAGGCCACCAAGCCATGCCTTCATCGTATTTACCTGAGTGAAAAAAACAGAAAAGACATTTTATTTTGCTTAAATTACAAAGGTTAAATAAAGGCTCTATTTTATGAATAGGTGTGTGTCCAAAAACACTTACTTCCTATCACTTTATTACTTAATAACCACTTTGTCTGACTGTCTACAGTGGCTGTGCACTAAACTAGCTCTTTGATTGACAGGTCTACTTTTAACGTTACCATAAAAACGCACAACAAGAGCTGCCTTTAATTTTAAGCATGTCACTTAGACAAAATCATTAAAAATGCATTTAGAGTGTAAGGGGTCCATATTATAAAATGACAGATGTCATTTTTGTGTAGACAAAAGACAGTCCGTCAATTTATTACCGTTTACCTAACTGTTTACCGAACGATCCCCTCACGTCAAAAATACTGTCTAAAACAACTCACTGAAAAATATTTAATACGCGAACATATTAATAATAACTAACCAGGGGTGCGTTTCCCAAAACCATGTTGCTTATTTTCCATTGCCAACCAACTAGTTGCTAACACAACAGGTTAGCAACAATGGTTTTGGGAAACGCACCCCAAGTCAACAGTTATAACAACAAACCAAGTCTAAAAACATGTAACGTTGCCTCCGACGCCAATTTCTGTCATCCGTTTATCGAAAACATTTCCACAATCATATTTAATCAACATACCTTCGCGCTTACACTGCCGGCTTGATGTGGACCAACAACTGCGTAGATCTAGTGAAGAAAAAAAGAGGCGCGGTCGGCATAAAGGTTGCTCGCGGTTCCTCTGCCGATCTCCGGCTGCAGACTCATCGCGCCGATCGTTTACCCACCTACTTTTATTCTGTGTGCAGGGGAAAAAACCCAACCGACACTTTGCCGCTGGTGCCCTCCAATTGCCGACGTCGGTAAGACTGAACGTGCTGTCTGGGTAAAAACAAGACAATTTAAGTGGTTCTGCTTTTATTAATCACAAATTACTGAATGACTGAAAATGCAGCGAACACACTCTCGCTGATGCAGGGATTTTTTTGAAAAGTAAACGTTTTTCTCCTGATTGCAGGAGGCAAACCACGCGATCCGGCGTCTTTTAGTCAGCTCCTGCACCGGCTTCCCTTGTTTTTTTCCACGAATAAAAGCTGAAAAAACGTATTCCGTTGTTCAGTTTCCTCCCTGAACAATCGCGTGACCTGCTTGATCGAGCAGTACTGACCAAACATATCGAAGTTTATTAAAATCTCGACAGAAAATACAAAAACAACCTCCAACACATGAACTCAAATACAGCGGGAGAGGGCGCGATCCTGCAAATATGGCGGATTACCCATAATGCAACACCGCATTTTACTACAATCCTTGTAATAACTGCTGTTCGTGTACAGTATCGGTAAGAAATTAAGGGAAATGAATTAGAAAATAACAGGTACTGTCTTTTATTACTATGTCGCCTAAATTTGTGTTTTTATCAGTCTTTGGTCTTCAAAAATACTTAAATCGTTTTTGCCGTTTCAGTTTAGTTTTTTAGTTTTCTGCTGATTGACCAACACAGTACATTGGCCGTTTCTCATTGGATGCAGGCTCCGGAGGTCGCATTTTCAAGCTGCAGCTACGTCATTAAGACTTATTCAGAATATTATCAATTATAAAGTTGACTATTATTATTAGTTAATCGTAAATTGTTGTAATATTCAGAATATTATGCGTATGACTTGCAAATTTAATGCTCAGTTCACTTCAATAAAACACGTATGCAGCCTATAATGCGACCTCCGGAGGCTGCAGCCTTCGGATAAGAAACGGCCATTGACTGAGCATTATAGTTTCAGTTGTGAAATACCGCCACCTTCTGGTCTACCCGCACATTCCTCCATGAGCTCAAGTAGGCCACAATAATGTTCATCAAGACTGCCACACAAACACATGTACTCTATTGAAGGTGTTTACTGCCGATTTTAAATAAATTAATTAGATAAATGAAAATTAAAACCAGATTTACCATTTCATTATAGAAAATGTATGCAAAATATATGCCAAAATTATGATAATATTCCATGTTAAATTGAAAAGAAATTTATTTGATGATTTGACATTTAATTTTTACTACAATCTCGAGGCAAGACTGCCAATATTAAAATTAAAAGGCAAATGTGAACAAGAAACTGCAAATACATTATTAACAGTTTTTGTTGTTGTTGTTAATGCTCGCACAATAACAGTGAAAAATTCAAATTAAAATGTAGAGGTCAGTTTTCATTGTATGTTTACTTTTATGTCTTTATTTCTTCTTCTTCTTCTTCTTTTCCAGTTTATTGGCAACCGCACGTAACAGTGCATTACTGCCATCTTCAGGTAGCATGGAGTATGTCTTTATTTAAAAGGTTAACATGTATGCAAATTCTATGTTAATCAGTGGGTGTGGTTTAATTACTCTCAGCCCATACAGAGGTGACTAGTTAATTAGTTGCAGGTATGGTAACCACCTGACAGCTGTTAACAATCTAGACCAGCATCATAAATTGGCCTTTTCTAGTCTTATCAGCTTATATTTGTGTTAGTGAAGCTGAGCTCATTCGTCTTATTCAGCGGCATTCATCTGCCCAGTCAACATGCAACAAGGAAGGCTGAGCTTCATTTGCTGTATGTTGATATGTTTTTAAAGACAAAACTTTCCTGTAAATATGAGCAGTGACATTTATACTTTGTTTTTTTCAGTGTTGGTGCTTCTTTGCCAAAGTGGTAAGGATTGTGAATGTTTAAATTACACATACTACTAATAATTACTACTTTAACATGCTTTTATCCAAATCAACAATAATGCAAACAAAGTTTATGGAACGAGCTAAAACACATACTGTATTGTTGCTTATGTCTGTGTAGTATTCAAGTGCTAATTGAATTCCCTTGTTTCTTGAATATTGTGTTGGTTTTAGTAGATCTGGTGGTGGTTTGTTGTACTTTGATTGTAAATGTGTATAAATAGATGTTTGTCTCTGTAGGTGTCAAAGCCACGGACCTCACCACCTGTGAAGGAGACACTGCTCGACTCACCTGTGGTTGGTTCTATGTATCAGTCTTTGCCATGGTTATGAAATTTACATTTCGTGATTTAGCAGACATTTTTCTGACTTCCAAATGAGGTAAACGAAAGAAGTAATTAGAGCAACAGACGAACTGCAATACATAAGTGCACTGAAAATGCGTCTGGCCAGTAACGCATTGCAATAGTTAAGTCTTGACAGGACAAGAGCCTGGACTAGGACTTTCCGAAGCATGCTATTTTGGAAAGATCTAATTTTCCTATATTGTAGAGCAGTGTTTCCCGGCCCTGGTCCTCGGGCGCCCCCTCCCAGAGGGTTTTAGATGTCTCCTTGTTTAACACACCTGATTTGAATCATCAGCTTGTTAGGGAGACATGTTTACCATTTTAGGAGGCTGATGAGTCAAATCAGGTGTTTTAAATAAGGAGACATCTAAAACTTTCTGGGAGGGGGTGCCCCAGGACCAGGGTTGGGAAACACTGTTGTAGAGGATGAATCTACAAGACCGGGCGGTGTTGGCAACATGCCCCGAGAAGCTAATCTGATCATCAATGACCACTTCCAGGTTTCTATCTGTCCTGGAAGGCGTAATGGTTGAAGTACATAGCTGATTGGAAAGATTGTGATGAATCTTAGGCTCAGACTAAGGTGATCCTTCAACCAGTGTGAGATGTCCCTCGGGCATGCCTAGATGCGGGCAGAAACCGTGGGATCTTCAGGGTGGAACGACACTTAGAGTTGTCATCTGCATAACAGTGGTAGGAAAAGCCATGTTTCCGAATGACAGAACCCAGGGATGTCTTGTATATCGAAAAGATCAGTGGTCCAAGCACTGAGCCGTGAGGTACCCCGGTATTAAAAACGTTGGGGTTTTGGAGACATCACCTTTTCAGAATACCCTAAATGGCCTACTGTACCTGAGAGGTAAAACTTGAACCACAGTAGTGCTGTGCCAGAGACACCCATAGCCTTGAGGGTTGAAAGGAGAATGAGGTGATCGAGTGTGTCAAAAGCAACGGATAGATCCAGTAGGATTAGTACAGATGACTTGGAGTTTTTCCCTTGTCTGCCTTAGGGCTTCAATGACTGGTTACTGGAAACCAGACTGGTTGCCTTCCAGGAGGTTATTTTGTGTGAAGGAGGAGGGCTGGTCAAAAACCACATGCTCAAGAGTCATTGTAATAAAGGGAAGAAGAACAGGGTTTCAGGGTTAAGTGTAGGTTTCTTCAAAAATTGAATGCTACCATGCTTCTATTGCCATAGAAAGATAGTTTAGTCACTTGCTTGTCCAGGTAACAAGATACAGCATTAAGAATGAGGTTTACATAAACTTTGGAGCAGGGTTATTTTTGTAAACCTTATATAAGGTGTATAGATTTGAGCAGATTTGCACAACTACTGTCTGACTGTGAATGCACTGTAGCATTACTACTATTTAAATGCTGTCCATCTTTCTCTAAGATTTAACATCACAGGTAATTGCCTGTGAATCAGACACTGCAAGTCTCCATTGTGGTGGTGAGTTCTCCAGATTTTGTTAAAAACTTAAAGTTCAACAGTTTTTAAAACCTTAAGCACATTTAGAAAACGTATACATAAATTTTCATAGTGTAAATTTTCTATAAACAGACGAGGGGCGCATTCGAGTGCTTTCTGCCAATTATGGACGTACAAACAGTGCAACCTGCTCCAGTGGAAAACCAGCCAACCAGATCTCAAATGTTCAATGCACTCAAGATTCATCCCTTGGTGTGCTGGCCAGTCGGTAAGGACAGCGTGTACATTACAGGTTACACGACATGCTTTTTTTTAACGTTTTAATGTTGTGTGTTGACAGATGTGATGGACAAAAAGATTGTTCCATTTCTGCAAGTAACACAGTTTTCGGTGATCCATGTGGAGGAACTTACAAATATCTGGACGTGTCGTACATCTGTATACCATCAGGTAAGTTAATATTAACACTTTCATTTTAATAAGTGTAACTTAATCTGCATGATTGGCTGTTTGTCTTTCTACAGGTGCAATAATACAAAGACGGACCACTTGTGAGGGAGACACATTCAGTATCAACTGCAGTAAGTTCAAATTGATCTGTATATTCATTGAAGAATTTTTGCCACGTCACAAACCTTTTAAGAATCCCATGTGGATGATTTAAAAAAGAAATGGATGACTTTCATGAGTAATTCAACTTTTTTTCCAGACGATATGTTTATTAAAGTGCTTTCTGCCAATTATGGGCGAACATACAGTGCCACCTGCTCTACTGGACGACCGGCTAACCAGATCTCAAACGTTCAATGCACTCAGAGTTCATCCCTAAGTGTGCTGACCAATCTGTAAGAAAGTTATGAACATCATTAGGCCATCAAAAGGCTTTAGTTGTGTTTATAAATGACTTTAATTCTCTTTATAGGTGTGATGGAGCGCACACTTGTTCAGTTTCTGCAAATAATGCAGTTTTTGGTGATCCCTGTGTAGGAACTTACAAATACTTGAACATGGCCTACATTTGTCACCCCAGTAAGTTAACATTTTGATTCTGTTCACAAAGAACTACTTCCACTATGAAAGTTTATTTTGCTGATGACTTATTTTGCAGAAATCTTATCAAAGCATACTTGCTTTATCAATGTGGAGGTGAAAGCAGTGTTTCTAACTATTATTAATGGAAAGTAGCTTAAGTCTGCTCAAAGATGTGAAGTGTTAGATGACGTCATGTGATAATGCAATGATTTTGTGAATATAAAAATTGTGTGCACTTTAGCGTTGCCAAGTTCTCTTAATACTTAACTCCGGGCTTCTTCAATAAGTCATGTTAAAGTCACAGGGCACGGGTCTTATTTAAAATATGTAGTTTAGGAAAACCTGACAAGCAACTTTTTTCTTTGCATGTATGGCTTATTTTTTTGAAGGGCTATTAGACATCTCAAACTATTGCTTGATGGGATGGCAATAGCAATTTTGCTTGATAAAACTTAATTTCCATGTGTGTGTATATACTTTTTTTTTTTTTTAAACCTATGATTTAGCTTGAGCACAAGTTTTTTTTGTAGGCGATTTGATAAGGTTGAACATACAATAACTCCTGTATAAGGACATTAAATAAGGGCGAATGTTTATTCTTTGTCTTACCCGTGCATGCGCTTGTTATGCTATTTCTCAACAGACCATCAGTATATAAAAGTGTGTGCTGCCACTTATGGGCGTACAAACAATGAAACCTGCTCTACTGGACGACCCGGTGGTCAGATCTCGAATGTTCTGTGCGCTCCGAGTTCATCTCTTAGTGTGGTGGCCACTCGGTTAGTACGGTGTGAACGAAAGTTAAGTGACATTAAAATGATTTTGTTTTTTAAAACTTGCTTGAATTATGTGTCTTGCCAGATGTGAAGGACAAAAAGCTTGTTCTGTTCCTGCAACTAACACAGTTTTTGGAGATCCCTGTGTAGGAACCTACAAATACCTGGATTTGTCTTATAGCTGTGGCCCAAGTAAGTTATTTAGTTGTTTCCATTAACCTTCAGATTGTGTAAATTGTTATATAAAAAGATGCAAAATCCTGTACAATAAGCCCCAAGTAAGCTGCTTGCCTTTAATGCTTTGGTACTGTAGCTATTCAAGTCATTCCAAAAGTCGCTGCACTATGGATGTTTGTAGGTTTATCACAAGGTTAAAAAAATGTTTTGTTGCATAACATTGCTTAATGAAAACGTCATTTTCACAATGGTGGTTTTATCAACATTGCTTCAAAAGGAGTTTTCCAGTGCTGATATGTAAGCACTTCACAAATATTTAAGTTAAGCAACTGGTTTCCCCCTTAAAATCTGCAACCATTAAAATGTTTACCCCATAAGTTTCTCTAATGCAGTTTTATACCATGCACACAGATTACTGCTTAAGACCAGCAAATGTTAGAAATTGTTTTTTTACAATGTAGACCCAGCATCTCCGACCTAGACGTGTGAACATCGTCAGAAATCGTCTCTATCGTACAAGGATGTGAAGATCTTGTGGTTCATTTATTCAACTGTTTTTATGAGATTTGAGCATGCTTCAAACATTGTTAGACTGCCGTTGTTTAATATCTGGAATCAGTGAATGTTTGTCACAATTACCTTGAATCACAAATTCTGTGCTAATGTAACCAACTTTGCCTGTACAATAAATTGCATTCAAATCCAAACTGTTTCATGTTGTATGCTGTAGATCTAGTCCAAAATAATCTTAAATCAGGAGGATGAATCGCCAATAAAGCTCCCCTTCATAGTTAAATGTTACACTGCATTTGCCTTTTAGGTTTATGTGATTTTAGTTCCACATGTTTTAATCCTATTTGAATTAAGACGATATTGTTTTGGCCTTGAAGTGATCCGTTCATTTATCTGTACATTCAACATGTACAACAAACCTGACCTTCATTACTTGTTGACGTATTTCAAATTTTTTTTAATATCATTCATGTAGACAGACATTTTACTCTAAATATTTATCTTGTTAATCATTTCAACAAGTGACGCATTTCAAAGTTGTTTGCATTCAAGTTCATAAGCTCAAAATTTGACTGGTTGATCAATGGATCCAGGACTGAAGTCTATCTGGAGCATTTCCTAAGTTGCCCCCAGTGCTTCTCAATTATTTTCTGTCACGCCCCCCCAGGAAGAAGTAAACATTTTGCGCCCCCCCAACTCTCCGCCGCAACTCTAAATAGTATAATTTATCTATAAAATGACACATCTGCAAAACATTGTATCCTTATTAACTTTAAAGAAAACACAAAAAAAGAAATATCGATCAACTTACAGCAAAGAATAACTTTATTAACATTGTTTTTTAGTCTGTAACAGAAAAGACTTAAAATGCATCAATTTGCCTGAAAAAATCAATCCTTGTTTAAAGTATAATATTTTTTGACTGATACTGAAAAATTAAATTAAATATAATCAATAAATAATAATAAAAACTCAAGCGGCTTATCAGCGTGATTGGGGTGTAATGTCTTTAAGTGACAGTGCAAAAAAAACACTTCCTGAAAAAGTATTTTTCCCCAGGGTCTCGCGCGCCCCCCCTGGTGTCGTTTCGAGCCCCCCCTGGGGGTCCCGCCCCACTATTTGAGAAGCACTGCCCTAAGACAAGACAAGAACGGGTGTACAAAATGCGTGACTTATAAAAGGTATTGATCCACTTCAAATGTGGTCTAATGTAGTTTGCTTATGATCAAGGGGTCATACTATAACAATGACGGCAATGTTCTTTTACTGTCTATGGTCTCTGGGCGGGGTTGGCTCCGAGTCTGCAGCTTCATAATATTGGCAGTGAAATAGACTGTGCGCGCATTTTGGCAACAGAAGTAGTGTTGTTGCCCAGTGGTTCTAACGTGTTAGCAACTCAAAGTTTATCAAAATGCTTCCCCAGCATCAAAATGTCTGGTTGTTGCTTTTGGTTGCACAAATATATATATCTGGACACTTTATATTTGGCCATCTGCTAAGGTCTTCTATCCACTCCACTATAGTACATAGATCTGGTAGCTGTGTTGAAAAAGTTGATAAGTCAACTTTTTAAAATAACTTTCTCTGTTTATGTTGCTTCACTGCTAATTCTTGCCATACTTCTGTTGCCAAAATGCGCACGCAAATGCTGCCACGTCATCAATGTGTACAAACAGTAAAAATATAGCAAAAGGCTTAGGCTAGCACACAGATAACTCACTCACTCTCACACACACACACACACACACACAAAGCCCAGCCTTCCTTGTTGCATGTTGACTGTGCAGATAAATAAATCCTGACAAGATAAAATAGCTCAGCTTCAAGCTGCGCTTTTTCTGTATTTTCTGCTCTGGACGCTAACTATAAATGAAGAGTTCAGATGCAAAAGCTGCTAAACTGCACCCCGGTTTTATTTGGATCTGAAAGACATGAAAAAAACAAGAAGGGTCTTTGGCATCATGGCTCACATACTTGTACAGGTCCTGCCATTTATAATACTTAACCAAAACATCTCCATCTCCATATTTGCATGCTCCCTATGGTGGCAGAAACGGAGCAGAATTTTGCTAGCCTTTTTTGCTTCCTTTTTTTTGTAGCCCTCCTTACTGCATCCCCTTGATCACATTATTATGGACATGGTCTAAACTTCCAAATACCAGAATTATTAATTTACACTCATATCCAAGTTGAATGGGATCTACCAGAGGTTTATGTTTTATTAGTTTAGAATAGTAACAAGTATCCATTAAAGCAATTTTTAAAGTAATCACTGTCAAATGTGTTATGATGAAACCAGTTAAATTGGAGTGCTTGAGTGCTGCCTGTAAATCTTACTTATCATGTCCAGAAGTCTTTTGCAACTAGATCAACCAAACGGTCATGTCTGGCAACATAAAGTCCTTTATAATTGTAGCATCCTGAGTTGGATGTAATACACACACTCATAACCTCACCCCACACACACCAATTTAAACTTACTTCAGTTGATACTGAATGTGCCTCCTCCACAAGTAGTCATTTTTTGTATTATTGCATCTGTAGATAGACAAACAGCTATTCATGCAAAAGTTAAACACTTTTTATGATAGTGTTAACATAAACGTACTTGATGGTATGCAGATGTAGGACACATTTAGATATTTGTAAGTTTCTAGACATGAATCACCGAAAACTGTGCTACTCGCAGGAATGGAACAATTTTTTCGTCCATCACATCTGTGAACACACAACATTAACGAAATGTAAAAATCATTGGAAATGTATTAACATCTCTTATGCTGTAATGATGTTAACGTTTTTCTTACCGACTGGCCAGCACATTTAGGGATGAACTCTGAGTGCATTGAACATTTGAGATCTGGTCGGCTGGTTTTCCACTGGAGCAGGTTGCGCTGTTTGTACGTCCATAATTGGCTGAAAGCACTTTAATGCGGCCCTGGTCTGTTGATAGAAAATTATTATAATAAATAATATGTTTAATATAACTTATATAAATTAAAAATGTGATACACTGAAAAAAAAATATTCATTGAATTTAATCAATTTTTTAAGGTAAGTGGTTGCAATCAATTTATTTAAGCTACATTTAAACAAAAAAGATTCATAAAGCAAAGTAAAATATAAAACTTTTGTTTAAATGTAGCTTAAATAAATTGATTGCAACCACTTACCTTAAAAAATTGATTAAATTCAATGATTAATTTTTTTCAGTGTATATACTTTTAATTGTGCTTAGTTTTAAATATTGTGCAAATCTTGTGTATTTAATGAAATCCAAACAACTCACCACAATGGAGACTGGCAGTGTCTGAGTCGTAGGCGATTACCTTTGATGTTAAAGCTCAACAGAAAGACAAATAGCATTAAAAAAAAAAGTAATTCCCAGCCTTGCAGCAAGTGTGTGAATAGTAAGTATTTGAGTATTTTGGCTCGTGTAAAAGATTGTATAAAGGTAAAAAAGCGAGTTTTAAAATGTTATCAAAAGAAGGCTAGTATTATGCGTGTAGTGAAAAACGTTTGCCAAAGAAAAACTGATAAAAGTACAGATACTTGAAAAACTATACTTGGGTAAATAAATAAAAAAACTTTACACCTTTGTTTTAGCATACTGTTTTTCAAATGCTACTCGCTTACATCAAGACAGAGATAATATTTTATGACATTTACGTTACTACTGTACTGTATGCCAGGTAAATATTTTTTTATGTGCATAACGATGCGTAACGCTGGAATTTACCCTCAAGTTTAAAGCGTTGTATAAAGCATTTCTCTTTTAAACTGTAAAAAATGGACAACGCAATGCTGCCTCCTTCCATTGTAATGAAAAAATGTCTGACGATGGGCGCTGACATGTTACGCAAAAACGTTAGTTCGGAGCCAGGGCGCATGCGCAGAAGGATCTTCTGAGGCAACAAGACGTCAGCTTTCGCAGCTGAGGTAAACTTCCGCCCAAATGCTGGCGCCCCCTAATTTAATCACGCCTCTGAACGTTTCATTTTGCTAAAATAAGGTAAGTTAAATACAACTCATTTTGTCGGAGTCAAATAATCGAAAATTAGTAGTTAGTTATGTTCTTCCCGCGAAGCACTGACAGTCCGTTCAGAGAAGGTTGCCAATCATAAATGTCAACTTCACACAAAAATGAACACTTGAACATATATCAGCTTGATAACAAGTACTTTAAATGACCAAAACCATCTTTCGGACATTTTTATTGGAAGTGTAATTAATTGATTTATTTTGACCCGAGGCCTGTTTGTTTGCATGGAGGGGGCGGGGTTTATCAGCACATGTTCAAGATGTATGAGGCACACCCCCGCCCTCCATGCATATTTCTCTACAAGCAGTCTGTAAGTAATTACGTGATCTTTTCAGATTCATGTAGTTTCCTTTAGATGATGTCTTTTGAAGAACATTTTTGTTTTTATAATTAGTATGCTAGTTTCGGTTTCGTTTTTTAAATTGTTTTCAGTTTCCTGTCGGTTGAACAACACCGTACATTGACTGACCACGTTGTCAAATACCGCCACCTGCTGGTCTAGTCGCACATTCCTCCATAAGCTCAAGTAAGCCACAGTGATGTTTATTTGTCAGTGTTCAAGACTGCCACACAGTTGTTGTACTAAGCCAATAACTCTGCTTCTCTAGCGCCATCTCTGAAACATAAAACTGCAAACTGCTTGATAAACAGTTCTAGACACAGTTTTATATTACACTGTTTTATAACTGTATTTTTTCCGTCACTTCACATTTACAGCATAGCTACATACGTACATTGGCTACATACAAGTAGGAACAATACACACACGTTTCTTTTTATGCTACTTTAACAGGGTCTATATAAGGGAAACTACCTGGTAACAAACATTAATGTAAATGCAATAGTTTACAAAAATAAAAATTATCAAGTGCAAAAAAATTTATTGTTCACAAATTTTGATGAATTTAATGTGGATCTACAAATGAAATAATGAAAGAAATAGGTCAAACCTTTATTGACATTGTAAAGATAAGCATACAATACAATTAGAAGCGCTGTTTCTGTTTGTGTCAAATGAAAAACAAACATTCCAAAATATTAAGGTTAAACAAATAAAATAATACAGGACAAACACAAGCTGCATTGGTTTCACACAAGTACAAGTGGTTTCCTGAAGGGTTCCTACACAATTTTCATTAAATTCCATACTTTTCCTGACTCAAATTTCTAGACTTCCTTACAAATTTTTCCGACCATATTTAACACAATTGAAAAGACTGTTTAAACAATAGGCTAATTATAAATGAAATATTTAGAAATTCTATATTAAAATATTGCCTTGTGTGACCTTAACGAATAAAATGCTAAATCGGTCACATATTTTAAAGGGTTATTAATTTACCCCCAAATGAAATTTCTATCATCATTTACTTACCCTCATGTCTTTCTAAACGAATAAGATCAAGTGTAAAAAACATCTTTTGGCAGTGCTGGCAGACTGATCCAATCGCCATGAAAAAACGATTATAATATATATTTATTATATACATTTGGAAATTCTTAGTTTTATATTTAGAAAACAAAATAGGGACAATAGTCTGGAAACGTAAATATTTTTCCATACTATGATTTATTTTTCCATACTTTTCCAGACCTGGAAATTACTCAAATCAAATTCCATACTTTTCCAAACCCCGTACAAACCCTGAATGGTGCATGCAAAATATTTTGTTTATATATAGTATGATCATATTGTTCATATGCTGTCAGGTTGAAAGCTATGTTTGTAAGTCTGTTAAAAATATCAATGTTGAAGTGATGTAAGAATTATTCAATAACACCTTCCTTTTAAAAAGCAAGCCTGCCCCTAGCGGTCAAGCAGGGTTAATTAAACCTTTAAGCACTAAGGTCAAATTTCATTGTTATGGGGAACTCCTTCGTAAAAAATAATAATTAATGATCACATAATTTTGCCATTATTGCTGGTTTAGAATTTGTGTACAATAAATAACACATTAAATACTAATAGTACTAATAAATAGTAAAGCATTATATAATAAAGTAAAACAAGTATAAATATATAAGAAAGTAAAACAAGATGCTGAAGTTCTCCAATGAAGATATTTGTCCTTCATTTTAACCGATTTCAAATGGTGCTAGAAACCCCCAAAGACTCTGAACACCAAAAGAAATCGGTCAACCTTGTGAAGAGGACACAAATCTCAAAGTTTCTCTTGATGTAAGGTTTGTCGACAGTGTACATGATGAGTGTTGTCACAGTTTTTCTGCCAATAATAAAAGTGATGGGTTTCCCACCCTAAGAACACTGATTTCAAATGGTGCTAGATTTTATTCATCAGCACTCTAAAACACCATCTGAAACCAGCTTCCAAGAGGAGTCAGTCCAGCTTATCCACTGGCACGCACTTGTCAGATGCTAAAACCTAAAAACTTGATTTTATAACAGCTGGTTCATTAATTCTTACCATAAAGTCCAAAGCATTTTTGTCATCACATAACCTGTTCAAATGCTCTTATTGATAGCAGCTACTCAAAACTCAATTCTTGCAGACAGATTGACAAAACAAACCGCATAGAAACACAGTAAACCTCACAACTCTTATTCTACAGGAAACCCAACACAGCTTCACTTCTTACCCAGATGATCATCAAAATTATTGGTTTGAAAGACAGCTCTGAAGAGCCCTTGATCTTTAATCTTGCAAATCTGCCACATGACCTCTTTAAACATTCAGTGAAATGGAGGATATGCTACTTGAGCAACACTTTTCAAACTATTTAAATATGAGGGGTAAGAGATAATGCGGTTTCATGATCTCAAAATGTGGCGTAGGGCATAAAGCCAGTGAATAATTGTACACAGGACGATGCTGATTTGCAAATTTGGCATGAATGAAAAACATCCTGTGTTTGTGGGCATTTAGTGGAAAACTGTGAGTATAATAAAAAAGTAGTTTCATATGCATAAGCCATCATCATCAATCTCCATAGCTACAATCTGTAAAAAAAGAGATAAGCTGAATTGTAAAATTATGCAATTGAAAAATGCAATAAAAGTGTTTGAAGCTTATGCTTAAAACAAGACATGAAGATATAGTTTATACACTGCAAAAAATGATTTTCAAGAAAAAAAAAATCCCAGTATTTCTGTCTTATTTCCAGCAACAATCTCCAAAAATTCCCAAATTAAGATGCTTTTTCTTGATGAGCAAAACAACCTAAGAAAATAAAAAATATCAAAAATATCAAATTTAAGTGATTTTGTGGATAAAACAAGCAAAAAATCTGCCAATGGGGTAAGCACTTAAACACTAAATTCAAGAAAAATTCAAGAAAATTTTGCTAACCCCATTGGCAGATCTTTTTGCTAGACTTATTTTCTTGGGTCGTTTTGCTCATCAAGAAAAAGCATCTTAATTTAAGAATTTTTAGATATTTTTACTGAAAACAAGACAAAAATACTAAGATTATTTTTTCTTGAAAATAATTTTTTTGCTGTGTTTACACTATACAGTGTATTATGTTTTGAGGATGTTTATATAAAGAGCTCAGATGCAAAATCCTGGGATAGTTTACATTTTGGAAAGCGGCATGGTGGCGTTTTCCGTGCGGTTTTAGACGCGAAATGTGAACCGCCACTTATAAGTGCGTCAGACATGTTTTCTTATGAGTATTTTCTATCAGACTTTTATGTTTAGGTTTATTAATTTCACTTAAATGTCAATGAAAAGTTATTAGTAAGTAACTGAAATGCTTTATTTTCACAAATGTTACTTAAAGGAACAGTATGTAGGATTGTGGCCAAAACTGGTATTGCAATCACAAAACTTGTGGCTAAAACTGGTACTGCAATCACACAACTGGTGGCCAATAGACAAAATGACAACATAAACATCAGTTGAGGGCTGCAACTCCACTTTTTAAACATACAGTTCCTTTAAGTCATTCAATTGGTATTTACCAAAATTACCTGCATTTACGGGAAAACCCTCTAAGGGCGCACACACACTATCCAAACCAAACCGTGCTCAGGTGCGTTTGACCCCCAAAGCCTGGTTTGTTTGACTACTGTGATCGCTCTGTACTGCGCCCGGATGCGGTTTGGAATCGCGCCCTGGTCGGCAGGTGAAGGTGAATGGTTGCGCAATTGACGTCTCTGAATAAAAAACACAGACTTAACAATACGATGGGTTCCAGTGTTAAAGGAAAACACCACAGTTTTTCAATATTTTACCTCAACTTAGATAAATTAATACTAGGGGTGCACCGATATATCGGTCGATGATGCTTGCTATGCTTCTCAATGAATTACGGTGAAATGCCGCTACATCCAAAAACCAGAGGGCGCTCTCGTGCAGAAACTCAATGTGCGCTGCAGACGAAGAACCATTTTCATGATAATAAAGAATATGTATGATTATGTTTGACGAGTGTTGCTTTCTCAAATGCATGTTATAAACAACTCAAACTAACATTAGCATTTAACCTAGCCTTCATTCCTATGGCTCCAAACAAAAGTTTTATTTTGTGCCACCATACTTTCTCGTGTAACTACTCATCTAACAGTCTTTAAATAGGGAAAACATGGAAGTGTTTGGTGGTTTCTAAATTCATCCCTGTTTGGAGCCATAGGAATGAATGGGGCTAGGCCAAATGCCAACACATTCACGACGCGCTGCACAAAGATCAAGTGCACGCATTGAATAAAGATAGGGATGTATTAATTTGTCTAAGTTGAGGTAAAACATAGTAAACATTGAAAAACGGTGGTTTTCTCCTTTAAGAGAGCACTTTACTTCCTGCTTTGTTCAAAACAATCGCATCCTAATGACGAAAGCACGCACGGGGCATGGTTTGGTTTGGATAAAGTGAGTGCGCCCAAAGTACATGCAAAATCTCCATTTCTGAAAAAAGTTCCCAGTCAATCTATACTGTCCTTTCTGAATAAAAACTTAAAATAAACAATTAAAATTCAGTCAGTATCCTAATATATTCAGTAAACATTCTTGAACAGAGTAAAAAAACTCGAACCGTGACGTACATGCACCATCGTTCATTCAATTATTCTTCTTTGCACTTACTTTGCTAAAAAACTGGATTCGGTAAACAAAGTGGTATTTCTGAATGGCCTGAGGCCGGGATTAAACGGATTTAAAGCGAAAGTATTTGATGAACGTATAATACGTGCCAAGCACATCAATATCACTATCTCGTTGATGGAGGTCTCGTTTAGCTGCTTCTGAGCTCTTCATATATTTTCATCAGGAACAGTGTAAATATCCTGAAATAGAATTCGAGAAAATTCTACTATGATAACATCGACCGAACGAAGTTTAAATAAACAAAATTCCTTTATTAAACGTATGATCTGCAGAAACTCATCTATAGAAGAGAGGACATTTCATTGTTTACGTTTCCTCACTCTCTGATTTTTCACCTCCACAGCTGCAGCCTCATCAAAATGAAGTGAAATGGAGAAATCTGGCAGGGAGATTCCTGACGGCAGCATACAACGGCGAGGGTGTGGCAGCAGGTAACGCCCTGAAAGACAGAAACCCGGTCAGTGTTTTCTTGTTTGTTACCTTTTTGGCGTGTAAATATCCCCCAACCCACCTCTTTATTAGACCCACCTTAAATTTGAAGAGTTTTAGTTAAACACTCTTCCTTAGTTTGCCCAGCGTGTTTACTCTATGGCAAAGAGATGAAACATGCACCAGGAGCTTGGTAACCCTTATCTGACTGATACAACAGCGCCCGTGGGAGTTTCCCAGCCGAGCGGAGACGAGCATGGCGACAGTTGCTGTTTGGAGGTATCTGGTTGCCCGTCTCACTTTCTCCCGCCTGCTTGTTTGCCGCATCCCTGCATTTAACCTGTTCTGTAACACATAAGAAATGTTTAAAATATGCGTTAATGTCAAAAAACGGTGAGCTAATCGAAGATATACATAAAGACGGATATAACAGCCGCAGGGTTAAACCATACAACGCTTAATGTTTCACAAGTTTCAATCTGCGTCACAGTCCGATCCTCGGCCCAGACGCCTGTTGGTTAACTCCGTCATGTGGCGACTTTCATCCCTCAAAAATCCCCCCTCCCCACATGATGAAATAGACGAGGATGCTCTCTCATTTAGCCAGAGCTCTCTGGTCTGTGGCGTCTAATGCAGCATTAACAACTGCAGTGCAAACCTCTGCCTCACACACATGCACACAATCCGATCATCCACGTTATTCGATATATACAATAGGTCTTGATAAACAAAACACATTTTACGCATAGACGACTTATACACACCGGCAGAAATCACATGCATGTCAACAAAACTTGCAAAGGTGAGACTCTGCTCGCTGTCTATCTAAACAGGAAGCACAGTGGTCAGCTAGATGGGAACCGATGTGCCAAAACAACTGTGGTAAATAAAAAACATAACAGATGACTAAATAAACTACATAATGTGATGTCTCACATTCAAAAAAAGAAAGCACTCTTTTTTTTTGCATAATTCAGCTCTATTAGGTAACAGCTCTCTATAACAATAACAGTCCAACGTCACCAAGTACTCACAAATAATAATATTACCTTTCAGCCAATTACATTCAACTGCTGGTCTGGGATAATCCAATAGGATTTTGAGCTCGTCCGGCATCTGATAGGAGGAGAGTACTGTCGCTCACTCCTCGGATGCAGCTGCTTTAGGAAGTCTAGCGCATGTGAACTGGAAGCCTGCCAGTGCACAGTCACTAAGAGAGCAAGGTAAACAATTTCTCTCTCTATCTCCCTTCCTCCCTCTCTCGCCCGCTTTCACTCTCTCTCATTCTAGTTCTTTCCCCGGTTCCCTCCTATGACATTTACACCCTTTCGTAAAAGTACCCCACCTTAGGACACGGTCTTAAACGTGAGGTGAGACATTACTTTGATAATAAAGTGCAGTAAATATGACTGCGTCATTTATGCTTCTTGTAACTCGCCGAAAGACGTTTCGTTGATGGAAGTGCGACGTCAAAACAACGCAACTGCTGTATTTACCAGCTCTGTCTGCAGTGTATCCTTGCCAAAAGATCATGAAATTTGGTGCAAGGTTCCTAGTGGGTCGTCCTTATATATCCACCTGAGCTTTTACAGTATATGTAAGATAAAACGCATTTTTCGCCTTACCTGTTGTCTTACGTAAGCGGTCTCGGATATGTCGTTATACATCCTTTACCTAGTTGTCGTGTGTATAGATATACAACATCATCCATAAACAAACATGCGCACTTGTATGTTCAAATAATACTGATAAAACAATTACTGTATACTTATCTCGGATGCTAATGGCAGAGAAACCGGTCCTTAAGTGTTGTCTAGGTCGAAGGAACATTCGAGAGCAGCATTTGTTTTGTTTACGCTTTCTATATCGTTTTTTGCACGTTTGCATCGTACGTACCTCGCAACGGCATCACACGCCCAGCATCGCACATAGACGCATGGCAAATCTCCGAATCACACGGACAAATCCGTGTACTGTGTAACTACACAACACTCTCAGCATCCATGTTGGAGCTGCGCTTCTGGAGAACGGACAAAATCGTGAAATCAGAGAGAGAGAGAGTGAAAGTGAGGAAAGAGATGGCGAAGAAAAGAAGTGGATGAAAGGCGGATGAATCGATGGAGGGCAGGGACACTCACAGGTAGGAGAAAATCGCACATGTCCGAATCCTCTCCTCCTAGCTGCTGTTTTCCTCTCGACGTGAAAAAGTGACGTAGCAAGTAATCCAAAATCTCTCTCTCTCTCTCTCCACCAGTCCTCCACCCTCTCCTGCTCGCTCTATTTTCATCTTGTTGCAGAATCGCTCTTTCAGACTGCTGTTTTTTTAGACAGACACATGTCTGCATAAATAGATCTCTAATACGCACATGATCACCAAGACTGATAGATAGCGCAAAAACTCCCACGATCCCTTTGTATCCTACTCCCTCACTAAGTCTCTGTCTATCTCTCTCGCTCATTGTGACGCAGCACTTAATTCTTGGGTCTTTTTCGTTCTGTTATGGCCACACAAACATTGCCCTTTGAAAAATCCAACCTGGCAACGCGTTCGCGGATACATAATGAGTGGGAAAGAGAGACAGAGAGCGAGAGGGAAACAGTTTGCTCTCCTATCTCATGTCCTCTTTTTCCCTCTATCCTCTTATAACTGTCTGTACCCATCAGCCCTCCTGTTATATCTTCAGCGTCTCATCTGCCGCTCTAGTGTCTCGCTGAACTGAGATGACCGTGCTCTTCTGATCACCTGACAGCCTGCAGCTTTTAAAGGAACATCGCAGTGCTTTGGTTATGTAACAACTGGGCTGTTTTGTTTCTTTGTGTTTTTTTAAAACCTAGGCCTGTTCAAAATGTCCCAGGCTGTCAGGGGAGCGTTACATCAGATAATATGGGTTGGGATGGAAGGACTATTGTATTTGTAAACATCAAAACTGACATTTGGCAACATCATGGCAGACCGATATGTGTGGACGAGGGATTTAGACATGAGATGCGATATGATACAAAAGAAAGACCAGAAGGATGCCACATCAGTATCTCATAGTCTTCCTCTTCCTGTTTTGAGACTACAGATCCGTAACCATGGAGACAGACTACATGGATGATGTAACCAAATATAAAACCAAAATGACGTATGAGGAAAAAGCAGGGGGAATTATCTTTGCAATCGCATTTTGAAAATAACATACACGTTTCATTTTAGGGATATTACAGACTCTTTAAGGCTGTTTACACTTGGCATTAACATGCGTTTTCGTCGATCAGATCACAAGTGGACGACGTTAATGCCAGGTACAAAACGTTTTGAGCTCGTCCACTTTCGACCACATTCAGAGGTAGTTGAAACCCCTTCGATCGGATTCCATTTGCAGCCACACGGACCGCCTTCTCTCCACCCATTTATCTAATCTGAGGTACTGAACACAATGTTTTACGACTTCTGGTGCGAACACACGGTGAACAGCGCTATGTTTAGCCTTTCATTGATAAAACTAAAGCGGCTGATCTCCGCAGTTTTATTTTGCAAGCGTGAAAGTTGTGCTTATCTTATTTCATCAATTGCGCTAAAAATTCTGAGAAAGCTCTAACATATACATGTACAAAACACTGTGCGGCATGTTTACTTGCAACACAAGTAGCGGATTCTGACATAATATTAGTTCACATCCATATGAACTCATAATTGCTCCCGCTCACGTTTAATGACAACAGAGACTCGCCCACAGTCTCAACAGACTACCCCCTCACAGTATTCAGGACCGAAGCGAAAAGTGGACAAAAGAGATGGATTTAAATACCAGGAGTAAACATGATGTGTCTCTCTTGTTTCATTCGGGTTTTATTACACACTTTATTATGATTATAGATGTAAGTGAACAATGCAATTTTATGTGTACGTTATGCAAGATCAAAGAAATGAATAAAATGGTAAATCCTACTAAAAATATTAAATGATATGTTAATATTTCAGCAAACGGACAAGGTCGAGAGACGGTGAAAATGTTGATATTTGGCAGGCTGACGTGGACCTATTTGCCCCTGCTGGTAGTTACTGTGACTACACCAATTTCTCCCAAAAAAGCTCTAGTGATGGCAACTTAAAGTAGCCCTGTAGTCTCACAACATATAAATTAGAAACATTTATTTAAAGCATAATATTAATATTTTACAAATTGTTGATTGTTGGCGCAGCCAATCAGCACCACCAGAACATCATTTTGTCTCCAGAGTTAGTCACATAGGCCTACACCTCAGGTGATTGGTTTTATAGACCTCTTTATACAAAAGCACCACCCCTTTACAACTTAGATATTCATATCTTTGCTGCCCGATGAAACTCACGTATGTCCAAAACGGTTACTTTTCAGAAAGTGAAAAAAACACTGTATATCAAAAGCAGTTGAATGTAGCGTTGTCATACTTGGTACGGCATATTTACATGTAACCATATTCTTGGCAGTGTAATGATATAATCCACATTTGACCAGAATTGAGTTTAAATGGACATGCATGCATATTTTACAGTAACTGTGATCGATACGCGTTCCTCCGATCATTAATTAGAACGGCCAAGTCGCGTTTCATATTGACAGATGAATACACTCAGTTTATTAAATAGCCTACGTCTTAGTTAAATACGCTTACTTTATTTAATATTAATTATACATGTATTAAATGTCTCTTGCAAACTATGAAGGGACAATGAATCAATACACTGACATGCTAATGCTACACAGCAGGGGCCTCAGTTTGTGTTGAAAAGTGGTGGGGACAAAATATCAGATAAAAACATTACTGCAGGACAGGAAAAATATTGAATAACGGCGCATCAAAAATGGGCATAGCGTAGGCTAGTCAACAACAAGAAAATACTCAGCATAAAACCCTCAACAATGTCGACTGCACACATCACACATGTAACAGTCCCTGCAACACCAGCTCAACCGAACAATGCCAAAGCACCATACCGTAGAAAACAGCAGCGTTTTTAGTCCATGATTACAATGAATTTAATTACATATGTACAAGAAAACACACCATAAGCATACAATGCAACATATGTGACACTAGACCACAAAACCAGTCTTAAGCATCGCTTGATTTTTCAGAACATTTTAACCAAATGCTTTAAAAAAGTGGTGGGGAAATCCCCAGCGTAAATATCACCAATGCTAGACAGATACTTTGTTTGCACAGTGCTACCGTAATTAAGTCACTCCTAGATGTTCGTCTGGCGTCCGGGGGAAACGTTTACCTCGATGAAGGAAAGTCATTGTCATGTTTATTCGGCTATATCCAGTGCTGAGCTTCGATGAAACTTTACGAGACCGGCGAGATGCTTCACAGGCGGAAGATACGCGGCGTGATTGACAGCTTTGACACCAAATGGGTATACATGAAAATCAGATGACATGATTTCACAAGTTTTCATTGGCCATTTAGGTATGTGACGCATACTGTATACGGAAATTAACCTGGACATTCCATCTGTCGAAAAATCTCAAAATCGGCAAAATGAACATACGTGATTTTCATCGGACAGCGACGATATGTTAAAGTAATGATGACAGTCGACGAGCATGGGATAAGGCTAAAATCTTTTAGTGCTCAGAGTAGCCTGACACACTTTTATATGGACCACAATTCCCAGCATGAACCTTCCTTTGACGTCTCAATTTAAGTGTGGAAGTGAGGCAGGTCAGTTGGCAGGGTGCACCAACCGCCCACAGTCTGGCACCACCAGCAAATGATAATCCTGCTCTCTGTTCTAGTTTATATGTAAGAGGTGCACAGTATGAAACAGTGATATAACGTCTATGATGTTATTCTTAGATATCTTTTATTACCATTAGTCTTGCACTCAGTAAAAAAAATCAAAAATAATCTATAGAGGGGCTCTGTTATTTTTATTTTTTTGCACTGTACATGTTGTTGCCACTGAAAGCGTATAAAGTATACAGTCTATAGCAGTGGTCTCCAACATCCATTGTGGTAGCCCTTGCTCACAAAATAGTGGAGACCCCTGGTCTATAGAGTGCTAGATCTACATTTTATTGCAAGGTGTATATTTATATAAAGTTTGGGACACAGTAAAATGGCTTATTGCTGAATGTCACATCGTGACTGTTTAGGTCACGGTATTAAATATTAATATAGTTCATTTCTGAAAATCCAATATAAAGTAATCTGAAGTTTGTTGCTCTTTCGATCTTTTCGAGGCTTGTATTTAATCGTACATGCTAACTAGGCCCTTTCCTGTTTGCTATTAATAAAAGTGTCAATGTTTAGCACCAAGCAGTAGGTGGGTTAATATTAGCAGTGTCATCTTTAGTACTTCACTTCCTGTAGACTTAATCTCTAACAGTAGGGAAACCCGGCCAGCTGACTACAATGGACCGACAGGCCTCAACTGCCTCTCAAAGCTCAGGCCCTGAATGACGCACTTTCGAGATTCGCGGCCACAGGGTCCGTTCAGAACAGATTATGGCAAAAAAGGGGCTTGGGATGAGCTTCTTGGCACACAGAGTATAGTGTGCAATGCTGCAGAATTGTGTGCCATTAAGGAGCGAGAATACAGTAACATTATACATACTGATATTTCAAATAGGAAAATGCGTATAGGGATAACCTGGTTATTCTTCTCTAGTTTGGAAACAGTTGTTGATAGATTAAATTTGACATTTTCACTATAGATTGACACACCCAAAAAGTAAATGCTTGTCTGGACAGTGATCATTTTATTCTTTATTCAAAATGTATGTATAATTTTTTGAACTGCTTGACAAAATGTAAAAATAAACCATACCTTTACAGTGTTATGGTTTCTCTCTATCCTGTGTACACTAAGAAAAGAAAAAAATGTGTGTTAACAAATAAATACAATACCTTTTGTAATTATTATACTATAGTACTGTACCTTTAATAAAGAAATAATGATAACATTATCAAATTCAGAACAACTTGGAAATTGAAACATATTTTCAATCAATATTAATTCATGTATCAGTGTTTGAATAACATGTTTACATTCACGTCTATGCATTTGGCACAAATGGTGAGATGTTTTTATCATATTTATACATTTTATCGGTAGGTGTGTTCCTTGGGGATCGAACTATTAACCTTTTGCGCTGCTAGCGCAATGCTCTACTACCGAGTTACAGAAACATTGAATGATCTCATCTAGCTTTTTAGTACCACCCTACATCCCCAAATCAACAATTGATATTACAGTATAAGACATGATTTATGCTATTTTACAGAACTAGTTTACTTTTTACTCTACCATGCGGCCCTTCTTAACCATCTCACATCTTTCAGTCCTTTACTTAAGTCACGTGTGAACTGTTTGAAGTACAGTCACCTGTTTGGGTAAACTCTTAAACTTGTAAACACTAAAATACTCTGAAGAAGCCCATTCGCAGAAATACATTCACTATGACAGTGCAAAACAGCGCCGCCCATCGACCAATACATTTATTAAATGCCTACTTTGTTTACATCAGAAAGAAAAGGTGCGCACTTTACTAAAACACTAATAGCTGATAATGCAGATACTGACCGATGGATAAAACGTCCTGTTTAACTCACCAAACATCCAGAAATCAAATAAGGACAACGAAATCAAAAGGTTACATAAACTCAGTCATGTAATGTAATGAATAGGCATATCAGCTAAAGCAATGCAAATCGGAGACGAGAGTGCGCTCAGTACCACAAAACTAATTTGGTTAATCGACTGATGGCTGTAAGAAATAATAATTGAGCTGACTGACCTGCTAGATGCTATTGTGACTGGAAACTGTCGGATGGTATTAGTTCTGGGGGAAAAAAACATCATGTTTCATGAGTCAGGGTTGTAAATAAGAACTGCGTAACATCCTATCACTGCCACGCCAAGTAAGGTAGGCAAGGCTATCCACACGCGCACGCATACGCACACCTTTGTCGCAGCAGATAACCCTCCTCCCTGCAAACCCCACCTTGATTTGTTATTCTCGACTAATAACACGGGTATTTTTTGCATATTCATCTAGAAGCAAAACTTTACTTAATGTACCCCCATCAGCATCTCAATATCATGCGCACACAACGCCGAATGTTTCAAATCATCATTACGATGCAGCACATGGACTGCGGGACGGATCAAGTTAATGAATCAAATACTTGACAACACATACGGCGTATATCTGTCAAATATATTGTAAGAAAAGTTAACAAACCTGTCAAATTACAAAACGTGTTTATTTCAATAATTTAGTATAACGCAGTGCACAAAGACTTTACCACATAAATAATCCCCCCATTTACCTGGAAAAGCGTGTCGTTGAGTTATCTGGCTCGTGACGATGGCATAAGGTGGATGATATAGACTTGAATTCCTTTATTCATTTATAAATCGCACACACACACCTTGTTACCGAACCCATAGAATTTTCCACAGCGCGGCACCGCCCACTTCGCACACCCCCTTCTGCTAATTGGCTGACTGACTGGAACGCAGTGTTACGTCAGCAGAATCACATGCTTTTGACGCATGTTTACAAACACTCGACCGAATCACATGTCGCAGGGACATTTTAACATGTTTTGCGGCCGCTGTTTGACAAGGATGGTTCACCGCATGTATGCATTTCCCTTTGGGCTACATTATCGTGTGTGACGAACCGCTTTATTTGTGAGGTGACAGATTTGAGCGGTCCGTCGACAAATGCGACGAAAAAGGTGTCGCATTTACTGTCTTGGAAAAAACAAGTTGTACAAACCTAAACCGAAAGTAAACGCATTTGACAGACGCTTTTATATTATTACAGTGCATTCAATATATACATGTATTTGTTTAATATCAACGAGCTTTCGAGTTTCCAACACACTACAGCTAAGTTACAAAAACGTATTGTTAGTTTAAATATTTCTGCTAATATCGGGACATGTCATATATTCTGTGAATATATATATTTAAAGATGTATTTTTTTCTGTACAATTGTCTCTATTTGTTTATGTTTTTATTGCTTATATATTTTTTAAAATTTATGTATTTTATTCTTTAGGCCTATTTTTATTATGTAGATGTCTGCACTGGACGCCTGTTAAGAAAAAAAACGTGTGCGGAATAAAGCTCTTTCTACTAATAATTTAATCATAATAATAATTAATTAATAATTAATAATATATGGTTATAGCTAAATTAATTATTAAGAGAATAGGAGAAAGACACGTTTTTTTAGGAAGTTAAGCAACGTTTTCCCTAAAATAAATCAGTGATGGTGAGGAGGTGCGCGTGATGAGGGTTTTGTGAATAAGTGAGACGTTCCAGTGTTATTTATCGTAACAGCACTGAAAAATTATTAATTCAGTTTACTCAATTTTTGGTTGCAATCAATTTATTTAAGCTACATAAACAAAAGTTTTTATTTTATTTTTCTAATTTAAAATTTAAACAAAACAAAATAGAAAAATACAATAAAAAACATTTGTTTATGTAGCTTAAATAAATTGATTCTCAATCACTTACCTTAAAAAAATTGAGTGAATTAAATGAATATTTTTTTTATTGAGATGTGCACTTTTAATTTTATGTATTTTACAGTTAAATAAATTTCCACAGTCACTCCAGCTGCATGTTAAGAAAATGCATGCGCCCTTTCTAAAAATACCTTTTTGTCACAGCAGATGGCGCCATTTAACCAACAAAAACACCCAGTACAAATGAATCAGATAACATTCTTAAGCTGTGATGTAAGTGTTATGATTTCACACTATGCTTGTCTTCATTCTGGACCCTATACATAAGATCTCGTTAGAAGTTTCACAACTTGTTCAAATTGTTCTCGACATATCTTTGCACGTATTACATGCTTTCAAATTTTGCATTTCTTTCCGTTCATGAGCCTCTTTCACTTCCATAGTATTCTTTTTTCCTACTATGGAAGTGAATAGGGCTTATAATCGGTTTGGTTAGAAACATTCCTCAAAATATCTTCCTCTGTGTTCTTCAGGAAAAATTAATTTATACAGGTTTGTAACAACATAAGAGTGAATAAATGATGGCATAATTTTCATTTTTGGGTGAACTATCCCTTTAAGCGAGATTAGGGGAAGACATTTCACTTTTGATGGAAAAAATGTATCATATGAATGAAATGGTGTAAACAATCATTGATGACAGATCTGAGCAAAGCACGGTATATCTAAAATGATATGTTTGGGTTAATTTGTTAAAATACACTTAAACCGTTTGTGCACTTAATTTGTAATTCATTGCCAGAATGTAGAGACCAAATGATTACAAAAGACAGGAATGTTGGATCATGTTAAGAGTTGAGCTGAAATGACGCTTGATTTTGGAGTGTTATGGAGAACAGGAAATGTGTGCATTGCATCATGGTAGAAAGAGAAAGACAGAGAGAGATGTTTTTCCAGTTTCCTCTGGCTTTCGGGACAGATGCACACTCACATGGTCTTCGTTTGTAAGATGTTGTGGTCAAAATTTGTCTCAAGAGTCTTTATAAACAATAGTTATATTTTTTCATAATGGCTCATGTCCTGATCTTTCTCATGAAACTGATTTTTTAGTAGCAGTGCTTGTTCTGTTTAAATATATATTGGATTTATTCATTCCACATGTCATGTGCACACATAAATAGCCCTATATTACATATGTGTGTTTATATACATACAAATATTTATGTGTGCACATGACATGTGGAATGAATAAATCCAATCCTGCATGCTTATTGGTCAATCAATAGACGTACTATTTGTGTCACTGCACAGCATCCATAGCTGTAGATGTGTTAGCGTTCACATGCATTCCTGTCGCTGCATGCACGTGTTGTGTGGGTCTTGCATGTGCAACAGGTGCAAACTTTGCTTATGTGTGAAAATCTGTTTGAACTGCAGTGAAATGTTATGATTTAAAAATATTTTAAAGAATGATATTTCAAAGAGATACATATCGCAGTAAGGATTTACAGGTACCCCCCCCAATCTTCACAGGCTTCTTGGAATGACCTCAGTCAAGGATTGTGTGAGATACTTTCATAAGTTATATACTTAGACATAAATTAAGTCTTTTAGTGTTCGTAACTTGACACTATGGCTGTTCACAGTTTGCGAGAGTATGTGTGTCTGTTATCGTCTGCGTGCATGTGTTAGCTTCCCTAATAAAACTCAAGAGTATCATATTTTACACGTAGTGAAATGAAAAGCCTCAGGCGTGGTCACTAGAAGTTAGCGAGCATATGTTTGCTGAGAAAATACTCTTGCCTGAATAGCTTGGTATGTATGTGTGCGTGTTTGTGTAGTCTAAAATGTATGGACACACCCTTAGGTCAGACATACAGTATATGAGTAGCACATGGCTGTGTCAAACTTTCACGCAAAGATGGATAGAAAGGCGTGTCCACAAACATGCGTAAGCAAGGATATCCTTGGGACAATTTGTTTTGTCTGTGAATGATATAGAGAATGTTTGTCATGTATGTGCCTACCCACAGGAAAATGTAATTGCTTAGAGGATGCGTTTTTAATATTGCATGGCGTTTAACATGATTCTCAGTCATTTTAATTCAAATATGAGTCTTCTAATTAATTGAAACAAATTAAACAGTTGTTGTCATACAGTACAAAATGTAATACCCCTGCACATTGTGTCCGAGGCCGGCCCGACCGACACATTAACTATAATTGTGAGCCCGAGCCCAATTTAAACCTGACAATGTTTTAATAGTGCACTGTGATGTTCTCAATTACAATTCAGAGTTGTTTGAACGAAATCTGTTCAGAATTAATTTATTGAACTAATGCAACAAGAACGAAGCATGTAAACTGCGCTGTTTGTTTATTCAGAATAGAAACGTAAAAAAAAGGCAACAATGATGCACATAGAAAATGAACAAGAACGAACTGTGGCCTAGGAGAAGGCCTACTACTTTAAAATAATTTAACAAGGTTTTAGAATATATTTTAAACTATGAATGTCGAGAGTTAAACTTTAAAATAATTGCTTAACGATCATTGATTTGGGCTTTTTGGATAAAAATTTTAACCATGCCTTCGAAAACCCAGCTTAAGTAATTTTTTGTGACCTACTGCTTTCTACATAACTTAATTTTACAAAATGTAAAGAAAGTTTTTGTGAAAAATAACCTTGATAGTTTTAATATTGACTGAGTAAGGTCATGTCAAAGATTGAAATCAATACTGATCCTCCTAAGACATCCATTAGGTCATATAATTGAAGAGATAATAAAACAGCTTGATGCATTTAGTCACTTCCTCTTTGTCCTGGAATTCAGTTTCTAGGAGGGGTCCGTTAAAATGGGGGGACCGAAAAGTCGATATGTTTCCTGCATAGAGCCGCAGGGGCCAGATGTTTTCCTACCTCTCAAGATAAGCACCATGTCAACATAAAGCAGTCAAAGAGAAGCAGGAAGTTTGTAAATATTCTGTAGCCACTTATTCCTAAAAGAAACCTCCTGAAGATACATCTAATATAATGGGGACCGAAGGTCACAAGAAATGGCTTTAAGTATAGATAAGAGCATGCATGGGCGTGTGATCACGCCATACATTAGCCCTGTTTACTTTTCATTACATTGCTTTGACATACTGTGTGAAATGGATTTAGGAATGACATCATGCTTTATCTCTGTGTCATGCAGTAAAATTACACATGCACTGAATATCCCAAAATGCTTTGCTTCAGCCTTAATTTTGTGTTTAAGGAGAAAAAATGAAACGCTGTTTTTCAAACCCTCATGTTGTTCTAAACTTTCATGCTTATTTTTCAAGAGGGAGATTTTGAAGAAATAATTTGCCTTGTGAATCCATTTAAAATAATTGTGTAATTTGATTTGACTTGAATTTTAGTCTGACTATCAGAAAGCTATTGTATGACTTCATAAGTTTTGGGATATTGCGTAGAAGCCTAAGGAACGCTTTAATGTGATAACTCTGTTGGTAGAGATTTGCGTGAGCACCACAAGGGTTGTGGGTTTGATTCCCTGTGAACACACAATGATGAAATTTATATTTTCAATGCACTTGTATGCGTAAATGCGTAAATGAGGAGTTTAGATGCAAAACCCTCTAAGTGCGTCTGACATGTTTTCTTATAAATTAGCATTTTTATGAGGCTCTTATGTTTGAGTCATTTGCACTTTAATGGCAATGGAAATATTATGAGTCAGTAATTGGTCTGCCTTATTTCTACAAATGTCACTTTAGTCATTTCATTGGAATTTAACAAATTTGACTTTTGCTGCAAAACCCTCTAAGTGCATGCATGCTTCTTTTGGCAAAAATCCACTTCTTTTGACAAGACATAGTAAACAGTTGCAAAATTAATAAAGATGCAACTAGAAACATTGGAAATGATGAAAGTGAGAATGTAAGTTATTTAATGATATAAAAACGGTGGTGTCACATCATGATTGACAGCTGTGATATCGTTTGATATGCGCATTCTGCGAGAGCGAGGGCGGGGTCTTGATTTCGCGGCTTTACTTCCTGCTCACTACTGCGCAGGACTGGCCCCGAAATCGCTACTGCGCAGACTCAAGACCTAAGATGTCAGCGCCATATCGGGACACTGGCGGCTTCACTTTTCACCAATGGAAGAGGACGAACAGGCGTCGTACATCTTTTTTTACAGTCTATGGCCCAGCATAATACGTCCCGCGAGCAGTTAAAGCAACACTATGTAGTTTTTTTTACCTTTAAATAATGTCTCTAAAATTATTTCAGTGATAGACCAACTTTTAACTGGACAAATTGTACTGTTGCTGCAACCTGAGCAGCCTCCTAGCTGCTACAAGCACACTCTGAAAGTGGCGGTGGAGGGTAGGAAACACAGCTCCGCCCCTCCCCCTGCCTGCAGAAGAGTGTCTTATACCAGGCACTGTTGCGCTTTTCAACCACATGGGGAGCTGTAAGTCATTTTTACATGGAAACTACATAGTGTTGCTTTAATATCATTATCTAATTTTTTACGAAGGTGGCGTTTAGCGGCTTTTACATCTGAGCTTCTCAAATGTAACCACTAGATTTTGCATTGTAACTATAAACTGTTGGGATGTGAGGAGATTCTTTAAAATGCCCTTTTTGTTTTACAGAAAAATAGCACCATGCAGGTTTGGAACAGCATGAAGGTGAGTAAATAATATTTATTTCTTGCACATCAAACCCCTTCCAGTGAGAGCCGGTCTTCAATCCTACAGGAAGTTGTAAGTTATCAAAACAACATGAACTAGAGATGCTGGTGTGATATTTATGTTCGTTTTAAACGTAGTCTAAACATATGAGGTAGAGCTTCGCTTGGCGCGCTCACAGTGATATACCATCAGTGTCAGAGTCTCTCCAGGGATTTTCCCTTTCTTGGCCGTTGTGACCTAAAGCTCTTACTATGTTTCTCAGTGAGACTATCTAACCATCAATGTGAGGCGAGAGAGAACTCATCGAGTCTTACAGCTGCATCAACATACAGAGACGCACCCTTAGACGCCCGACGGGCTGAGAAAACACCCTGCCTTATGTAGGAGTGTGTGAGGAGGTGTGTATTTAATCTCTGACACCTCGTGTCACACACACAGAGAAAAAGCATAATCTTTTAGACAGCATCCTTTGTCTTGAACACATGCTTTGATAATCCGTGACCGTTGCTCTGGCCACATTAAGAAATATCTATATTTTTTGCAATACGTTTAGCATAAATTGTGCATTTTGTATATATAAATGTATTGCATTTTTAAGTGTAGCTACAGACCTTGTTCCAGGCTCAATTAATTTCTTTACCAAGAAATGCAAAAAAAGGAAACACATCAGCATACTTTTCCTGCAGTCAGTCTTCCTATCTGATTGTGTATTGTATGATATTATATGTTTTTCCTTCTGTTCTAAAGTATTTTTGTTCACCACTTTCTGTGCCAAATTTATTTGTCCTTGTTTATGAAATAGTGGGATAATTTTGGCGTTATTGTGGTTCATTCCTGTACTTGCAGTATTTAGCAGGGTGAGCTCTATAATATTGGGATTATAGGAATTGGTTGGGAAGGGAAAAGAGTGTCCTGTGTGCCAGTGTCCTGTGTCTCTGGTCTTGAATGTTTTTATTATTTGCATTATATTTGTAATATCTCAATATGGTTTGTACCATAAACAATATGTTTTTGTCACATGGCAAACAGTCACCAAAGTCAGTGACAGGGAGCAGACAGTAATCTCACAAAAACAGTGACTTGCCTTCTCTTAAAATGAGTCCAGAACATCTGATTGGGATTTTCTGAGCCCCACCCTCATCCCTGCACTGATGTCATCATATATAAACCAGCTGTTTGCTTAAATGGACATCAGATACCAGCCAAATCTTACTTATGTGCAAGGGAATGAGGGTGAGATAGAGAACATGTGCATTTCATATCAAAGTTTGAGTAAACAGCATCTCAGCCAAATACATGCTGCAAGGCACACAAAAATGAGGTTTCTCAGCAATAATGACCTAATTTTTATTTTTCAAAACTTTATTTCTATTGCAACCGTACAGTACATCAGTTTAACAAAATGCTAGTACATTGATCCAAAATATGATGAAAAACAGGAATGTTACACAACAGGAAAAATAACAGAAAGAAAATATTATATGCTAATGGTGTAAAGTCATTTTTATCTTGTAAAATAATCATGTTTACATATTCATAAAATCCTTTGATTCAGATAAAATATGCTAGCATTAAATTGTACCCAGTAAGATTTCAGTATGATTAAAGTTATTGTTAGGATGTAAAAATGTTCCCGTTGTCTGAGTGATTCCTCAGTGTTTGCTTTGACTAAAGCAACAGTAGCCTAATAAACAGCAAAATGAAACTGAGAGAGCAAGTCCAGGGTCTCACGACTACACCCAGTTACATCATTTTATGACAAGTGTTTTCCTCTGCATTACGATGTATGTACAGTATAGTAGCAAATATAGATACAAAAATACCAACAAAAAAGAGAAGTCACAAACTAGTCAGTCATTCAATTGATAAACACTAACTCTAAATATCTATAATAAAAATATTACAAAAGAACATAATACTGGTTTACGAAGCATGTTGAAGCTATACCTTATTTCATGAATACTACATTGGTCGTATAACAGACAGCTGTGACCCTGAGCGTTAATGGGCTTTGCAAAACACTCAATTTGTTGAATTTACACTGTGGTGCATTTGCGGTAATGAAGTTAAGTTTATTTTTACCTCCTAAACTCATTACTTTGTCACACAATGATATTAACAAAATTATACAAGACTATTTAAAGGGACACTCCACTTTTTTGAAAATATGCTAATTTTCCAGCTCCCTTAGGGTTAAACATTTGATTTTTACCTTTTTGGAATCCATTCAGCCGATCTCCGTGTCCGGCGGCAGTATCCCTAGCATAGCTTAGCACAATCCACTGCATCCGACAAGACCATTAGCATCGCGCCAACAAACAACCCAAGAGTTTGGATATTTTTCCTATTTAAAACTTGTCTCTTCTGTAGTTACATCGTGTACCAAGACCGACAGAAAATTAAAAGTTGCGATTTTCTAGGCAGATATCACTAGGAACTATACTCTCATTCTGTCGTAATCAAGGACTTTGCTGCCGTAACATGGCTGCAGGAGGCGCAATGGTATAACGCATTGCATGAAAATAGTCCCCTGCCATTGAAAGTCACTAAGAGGATTATTTTCCGTCGTCTTAGTACACGATGTAACTACAGAAGAGTCAAGTTTTAAATATTCTTTTCGTTATTTTTTAGCGCAATGCTAATGGTCCAATCAGATTCAATGGACCATGCCAAGCCATGCCAAAAGTAGTACCGCCAGACCCGGAGATCAGCTGAATGTATTTCAAAACGGCAAAAATCAAATGTTTAACTCCAGGGGAGCTGGAAAATGAGCACACATTCAAAACAAGTGGAGTGTCCCTTTAACTAGTCATATTGTACACAAAGACATATAACATGTTAGACATACAGACTTAAACACGCAAACAATCCGTTGCAAACACGACTTCCATACGTTGCAAAAGTGTGAAAGTTTACAGTCAGCTGAAGCCGTTGAGCTTTGACAACGAAGCAAGGACCCTCCCAGCGCCCGATCTCATAAAAGTCAGCAATGACTCATGGTAAAGGTCCCAACCCACAGCAATTTCACACACGAGGGATGCAACTTTTTTAGCAAATTCTGATTATACGTCGTTCACGTCCTGAATCTCATCATCGTTTCGGTCATAACTGGCGTCATCATCATAAATCATGGCTTGCTTTTACAACATACAAATCCTTTCGTATTACGCGTGTACATAACTTGAGTAGAAGGAAAATATTACTTGACCAATTATGTTTACCTCATTACTTTAACTTTTCCCTTGCAATGTTCCAAATGAACATTTCTGATTGTATATACATGAGAATTTAAGTCTTTATTTGTTCTCTCTTATGCCTGTTAAAGGTCAAGTTGGATGTGCAGTAGATGAAGCAGGCTCGTTCACAGCTCAGTGTCTGCTGTTTTGGTGGTGGAGTGACCGTTGGTGGCGGCAGGAGGAGTCGGGGTCTTCACTCCCTCTGGGGATTCTCCATTCAGACTGGGCTTCTCCTCGGGCTCTGGTTGGTTCAGAGGGGCCACTGACATGAGGGTGTTACCCTGGTTCTCCTCATCGGCCATGTAGGACTCTTCGGCCTGCAAGAACACAAGACATACTTTAATTGGTAACTAAGCTTTTCTGAAATATTGCTCAAAAGTTGCTTCAGGACACTAATTTGAGTTCTTATTTATGCTTAATTGAAGTAGCGGTGTTGCATGTTTCAAATTCATTTTTGTATCCCTATAATCTTACTGTACGTCAAACCTATTTAAACAATAGCCTAATTTCCATCCGTTTAAGGATTACTCCACTTTTATAAAAATCCTGACAATTTACTCACCGCATGTCATCCAATATGTTTGTCTTTCTTTCTTCAGTGGAAAAGAAATTACGTTTTTTGGAGGCAAACACTCCAGGATTTTTCTCCATATAGTTTGCAGTTTCAATGCAGCTTCAAAGGACCCTAAACGATCCCAATTGAGGCCCAATCGTGTATATATATATATATATATACTTTTAAATCACAACTTTTTGTCTTTGCACTAGCCTTGTGATCCACCAGTGCCTTTTGACATGATTACGTAATACGTAAGGTCATGCTGGCGCATCACAAGGCTAGTGCAAGATGATAACTTGTGGTTTTAGAAGTCCTTTTTTTTGGAAAATGACAATAATTTCGCTAGATAATAACCTTATGCATCGATTGGGATTGTTTAGACCCCTTTGACGCTGCATTGAAACTGTAAACTGTTGAGGTCCACTAAAGTCCACTATATGGAGAAAAATCCTGGAATTTTTTCCTCAAAAAACTTGCCTTCTTGACTTAACAAAGAAAGGCATCAACATCTTGGATGACATGGGAGTGAGTAAACTATCAGATTTTTTATGAAAGTAAAGTAAATTCCTTTTAAATTAATATTTTAGGAGCTTGTCTGCGAAAGGCACCAAACGCCACCTCCAAAAATTATGATATTAACCCAAATGCTCTCGGCATGGATTATATGTTCATACCTTCGCTTCAAATTCCTGATTTTAGGAGTGAAGAAAAACAGTTTAGTAGTTTTGGCAGGGAGATGAAACTGTTATGCTTGCATATGCTGTGGTTCTGAACATTAGATGGGGTGTGTGCAATAAAAACTGGGCTGGATTGAAATGTTGCCAATTGTTTTCTTCATTACAAGCTTGGCAACACATCTCTACCAAATAGGCTGATCTTTGCAATTGAAAGCCTAGCATGTTCATGGAATTTGATTGGCAAAATCATCTTGTGAGACGGTAAAACAATTGTATTAATTACATAGTCATATAATACTTAATAAAGTCTTATAAGAGGAAAACAATTCCAATTGATTCAAGAGTAAACAGTTTTAATATACATTAGAATAAAGCATTATTTAAATCCAGTATGTGTTTATAATGAAAAGGCTGAAGTCAGTGAAATCTGGATATTTGTGCTCTTTGTGGTGGTACTTACCAGTTTCATGCCTTTGTTGTTGGTCTTGCGATGACTTTTATAGCAGAAGCCGCCAATGATCATGGCAGCAAGCAATAAGCCCGTCAGCAAAACAGACACAAAAACAGCAGAGGACTTCTCATTTGAATTTTCTTTTGGTTTGTCTTTATTAGGCTGTAGAGAAACACAATTAATATTGTTAGAAAGAAAACTCTGATACATGGGAATCATTTTAAGATGAAAAGCAGTGATAGTTTACATCTAACCAAGTACACTTTTACTTGTTTCTGTGGCGATACCCTTTAAAAAAAAAAAAACCAAAATAATACATATTAGTAACTCAAAGGTACGAAATTGATACATATCTGTACATAAATGGTACATTTTTAAAAACAAGATGATTGTTTAAAGGAAAACACCACCTTTTTTTATATTTTACTATGTCTCACCTCAACTTAAATTAATATTAATTAATACATATACCTATCTTTTTTCAATGCATGCACTTTTGTACAGCGCTTCTTGAATGTGTTAGCATTTAGCCTAGCCCCATTCATTCCTATGGCTCCAAACAAAAGTTTTCTTTTGTGCCACGATACTTACTTGTGTAACTACTCATGTAACAGTCTTTAAATAGGGAAAACATGGAAGTGTTTGGTGGCTTCTAAATTCATCCCTGTTTGGAGCCATAGGAATGGGGCTAGGCTAAATGCTAACACATTCACAAGGCGCTGATTAAAAGTGCATGCATTGAAAAAAGGTAGGGATGTATTAAATCATCTAAGTTGAGCTAAGAACATAGTAAAATATTGAAAATATTGTTTTCCTTAATTTTTTTGCAAGCCAATAATTCACAGCACAATCTCAAAACCAACTTTGTTGATTCTTGGCGCGAGTGAATCACTAGTTTAGTGAATGAGGGGGAGCATGGATAGAGCAATAGCCACCAGCAAGTTTATAAAAGTTGGTGTTGATGGAGGTAGTGAGACTTTAATTTTACTAAGTCAATTCACATTTAGCATTCCTAAATATCTACATTGTGATATTGGGCTAAATTTTAGTCAATTTTAGAGTTGTGCCAAAAGGAACAATGCTTATCATAACCGAAAATCCTATCTTCACATACTGATCCAATACTGGTCTCAGATCTGTTCTCGCCAATCCCTCTGTCATGATCATAACCACACAGGCAGTAGTGAAAGGGAAGCCTCTGGTCTGGCAGTCATTCATTTTGTGTGTGAAGCAATTATTTATAGTGAAGGGCAAAACAGGATCTCCTTAATCTGGCTGCACATGCATCAACTGCGTAAACGAACTTGCCAAACTTTATCTTTTGCAGATACCAATTTTGCTTCCTTCCTTTCAAATGTGCACTGATGCGGACAACACCAACTGAAGCAAAACATCTTAAGTTATAACACAGTATAATATTATAATACAAATGTAACTTTTTAAAAACAAAAATAAATCAAAACTGTTTTACATTTTTTTAATTCTTTAAAGGACCATTTCTTTTATACCTCCACATTCGATTTTGTGAAACAGAAAGGTTCTTCAGATATTAAAGGTTCTGAACCATTTAGCAAAAAAAGTTCTTCTATAACACGTGAAGCACCTTCATTTTTAAGAATTTGCCTAAAGTATGTAAAAAGTATGCATTTTAATTAATCAGCTTCTTGAAGTATCACGGTTCTGGCTAGAGGGGATACACTTACAGCCAAATCTCGCTAGATGTTGGGTTTAGGGGTAAGGATTGGGGGGGGGGGGGTGAGAATAAAAACAGAGGTCATCCGGTGAGATTTGCCAGTATCTCTATTTTAGCCACAACCGAGCATCACCTTAGGGGCTAATCACACCAAAAGCGCTTTAAACGCTTGGAAACGCAAGGCGCGACGCACTGCCTTTTTAAAAAAAAAGAGTGCGACGCGGCTTTTTATATTGCTAAGCAACCACCGAGTCAGCTGTCTTGTCAATCAAATATTGAAGCGTGAGCACTCTTTTGCTGTTAACTGTCATATTAGCAGAAACTTTAAAAAGAGGACGCTTGCTCTGACTTTGTTTGAGGGTGAGAGGTGCACAAACATGCAGGAGAAAGTGAGCGAGTGGAGTCCGGTTCTTCAAAGCAACTGTAAACTTCCCTCACCTGCGGCTGGCGGCAAAAAACGCAAGGCGCTCGAACGCTTCCTGCCCATAGAATATCATTCCAAAAAAGGCGCCTGCAACTGCCATAAACGCTTTTGGTGTGATTGGCCCCTTAGGATGCTTTTTTATTCTTTTATCGGCTTATCAGCTGCCAAATACTTTGTTGTAATCAAACAAATAAAATGTTGGCACAGTGATCATTTCAGTCACACATATGCCTTTGCATTAAAAGGTTTTGAATGTTACGACGCACTCTTAAAAATAAAGGTGTTTAAAAGTATCTTCACAGTGATGCCATATTAAATATTTTTGGTTCCTCAAAGAACCATTCAGTCCAATAATCTTAAAAGAATCGGTTCTTTCTTACCTTTTCATTTTCCAAAGAAGCTTTCAAACCTTGATCCTGGATCTTAGGGGGTCGCCAAACATTTTTAGAGAAAAAGACAAAAGAAAATGTATAAATGTTATAAAATGTATGTACTCGATGTTTATCGCTCATTCTTGCTACATACATTTCAGAATCATTTATATTTGCTTTATATCTCTCTCCTGCCTTTTTTCTTATCACAGTCTCCTTTATCTTACACAACACTCTTAAAATGGCTGGGTTATTTTTGACCCATAATGGGTAAATATTGGTTGCGTAACAATAACCCAACATTAGGTCATTTTTAACTCAGCACAGGGTCATTTTTAACCCAGCATGCGTTCTGTCCAATATTTACCCATTATGGGTCAAAAATAACCCAGCCATTTTCAGAGTGAATGAAGTTTGTAAGGTAGTAATCCTTGTAGAGCTGCTGTGTGAAACAAGATTTATAGTCAAAGTTGCTGCAGTTCAAATAAATTTAAATTGAAAATTTGTCTTCACACTCTTAAAAAAAAAGGTGGATTGTTTAAACCCATGGTCGGGTCAAATATGAACAAACCCAAACCTATGGATAAACCTACGCTGAGTTGTTGTTACCCGACTATTGGTTAAAAAACAACCCAGCACAAGTTTCTTTATAACCTAACGGTTGGGTTTGTCCAGATTTGACTTTAGAGTGCAGCATTTTCTCTTATTGTAGCCAATTATATTCGCTATAAATAACTATAATATATTTTAGGTAGGGGGACCCTCACAAAAGGTTAAAGCAGATCTAGGGGGTCTTGGCATCATAAAGTTTGATAACCCCTGGTCTAAAGAACCTTTATCCACCATCAATCCTTTATCCCTTTTGTGAAACAGAAAGGTTCTTTGGATGTTAAAGTTTCTTATTGAACCATTCAGCCAAAAATTCTTCTTTTATAGCATTGTGAAGCAAGAGTGACACACGTTCTTGTGTGTGAGGAACTTTCATCAGCAATTTTCTGAATATGACCTGTACTCATTATTAATTCAAATATTTATGTGACCCAGAAGTCATTCACCTATCACTTACTTTTGAAGATGAGTTGATTTTTTCAGCTATTTCATTATCTGGCGTGTTAACTTCGGTTATGGTCCTCGTAGTGTCTAAAGAAGGTGTTTCTGTTCCACTCATGGGTTCGTTTTTGTCAGGAACATCTGTAGGTATTAAGGTGTTTTGGATAGGTCCTGTAAAAACAAAGAATTAAAGTGATGCCATTTAAATTCAACTGAACTAAGATTATCTGTGCAATGTGGATGATTCATGCAGATGCTCACCAATGAGCATACAGTATGCATGCCTATCATCTCATCAAGATGACAACAAAAACAAACAATAAAAAAATCATTATAAAGTTGTTTAGGGAGATCTATGTGCTCGTACCTTGTATGCTTTTTGTTGTGGCCACAGGAATTGGTTGGTTTGTAGTATGAGTTTGTTGGTTTGTAGTGTTATTTTCTTGGTTTGTAGTGTTCGTTTCTTGGTTTGTAATGTTCGTTACTTGGTTTGTAATGTTCGTTACTTGGTTTAGAGTGGTATTTAAATCAGAAGTTGATGAGTTTGTGGCTGTATCTGATGTATCTTCCTGACCGTGACAACCTATATGGAAACAAAAAAAATGTATGTCAAAGAATAGAATATAGACAAGCTTTGAGTTCTGACTTTCACCACCACCACCAAATTTTATAGAATCTTAGACTTAGAAAACTTTACTGTCCCAAAAGACAATTTGTTGTACAGTACATAACTCATAATCCACGATACAACATTGACCCAACATCTCAGCGCTATTTATCTAATACATCAATAAATGGAATACAATAAAAAGAGTATATTGCACAATGTCATATATAAATAAAATAAAAACTACTCCACATTATCTCACTGCACATTTATTCCTTCAATTATTCAACTATACTCCTCCCTACACATTATTTAATTGGGTTATTGCCATAGGAATAAATGAGTGATTCATTGTTGCGTAACAAATACAGAACATAACGTTTCTGCAGTTGCTGGACTGATGGACTGCCCATATCAACAGTTTTGGTGAAGCCATTTGGGTCAAGTCACTTTTATTTGTATAGCACTTTTCACAAAATACAATGTACAACTGTTATAAAGCAACTCATACTGTAGTTAAGACAGGCCTGGCGTGTGAACTAATTTACTTACCAAAGACAAATCTATTTTTATGTGTTTGAGCACAGAGGGGAAAAAGTTTGGATTTTAGCCAGGCATCCATGCAACTGTTTTCTTTGCATATCACACAATCACTGGGGGCTTAAAGGGTTTGACCCGAGCATTAACCCCCCCCCCCACCCTCACCCTCTGTGTTTACTAGCATGTGGGTGGTACGTGCATCGTGAGGTTTCATGGAGGTTAGAAAAGCCTGGCCCCTCTCGACCGTTATTCAATGCCCCCGTCTCCACCCTCTCTAACAACGTGCCCTGTTTGCACAGCCACTCTGCTTTATTCATAGCTTATGCAGGAAACTAACGCACCCATAACAGACAATGCAAATAAACATCACCTTCGTCTCGACCTTTGGCATTGCTGCATATTACGACGCTGCTTAGGAAAGTGTGTTTTTTTTTAGAGAGGTGGTATGCAGGAAGCTGATGAGGAAAGGGAAATAACGCCAGGGTATGCGGCAGGGCGTACGCCTCGAATCAATTCACTCGCTTGATTGTTTTGGGTGGTGCATCCTCTGGGGCCTGCTTGATAAATTGAGCCATATCCCAAAACCCCTGAGTCCTTCCTAATATATATACTATTTGCCTTGCTAGGACTTTTCCAGGCTGGTTCATGCTGGTCTACACTTATTTATCCTCAACCCAGCGTTGGGTCCAGCATTGGGTTGGGTCCTTTTTGACCCACGCTGGGTAGAAAATAAACAACCCAGCATTTTTTAAGTGATGAATACAGATCAACATTTTGACAGCAAGCCTTGTTGGACAACCAGCATCTAAAACACAACACCAGCACTTTTTTGACATTGTCCTACCATCTTATTCAATGAAGTACCTTGAAGAACCATGTAAATACCACAATACAGTATATAAAACAAAGTGGTAAATTTACATCACTATATAATACAGTACACAGGGTTCCTACAGGTCCTTGAAATCTTTAAAAGTTTGTGAATCTGGGGGGAAAAATTCAAGGCCCTGGAAGTTTTTGAAAGTATACATACATAGATTCAGGTCATTGAAAGTGCTTGAATCTATTTTATGCAAGAAGTTTTCTGAAAAAAATCCATATAATTTTCTGTGTAGTGTAGAATAATATCATACAAATTCTAGACTTTTTAAGCACACGTGCTAAAATGTTTGCTTTAAATGCTTATATCTTCTGTATGCGAATGTTGATTTATACCAAAATGCTTTTTTGCATAGTTGTGTTTAACACATGAAAACGTCTCGGGTTACGTATGTAACTGTTCTTCCCTGAGAAGGGAACGAGACGCTGCGTCTCGCTTTCCATACTTCCTGCGTCCCTGAAACGCAGTCTTTGGCAATATTTCAGATAGCGATATACTTCCTGGCTTTCACGTCACCCTGTCTTTGTCGTTAATCCTCACCATTGGTTGAATTTAATATACACCCTCAGACGCACTTAACCCTGGAGGTGTCCCCAAAGTGTCACCGCAGTGACGCAGCACAAGTTCCCTCTAAAGGGAACTGTAACAATGTATTTTAAAAGGTAACACGGTGTAACCTTGCTCTCACTTGAATTATGAGACATTTGTGTTAAAAATGTGATTTGAGGGTATTTGACCTGGAAAGTCCTTGAAAGGTCCTTGAATTTGAAGTTAACTAAGGTGTGGGAACCCTGAGTACATTTAATCAAATCTTGATATAATCTTAACTTGTGGACTATGGTGATCATTCAGGAGAGGATAGTTGAGCCAATTGAAAGGCACAGAAAACCTTGTGCTTGTTGTCCAGCAATGCTTGTAGTTCAAACAACACAAGAAACATTAAAATATGTTATTCATCAAGCTCTGTTTTCCGAAAAACCTTTGATTCAAGTTACAGCTTACGTCTTAAGTATTACAATCACAGTATGTTAGCATTATGTAATTTTAAAGGTGCATGACCACCATATGTATCGAGCGTAAAACTGTAAATGCTGGCCATAGATTTTAATTAGGTAAACTGGGCATGCATCCTACGACTCTTAAAACGTTCATAAAAGTAATTGCAGGCTTACCCAATCCAAAAGCTGACACATTTATTGATGTAATAACGATACAATGTTCCTCCATCTACTCATTTCAGACAAACAGTAAAGTTTTGCTCAGATTTGTTTTTGCAGTTTGTATACCTCTGTATTTGTGTTTTTTGCAAATGAGAGGGATTTTTTGATCTTTTTTACAATGACAATAAACTAAGCTATCTTATAAAAGCAGGCAAAATCATGCACACTTTTGATTAGCGTGATGGTTTGCATACTATGGGCCAAATTGACTTAAACAGGGCTAATTAGCTTGAGACTTCAAATTTGCAACTCCAAAAAGCGCAGTTGGGAGAGGATTTTTTTGTGGGTGATTTATTGACAAGGTGCACGTTAAAGAACATAGACACAACATCTAATTTCCATAATGATCAACATACTTTAAGTCAAGCTTTTTTGGGGTATTAAATAATTGTGCAAATGCCAGTGAATCACGTTACGTGATTTGTTTAAATAATCTTAATTTTGTGTCTGAAGGGAAACCTCTACAAATGCACATATGTGATCCAGGACCACAAAACTAGTCATAAGTCCCACAGGTATATTTGTAGAAAAAGCCAAAAATATATTGCATGGCCCAAAATTATCAAATCAAAACTTTATTTTTGTGAATGGATGCACCAAAAGCCACAAACAAAATTGGCCATAAACTCGCCTACTCTTTCGGGATTTTCCATTTTTAAGTTTGGCTTTATGTATCCCCATTCAGTCCACAAGGTCATTACAGCTGTAAACCAGTAGAGAGAGCTAAATTCAAACCTTTTCATTAGTAAAATGCATTGCTAAGGACTTAATTTGGACTTTGAACTTTAAAAGCGACTTTCTAAATATTTTGATTTTTTTCACCCTCAGATTCCAGATGTTCTAATAGTATCTCAGCTAGGGCTGTCACAATGATTAAATAATCGTCTCGTCGCAATTGTTTGACCTCATTGCAATGATTTCAGATCACCGCGATGATTGCACATCTCTCTAAAAAACACAAGGGGGAGCTGCAGCGCCTGTGTAAACGAGACCGTATCAGATTACTTTTAAAAATGTGTTATTTGTAATGTATAAATATTTACTGTCAGATAAACCTTGCAAAAGATTTAATTTAAATAATCACAACGATCTATGAAAATTATTTCATAAACAGAAAATGTATGAGAATTAAATGTCAAAGCAATAAAACAGGCCATTAATCGTCACAATTTATTAAACAATTAACCGTCAGCCAAATTTCATAATCGTGACAGCCCTAATCTCAGCCTAATATTGTCTTTTTTTAACAAACCATTTTTATTCATTTATTTAGCTTTTGGATGATGTATAAAACTTAATTTCAAAAATTGACTTACAATACTATATGCATTTCTATGCCTATACCTATAGTAAACCTGAAAGTATTGCTAAATGTCAAAAGATGGTTTGAGTCGGTGCAAGGTGACTCTAACTGTCCTAAAAAGTATGCAAGATCTCAATACGCATTCAAAATCACAGTTTGTCGAAGGAAGCATGCCAAAAGTGGCTGCGTTGATGTACTATTTAACATGTATATTCGAAGCGTGCATTCGTAGCAGATGGCATTTTTATAGGTAAACTGTGAGAACCTGGTTTCTGATGCATAATGAGTTTCTGTACCAGATGCTACAGTTTTAATGCAAAAAATCCATTTAATAAGCTAGATCAAATTTTACTGTTCTGTATTTACTCTGTACGAGAAAAAGCTTTAAATTACATAAAAGGAACGTGACCAAAAATGTTAATAAATTCCTGATGTGCCCACTCATGCTAGCATGAACACACATGCACATACCCTTAAATCCACACATAACGTAAAAATACAGTATATCATTTCAAGATTATATTAAGCTGAAGAACTCTGTTGTGGCAGTTTGGAGTCTCTAATAAACACGACACATTTCCATCCCATATGAGACTTTTTGCAACATAGTATTTCACAATTTGTACTCAAGTGTGATATTTCAGCCATCAAATAGTGACTTCTGGATGCTCCTACAGTAAGCACAAACAGAGTACTAGATGAGTGATCGGACATAGCCCCACCCAAGTGCTTGACTCATGTTTTTCATCCTGTGATATAACGGTAAAGATGCCGCAGAACAGAGCCATTGTTTTCCAGAGGCAAGTGACACAACTGGGACCAAATGTGCTCTCCAGACTTCTGAATCACTTTAATTCATTCCATGGTGTTCTGGCATGTTTGGTCTGGTGTAAGGCAATCTCAGGAAAAGACTCTTAAAATCCCCCATGCTCTTACCGTTTCTGAGCTGTGCTTGAATGGACACACTGCAAAGAGCAGACCCAGACAAGTTCTGACAGCTCTGATATAAACCTGAGCTCTAAATCCGACTCTTTTCCAGAATTCCAGGGAACATGAGAAATGGCCATAAAACGCTTAAGCTTATTTTAAAGGAAGTACCTCATCTTAGTTTTTGTGGTTGGGTTTACATTTCAAAAACCGAGCATTGTTTTGGTCATTTCAGGGGATAAAGGATGTTATTCTCATTAACACTTACATATGGATTTACTTTGATCAAATAATATTTCTGTTCTCTCAGTCTCTTTAAAGGGACACTCCACTTTTTTGAAAATAAGCTCATTTTCCAGCTCCCCTAGAGTTAAACATTTAATTTTTACTGTTTTGGAATCCATTCAGCAGATCTCCGGGTCTGGCGGTACCACTGTTAGCATAGCTTAGCATAATCCATTGAATCAGATTAGACCATTAGCATCGCGCTAAAAAATAACCAAAGAGTTTCAATATTTTTCCTACTTAAAACTTGACTCTTCTGTAGTTACATTGTGTACTAAGACCGACAGAAATTTTAAAGTTGCGATTTTCTAGGCAGATATGGCTAGGAACTATACTCTCCTTCTGGCGTAATAATCAAGGACTTTGCTGCTGTAACATGGCCGCAGAAGGCGTAGTGATATTACGCACTGCCCGAAAATAGTCCCCTTGGTTACCTTTAATAGCAGAGGACTATTGTCAGGCGCTGCTTAATATCATTGCGCTTGCTGCAGCCATGGTACGGCAGCAAAGTCCTTGGTTATAACGCCGAAATGAGAGTATAGTTCCTAGCCATATCGACCTAGAAAATCGCAACTTTCAATTTTACGTCAGTCTTAGTACACAATGTAACTACAGAAGAGTCAAGTTTTAAATAGGAAAAATATAGAAACTCTTTGGTTATTTTTTTGCTCGATGCTAATGGTCTAATCAGATTCAATGGATTATGCTAAGCTATGCTAAAAGTGCTAGCACCAGACCCGGAGATGAATGGATTCCAAAACTGTAAAAATCAAATGTTTATCTCTAGGGGAGCTGGAAAATGAGCATATTTTCAAAAAAGGTGGAGTGTCCCTTTAAATGTCTCTTACGTATACATATAAAATAAAACAGTAATTTTCCCAGTGATATTTTCTCTCTATGGGATTCTATTGCCATGTCTCCATTCATTCCCACTCTGGAAAATTACTGGACTGTATCCCTAAGAAAAATGCAGCGATAAGAAATCTCATAAGAGAGTGCCCTTTATCTCCCTCTACCCACACTTGAGCTTAAATCACAAACAAATAAACTGTGGGACAATGCATATCGTCAACAAAGATCTTTCTTGTCTCTCACAGGATTTAAGCCGTGCCATGGTTATCTTAACAGTACAGATAATGACCATCTTAAGATCTCATATCTCTAGGCTAAAAGACGATAAAACTGATAAATAAACTGATTAGAGACTAGCAATGCTGGACTGCTAATTACTAGTACAATTGCAGTGTCTACCAGGACGTAGAACTTTTTCCCACCACCAGATGTACAGATCTCTCGGGAAGATCTCAAGTGTCTGATGTTAATACATCAGGTGGTGACGTCCAACTTGACTGGACAGCAGCCTGGGACCCATCACCTCCCCACCCAGACCATAGAGAGCAGCCCTTGGTGTTGATTGTTGCCGGCTGCAGATCTATCCCTAAATCCCTAAAGCAGGCCTGAGCTCCATATGCTCCTCTATAACAGCCCACACAACCTGAGCTTGGGTTGTCCTATAAACTTGCAAATGCTATCAAATTTCACATGAGCTTTTCGATGTGTAAGATTTCGTGCCATGCCAAGGTCATTGGCTATTAAAATTAGTAAAAAATATACTATTGTGCTGATAAAATATTTTATATTTAAGCCCCAAGATGCACCATGCAATGTATCTGTTTATTACAAAGTATTTTTCTCAAAGGGCCAAAGGGACGTTTTATCATGAACCCTAGAGGCACTAAAAATCCAATGGCCACTTCCATCTTAACTATGGGAGAACTGTTTCCATGTGTTGATCTTTGTTGATGTTGATCCCTAGAGTTTATTTAGCAATGACCCCATAGCCCAGTTGTTTTCTGACTAAACAAAAACGGGAGGAAGGAATTAAGTTAGTGTCAGGCGTGGAAAGTTCTTTACATAAGACAGGTTAAAGGTAGTTCAGCTACGAATTATGGACACCCACATATTAACCACGTACCCACACTTACTTAACAAAATAAAGGCTGGGTTCAGCCCACGCTTTAGTAAAATATGGACAAACCCAACTGGTGGGTTCAAATGAATCTGTGTTGGGTTGTTTCAACTCATGGTTGGGATATTTTCTAGGTTCATTTTAATCAAAATAGGTTTGTACATATTTTACCCAAACATGGGTTGAAACAACATTTTTTGTGTGGATTAGTAATGATACCATACCTTATCCATTTGGCCAAATACCAAACACACATACCACCCACAAATAGATTTTGTTACTCTTTCATAGTTTCTATTTTTTCCAACCAGAAATGTACAAAAGCATTCACAGGGGTGGTAACTCCTCAAAATGTACACTCTAAAAATGTCTGGGTTATTTTTAAGCCATGTTTGGTAAATATTGGACAGAACACATGCTGGGTTAAAATTGACCCATTGCTGGGTTGTTTTAACCCAACTGCTGGGTTATTATAACCCATGGTTGCATAACAACAACCCAACATTGGGTCATCCAATATTTACCCATTGTGGGTTAAAAATAACCCAGCCATTTTGAAAGCGTTTGCATTTGTACCTCACATGTAAGTAGAGGTACCTCATAGGTACACATTCGTTCCTAAATGGTACATATTAAGACCTGTATAAAGGGTACCATCCCAATGACAGCTTTTATACTTCTTTTTTGGAGAGTGTACAAATATTGTAACTTGAGTTTGGTGCACATTTATCATTATGAATGTTGTAGACATGTGTGCTAATATAAACGTTATTTCTTAAAGATCACTTCTAGTGGACAAAACCGGACAGGCTTTTTATTGTTACCCCCCTACAGCTCCCAGCTGCCCCCCTTTATAGCAGCTCACTGTCAGCACCAGCAACATTGCTTGGTTGCAGATGTCCATGGAGCGTTTCCAAGCTCTTGTTCTTTGACATAACAGCGCAGATTGATTTGGACAGTGTAACTGGATATCCAAATGTCTGATCAGCTGCCATGCTCAGCTTAAACATTGCTTGAAGAAATGGCCACAACAGAAAGTAAAGGGGTAAGTTTGGGTGAAGCGACTATCTCTTTTTTTTCTTTTCACACAAAAGAGTTGGGTTTTATCCCTTCTCTCTTTCTGGCTAACCGTAACAAATCCCCTGGGTTCTGTAACACTGTGGTTTAAGAGAAAAGACTGCTACGAAAAGCCCTCGTGCTCCTGATGGCAACGAACATGATACGATCTTATGTTTTCAATTAAGGAGCATTAGGGAGAATTGTCCCAGTGTTGTGTTGCTTGCAGAACATTAATTACCCCAGCAATTACCCCACCGGTTCAAGAGGCTCAGCCAAGCCATATTAACTCCTCAGGCAAAATCCAGCCTAGAGTTGAAAACTTTAATATAGATTTGCATTTACACGATGATCGTTTCAATTAACGAAAACTCCAACAACAAAATGTCTATGTGCAGAATGTTGCACAATTTTGCATTCATCCTGAAAGCTACAGTTGAAGTTTCTCATAAACTAACTTTGCCTTCACTTTCTACATGGTCATTAGACAAACACGATGATGCAAGTCGCAGACGGATCCAAAAAGTTTCCACTCGTAACCACAGGCTAATTACGCGCTAATGTTTGGACCCAGGTTTTTGGGTGCTCGTATTACAAGAGCGCCTGTGTCAAAACGAGTGTCAGTGGTTGTACGTTTCATGCCAGCTGTGAGAGATGCAATAACTGCAAGACGGCATTAGGATGCCAGGGGAATAACAGAATAACAGCAACAACAACAGCCACTCATATGAATCCAGATCCAGTCTTGTTTCGCTCATTAAAGTAAATGCCTGTTGGTTAACTTTATGCCCAGTTTAGATCTCGTCCAGCCTGATCTCATAGGAATCTGTATGTATTTTACAAGTTGGCTTATTCGTACAAACTGAATCATATAAAAATGTACGATTATTGTTAAAAACAATGAACCCCAACCCTAACCTTTTCCTTGACGTAACCAAAAAGCGGTCAGACTGAAATGGATTTCCGGAATTGATTTGAAATCGCATTTCTGGAATATCTAATCATGAGATTAGGACAGGGGTGGGCATTCCTGGTCCTGGAAGGCCACTGTCCTGCAAAGTTTAACTCCAACCCTAATCAAACACACCTGAAAAAGATTAGGGTTGGAGCTAAACTTTGCAGGACAGTGGCCCTCCAGGACCAGGAATGCCCACCTTTGGATTAGGAGCATCAAAGATACATTTTTGGCATGATCTTCCTCAGTCAATATGACCAAGATATCAAGGTCATATTTTTACAGAATGTTCTTTACATTATGTAGGATGATTTTTATTCAGAAAACTTTACAAAAACTGGCAGACTTCCTGTTTGTTTAAATAATCTTTCTGGTCAAAGAATTAACTAATGCTTATAGTTTAAATGACCACTACACAACTCCGAAAACCCAATGAGATCAATCACACCTGAATGTGTAAATGTGTAATCACACCATGGGTACATGACTTTAACTCATGTGTCCTGGGACTGCTGGAATGCCAGGCAATCACTGAAGGCCATGAGAAACTGGCGGTTGCAATTTTCTCTTCATGTTTTTGTTGGCCAAGGACTGCACTGTCAAGAAGAATGTTCCAGAACCAGGGTACACAGATATGAGGGGCACAAGTTTATCATTTCTCACCTTGCCCCATACTGACCCCTGTTATCCAGTTTGTCCCTCCAAAGAAGGATGGGTTATATCAGACCTTCACTTAAAATAATGCTATAAACAAAACCGATGACCCTTTTGTACGACGGTGTCTTTGTATAGCTAAACCAATCATGCATCTGCTATCTTGGCCAATGTTGTAAAAATACAAGTCATATACAGCACACTGTCTTTGTATAACAAAGGCAAAGGAAGTAGTGTCCTGTATGAGCCAGTTTGGGAATTCCCATTTGTTGGTTAATCCACATGGATGAATTGACCCCAGTGTTGGTTCAGATCTAGAGGACAGTGGCTCTGGACCCTATCCAAATATCAAACTACAGTATAATATGCCACATTAGCACTTTTAGGATTGGAAAAAGACCTACCCCATTGGGACACTAGGTCTGCCATCTGGCTAAAGATGCATGAAAGTGTTTTCTCACTCGCCACTGAGTATTAAAGTCAAATATTGCACAATACCTGGGCGGCACCAACCGTCATATTGGCGACCATCCATTGAAATGCCACAAAGCTAGCAGGGTGTATAACGGCTAAGCTCACATCATGGGAAAAGGTGGTAACTGTTTGTTTGGCGAGCGTTAGTTTGAAGAGATTGTTAGCTTTTTGCCACTCATTTGCCAACTGGTTATGTCATCTAACCATTCCCTCTATCCCATTACAGTCTTCTGTAAAAGTAATACTAGTACTGGCATATCACTATTACGGTACATTTAAAATCTGTATGGCCAGTTGAAAAGCAATACTACTTACTTTTAATTATTCCTTTTGTCTTTACAGATATATTTCAAATACTAACGTCCCATCAAAAATTAAATTAGTTTAGCAGTAAGAGTAGGGTGTGGTTGGACTGTCCACACAGCTGACTATTGCCATGGGTAAGTAGGTGAGGTATTGATTCCCTTCATCTATACCAGATATTGCTGTGTAGCTGGTTATATTTGAATCTGAGTATTGTCCTAGAGTAAGTGACTTTGTAAACTGAAGCCATGACTGTATTAATGTCAGATTAAGATTTATCATGTTTATTAGCTGGTTATGTATCATAAACATTTATGAATTTGTTCAAACTTGTTGATGATGCTCACATATTTCCATGGTATGAAAAGCACTTCAATGTTCTGACCGTCTGTTCGAGTCTCACACGAGTGTCAATTGCACTGAAGTGTTAACCATTAACAGACTGGTGACAATGGTAACCTATAGTGCTTTGTGGTCCAAAGTGGGGTGGGGCAGTGATCCAGAGTCTCAGACATTAGTGACGGTCAAGTCCAGCATAATGAATTTAGTAGATTTGGGGAATGTCGACATTACCTTCAACTTTGATATCAAACGCATGCTTTGGCAACTTTACAGGCTTTCATTTACTAACAAGAGGGGGAGGCTCATGTAATTTAATTTCTCTTGTAGCACGTAACTGAAGTGATGTGGTGCGCATGCAAACTTTTCATTGAAGTCTTGATACTTATGTTTTCTTTTCATTTATCCCATTGGAATGAAAAATAATGAATGAGATCTCTTTAACATCATTCAGTGATAACTAAAAGAAACAAAGAATGACTCAATTAGATTAAATTAAAACAAAGTTTACCTGAAAATTCTGTCATCATTTACTCACACTCATGTTTTTTTAACCTTTATAAGTTTATTTATTTAGTTAAACACAAAACAAAAATATTTTGATAAATGATGGTAAGCACACAGTTAACGGCACCCACTGACTTCTATAGTATTTCTTCTTCCTCCTATGGAAGTCAATGGGTACCATTAAATGTGTGGTTACAATCATTCATCAAAATTTTGTATTCAACAGAATAAAGAAACTCTACAGGTTTAGAACAACACGAGGGGGAGTAAATAATGACAGAATTTTCATTTTCGGGTGATCTATCCCTGTAAGACTTATTTGTCTCCTGTTCCTCAAAAGTTTGTTCTGAAATACAACAAACACGCTGGTTATTTTCCATGTCTTTAAGTTTTTTATGTCTCAAATTGTGCTTATATTTGCACATTTTAAAGTTAAAGATTTAAATATTAACTCAAACATTTCTCCTTAAATTATTTTAACTCTTTCCCTGCCATTGACGAGTTATCTCGTCAATTAAGAGAAAACATTTCCCTGCCATTGACGCTTTACTGACAAGTTCTTACCAGCCGCGTTTGAGGCGTTTCACGCGTCTAGTTTGCCGCTTGAACATTTTGAGTTTACTCGCTTCATTTGCACACGAAAGTGGCACGTGAAATTGTAGTCATCGAGATATTCATGCGGAAATTCGCGTCATGGGAGGGGCTTCTGCGACTCCACACGCTTCCTGTAATCACTTCACTACTAGAGCAAGCTCCTGATTGGTTAACCTGTTTTTCCGCCAAAGTTCAAATTTTAACTCGTGCGTTTGCCGTGGCAATGCTCAATTGGCACCATTTGCGCGAACTAGACGCACAAATTAGGTGGAATCGCGTCTACCGCGCCACGCTAAAGACCTCATTCGCGTTGCGAGACCTCCAGACGCGTGTTAACGTGTCTTTACATTGACTTAACATTGAAATCACTCGCATTTTACGTGGCTGGTCTGGTCTGAACGCAGCATTACGGAAATCTGTAATTCCACTATTATTCACTAGCTGGCTCTACCCAATTTATTAAAAAACTGAAGCAAAAACTAATTTACCAATTTTAAACTCTGTGTATGTTTTGATAATTGTTCTGAATCTGATCCCTTTACAAAAATGCAATTATTTAAGCTTTTTGCTCAAAATTTTTTATTTTTGAAGAAACCTACTCATATTTAAGACGTTATAGAAAGAGAAAAAAATGAAGACAGGAATATTTTTTTCCTGTTTTGTTTGTTTGTTTTAAGGCAGAAGGTCTGTTCTTTCATTTTATATATTTGTATGTTTATTTATTTATATAAGAAAATTTTCCTGGAAGGCATTTTGTGAAACCCCCCCCCCCCAAAAAAAATGCTGGTGAGCAAATAAAAAAAGGCTGGCGGGGAATAAGTTAATATTTAATGATCTGATGTTATAATTGTATGCTCTTAGTAAATGCAACCAATGTCTGATTTTGTTTTTCCCCCAAGAAATCCCCCAAGAATCTTAGACTATAAATGAAGTTGAGATGTTTCATAACTAAAACTTCTGAGTCATCAGAAAGAACAAGCTCAGCTCTGAGTAATAAAAATTTCTCAATGTTTTCGCCAGTACAGATTTCCACAAGTTTTATAGTGGTAAAACTCTGCCCACATTAAGCACTAAACCCCAAAGAAAATGTCCCATTGAACTAAACTCCAGCCTTCAAAAGCTATGTTAAAAACCAGAATTCACACGATTAGACTACTCACACCTCTAGGGAAATGAGAATGGGGCGTACAACTTTCCCAACAGTCTGCCCAGCCCACATGTGCGTCACTTTCAAACATTTTTACTCCTTTTTTGAAATAACGGTCTTGAGGAAAACTTTGAGGTTTACTTAAAATCGCCCATGTAAACATCATCAGATGAACTTTAACCAAACAGTGCAGTGTACCGCATCTCAGCTTACAATAAACCCACGCATAAACCTGACTTCATTTCATCACACCATTCTTCAGAAATCAATTGTTTGAAGACTAGAATTAAGTAAACATAAAAGATGCTCAACTGACTCAAGTTTTACATCGCGTTCAAACATACATGAACCCCAACACAGACCGCTTGCCAGATCCACCCCGACAGGGAACAGGATACAGCCCATAATTAACATCAACTGCAAGTTTCCACTCTAAGCCAGACCCCTTTGTTTTATTTTCCCGCTAACTTTTCACTACACGCTGCCGGCTGTCACATTCATCAAGGTGGGGCTGTTTTTGAGTTAAATTGATGTTACCACTTTTTAAGCCATATCAAAGAAGTGCCATATTTTGTACATCATCTGTTACTGAACTATTACTTTGCGAGAGAAAAGAAAAACGCCTGTTTCTAACAAGAAAATTAAAATGATACAGAATTAAAAATTTTGAAACATTAATATGTGTGTATGTGATTAAATAATGACTAAACACTGTGAGAAATGAATACTAATTACAAACTTGAATATTTTGAAACTTACTCTGTATCAGAAGACAGAAGATCAAACCCAAAGTCATCATTTTCCAAAGCTCATTCATTTTCATGATCACAGCCATTCTCTCGTCCGAGGTGTGCGAGCGGTGGGGTTGGGCTGATGGAGTTTAGGGCTTTCCTGCGTTTGAAACAGAAATGAGCGGGTCACAGGATAAAGCATGGCTTGTGCACCAGGGGTTTTATATGGCCCCTCTCCACACCCCCTTCATCCCCCCCTCTCTCTCGTTCTCTCTCTCTCTCTCTCTCTCCTCTTCCTGCAGGCTGGCCACCTCTTTTACTATGTGTGTGTGTGTACTATGTGAGACTCACTGTTATACAGATGTGCAGATAAGAGGTGTGGCTGTAAATTTATTTCCTATACCTCTATATTGCTCTTTCTCCTTTGTTTGTGTTTGATATATTTGAGCAAATATCCAATAAACTACAAAAGTGTATGCTTCAAAATAACAACAAAGAAGAAGATTTTTTTATTATTAAAAAATAGTTTACGTAACTGGAATGACTTGTTCCATGTATGCAGGATTATATTTTCACATCATACTGCTTTTCATTGTTTAATGTGGCACTGGCTCTTATACTTCAGAAGAGACAAAAAGCATGTGAAAAGATCTTTAAAGGATCCACCACCTTTTTTTATATTTTACTATGTTCTTACCTCAACTTAGACAAATTAATACATAGCTATCTTTTTTCAATGTGTGCACTTAATCTTTGTACAGCGCGTCGTGAATGTGTTAGCATTTAGCTTAACCCCATTCATTCCTTACGATCCAAACAGGGATGAATTTAGAAGCTACCAAACATTTCCATGTTTTTCCTATTTAAAGACTTTTACATGAGTAGTTACATGAGTAAGTAAAGTATGGTGGCACAAAATAAAACGTGGCGATTTTTTAAGCGGATAAAAATTGAGAACTATATTGTATGGTGGAAGAGCACTTCGACCTCAGCGCAGTAACATCATCACTCCTGACTCCTCCCCCTCTCGCTTAAACTTCCGTCAATATTTCTGCGCCCGAGGTCTAAGTGCTGCAAACTAAGTGCTCTTCCCCCATACAATATGGTTCTCATTTTTATCTATTCTCACGTTTTATTTTGTGCCAGCATACTTACTCGTGTAACTACTCATGTAATCAGGACAGAAGCAGTCGAAAGTGGACAAAAGAGACGGAATTAAATACTAGCGTACACTTGTGATCCGATCAACTAAAAAGCATCTTAATACCAAACAGCCTCTAAGACATTGGGTCTCAGTTATTAAGCATGCATACGCACAAATTTGTGCGTACGGATTTTTTTTACAAACAAATTGTGATTTAACAAAAACATTTCATCAAAATGTCTTCTAAATGTACGCAAAAATTCAAGAAAACCTAAAACCAGTCGTACGCAATAATCACGCACGCTATAATTAAATACTAGGCTATAATTATGTGTATGATAATTGATATGATTATATTTTATATTATAATATTTTCTGTATTATATATCATTATACATGATCTATATTATTATTATATGCATTATATTATACATTTTTATAGCCTACTTATTTTTTCTACACATGTATAGATGCACGTAATGACAAATCTTCACGCTTTTCTTCCTCACTTTTTGAATCTCTATATGAAAGTGTCTGCTTAATGCCTAATGTAAACGTCAAGTAAATGTAATGAGAAGTAGTGGTGGGCAGAGCGAGGCTTTGTGAAACACTGAAACAGTTGAATCAATTGTGCCGTATGTTTCGAGGCTTCGAAACATCAATCCGAAACCGCCTCCACAGTGACACCTAGCGATCGTTTGCATGTCTTTACATGAAGCAGCCTTGACAAGATTTTAGATGAGCGCTGACAAATTGTATGACACATGTTGTTTGATTGACACACAAGCGATAGGATGGGAGAGTGGATAGTGCTCTCGACTCTCATGCGTAGATCTTAGTATCGAACCCGGGAAATGCATGCGCTACGTCATCATTATAAAATTCTTTTTGTTGTTGTTTTAACATCTGTTTGACAACTACATGAGCTTTTAGGCTCACAATTGTCGATAAATATAGGCTATTCGGGTCTATTTAATAAAAAAAAAATGGAATAGAGATATACCAAATAAATAATAAGAGATTCATAAAATATATCAAGCCATAATATGCCACATTGTTTACATATAAAGATCTTTATTCAAATATATAAATTGTTCTGTGTTGATAAACTCAACCAGCTTCTTTTACATAAAATTTCTCCAGCCTTTGAAAACATTCTCACACAAGGGACACTTTTGCTGGCATGCATTTTTTTGTAAGTGTTACATACCTATGAGGAAAAATTACTTATTTTCAGTAATTTATAGTATTTGATCTTGCCAAAAACGCATCTATGAGGTATTGTCAGATTTGTTTCCTACCCTGTCAGTTTAAGATTCGACGCAGATTCGACAGGTACGCCACCTTTCGAAATACTTGTGAAATGCACCGCTTAGTGTTTCGAATCACTTCATCACGTGACATGGGTGTTTCGAATCACATTTCGGAGCAGTGTTTCGAAACATTTACGCTTCGGGATCTCGACACAGTGTCGAAACGTCAGTTTCGCGGGAGCCATCCCTAATGAGAAGTCCAAACATCAATCACTTGATCTCCTGTCTGTTTTATTTTAGATACAGATGCGCATCTTTGTCATATTAATTAAATGTCATATTTGTTAACACATTCAATACTTATTTAATGTTACTCCGGTCGGTGGACAGCACTGGCTTCCTCCAGCGACAGCAAAACCACCCCCAGAAAATGCAAAGCAAAACAGAACTTTACCGATAATAAATATGACCATGGATTTCTTTTCGAGCTCTTTTGCTTCTATGACAAACTGCTCTAAAAAACCCTTATATGGAGCTGGTTTGGGCGTGTTTTATGCAAATTACTAACCTCGTGCACGGGGTTCGCTCATGTAAAACTCTCCAAATTCACTAACGTAAGAACAAGTTTAAGAACAAACTCATGTGCGTACGCACGTGTTGTGAATTAGGTGGAACGTTTTCGTGAGAAGTTCAAGTGTGCGTATTTTTACGAAAAATGTACGCAATTATTAGAGAATGAGACCCAGTGTTTCCCAATCCTTGTCCTTGAGGACTCCTTCCAGAAAGTTTAAAGCCCGGAATACACTGCACGATTATTGGCTGTCCCAAACGAAAGATTGCCATCGTGAAACAATTGTCGCAATTTCTGTGATCGTGGCTCTCCATCGGTGGTCCTGTCGTACAATGAGAGAGGTTCAAAGACGGCTGTTTTCCCGGTCTTGCGTCCAAAGATAGCCTACGATAGTTTTCTGACAGTGTCAGAAATTCGGCATGATCACCACACAGTGTGTTTGCTGCTACGACCTGCCCGCCAGTATTTGTTTACCACGAGCGCATGCTCGTGACGTTGCGCAACGTGTTACGCTGCCGCCGAAGCTTCCGTGTCATCATCGTACAGTCTACATGCCTCTCGTACCCGAGTTTAAAGATACATGTTGCACAGTGTGATAAGGTAATGATCTTATAGGAGGGCAAAAATCGTGCAGTGTATTCCGGGCTTTAGATGTCTTCTTATTTAACACACCTGATTAAACTCATCAGCTTGTTAGGGAGACATGTTGACCATTTTGGAAGCAGGCTGATAAGTTGAATCAGGTGTTTTCAATAAGGAGACATCTAAAACTTTCTGGGAGGGGGTCCCCGAGGACCAGAATTGGGAAGCACTGCTCTAAGAGATATAAAGGGTGGGACCTGATTGATTTTAAAAGGTTATTAGGAGTGATGAGACATGAAAACAATCATCAACTTATTTTTTCTTGAAATTGACTTTGCTGACTCTATCGATTTGTAGCTATGTCATTTTTTGTCAGATTCCAACAATACATCATTTAAAGTTTTTTGTGGATATAAATATATATTTAACCCAATCATGGGTTGAGCCCACAGCATTTTGAGTAAAATCAAACCAGCATAGGGTTATTTAAAAAAAAAAAAATTGCTGAGTTTGTGCATATTTTAGCCAAACGTTAGTTGAAACAACACAGCATTTTTTATGGTGTAGTTGGGTAGTTTCTGTAAAGGTTCAAACCATCTGCTTTAAATTATTCATGCATGATCAGCTTTCAATATTTGTTTTTTTTAATTGGGCCAAACATTTATTCAAAAACCACACAGTCATTGTCACTGGCAAATCACCACATGTTTTCCTCAATGTGTTTATAGCTGATCAGCTTGTAAAAGCATGTGGCATCAGCCTCAAGCCCGCATTAGATTGGTGTGTATACTGGACTAATGAGTAATACAGTGAATCATCTTTAGCCCTCGATCACCCAAAAATACAGATACACATCCGCTTATACTTTCTGAATAGCTGTCAGTCAAATTATTCAGCAAATCGTATAATTTAACACATTTATATACATATTTGATTTGCATTATTGATTCATTGAAGTTTTTTGAAGGCTGTTTCTTAAATAATGAACTGCACTAAATGATATGGTTAGCAGCCCTAATGTAAACACACGCACACCGTCAAACACACTCACGCAATCCCGTCTCCTCAGTGTAACTGGGTGGGAATGCTTCACATGTATCTGTGTTTTGGCCCTGTGCGGATAACATCTGGAAACGGTGCAGCTTTGTGTGTTCTTGGGGACTGCTCGCAAAATTACTTGTCAAACATTTCGGCCAGATGGAGGAAAGCAGAGAACATGTGTCCCTCCCACAAGCCTGACTTTGGTTTCCCTCCCTTTTTCGAGGTGAAGGGTGTTTGTGTGAACCCCACACTGTAGCCCCTTACTGACCTCTCAGTCGAGAGGTGTAGATGTATTGAGACATTATATTTAAGTTACAGTATGGGTGAATTTGCAGCTGATGACAGTGAGGTTTTTTTCTGTGAGGTAAACCTACAGTCACATTCATCCATTTTGCAGATGCTTTAACAATGCATTATAGGGTATACATTTTATGTTATTACTGGGAAGGGTTGGTGTAAATGATTGCTGGACTGTTCGTGAGTTCAGCACACAACAGCCACCTGGGCTCTCTGGTTTCTGGCCAGAAGCAGTGGTAAAGGGGGAGGTGGGACCACTAACACTACAGTGTAAAGAGAGTCCCACAATACAACCAAAAGTTCACATATGGATCCACAAGTACACCGGGTTGTTCTGCTTTACGCAAAGGACAGTACAGTGAACTCTTTTGGATGTTGCATCAATACACCAAATGAGAGAAACAAATGTGTGAATTAACTCCAAGAAATAACCCTGACTATACAGAAGTGGCCAAAAGTTATGCCCAACTATAAACAACTGACATCTTTGCTCTTTATTCAAATATTTGATTAAATGTACATGTTGCATTGGTGTGTTTAGAGGATTAACTGAACTAGGGTTGAGCCGATAGCCGATAGTATCCAGGGTTTCCTGCAGCACTTTGCAGTTTGTGCGACCCGCCTAAGCTGGAAAACCCTACCGCCTTAACTTGGTCCTCCAAAAAAAAATTTAGCTGCACAAAAGACCATCAAGTGCATCTCGGAGAATAGCACGGATGCACTTCACACTGCGAGCCACACGGCCGAAATGAGAGAAAGACGTGGTCTGTCATGTCTGGAGGATGGCCAGTTCATAAAACGTGTGTCCGTGAGAACTGTAAGTGGCCTTATGTTTTTTTATTGTATTAGTCTATAGTTCTTGCAAATTAAGTTAGCTGGTGATTTTGTTGTTTGAGCAACCTGCTAGCTAGGTTGAATGTGCCTTTTGATTCGATATAATTGTTGAGCCCACTTGCTCACATTATTTATGTGCATTATTTACATGCTACGGTAGTTACACTCCTTTAAGATAATGTAATTAATAGTGGGAAATAATCAGTTTTTACAATCTTTGCACTATCTATCATCGTTCGCCAGACGTTCTACAACATCTGCTTCAGTTTTTGTTTATTAACCCTTTAGTTTCACTTCATCACGCAGCTATTCCCCTTAGAGGTAGGCTATCTGTTAAAAACATTTAATTAATTAATAATCTAGAATGTGTTCATTTTTTTGTCATAGTTTCTTCAAAATTAAGTTTTGTTTGAGAGTTTTTAATAAAAATATTTTCATCATGATGCGTACGCCCCGCCCCTTTGATTGTCACGCCCCCGGACCCTCCCACCCATCCAACCCTACCCCCTTAACTAACAAATTATCTGCGGAAAACCCTGGTATTGTGTATCGACGATTGTCAGACATATCGCTAATAACGGGCTTTCATGACGATAGTTGGCAATAGTTATAATAGTTATATTATTATCATCATAGTTTCAGATTAACATGCACATTGCATGCTTTCCTCGCATGAGAGGGTTTGTGGGCTTTACTTTGTGCAAGAGTTTGTAATGCACACAGATTCCTTCTCGCATGCACGTGGACTCAATGCACGTCTTGGACTCTTACTCAGACCTGAATGTGCGCGGCATGGACTCCTTCGAGCACCTGAACTTGTAATACGTTCGTTCGGCTCTGACATTTCCTTGCACTAGAGGTTGTTAGGCGCGCAGAGAATTAATGGCGTGGATGGATTAATGGCATCAGTTTTAAGAAGGTTGATGTCATGACAGTGTTGCCCTTGCTTCTTTTATTGTCCACCAATCAAGTGACTTGTCATAAATAAGTTAAAAAAATTGAACAAATAAATAAATTTGTAAATTACTGCCCAACCCCCCGATACTATCGTGTATCGGTGATCTCACAGGCTGACAATAGGTCGATCTCAAAATGGGGCATATCAACCAACACTAAACTGAACCTCGACTTTGAGAAGAATGTAAGGGGGGTTGGCAAAAAATGACACACAACACAGTTTATAAAGAAATAGCTCTGAAAAGACCACAAAAGAGGATCAAAAAATATTAATAACATATAAAACTGTCAGTATAAAGCTAACATATAAAGCTTTATTCCCTGAGCTTTTAATTTTACTATGCATTTTTGTATATTAGAATAAAACCCAGACAATACCCTAATACATGGTTTAATCAAACATGAGGAGGCTTAAATGGGAAAATATTGTACAAATGCCCCCCCCCCCCCCCATTAGTTTTGGCCTCTACTGTACCTCACCCAAAACTCATTGTCTGTTTTAACATCAAAATGGATGATTAAAAAAGGACAATGGTCATTGCTCTCGCCCTGTTTCTTACTGGTATCGAATGAGCACTTTTCCGGTTAAGTCCTAAATAGCTTCTGATAATAGTTGAGATAAAACTGAGAAATGCGTTCACTTCCTGCTTGTGCCGCTTCCTGCTTCCTGTCATTTCCTGTTTGTGGAATGTACATTAGGTTCATTATTCTGTCACTTTGGTTTACATAACATCACTGTTCCTGGACCAAGGGAAAGTCATTAATCTGGAATTCTCTACGTAGCAAAATATCCGCACGCCCCAAGCTCTTCTCACGTGAAAACTCGATTCCGAGTTTGATGCTAGCTAATCTTTTTATATTTTAAAAAGCATAACAATGCATAGACTAATACTGAATGAAATAGGGTAGTTTAATATAATTGTTTTTATTTCAATGCATTACAATGCTACTGTGAACGATTACTGTATTGATGTATTAAAAACTAATAATCGATTATTAAAAAGCAGTGTTCGCACACGTTTTTCTCTCTCGCACATTTTTCTCTCTCGCACATCTTTCTCTATGAGGTTAGTGTACACACATGCAGTAGACTCTGTATATGAAGCACATTTTATATTTTGCAACTTGGACTGCTGTTGAAAATTCTTTTGGATGTAAAGCGACACTCTTTATGTTAAAGACTGCATATCAAAGCGAAACGTGCCATATCAATGAAGCGTGCACCTCTAGGAGTTTTAATGCGGGGCTTTGACAAGAAAGACGACAAAGAGTCGCAACAGTAAAAGTGCACTGTAAAAAAATTCCGTAGAAATTGCAGATGGGTTGCTGGTAACTTACCGTAGAATTAAATGTATGTTTTTTTTACTGGCAACATTTTGGTCAAAGTTAAATGAACATTAAACATTTACAATTCTTTGTCTTTACAGAGTAAAACTAAAAAAACAGCATCAAGCTAAACATTATGGGAAACAAAATCTGAAGAAAAAAACAGAAAAAGGTTGATGATGATTTCTGGTTCCCAGAATGCTTTGCATGAGGCTGTTATTGTATAGTTTTATTCTGTAAAGATAAAGACTTGTTAATATTTAAAATTTATTCAACTTTGAATAAAATCTACGGTAAATTACCGGCAACCCAGCTGCAATAACATTGAAATTTCTACGGAATTTTTTTACAGTGTGTCAGGGAGACAGTAATATAAATTGAGGATGTAAGCAACGAGATATCGGATCAAATCGTTAACATAATAACCGTAATTGAATCGTGAGACCAGTGATGAATCACACCCCATGAAATAATGCATTTTAATTTGATAATTCGATTTTAAAGCAGAAATCTGTAGTTTTGGCCTCTCTATCGCCATCTCTGTTTGAACTATAACATTGCAGTTACTTGCAAAAAAATCCGTACACACATTGTGCTTTAATATTGAACGTAATAAATTAACAAATTTACAAGACGTTACTGAGGGGCAACCTTCCAATCTCTTTGATGAAGCCAATACGGAAATGACTTGCAACTGCAATTCATCAACTGGGCACTTGAGGCAGGCTCCAAAAGGGAGTCAATTCCCATAAACCCCCATGTTAAAAATGGCCAACTTTACAGTAGAAAATAATATGTTTGCAGCCTGGTAAAAAAAATTGTTTTTGGTCTGTATAGCTAAGTTTGTCCTTCATGACAACTGTGAGGGGGTGATTTTTTTGTTGTAACTCATCCGTTTAATTATATTAAGCTTTAAAGTTCTGCATAATTAAGGGCGTGGCCACTTGAGTGACGGTTGAACAGCCACTGTCGTCACTAGAGTTGAGCTAGGCGGACGTGGTTTCCGCCTCTTTACCCATTTTCGGATATCCGCGAGTTATGCACGACGACGCGCGGCCTACTTTAAGCTTCAAAAACGATCTTCAGAAACCAATGGGTGACGTCACTGACACTACGTCCATCTTATTTTTACAGTCTATGGATGTTACCCAGATGATCGTCATTTAAAACTTTACAGATAAACAGCACCATCTAGATGACAAGTTAAAACTCTAAGCAACTGTCGTATAAACAAGCTACAAACTGTTTCCCATCTGAAGCACATACATGAAGTTGCTGTGCCCTTTTTTCGGTTTACCGTTTACCGAAAACCGGCCACTCAAATTATGAATTTTTTTTTTAAGCTTATCATTGTGAATCAGGGTATAAGATAAGGAGCTTTTCTCTACCTAACAAAATTTTTGTTTATTTTTAACTAAAAAAAGTTAAGGATCGCAGCTTTAAAAATACACTATTGACTACAATATCGACATTTCCATTTTGGGTTATTTTTTCCGTGCCACTATGAATTCTAGGATTGCTTCTTTTTTAAGAAGGATACATGGAATTCCCCCCTTTAAAATTTGGCCCAAACAAAATAACTAAGCTGGCAGCATTTGAAATACTTTAATAATGCTATCTACATAGACAGCTCACTAGGTTTTAACTTAACACCACTAACAAAACACTACTCTCACACAAAAGCACGCATATAAGCGCATTCAAACACCTGTTTTAAATTACCATTGAGAAGGCTAATCATCTTTTTCTTCCTCCTCTCTCTTTTTTCCCCCAGTCTCGGGGGTTTTGAGAAGGGATTGCCTCATAGCGAGTATATTTTCCTCAATCCTCAGCAGCCACGCCTGTGAGAACACAGAAAAGGACATTTGAGGTTCCTTCACACAATGTCTCCACAAGAACCCAAACAAACCTTCTCTGTGCCCATGGGCCGCATGATGGGGATACTTGACCTATCATGACCTTATTTTTTGGTCTGCAGGGACAAACAGTGGGATGGTTTACACAAACTACTAGAATGTACCCAGCACAAATTGGGGAGGATGGATGACTCCAACATAAAATGCTTATGGGCTGATTCAGTCAAATTTATGGTTGAGATATGAACATGAATTGATATCTCTGTCCTACAGTTCTCACAAGGAAAATATGCAACTTTCTGCATCTTATACACGTTTGCTTTGATTTTTGTATGGACTTTGTTTACCTCAGGTTGAAGGGAGCGATGATCTTCCATTGACTCCAGTAAGGAAATGAGTAGGGGTGGGGAAAACTGTGACTACTCTGCGGTTTACATGCGATGACGCTTCTGTCAAGCATCTGTCCAGGGATCATAATTCACAATGACATTATCCTACAATCAGTCCTTGTGCTTGTGTTACACAGGGATAAACTGTACAGTGTAGTAGAGGAAACTGTGGAGAAAAGGAAAACATCAAGTTTATGACAGAACATGATATGCACTCAAACCCCATCTCTCTTTCTCTCTGAGATTGTTTATTGTTATGAAACATTTCCTCCTAATTAAATAATAACCCCTTATTCTACGTATAGTTTAAAGGGATAGTTCACCCAAAAATGAAAATTATATCATTAATGAGTCACCCTCAAGTCGATCCAAACTCGTAAGATCTCCGTTTATCTTCGGAACACAGTTTAAGATGTTTTATATTTACTCCAAAAGTTGTTGACCCTTCATTGAAAATCTACGCACGGTATACTGTCTATGTCCAGAAAGGTAATATAAACATCATCAAAGTAGTCCATGTGACATCAGTGGGTCAGTTAGAATGTGTTGAAGCATCAAAAATACATTTTGGTCCAAAGATAACAAAAAATACGCCTTTATTCAGCATAATCTTCTCTTCCGCGTCTGTTGTGAAGCGCATGCGCGAGACTAAAGTTACGTGACTGCAGTGACGCAGATTTTTTTCCAAACTTACAGCGTCCGTTTCCCTCAGACTGTAAACGAAGCATGGGCGCACAAAAAAAAACAGCTGGGGCGCACCAGATAACACGTCAGCCACGTCACTGCAGTCACGTGACTTTAGTCTCACGCATGTGCTTCACAACAGAAGACAATGCTGAATAAAGTCGTAATTTTTGTTATTTTTGGACCAAAATGTATTTTCAATGCTTTAACACATTCTAACTGACCCACTGATGTCACATGGACTACTTTGATGATGTTTTTATTACCTTTCTGGACATGGACGGTAAACCATACATAGATTTTCAATGAAGGGTCAACAAGCTCTCGGACTAAATATAAAACATCTTAAACTGTGTTCCAAAGATGAACAGAGGTCTTACAAGTTTGGAACGACTTGAGGGTGAGTCAGTAATGACATTATTTAAATTTTTGGGTGAACTATCCCTTTAATAATTCAATTCATATCCCTAACTTTACTTTTGAACAATAGTAGCAGTCATGCTTGCTTTAGCATGCAGCACTCATAAAAATCCATAATAAACAGGGCCACATGCGGTAAAATAAATCTTTAATGAGAAATTAAATAGCCACAAAATCATCCGTGAAGCCAAATGGCTGATGAATTGGGCTCATGTGAGCACAACTGAGCCAAAGTGTCTTTAAATGGCCACATATCTTGCACGGACCCATCCACCAACAACTGTCACGGCAAACACTTCTGTAATCTATAAATAATCTAAGACGACACATGCGTAATGACCACCAAATTCCTTTCCTGTCTGTTTAAACAAAAACTAACGGCCTGCACGCTCAAACAAACAATGTTTAAACACGGCATTGTTGACATCTGATGCCAAATGTGACATTGATATCAACAAAAAAGGAAACAAACAAAAAACAAATGTTGCTAAAGTTATTTTGGTGACAGACAGGTGTTCAGTTTGGAATTATGGGATTACCAAAGTCTTAAGGTGAACGTTTCAATAGTCAATGCCTGTCAGCACATTCAGCATGTGATAATCGAGTTCCCAATAAAAATAAATGGATGCTATTGGAAACCTAAAGGGATCTGGACTGCATTCTGCATGTAGGAACATTCCAAAAAACAGAGACTGGATTCGCTTTGACCAGGAAATGCAGGAAACAATAGAAGGGGTCCCTATTCTTTTTAGTGCGAAAGCCAACACTCCTTTTTTCCTGTCCAGCCATTGCCTGCTTCCTCTTATTCATTCATTTGTATATTTCCCACTGTATAGGGGTAGCAGACCATCGTGAACTAAACGTAGACTTCTCTCTGGGAGATGACCCTGCACGACCGGGCTCTTGGTCCAGATCCAAGAGTAAAGAGGTCAGACTGTCCCACGCTCATTCTGTAACACTGATGATATCATTCTGTAATATGGTAATGGAATTCCACATACATTTTTGGGATTTTCAATGTTGCAATGGAGTGGAATTGTTCTCTGCCTCACTCACTACAAAAGCATGGAAAAGGAGACCCTGAAAAAAACAGCACCCAAAGATGAAGAGATGGGGCACGTTTCCGATTAGGAAAATGTGGGAATTCTGCAGGAACAGGATTTTGGAACATGCTGTGATGGATTGAGATATGGCTGTGCAATGCATTAGAAAAGTCTTTATATGTCAATCCATCGAGAGGGCATCCAGATGGAAAGTATTATAGTTCCTGCCAGATACATCCCTGAATTGCATGTATCGTGTATTTTGGGAAAGTTGGCCTGTTCATTCACAGATCCATCACAGCATGACCGGCTTAAACAAAAAGGTGAAGTTCATAGGGTCAAATTGTTTTGCAGCTTGGTTTAATAAAGGTTATGGAGGAAGTTTTACCTTCTATATGTAACAGTATTAGGGCTGCAAAATGAATCGCAACTAATCGTTTGCAGAATAAAAGTTATTGTTTACATCATATGTGTGTGTGTGTGTGTGTGTGTGTGTGTGTGTGTGTGTGGGTACTTTATTTACAACAAATAGATGTGTATATAAAGTATTTATATTTATATATAAGTTATATATAAATATAAAAATTAGTGCTGGGCAAATATTAATTACGATTAATCGCATACAAAATAAAAGTGATTTTTTTTGCAAAATATATATATATATATATATATATATATATATATATATATATATATATATATATATGTGTGTGTGTGTTCTGCGTAATTATTATGTATATTTAACCACACACACATACATATATTCATTTCAGATTTTTTTATTTACATAATTTTTTAATTTATATATAATATAGAATATATAAAATTATAAATAAATAAATATATACACAATAATATATATATATATATATATATATATATATATATATATATATATATATATATATATATATATATATATATATATATATATATACACACACACATGTAAATGTTTTTTAAATACATACACAAATGTGTGTGTATTTATATATACATAATAATTACACACAGCACACTCTCATATATTGTATACGATTGTATACGATTAATCACGATTAATATTTGCCCAGCACTAATAAAAATGTATATAGACATGTAAATATTTCTTAAATATATACATGAATGTGTGTGTATTTATATATACATAATTATTAAACACAGTTCACAAAAATATATGATGTAAACAAAAACTTTTATTTTGCAAACGATTAGTTGCGATTAATTGTTATGCAGCCCTATACAGTATATTGCTTAGTAGCCTACCTTAATATCTGTTATCTCAAGAGATTATGCCAAACACGATTCCTCAGAATATATATAAAGATACCAGCAGAGAAAGAAAAATATTTTGCTATCTTTAACTGATTGCTAACTTCATAGCTGCCTTAAAAAACATTAAAAGTAAAAAAGTTTTGCTTTCAAGCCTTTCGACTAGGCGAATTAAATCACTTCAGGTCAAAGCTGTACATAAGGAAATGTACGACAGCAAAAAGAAATGTGCTTTTGCGTAATGATTATAACACTGGCTTGACAGCAACAACTCAGGCCAAGTGGATTTTTATCAGCAATTGCGCTTGAGCAGATAACATCGCGCCAGTAATTGTCACTCGCAGCCAAATAGATATTGCAGACCACATACAGTACAGACGTAATGAATGACCGGTCGCTCGTCTCTAATAAATTATAAGTGATCGGGCTAAATGGCTGTTGAGCTGCAGTCAAAACTCCAGAACACAAGACTATGTTTCTTGTCCTCCGTCCAAAATCCCCTCCATTTGTTCTGAACTCCCTCCCTCTTTTCCGCTCTCCGTCTTTTCTTTCTTTGTAGGCTGTCGAGCGTGTGCAGATGTTAGACTTTAGCAGTTATCTCAGGAGGGAGGACTCTCCATGTGCTAATAAAACATCTCCACCACACCCAACCGTATGCGTAACCTCAACAGTATGAGAAACAAAACATTCGACTGATGGAGTATATCAATGAAAACTGAATGCGAAACACACATTCTGGTCCCACAATATATTTGCCACAAAAAAAAGTATTTAAAACTTCAGCGACACAATGGTTTGATTCACTACGACAGGTAACAAAATATGAAGTTTTTGGTTCCAAAAGGCAATAAATCTATTTTGACTAATTTGGATAAAAATGTGTTTTCTATACCAAGAAACTGACAAGAGGAAAACCTTCTGTTTTTCTGTTACAAACTTTCACATAGCATCTTTAGGTTAATTCATAATTTGATTTTCAAAGATTTATTATAAAAACGGATTCTTTTTTCACAAAATAATCATATAGTCAATGCTCTCATAAATTATTAGATTTACGTTTCTTCCCCATCACAGAAAACCACCACAGGTTAATCAATGGCATCAGAAGTATTGTTTTGTTTTTGTTTGTTTGGTGATTACGAAGTACAAAGATGAGGAAAACTAGGATTCTGTGTGTATTTAAAGCGCTGCCACATTGTTTATCACGTTTTGCAACCAAACTCTTCATATCTAACTATACTAAACCTTAACTAAGCAACATAGGTTTTATGAGGAAAAGATGCACGACCATTCAAAAACATGACTGGGGTTCTAACTATGCAAAGCTTAATGCAAATGGGTGAAGTGTCCCTTTAATTGGGCTTGCGAACGGTTTGATTACGAACATTTCTCAAATGATCTTCTTTCATGACAAAGACATTTATACAGGTTTGTAACAACATGAAAGTAAGTAAATTATGACAAAATTTTAATTTTTGGGTGAACCATCTCTTTAAGACATTTGACAGGTCAGGTGTGCGTTTATCAAAAAATAATGCATAATCCTGGAACATTTTTCAACCAATCGAAATAAAGCATTCAACAGCCCGTGGTATTATTGGGAAATAGTAGGACTATATTAGATTTATTGAAAAATTGTATGGCTTCACTATACACTATAGGTGGTGGTGTCTTCAACCTTTTTGTGAGCAAGGGGTACCACAATGGATAAAAAACAATCTGGAGGGTTACTTTTTTTAAATAAGCTACTCTTGTTTTACTTGTTGATCTTTTGTTATTGCTTAAAATGTTAATATACACAAAAGTAGCCCAGCTAATATAAAAATATGTAATAATTAAATATTAAAATTGAGGCTATTAGTCAGTAGAATGTTCTTTGGCGGGCAACTCACAGACTCTGTGCGGGGAACCTGGTGCCCACGAGCGCCGTTTTGGAGACCACTGCATTATAGAAACTATAAACTACAGAAACCGAATGAACACAGCATAAGAGTTTTACAATACAATCTTGAATTTTTTTTTACCACTGACTGAGTCAAACGTTGACATTCTGGATCTCATAATCAGGAACCGTTTACTTCACACCATGTTTTCACCCGTAAATGGTAAAGTTTGGCTGACAGCGTTTTGGGGTCATAAAAACGCAAACATTTAAAGACGGGTTTCAAGTGTAATTTTTTAATATCTACGCTCTGAACTTGCCTCTTGTGTGGAAACTACGTCAACGCGAATCTGCGATTGCGGTGACGTCATAACCAAAACAACAATGGCGGCCTATGGGGCTGTGTTTCTGCTGAGCAACATCTTGAGTTTGTCAACGCTTCTCCCACGCAGTTGCAAAGTACAACATTTTGTTGCCTTATAGTCCATGGTCACTTGAAGTAATAAACCTACCTCATCATCCGCCTAAACAAAACTGATCGATGCTTTCGTCGTGTTGATTGTTCGCATTTATCTCTGTAGAAAAATGCGTATGTGCGCAGGCGTGTAGTGTTACTTTACAATGTAATATTGCCATCTACTGGCCTGGCATGCTTAAAACAGCATAGGCCCATATAGTCGTCTTCGTTCATGTCGCAAAGGAAAAAAATTATGTAAACATAACCTCAGACTTTAGTCTGGATTTCACATATTTTTTTGAGCATTTGGATTTTATTTAATGGAAAATAAATACGTAAATGAATTTAATATACATTTCTATTTAATTAAAGCATTGATTTGGAATGACTTGTTGGCCTGTAAAATAATAAAAATATTTTCTTATAAGATTCTCCTCATAAGTATCAACATCCCAAACATTTCCTGGGGCCACAGTGTAAATTATAGGCTACACCTGAATCTAAACACCAATGCAAGTCAGCCTAATAAAACAGGCAGCCACTTCAAACACTTAGCAAACATCCACATTTTATTCAACAATCACCGTGTTTCTCACCATACTGATGTTGATGTTACATCTGGGAGCCAAACGTACCATTTATCTGTCATGTTCTGGTTCTAATGTGAGCTTAACCACATCCTTCATAACATCATCATCCCATTTCTCTGTCTGACTCTCTCTAAACTACATCCCACTGTCTTCACCAGAACAAGTTTAAAGAGAAACTCATCACATGAACAATCCTAACTGGTACTAATTGGGCAACCTGGCAGACATTTTATAAATTTATAGTAATTGTTTCTCAAACAACCCTCAATATGACTCATAAAGTGAGACCTATCTATCAGAAAGAATAAAGAGTAATTCCTAACCCTTTAGGCGCAATCCTTCTCGCCCAAACCCACTACCCACAATGCCTTTCATGCGCATACGGATGTTATTTCTCATCATGTGTTTTTTTCATTATGGTTCATTTCTTTCTCTCATTTCCTTCTCCATGCAAGTTCGATACAATAAATCAGACTGAGCCCTGTCTACAAAATAAATGTAAGGCATTTTGTTCAAAAGTATTGGGGAAAAATGTGTATTTGTTCACTGTACATCATTTTGTGCATGCATGAATTGATGTGCAGCTGTAAAGCATGTCAATGTAATGGATTTATTTAGGCTATGTATTATACTGTAAATCTTTAAGTGTGTGTACGTCTGTGGGTGCGTTTGGAGAGTTGCAAAAACCTGGATCAGAGTGAAAATGGTTTAGCCAGCAAAGTTGAGATCGATCCACTGAGGAGGGAACACATGTGGTTTTCATTAGATTTGCTATCAGAATTCATGTAAATTGAGATCATACTGTTGGATTGTTTTGTGTTTAGTTTCTTACAATTTACCTCTGATTAAATTGTTTAATCAGAACTATATAATAACATCTCATAGGAACCCTTTTTTTTTTGAGTTTGCAGAGCAATGGTTCATTTTTAGTAACCCTGATACTTTTATAAGAAATTTAAGATTGAAAGTTTTTATGTCTCCCACTAACTTTTAGTGAACTGAAACTATAGAATATCCAAATTTTAAACACAAACCTTTCTCTTTGCTGCAATGCAAGCACCACTTAATTTTAAGTACAACAGGAAAGTCCTTCAATAACAAATCTTGCAAGAAATGTACGAAAATTCAATTCTTATTTTAGCCAATTGATGGCAGCATGAGACCTGTTTACAGAATGCACTTTAAGAAGAATAAGTACTATGTTACAATGGCGCCCTCTAATGGTCAGATTGAGAATCTTACGTTTTCAAGCTTGATTCATTATAATGCACCCAATATTTCATAACACAGTCTCAAAACATTAAACAGGTTGTTTATTTGACCCTTTATTATTTAGAAAACCATTAAAACTTACTCTTAACATAAACCAAATGCAACAATACAGAATTTAACCTGGTCTAATAGATATGCATGAGAACATTTTTTAAGTGTCGAGCTCAGATAAAACAGTTCAGGGAGTAGTCTGCTACTATAGCTACTGTAATTGTCTCTGTCTGTCTGCTACAAAGCCTGTTTCAGTAGATATGAAATGTACAAAGAATGCCTTTGGACTTTTTAAGCATGCTTGTTTCAGGTGTGTGTGTGTGTGTGTGTGTGTGTTGGTTGCCTCTGATGTATTTGCTCTAAGCTTGAACACAGACTCAGGTTCTATGCATCAAATATTTATCCCGCAGTAACTCTTAGGCCTTAAATAATTCTCAAAGAACTGCAGCAAAAGCAAGTCCTTACCAACCTAGACACGCTTCAACCTGGACAATAGATTCAAGGGAGTGGAGCGAGAGAGAGAGAGAGAGAGAGAGAGAGAGAGAGAGACAGAATAAATGGTATTTCGAAAAAACAACTGATGTTCACCAAGAGACATTGTCATCATGTCTTATACCATCGTGTCTTTAAAGTACAGTCCTCAGGCAATGCTTGAGGTCCAACTGATTGCTTTATGGGATCGTAGCAAAGTTAATGAACTTCTGCACCATTTATTTTTAATTAGATAACTACAGGTACAAAAGATTCTTGCTTCTTTAACATTTACTTTATTAAAGGAATACGTTATCATTATTTACTTACCCTCCTCCTGTCAAACATGTTTGAATTCTTTCTTTCATAGAGCATTGACACTCTTGCCTATAAAGCACCATTAAAGTACTTGTGCGCTATATTTTAATTTTTATTTGAAGCCTTACTACAGATTAAAATGTAAGAGTTATCCATGGAAAAGTGCTCTCCATAGCTCTCAAATCACATTTCCACTCCCACATTTAAAAATAGTGCATAAAGATGCATTGCGCAAGCACCAGGACTGAACAAATGACATGAGGTTGATTAAAAATTATGACAGAATCCTTGAACTGAACTATTAACACATAACATAATTATATTACATTTATATAAAAAAATCAACCACTAAATCTCAATTTACTTGTTAATATATTACAAGGCTTTGTGGCAAATTAGCTCAGTGAAACTATAGTGACTGTCCAAAGGAAGAGGATACGACCAAGACAAAAGCTAAGCCCCAGCCAAGCCCCCCATCATTATATATAAGGTTGTCGTGAATTCACAAAGTAAGATGTGATTCTGGATCACTGTTTTAATTGAAGAGACCCCAAATTACCCTCAACTCAAACCCTAACTGTGGGTTTACACCAGACGCGAGTTCAACGATTTGCGCGAGTAGATTACATACAAAGTCAATGCAAAGACGTGATCAGACGTGTCCTCGCGTGGAGCGATGCGAATGACGCGATATGGGCGGCGCGTTTACCGCAGAAACAAGCGCTTTTCGCCTCAAAAAGTTGAAAATATTGAACTTGAAAAATTCGCATGACACAAAGTTAAATCCCACGAGTAATCTAGAGCGAGTAACACAATGCTCCACGTTTGGTGTGTACGTAGCATTATGCTGCGTTCACAACAGCCACGGTAGAGGCGTCAAGCGCGAGTGATTTCAATGTTAAGTCAATGTGAAGACCTGTGAGGCACGTCTGAAGGTCTCACGGCACGAATGAAGCGTTCAGCATGCGCGGTAGACGCGATTCCGCCTCATTCGCGTGTCTAGTTCGCGCGAATGGCGCAAATTGAGCATTGAGCATTGCAGACGTGTCCTCGCGTGGAGCGATGCGAATGACGCGATATGGGCAGGGCGTTTACCGCAAAAACACGCGTTTTGCGTCTCAAACGCGTCTTCACCCATTGAAAATATTGAACTTGAAAAATTCGCATGACACAAAGTTATATCCCGTGAGTAATCTAGAGAGAGTAACGTAATGCCCCGCATTTGGTGTGTAGGTAGCATTATGCTGCGTTCACAACAGCCACGGTAGAGGCATCAAGCGCAAGTGATTTCAATGTTTAGTCAATGTGAAGACGTGTGAGGCACGTCTGGAGGTGTTGCGTCACGAATGAAGCGTTCAGCATGCGCGGTAGACGCGATTCCGCCTCATTCGCGTGTCTAGTTCGCGCGAATGGCGCAAATTGAGCATTGAGCATTGCAGACGTGTCCTCGCGTGGAGCGACGCGAATGACGCGATATGGGCGGCGTGTTTACCGCAAAACACGCGCTTTTCGCCTCAAACGCGTCTTCACCTAAGTTGAAAATATTGAACTTGAAAAATGTGCATGATACAAAGTTAAATCCCGCGAGTAATCTATAGAGAGTAACGTGATGCCCCGCATTTGGTGTGTACGTAGCATTATGCTGCATTCACAACAGCCGCAGTAGAGGCGTCAAGCTCGAGTGATTTCAATGTTAAGTCAATGTGAAGACGTGTGAGGCACGTCTGGAGGTCTCACGGCACAAATAAAGCGTTTAGCATGCGCGGTAGACGCGATTCCGCCTCATTTGCGCATCTAGTTCGCGCGAATGGTGCAAATTGAGCATTGAGCATGGCAGACGTGTCCTCGCGTGGAGCGATGCGAATGACGCGATATGGGCGGCAAAAACACACGCTTTTTCTGCCTTTCAGCATGCGCGGTAGACGCTCATTCGCTCATTCGCGCATCTAGTTTGAGCATTTGAGCATTGCAGCGGGAAATGCACGAGTTGAAACATGTGAACTTTGGCTGAAAAACGTCCCGCGTTAAATAATCAGGAGCTTGCTCTAGTAGTGACGTGATTACAGGAAGCGAGTGGAGTCGCAGAAGCCCCTCCCATAATGCGAAGTTCCGCATGCAAGTCTCAAAGACAAGAATTTCACACGCGGCTATCATGCGCAAATGAAGCGAGTAACTCAAAATGTTCAAGCGGCAAACTAGACACGGTAGACGCAAATTTGATGCCTTAAACGTGGCTGGTGTGAACCCACAGTAGCCATTTTTTACCCCTCAAATAAGTGTGAAATAACCCCTAACCCAATCTTAAATCTATATCTGTCTAAATAATGGACAGTATCGCTTTGTGGCAGCGCAGCACTAGAAATTTTTATTCATGTAGTATTTTAATTTGAATACAAACCTAATTAAAATTGTTGTCCTTTATAGGGGTCCCTCAATGCTTATAGAAGGTGTGGGACCACCCCAGGCCCCTCAATTCGAAGACTTTTTTTATTTGCATTTGTATTGCTTTAAAGGTCCACTGTTGTGTAAATGTTCAACGGCATCTAGTGGTGAGATTGTGAATTGCAACCAATAGCTCAGTCCACAGCTCACCCTTCCCTTTCAAAACGCATAGAGAAGCTACGGTAGTTATCACAGGACGAACACATCATCATTTGATACAACAAAGTGACACACTTTGAGTTTGTCCGTTTAGGGCTACTGTAGAAACATGGCGGCGACTTCCATGTAAGGGGACCCACAGTGTATAGAGATTACAACTCATTCTAAGGTAATAAAACAATACAATTAATTATGTAAGGTCTTTATACAACACTGATAATATAGTTATGTAGATTATATTGTATTTCTGTCAAGAGATCCTTCTAAAAGTTAAACAAGGCACATTTAAACACTTACAGTGACCTCATAAGCAGCAAGAATTGTATGTCACAATACTAACATCATTCCCTCTGTCATGCTGTTCCAGTGCCATTTAGTTTAAAGTTGGACATTGGCTGATAAAGACAAGACTCAACTCTTGAGAAATATACTTTAAAGCAACAGTAACACAGACTGTTAATCAAAAACAAACTCAAGCTCTTATATTCAGTAAAGATGTTTGAGGCTGCCACGGTCGATAAAATAAATACCCGTGAATGCTTCTTGAGTTTGGGCTTGTTTGATATTGACAGAATAAATTAAAGTGCAGTTTCACTCATTTCCTTCATTTGAGCTAGATCGAAGCAGCGACTTTAAATACCCGAACACTTAGATTTGCACTGGTACATGTTGTACGTCACAAAAATCTTTAATCTTTGCGTATTTGCACATCCACAAGCGAAAAGATAGAAGAATGGACCTAATGCACCTGCTAAGATTTGATCTGATCTATAGTCTGTTACAGAAAGTGCTTAAAGGAATACTAAATGTTCTCATCTAAAGGCATCTTTAAACAGCCGAGTTCACGGTCTGCACAAAAATCTATGTAAAGCCATAATGCTGAATAAAAGCCAAACTAAATTATGCCTGCTTCACCCCCGCCTGTAGTATCAAAGTGTATGTTGTTGTAGTTGATGCGTAAATGCTTTAAAACTACATCTGAACAGCACATTATATTGCAAAGGTGGCACTGAAGTGTTCTGAAGTGGCATTTAGCTACTTTCTGTATTCATCTCTGATGTTACTGAACTAATTCATATTCAGGTGAATAAGGAAATGTGCCCAATCCGTGTCATTACCATACGTCAAAAAAAAAGAAAATTTTGACCAAACATGTTTTAAATATATGCTATATACATTTTGTAGAAAAAGTATAGAAAAAAATTACATATATTTTTGACAGTGATGCACGGGTCAATGTATAAACAACCCGCACCTGCCCAACGTCTTTAACTAACCTGCCCGCAACTCATTTAAAAAAATTAAAAATATTGTACCCGGCCTGTTTCCTGGCCCGCCTTTTTTAAAGTAATATTTTTTGGTAACCGCGGCACCCGCTCATTTTGGATCAACCCACCCATCCCTGATTTTTGAATTTGAAAAATATATTTAGTTTAACCTTCATATATTAAAGCAACACTAAAGACTTATTGCTCTTTGCTCCCACTACAGGTTAGAAGTGTAATTTTTCATTACCACTGTCGTAAATACTGCAGCATAGCTGGCTCTGATTGGATTGTAGGTCTGCCGTAAAGCAAGTTTTTGTAGTTTTCACTCGAACTACAGGACCACTACCCGATGGTTGGAAACTTCTTTAGTGCGGTTTTGGCCGATAGAGGGCTGCAAAGCGAATGTGAAAGTGCCGTTCACCCTGTTTTGAGTGGATGAACCACTGAAACTTTTTTGGAAACGTTATTTTAAGGTAAAAAAAAACTCTTTGGTGTTGCTTAAACATATATTTCAAAATGTGTTTCGGGGAACAAATACATTTCTAATTTTACAACCCATACATGAAAAAATATATTTTTTCTGGCCAAAATATTAAAGTTTGTATAAAATGTATGAAGTGTAAATATCAAATGTATACATAAAATTCTAAGTATATTTTTGCAGATAAAAATATATTTAATTTTAATCTTTTCAAACCTGTTAACAGCTTTGTAACATATTTTTCTTCTAATGCGACGTGAATATAAATGCTTTCAAATATATTTATTTTTTTAAATATATTTCAAAAATATTAGAAAGGGGGTGAAATATACATTTTTGTAGACATTTTTCAAAATATATTTTAGTACATATATATTTTGGCCATTTTTTTATTTTAAAATATATTTAAAATTAAATAAAATTTTTTTGGCCTAACGCACAAATAAGAACATAAACCCATTTTACAACCCATACAGGTAAAAATATATTTTTCCTGGCCAAAGAATAAAAGTTTGTATAAAATGTATAGAGTATAAGTATAAAATATAAGTCAAAAATAAGTATATTTTTGCAGTTGAAAAATATAATTAATTTGAATCTTTTCAAACCTGTTGTGTTTACAGGTTTGTAACATACAGTTTTTCTTCTATTTAAATGCTTAAAAATATATTTATTAAAAAAAATATTTTAAAATATATTTAAAATTAAATAAAACATTTTTGGCTTAACGCACAAGTAAGAACGTACGTTTTACAAATTACAATTTCTTACAAATATACTATATAAATATATAACAATGATGAATTTGGTTTTAAAGAGCGAGGTGTAAGCGGACCTGACCTGACCCTCTAAAATTCAGATTCAGAAATTTGCATATGTCAAAAATTTTATTTTGGCAGGCAGATGCCCACCTATGCCCATGTTTGCCAGTAATTCAACTCTCAAATGATCACTAGCTCTAGACATTTCCATCACCATATATATATATATATATACATGAACAATGCATAAGAACCAACGCTCATGGACCAATAAGCACATGAACTTACGCACTGAAAGGCCCTTTAGATGCCTCTGCGGCTCAGTCCAGATGGTATGGGAGTGCGAGGTGCCACTGAGGGCCGTGGAAGTGCCCTGCATTTGTTTACCGCACTCTTTCTGCCTCTGCTGAGAAGAAAAGTGAGGAGGCTTTCAGCATACCACTGGTACTGTTGAGGCTATGAGTCATGTAGTTCAAATGAATTACAAGTCTAATGAGACACGGGGAACGATAAGAAGAACATAAAACCAAGATAAAGCTACACAGAAGCTCACTAGTTGTGACAAACATCAAGTGTGTACTATGTTGACATTCTCAATGGTGCCTTATAGGATGTAGACCAATGCTTATATTGCATTCATCACAAAACTACACAGATATGCATTTTGCAATAACCCACAGATGCTCCTCTTCACCATTTTCTACACATCACTCATCTCCAATTCAACCAAGCTGTAACAATTTTTTCTGTCCACCTTCCACAAAGGATGACTTGAAACTTTCACCCGACATCTGATTATTGACAATAACCTCATTCAATCTTCATTTCCATTCCAATCGCCCCCTGTGACATCATTTCTCCAGTTATCATTTCATCATTAGTTCATTACTCTCAATTCTAGCCTGATTGCTCTTGCGTCCTCTTCTGTCTGTTAGCCACACTTCTCATTCTGGTCTTGTGTCTCAGCCTTCACATGTTCAACTCCCACTTGCCCTCATCATCTTCTCCCCGCCGGTTCTCTCAATTTTCCTCTGTCAGGTAGGCTGTATGGATAGCTCTTTGAGGCTTTAGTTCTGTAACTAGCCTCAAGGGATGCGGTGACTAGCCGCTGTCAGAGTATTCGGGATTAGACCGTCTGCTGCATGTCTGCGGATGACAGTGGTGTCCATCTTTACACCCTGGCTTATCTTTGCTGGTGGATAAAACCAAATTATTGATCAAAGCTCATGAACAGTCTTAAAAAATAAGGGGATGCCATACAAGAACCATTTTTGGCTTACGCAACCTTTTTGTTTTAATAAAGGTTCAAGGTTCTTCCCATTTGTTGAAAAACCCAGCATACAGTAGATTAAAGGGATAGTTCACCCAAATATTTACATTTCTGTCATCATTTATGATAAATTGATTTGTTCTGCTGAACAAAAAGGAAGATATTTTGAGCAAAGTTTGTAAGCAAACGGTTTTTGAGCACCATTGACTTCCACAGTATTCTTTTCTCCTACTATGCAGTCCTTCCAAAAAAAAAACCACTTCGTTTTTTTGTGATTGTTGCGGGCAAAAATCCTTGATCTTGTGGCACGTTTTCTTAATATCTGTCACTGTCCCACAGGTGAGACGTTTGGCATTACATATTTAAAACAATAATTTTGTTGGCTAAACCTACACCAATCTTGACAATCTATATACCGTTGTAAAGCTCTAGGAATTTAGTTTTATATTTCAACACCATTTTGCTAAAAAAAGAAATTATGTAGTAAGAGTCATTTTCTAAAATGTTGCAGGCCAACAGGTGGCACAAGGTGTTAAAATATATTTCTTTGTAAATATCCTATAAACCTGACATAATCTTGACAAACTATATATTGTTGGAAAGCTCTGGGAATGTAGTTTTCATATTTTAAGGCCATTTGATGATAGAAATTTAGTAGTGACAGTAATTTTGTTAATTGTCACTGAGTCTGTAGAAGTAAATATGAATTCGTATATATTCATAATTTTAATATTCTTCAAATAAATTGATGAATCTTCAAAAATCTTGACAAACTACCGTTGGAAAGCTCTAGGAATGTAGTTTTTTCATATTTCAAAACCTTTTTTGCATTAAAAACAATGCAGAGACAGTAATTTATTAATTTGTGACAAGATAATGCAGCTAACCGTTGACACCTAGTGGCCTTCATTGGCAAAACAACTAAAAGTGTGTCAGAAACCTCATTTTTTGTGTTTTTAACTGAAAATTTGGTTCAGAACTAGCTGAGACTTGTGCCTTTATTGTTGTGGTGTTTTGGGAGTAAAACTTTTTAATTTTTATATGCATTTGATATACTTCATTGCATTATTTTTATTATTTCAAATAAATTTAAACTGGTATAACTATTTTTTAATTTAATATTCAGAACTTCAAACACTTCAGTGAAAAACTTTAAAGTGTCGTCTTTAAACAATGCGATGAAATATGCGGGATATTTATGCAATTTTATGCAAAAACTGTGTGAACTCGCAAAAACGGTTTGCAACTTTTCATTGATGTTCACATGCGATCGCATAATCAAGTTTTTCTGTAGGGACTGTTTATGGAAGTCAATGGTGCTCCTGATTCCTGCTTGATTACAAATATCTTCCTTTGTTCAGCAGAACAAAAAATGTATACATGTTTGGAACTTGAGAGTTAGTAACTGATGACAAAGTTTTAATTTGGGTGAATTATCCCTTCAATTTTTTTGTCCATATTTTACCCAACCATGTGTTGACACAAACCTAAATTATTTTGAGTGTAATATGTTGGGCCATATGGGCTAACTCTAACATGAATTTCACTTTGAGGCAAATTGGGTCCGAAACTCATCTGTAACACTGTAAAACTAAACTGAAATGCCTGACAGATGATTGAACCTAATAAGCCAAAATGAGCCCTGGTTTACAAACAGACCAACCAAACAGTATACAAATGTAATAAAAACATTCATTCATTGTGAATCAAATTTCATTTATACACCGTAATATTGTCTTCTAGTCAAAGCAAACACACTTATAGGCACTATGGATCCATATTTTTGATCCAAGAATTACACATGTGCCTGTACATTAGTCATTTTAAATGGACATTATTGGCAATTAAGCTCACTGAAGCACCTCCACTAATGAACGTTCTTAACTTAGCATTGAAAGTTGCTCATATTCCCATGTCAAAACACATCGACAAGCTATTAGCATTCACAGAGCAGCTTCACGGCTAATGAAGTTGTACTAAAACCCACTCCATTGCCTTGGGCAGCACCTCAGTGGTGATCAGAGGTCTCGGTCTTAGCATGCGGTAAAATATTTATGGCCGCTATTACGCACAGCCTGTTTTATTATTGATGGCTGCGGTTGATGGCGGCTCTTTGAGCCGGGCGTACTGGACCTCTATGTGTTTGACCGGCTAATTAGCGACGGACCTCGGCGAGGCAGCTAATATTGACTAGATGCATGTAAGCATCAATGACGGATGGACGGTAGTTGAAAAACTAAATCGACCGGCAGCCATTTTCTCGCAGATGACGCTTTTGAGGTGTTTTGAAAGAGATCCAATAAAGTTTCTACTGCAAAACATGGCTGCTGGGTCCCTAGCTTGGAATGATGGCACTCGTATCAGGCTTCTTAAAGAGACAGTTCACCAAAAAATTGAAAAATAAAATCTGTCATACATACTTCCTATTAGCTAAACTAGTTGTTTTCTTTTGTACAGCCTTAATCTTTAAAATTCCTTAAAAAAAATATATGCATAAAAATATCAGGAATGTCTTCTGCTTTTATAAATCTTCTGTGTTGTTTATTAAAAATGTCACATGGCTTCAGAAAAATTAGTTTTTCACCTGATATTGAAAGATGAATCCATATTGCCTCTACCCTTTAAAGGTGCAGTGTGTACATTTTAGTGGCAGCTAGTGGTGAGGTTGCAAATTGCAACCAATGGCTCAGTTAACTGCTCACCCATCGCATTTAAAACGCATAGAGAAGCTACGGTAGCCACCACCAGACATGTCATCTTTGGAGACAGAAAAAAAGTTTATCCGTTAAGGGCTTCTGTAGAAACATGGTGGCACAAAATGGCGACTTCCATGTTAGGGGACCCTCGGTATGTAGATAAAAGTGTCTCATTCTAAGGTAATAAAAACATAAGGGTTCATTATGAAAGGTCTTTATACACCCCTGATAATATAGTTTTATATATTATTTTGCATTTCTGTCACCTTTAAAGATGCACTCAGCGCTTACTGAACAGAATTACTCAATGGATAATAAGACGTACTCTCTAAATGTTTTTATTTTTAACATAGCGTTCGGTCAGAAGGGACAAACCCATCCATTAGTTTAAATTAAGCATGAAAACATTCATATTTGACTCAACAATTGGTTAAAACAACCCAGCATACCTGTAGCTTAAAGGCGGGGTGCATGATTCTTGAAAAAAAACTTTGGAAAAGAGAGTCGGGCTGAGGACCAAAACACACTTGTAGCCAATCAGCAGTAAGGGGCGTGTCTACTTACCGACATCATTGCCTGGGTTGCGTATGTGTGTGTATCAAAAGAAGGTCTAGATTCTATTGGGGCAGTGGCGTGTTTGTTTAGGTGATTCCAAATGTCAACGTTGGCTTTCAGAGATCATGCACCCCGCCTTTAAATTACAACTCAGCGAGTTGGGTTCACACCTTTTTGACCCAATGCTGGATTGTACTTTGTGTTTAAAAAATCCGCCAGCGAGTTGCAACGTACAAATTCACCTCCCAAAACAAAGGCCTTATAGTGCATCTGGTGGTTTTCTTGCCTGAACTAGACATCTCTATTGATTTAAACCCAGCGCATCTACTTCAGGTTCCTTTGGGGGCTTTTTACCCAGCCAACCAATCAGAAACCAGCGGTCCATTACCAATGTAATGTAATTTGTCTAAAAGTGGTGTGAGAGAAATGTCCAGCAAGGGATAATGGCCATGTGGAAAGACAAACTGCAGCGCTGGGCTGTTTAAGCTCCATCGGTTACCTTGTTACGCAGCGAGGGTTCATTGATGGCTGGGTTTAAATTGCATCCTTAGATTAACCCCAACTAAGTGGGAAGAATTTGTGGACACTTTGTCCCAAGAGCCAACGAAAATCATTGTTTTAGGTAATGCAAGGCTACGGCATAAGACAATTGAGCACTGCTATTACTATGAATGGGGGAAATGCAATGCTCAACATGGGCGCACTGGCAATGAAAGTCCCACCTTCCAATTAAAAGAACCAATCATCAATCGATAAAGACCGATGATTCTGTAAGGGAGGACATGCAGAGTATCACATTTGTGCTTTGACAGCATCTACTGGCAAACAAGTGTAATGCAATAACTTGAGATTAGCGAGAGAGTGCGACTTTGTGGTATTTTAGCCTTAAAGAAAAACATCACTGTTTTTTATTATTTTACCATGTTTTTACCTCAACTTAGATGAATTAATGCATACCTATCTTTTTTCAATGCGTCCACTTAATCTTTGTACAGCGCGTCATGAATGTGTAAGCATTTAGCCTAGCCCCATTCATTCCTTAGGATCCAAACAGGGATGAATTTAGAAGCCACCAAACACTTCCATGTTTTCCCTATTTAAAGACTGTTACATGAGTAGTTACACAAGTAACTATGGTGGCACAAAACAAAACAGTGATTTTTGTATTGTATAGCAGAAGAGCACTTAGTTTGTAGCACTTCAACCTCAGGCGCAGTAACATTATCACTCCTGAATACTCCCCCTCTTGCTCAAACTTTCGTGAATATTACTGTGCCCGAGGTCGATGTAGCAGTCTTTAAATAGGGAAAACATGGAAGTGTTTGGTGGCTTCTAAATACATCTCTGTTTGGATCCTAAGGAATGAATGGAGCTAGGCTAAATGCTACCACATTCACAACGCGCTGTACAAAGATTAAGTGCAAGCATTGAATAAAGATAGGTATGTATTTATTTGTTGAGATAAGAACATAGTAAAATATAGAAAAACTGTGGTGTTTTCCTTAGTGCTGGGCAAAGATTAATCGCGATTAATCGCATACAAAATAAAAGTGATTATTGGTATAATATATGAGTGTGTGCTGTGTCTAATTATTATGTATAAATATATACACACACATTCATGTATGTATTCAAGAAACATTTACATGTTTATATATATTTATTTATATTTTTATATAATCTATATTAAATTTAAATAAAAAAAAGGATATATAAATAAAACAATTCTGAAATGAATATATGAATGTGTGTGTGGTTAAATATACACAACAATTAGACACAGCACACGCACATACATCATGCAAAAAAAATCACTCCTATTTTGTACGCGATTAATCTTTGCCCAGCACTAGTTTTCCTCTAAATTACTCAATCCATCTATAATACCAAGATTAGACAAATAAAATATGAATTCTTATATTTCTATTCCATTAAAAGCTCAGACAAGTCATAAGTGGCTTTGGGCTGGGGGGGCAGTGCCCCCCCTGCTTCCCCAAACTATGCTAACTATCCCGCCTATGGAGGAGGGGCTCTGTACAGAGTCAGATGAGGCACTTGCCAACCTGTGTGCATGTGGAGTAGCTGAAATGACTTTGAATAGTGTTTTTTTACCGCAATTTAGGTATTTGGAAACAAGCAGTACCACAATTTTTAACCAGTAAAGTTTATTTATATATAACAACAGTACAAAGTGAATCCTTGGCTTGCAAAATAGGTGTGCTTCATATTTACAATAGGTACACAGTAATATAATATAACAAAACTAAATCAATAAAAAAAAACAAGACCAACTTTTTTTTCTTTTTAAATAATCTCTTACAATTTTCACAACACTTAAAAAACAACAAGAACAGACAACCATAAGCGTTATTATTATCGAGGTCATTATTATTTCTATGTACTATGTTACAGAACTCCAGTGTCTACAAAGAGAGATTTGTTTATAATTTAGCACGATTGAAAATGGATGGATATTCACACTTGATGCGACTACAAAAGCCTTTCTCTCAGTTTCCTCACAATTAAGATAATTGGTAATATGAAGAGAATATGAACATTTCACTTGTTTGTAGCATGCTATTCCATCACAGAGCAAAACATTAACCAAAAAGATAAAAGTGCACAAAATTGATTCAAAGACTCTCGATTCGTGCCATATATAAAACGAGCGGCCGTCTCGACCGCTGACGATATTTCTAAAAGCTGCCCAGTGCCGTAAAATGTTATTCTGCTCTGCAGAATAGCGCAATAAAAATTAAAATTAAAATTCACTTTACTCACTTTTTGAGGGTATCGAATGTTTTAATAAACAGCAATCGCATCGAGATACTAAATCTCTCTTTACAAAGTGCAATTTCCTGTGCCACAAAATTATTTTAGGACAGAGAAATACAGTATCTCTGAATATATCTGGAGAGTCGTACCTCCTCGACTAATGTGGCGGCATCACATTAACATTAAAAGGGTTTAAGCAACATCCTGGGAAAAACTGTGAGGACATCAAGGTTAACAGAACGTCTCCGAGAGACTTAAACCCTTAGAGAGCCACGATTAGCTCGGATGAATGTAAAACAGGGAAGACTGTGGATAATCGAATTTACTGTAGGAAGCTTCATCTTGTCCCCTCATGTCATTGACATGAGAAATAAATATATCACAATGTCTGTATAATCAGTGTTTTTGTGTTGTTTCCCATTTAAAATATCTAAACATCCTAAAATTAAGAATAATGTGATAAAGCTTTAATTATGTTTAGTTTTATTATCCCATAAGCAATTATCTTAACTTTTCATTGTTTTAGGCACAAATCAGCCTACAATTGAACTTTTTTACGTTTAAAGGAAGATCTCTGAAGACATTTAGATGGAAAACAATGCAAAAACACTAACTAATACTGTTTATTCCAGCAGTGTATACGCCACATCATATACAGTGACTATTCAGGTGCTAGAGGAATATGTGGTTGTTCAGGAAGAGTATCCCATAGTTTTCCATACCTTAACAGATCAATTCACTGTCAGTCATAACGCTCCTCATTTGTAATCTCTCGCACTGGTTCCTATTTTTGATGCGTATTTTTTATCTCCTGATCACACTGTGCACACGACTGCTTGAGATCAAAGCCGAGCTTCAAAGCGGCAGGAGAAATTTGAAGCTAAAGGGGTCTGTCTCTCCATCTCATTCCTATGCTTCTCGAATACTCCGCGAGACACCACCAACCGGCTGTCTGGGCGAGGCCACGCCTCCACCACATCGTTTCATTCATTTAACTTTTCTGATCAGTCACAGCAAACAAAGACAGGAAAACAACATAAAAACCATTAAATAAACTTAAGGCCACAGGGGAAAACAATGACTTTGAAAGCCTCGTGCTGTATTGGATATACAGAGAGTTGCGATTTTGCGATTTTGGGTTCCAGTTTGAACCCGAGCTGACTTCGACCTGAACGACCTTGTCTATTTTGGTATGGGTGATCTTTAAAAGCAACTCTACTTGCCATCATGCATTATAAATGAAAGCAATCTTTGTTCGTGCTCTCTGTTGACATATTTCATGTCAGACGATGCAGAAAAAAAAGGAAAAAGCACTCAACCTTTCATGAATCCAGAAGTATTTTAAATACTTTACATTCCAAATCTTTTCGTACCTGAATTTGCAAGTCGTGAGAGAGCGATCGGCCCAAAGGGTTTGTTCCCTTAATCAACCAAGTGCACAAATAACTTAAAGAGATCTTTTGGCACTTCATCCCGACATGTCCAGCACTATGCGTACAGAAAGGAAGTGACATGGTATATTACATCATCAGCCTTCCTTTGAGTCATCCACAACATGACCTCTTGGCACTTGAATATAGGAGTATATGGGAATGAAGACGTAATTTTTTTTTAAATATGAGGTACTTTATAATGCATGCAGACTACACACACATTGGACCATACATAATAAGTAATACTCTCTGGTAAGATGATCTCAAGTAAGTCCATTCATTTCAAAGGGTCTCCGTTTCATTTTTAGCTACACGTCGCTGCATCCGTAGAAGAATTTTGGCAGCTCTTTCATCGTGGATTTACATCGAGCGCATCGGTTCTTCAGGACGTGCCGTGGATATCAGCTCAACTGATTCACGTTTTTAGAAAAGCATGGCAAAGACAAAATAGAGTACGTTTGTACATTCACATACGCTTACATGTAGAAAACAGGACGTATACACACAGAGAGAGAGAGAGACTGCGGAGCAGAGTTTGTTCGTCCGGTTCAACACTGGTCCTTCAAAGAACGCCAATCCAAGAGTTTGGGGCGAACGGACATGCTGGTTGAAATCTGGCCCCTTTACGATGGAGTTGCATTATCACCGAGACGATCTGAATAGTTCCTCGTGGTCTCTAAAGCCAGAGACACTCCAAAACAACATGCACAAGCGTGTTGGTAGCAGTCGCTGCTTTCCAGGGAAAGAGACGTGGCGTTTCATCACACTAAAACTGATGAACTGTACTAGCGTCACTACGCCATGAGGACTCCAGTGGCAACTGCAACAGAACTTAAAAGCAATCGTGTATAAAAATAACATTTGGAAGTAAAAACCAACGGCGAGGCAGTGGAAGTCTGGTTCCGGCGAATCCTCTTCCGATGGTTTCCGCAAAACGAGCAATGTTTTTAAAGGAAGAATCTATAAATCGTAATTCTTGCATCCATCCATCACGGTATTTTGTGCAAGACACGTCAAACCAGCAAACAAAAAACGAAATAAAAGCACATAAAACCGTGAAAGTCAGGAAAGCCGATCGTCCCATTTTGCGTTTCTAAAAACTCCACTTCAGATTTCCATCACGATATAAAAGTGGCCAGTTTTATCGAATAGTTGTCCATTGGAAAAGGTAACCTCTAAGGTCTCTATCCAGTAGCTCGGGCTTTGGATGATGGTTGGACTGAGTAAAGGTTTTGGTTAGTCTTTCTCTCAGCTCTCTAATGACATGGCGGCGATGAGCTGTTCCACTTTATAAGCCAGGCGTTGTTTCCTCGCCGTCTCGTCCTGATCCAATGCAGCCGTGATCTGGAAAAGAAAGCAACGTCGTGTTAATCTACATCTGAGGTTAGGGGTCAACTATCTAACAACTGCTAAAGTGCACATTATAACCAGGCTTGTGGAGTAACAGAATACATGTAACGGCGTTATGTAATCAGGATACAAAAATCCAGTAACTGTAATGCTGCGTTCACACCAGCCGCGGTAGGCGTCAAGCACGAGTGATTTCAGTGTTAAGTCAATGTAAAGACACATTGACGCGCGTCTGGAGGTCCTGTATTGAGCATTGCCGCTGCAAAAGCGCGAGTTGAAAAATTTGGCGAAAAACGCGTTGCATTAGCCAATAAGGAGCTTGCACTAGTATTGACGTGATTACAGGAAGCGAGCGGAGTCACAGAAGCCCCTCCCATGATGCCAATTTGCGCGTGAATGTCTTGATGACTAGAAGTTCACGCGCGAATGAAGCGAGTAAACTCAAAATGTTCAAGCGGCAAGCTATACACTGTAGACGCAAATTTGACAAATCAAATGCGGCTGGTGTGAACCCACGGTAATTCGTTACACTTACGTCAAAAAACTTAGTAATCAGATTATAGTTACTTTTTGAAAAAGGGGGGATACTTTCAGGATTACAATGGTTTCATTTAAATCTAAATAAATCAGTATTTTTGCATAATAACACTATATAAAACGTTGCTTGATTAATGACTCACGACACGAGTAACATATTACTTTCCTGTAGCCTACATGTTAGTTAAAAATAAAACAAAATAATCTGTAATATGTACTGTAGCCACTAGATGTCTGTATAGTCCTCTACATTAAATTCTGTGAAATTCTTAATAAATAAAAGTTTTTGGTTTTTAATAATATTTGATCTTGAAGTAATCCAAAAGTACTAAACACGTTTTTATGAAGTAATTTGTAACTGTAACTGAATACATTTTTAAAGTAACCCTCCCAAGCCTGATTATAACACAATGAAAGATGGACAAGTTGCCTTTGAAATACTTAGAAGGCATTTAAATCTTATTTAGGACAGAGGGCTAGCATCTCAAAATGAGCTTTTGATAAAATGGCTGTAAAGAAGAGATCAGTCGTGGCATAAAAGCTGCACAGTAACTTGAGAATGTGGTTTGAATTTTAATAAAAATTGTTTCTTGTCACCGAAGACGTATGTCACCTCATTCAAGTAGCAAAGTATCCAAATTTACAAGCTTTATCCTCAGTTAACCAAGTCTATCCTCTCTTTTCAATCTGGTGGCATCATCGCTATGGCAACCGTCAGTCTAGCCAATATCGGTACCTATCTAAACTAACAAAGGATTTCATCACTGTGCTGCAGTCAATCCTCAAGACTGGAGATGAAACATTTTACAGACTACAAAAAATAAATTGCGCATTTCACAAAGCGATCCGGACGGCCATTAAACACAAGACACGTTCTTCAGACGGCATACTCTGTACCTAATTATCACAGACCAGTTACTGCTCACTATGATATGAGACTTGGGCCAATTTTCAGCTTCTGTGAGAGAAATTGCCCGAGACTTATTTCATGAATATTTCATTAAAAGGGAAAATGTAGCTTTGGAGTCCGACCCGCGCTGTGGAGTGCCATATCTCATTTCTATCTGTGCGCTTTTAAAAAAATCACGGCAATCAAAAGTGTCGAGTCATGTTGAGAAGAGACGGGCGCGTGGGTCGGACCCCTCTCTGTGCTTGTGTCAACGTCCGACTGTGGTGTCGACGGGAACGCCAGGGGAAGCGACATTGTGACTGCGGTCTGCCACTGATTTGCACATCAAACGGTGAAAATGAAGGGAAACTGGATCGATACGGGCAAAACTGAGCCAACTACATTTTGCAACTGAAATGTATTGCCAGAATACACTCTTTTTTTTATTTAAACAATAGGCTATTTCACCTCAAATCTCAGTGTGAGAGAAAACAATGTTTCCATCAGCAACATGCTTTTCCTTTCTCAAGCCATCAAAACAAAGAAGCTACTACACCAATGCCATTTGGACCCAAGAGTCACGCTGTGGCAAACAAACCCAAGCACTTACGCATAAAAATAAAATATGGATGCTATCAACTATGCAGAAACCACAGGCCACTAGATGCCTGGTACATCTTGCACCCGGATTTCCCAGAATGCCTTTCATCGAAGCCACACCTCTGGAGCTATAGTGCAGGTCAACACTCCTATACAGCGGCAGAATGAGCATGTATTTAACAAGAAACATGTGCACTGAATCTTTCATGCATTTTAGTGTAGCTACAGTATAAAAGCACTCCCTACATTATTGTGTCTGATGTAGTTGTCTTTATTTTTCAAAGAGGGCATGTTCTCTCTCTTTTGCTGTCGCTCATCAGGTTAAGTGCTCTGCGAGTCTGACAGAGGTAATTTTTTTCACTTGTCATATTCGCATTTTATAATGAATTAGTGCAGGTACGGCTTGTTACCGCCGTACTGCATTGGCGGCCCCAGATATTTGGCTCGGTGAACCAAAGGACATTCTCTTCTCTGGTGTATGAATGTGTGAGTGAATGGGTGAATGTGAGGCAAAAATTGTAAAGCGCTTTGGATGGCCATTGGTCTATGAAAGCGCTATATAAATGCAGTCCATTTTACCATTTACCATTCTCAACTCCGTTGTCCTCTCTCAAACAGGTGGTTTAGATTTCTAGTACAAAAATGATCAACCTAATGTATAACAAATATATAATTGGCTATAATAAGTAAAGCTGGATGTATTAACATGGAGAAATACGTTTCCAATTTGTATGTAGCAAGAAATAGATAAACACCTAATAAAAAGATTTTACAAATTTTCTTGGGGACCTCCCCGGACCCCAGTACACTCAAAGTTTTCAACTGTGGATCCAGTTCCAGTTAATTTATAAAGCATATAATAAAACAACAGAGTTGACCACAGTGCTGTACAACCAATAACACATTAACTCTTTCCCCACCAGCATTTTTTAAAAGTTGCCAGCCAGCGCCAGAAAAATGCATTCATTAAATATATAAACATACAATATATCAGATGAAAGAACAAACCCTCTGCTTTCAAACAAAAATAATTGCATCCTATCTTCATTTGTTTTCTTTTTATCACCTCTTTATATGGGTATGGGTACAACATTTTTTGCAAAAAGCTGAATAATTGCATTTTTGTACAGGACTTTTGTTAAAGATCAGATTCTGAATGAAGATCAAAACATACACAGAGCGTTTACTGTTTTTGGATTAGTGTATGCTTTAGTGTTTCTTTTTAGTGTCTTAAAACTCTTACATACATCTTGAGACTTTTAACTCTTTCCCGCCATTGACAAGTCACCTTGTTAATTTAGAGAAAACATTTGCATAAAAAATATGTCCCTGGTGAATTTTTATTTTAATCTGCAATACCGTGATTATCCACTAGATGGTTACCTAATTTATGAAAAAACTGAAGCCAAAACGTTATTCACTAATTTTAAACCCTGTGTATGTTTTGATAAGCGTTCTGAATATGATCTCTAACGAAATTCCTTCACAAAAATGCAATTATTTGCTAATTTTTATTTTTTTTAAGAAAAAAGTTTATAAGCTTTATAGAAAAAATATAGAAAGGAATAATCGTTTTTTTCTCTCGTTTTGTTTGTTTGTTTGAAAGCAGAGGGTATGTTCTTTCATTTGATATATTTGTATGTGTATTTATTTTTAGAAGAAAATTTTCCTGGAAGGCATTTTGTGAAACTTTTGTGAAAATCATAAAAAATGCTGGCGGGCTGGAGGGGAATGGGTTAAACCCAATACCTGGGACAGCAATACCTTAACATCTAAGTATGCCCAAACGCTAGCATTAAATGCTAGTTTTACATCTCATATCTTGTAAAATGTTGTTCGTGAAGGTAGAGTATACTGATAAATTAAACATAAACATTTCTTAAAGTCCCTGTAAAGTCAGATATTAAATTTTTTTTTTTTTGTCACGCCACAGAAAAATGTGTTATTAATCACCCTATACCAATTTTGAACGGTGGAAAAAAATGGCAAGTAAATAAACTAATTTATCAAAATTTTGGAGAAATATGCAGCATTCTATGCAGCAGTGGGGGCGTGTCTGCTGTCTGTGCTGAAACCACGCCCACTCGTGGGAAAGCTGCCGTCTCTCTCAGCTTTCAAATACTGCCACAACCTGAATGGATTAAAGGGAAGCATTTTTCATATGTGTTTAATATGTGTTTAATATGTTTCTTGGGATCGAACCCACAACCTTCATGCTACTAACGCAATGCTATACCAGTTGAGCTACAGGAACACAATTTAGATATTATTTGGAACAATCAAACCATAAATAATACAATTTTGTATTTTTATTTGAAAAGTTCCTAGTTTAAAGTGTTAAAAAGGTAGAAAACCGCTACTCTACAGTATTTGAAGCCTGAATGCATTTCTCTGAGTGCAGAGTTAAAAAAAAACGACACACAATAAAGAGACCAGAGGCATGTGAATAGACACAGACAAACAAGTAAAAGCGCGATATTTACATGATAGGGGAGAGACTGCAGGCTCTCTCCTAAACGCTGTGTAAAGTAAAGGTCAGGCTAATGGCTCCCCTGAGTGGAGCTGCCATTACGGCTGGAACATCTCCATCGAGGGTCCTACACTACGGCTCTTTGTGTCGAAGTGGCTGTCAGTGATCTAGCTGTGTGTAATCAGAGCTCTATTCATGCTCTCCATCTTCCGTCCACTTCTCTTTCCCTGTGCATGGCGTGTCTGCGTGAGTGAAGTTTGGTGCATGTGGCATCACAGATGACATCATACTGTGAAACTCCTGTGTTGGAATCTGTGTTATTCGACAAATAGGGTTTTATTGATCTGGAGCGAGCATCAGGAAAATGTTATTTTCTCTATAAAACACGAATAAAGATGTTGGCCAGAAAGTAAGAAATGAAAAGCCTCCATTTATTTTCATTGCATCTTTCTTCAATGTAATTCAAATAAATGGTGACTGAGGCTGCAGTCCCTAATGTGTGCCTAAAATCTCTTCTTATAAAAAAGAAACATTACATATCGTATTTTCTGGACTATAAGTCGCTCCGGAGTACAAGTCGCATCAGTCAAAAATGCGTTTTGAAGAGGAAAAGTCCGGACTATAAGTCGCGTTTATTTAGAAAATGATTTTCACAAAATCCAAGCCAAAGAACAGACATATAGTCTGAAAAGTCATTCAACTAAACAATAGCACAGAACATCAGGCTGAATAGGTGTCCGTACACGTTAAAGTAACATAAACAGTTATTTACACGATACACAATAGCATACAGAACATACATGGGAGGCTAAATAGGCTAAATTAACACGACAAGCCAAATCAAGTTCAAAAGGTCCCGAAGTCATTCCACATCACTGAATCCATTAAATTACATAAATACAGGAGCAGCATAGAGCAGATTCTTGTGGCTGTAGACGGTAATGGGTTCTCTTGGTTCATATGAAATAATTTGGACGTATAAGTCGCACCTGACTATAAGTTCCAGTACCCGCCAAACTATGAAAAAAGTGTGACTTATAGTCCAGAAAATATGATACATTTACATTTATTCATTTTGCAGACGCCTTTCTCCAAAGCAACTCACAAAAAAAGAGAGCATTTTACGGCAATAAACATTTTAAGCACAGGAGATTGTTGTGTAAGTGTCACCTCACCTCTTCGCTGTATTTGCTAATGTAGGAGTAAATCTCATTGAGGGCACTGAGCATGTTAAAATCACTGGAGTGAAGTCGTGCCTGTTCAGCCAAGTATGCATTCATGTCCTGATCAGAGATGGCTGGCAGTCTACCGATGTCAGCGTAGTACCTGTGGAGACAGCCAGGGGGTGACACTCAATATGGAGCTTGTTGAATTGTTTACATTTTATGAAATAAAAAAAATCTATGGCATTTCACTTTGCATATAGACCGTTTCAGCAGTAACAACATAAACAAGCGGCTATCGCGTTATGCACTTAATTTCCGGTAAACTCCGCTAATAATAAATAACAACAAAGTTCTTTAAACGTAGTTTATTTATATAACAAGCAAAAAAACAACAACACATGGATTACCTAGGAAACCAAAACATTTGTTATTTTCGACGAGGCATTTGTTCAAGAGATCAGTTTAGCAACTAGTCAGACCATTAAAAAAACGAAACCGGAAGTAAGGTTCGGATCCAGACGTGTATCACGTGCGTCCGATGAAACCGTCTATACAAATACAGATGAACATCACTACTAAATAGTGGTGGCTGGTGAGTGCTCTTCCAAGGGGCGCAAATGCAAAATATGTGTTTGGAGTGTCATATGTGTAGCTCGTGTTTTCAAAATATGTGTTTGTTGCGGGCTGGGCAAAATTTTTTTTTTTCGATTAATCGTTTTTTTAACGTGGTTAATTCAGAATCGATTCTCAAAGAGCAGAATCGATTTTTTCCCACATATTTTTTCTGCAAACATTGAACGTAAGATTACAGTTTTCATTCAGTGCTTAAAATGGCAGTTTTAGGTGCTTCATCGACGTTGATGCCACCTTCACATAAAAAGTAAGGAGGTATGGAAGCATTTTAGATTTCGCAAGCAAGACGACGACAATTGTGTTGAGGCTTTTAATTTCTTTTTATTAATAACCCACTTGTAAACTTATGTTCAGTGTTATTTTTTATTAATATAGTATTTTTATTAAATCTATATACATTGAGGAGAATCGAGTATAAAAACCGACCCAAGAATCGGAACCGAAATTTGAATCGTGAATCGCAATCGAATCGATTTGATAGCTTGTGAATCGAAACAGAATCGATCTGAAACATCTGAATCGATACCCAGCCCTAATCATGTGTCTTGCCAAGATAAGTGCCTGCGGCACACACGTCAAAACCGTTTATGATAAAAAAGACGCTCACGTTTACAAAATACACGCAAGACACTCCCTTAACACTAAACTCTGATCATGCATGAGATTAAGCGAGTATATGTCAAACGAGAGTGTCTCTTTTATTATAAACCCTTTAGACGCGTCTGCAGCAGGCACTTATTTTGACAAGACACGTGATGCACAAAGGTTCACCTGATGCGCAGAACACATATTTTGAAATGACGAACCACACATATGACGGCTACATACATGTTGTAATGAGCTTCGCATCGTGCATCCTCGATAAAGATGTCACTGGCCGCCACTGCTACTAAATATGTTTAAATATGAGACTTTACCTTTCTACCCAGTTCTTGTAGTTGGGGATATCTTTAGCATAAAGCAGCTTGTTTGAGGGCGAGTCTTTGCCCAATCTGTGTTCAGATGTGGAACACGAATCCATGAAGGTCTGGGCCACCACGGATAGACACGCATCCGTGATGCTGCTCTTGTGGATGTCGAAAACGAACTGCGGATTCTTGATCACATTAACCCAGAAACGCAGAGGAAGGCTGGACAGACAGAAAGACAAGAACGGTTAGATCGCTTTATTCCAGTGTTTCTACGGTTTTGTTCTGGAGGTTCGGCTGAGCGTTCTCTTACCAGTTACTCTTCCATGTATGTCGGACATCTGTGTCATGGATGCCGTGCTTGTCTGCCTGTTCATCCAGAAAGTCGAACATGTATTTAATAGCTAGCGGAAGGGCGCTACCTCTGTGCACCGTGCTGAAGAGAGTCTCGAACAAATCGTCGACAAACTTCTGCAGCGTACCCTAAGAAAGAAAAAGACACAAAAAAGTTCACATGAAGTCTTAACGTAATTTCACATTTTACACTCTTTCGTCTTATGCCGCGTACACACCAAAAGCGAAGCTTCACTCCTAGCTCAAGATTACTCGCGGGGTTTAATTTTGCATCATGTGAATTTTCCGCTTAAGTTGAATATTTTCAACTTGGCTGGAAGACGTGTTTGAGGCGAATAGCACGTGTTCGCGCCATTCACATCGCGCCACGTGAATTCACGTCTATTTGCATCTTATGTAATCTACTTGTGCAAATAGGTACATTCGCATCAGGTGTGTACGCAGCATTAGGGTGATTTTCGCGAAATTAGACTTATGAGGTGTCATGAAACATTTTGTTATAAAAAGTAAATGCAAAGTAAGAGTATCAAAATAAGTAGCATACAGTTACAAACTTCTCTTCACGTACTATTTTGCACATGATTTCAAATGACATCATACAAACCAATTTTGTTGTTTTTTCCACATTTAAAGGGAAAATTTTCATTACCGCAACATGTCCATGACTGGATTTGGGTTCTTTGACAAATATTTATAATTAAAAAATCTAAAAAAAAATTAAAAGCTTCAGTGCATGTTATACTATAAACATTTACAGTAAAGAAACATGTGGTATTTGGTGATCATTGGTAAATTTAGAGACAATAATAAGGACTATAAATGTGTCCAAGAAAATTTTTATCATCCTCCGCAACAATTTTCAATCATTGTTTAAGCCCTCAAGGAACTAATTTTTTTTTTAATTAGCTGGAAGGGACATAATTGACTGTGACACTCAAGATGGCTACCAGGTAAGCAGTTCTTATTTTTTTCTTCAGATAAATGTATAGTACCTAGACAACTTTTTAGTTCTCATTACCGAAACATGAGTTTGTAAATGCATATATTTAATGTAATATCGTGTTGCGGTAATGATAATTTTTGATAATGAAAATTTAAAAATGTAAATTATTCTAAAGGAAATATTTTTAAAATCCTCTAAAAATAATATTTATAGTAAGTTCAGACCTTAATCTTATATGTGCAAAAAATAATTGGGTTCAAAGGCTTTTTAAAAATTCGGACACCTGGACACATTCTAAATCTAGATTTCATGAGAATCACCCAAATACATATTTCTATATACAGTAGATGCTACCTTAGTAGCAAGCAGGCGGGTGAGGTAGATCTCAGAAACCATTTTGCTCCCTCGGTCGCCCTCTTTCTGGTCTCCATGTTCGTGGTTCTTCACCAGGTGCCAGACCTTGACTCCGCTCTCCAGGTCCGGTGTGATCATGGGAGCGCGGGACCGCAGGCTGTCCGGGCTTCCCGTGTAGCGGAAAGTCGAGTCTGCAGTGAGAGAGAAATAAGGATTTGGATCATCCACACCAGATGAGCAGAAAGCGTGACTGGCATTTCATTTATTGCGCCTAATCCCTAGGTATCTCTGTCCAACGTTCTCTCTCTGTAGACGATTCACATCACCATTCATTCTAGACTTTGCGAGATGAGCTGAACCTCTCGGGTCTCCCCTTAAAAGGATTCATAATTGGCTCGTCTTGATTCATTGTGTTGCAGGCACGCTTCAAACGTTTGCGTTGCAGGACACAATCAATGCATTTAAAGATTTCTAATGGGTTAAGCTCTCCTATCACCTTATCCAACTCATCTCCTTACCCCTCCATCGTATCGAGTTAAGTAATCAGTCTCTTGTTCACTTTCCTCAATTAGATGCGCTGCGTTTTTATTCAGAGCTCTCATGGGAGGTCAGATTGGCTTTTCACAGTAATATAATCTTCTGCATCTTTCTCTGGCGTGTCACCTGACTTCAAAGGGGATGTGAAACGGCAAAGGAAGGCAAATAGCCCAGGCTATTTTGAGAAAGAAGTGGGATTCTGAGCAGATGGAGTCACAAGGGAAGACCCTGGAGATATAGACTTGTGAAGGGATGCGTGTGCGCGTGTGCGATCATGGAGTGAACAGAGGGAGGAGGTGGAGGAAGAAGAGGATTGTGGCTTCAATCCAGCTCTTTTGGCCACTGCTATAGTGTTGTTATTGATGGATTACTAGTATAGAGTGTTTGCATCCATCTCACACTTGCACAATTTGACCAACTACAATGCTATTATGTTATTTCATCTAAGTTCAATATAAAATGTGACAAAAAGACTAGGAGAGGACAATGTTATACCAGTGCAATAATAAATACTACAATTTCTGTGATTTGTGACTCACTAAATGTTTATATGCCAACGTTTAGTCTCAGTCTCAGTGTTGTTGGAAAACCAAAATAAAAAAGAGGGGGGGGGGGTGCTTGATCACATATAGGTGTAAACACAGCTGTGTACAGTAAAAAGAGATTGCATGTGTGTTTTGATCAAGGTCTGAGTCCCTCCTGCCAGTCAAAGGTATGTGAACAGCGTGTTATTTTGGGCCGGGGTGCTGGCATGCTAAATTGGGCCGAGCTGCTAAGTGTTAAGCATTAAATTGATATGAATCAATCAGCGTGTGTCTGGACCACAGCTGTGTCCGATGTGCCATGCCGTGATTGATGGGCACCGGAGCCCTGCCAGATGAGCGATCTGCGATTTATCCACCACACACAAAATTAGCTTGCCAAAACCCCAAAAAAACCTTTGATGTGCCAATTTTGTTCCTGTTTTACAATTTTCCTACAACATTCAAGCTTTTGTTGTAAAAAAAAAAATCAGGAAGGTGAGAGATACAAAAGATTGAGGTTAGTTGGTACACATAGACATCCGACAAATCGCTATTCAAACACATCAGCATTTACACTCCTTACATCTGCTGTTTGAATTTTCCCTTTTGAAGATAGTCCTTGAACTTTAAATGTCATTATGTTTGTAAACGATAAGAGAAGATAAACGCACTCTTTCATATGCGAGTAAGCTTTGGTTAATGAAATCGTGTAATTCAATGATATGGGGTGCGTTTCACGTGGATCTACTAAATTGAAGGCAGGTGAGTTGTGTTGCTAGGTGACACATATGGGGCGGCACTTCAACACTGGCATTGTATGATGTGTTTTTCTCACTCGTCCAAAGCATAATTGGTGGTGCGTAATTAGCAATCAGAGAGTGGCCTGCAGCTCAGTCTGATGGAAAATGAGAAGGGACCCGATGGGGAGCCCTGTGGTGCTCCCTCCAAGCGACGCTATGGGGAAGGAGCTAATGTGTCCATTACGGGTGGCATCCACACTCAGTGGAGAAATCAGCATTATTGCGCTTCCCACTAAACTCTAACACCTCTTATCATCTCTCTCTCTCTCATTCTCTGGCACCCCGAAGGCTCCCTTGGGCAACCTACGAGCTGCTAAGCAAAACTGCAGCACACAGCTTGCATACACTCACTTGGTACACAGTGGCATTGTTTAAAAGCACCAGTTATGTTTTGAATTCAAATATCTGTATATTGTGAAACAATGACCAATTTCACTACTAGTAAGTATGCAAAAAGTCACTTATGATGTCATAGTCATTATTAAAAGTACTCACCATATCTGCTAATAGAGCTCCGGGAGATGCTCGTTGTTGGTGGAATGTTGTAGGAGGACGTCTGCTTGGGTACCAAAGCCACCACACAGCGATCTGACACCTGTATAAGACACATTTTAGTAAATCTTTTTCCTTTAATTCTTTAATTCATAGTTCTTATCAAAGCCTTATTAAAATAAATTGATACTTAAATGTTTCAATAAATATACAGTACTGTGCAAAAGTCTTAGGCCACCATCACCAGCTTTATTGTTTTAGCAAAGTTATAATGTCCATCCATATTTATTTTTCACTCTTTTTTAAGATACAAAGCAGAAAATGCAGGAAATATGTACACAAAATTAAAAACAAACCATTTCCAGAACTAATTGTCTTATTCAGGCATTAGTCTGTATTTAGCGTGACCTCTCTTGGCACGAAACACATCTTGAGCTTTTTTGACAAGACTGAGGTCCTGAAGTCATCGGATGAGAATTATAAATTAGGATTTAATTTTATTTAGGTTTAATAGATCCTGCAGCTGCCTGCTATTGCTCAAGTGAAAGGGGAGTTTAGCCTTAAGTTTATACTTTTGTACTTTTTTAATACACATTTCCTGTATTTTCTGGTTGTATTCTAATAAAGAGACTGAGAAATAATTATATATGATCACCAAACAATTGCAAAAACAACAAATCTAATGGTAGCATGGTGGCCTAAGACTTGCACAATATTGCAGCTGTAACCCGGGGCTGACGTCCCTAAATCTCACAGATACGAGTGGAGAGTTCTTTATTAGAAACGGGATCTAAGTTCGTAACTCGTAACTAGTTTTTATATTTTAAATATTTATAAGCCTGTTGCTAAGCAACTAAAGCACTAATCCAGCCAATAATGGACACTAAATGTAGCTGCAGAAATAACCAGCATGCAAAAATTGGCCACTTATCATCAAAGGGGGACAAAGTTATATCTGTTTAAAAAAAGAGTAATAGCAGAAAAATGCCCACAAAACAAGCCTTAATATGCTATAGGTTAGAAAGAACTTATGCACACACACACACACACACACACACACACACACACACACACACACACACACACACACACACACACACACACACACACACACACACACACACACACACACGCACACACACACAGACAGAACAAAGAAGAGCGAGCCAATGGGCAAAAAAAGCCAATGGGCCAATGTCTGCTCTGTGTGTGCTTTACCCGAACACAGGCGAGTATCTCAACCTGCTTTCTGCACATGAAAAGATAACCATAACCTTAGCTAGCTGACAAATCCATCCTCATCTGTCACACAGTCAACATTTCAGCGGCTTTTCTCGGTTTATACATCTTGTTTAAAGATCCAATAATGGATGTCTAAAGCCTGTTTTACAAACACAGAAAATGTGTGCGGGATTTTTATGGGGATCATTTCATTTTCCCGTAAAGACACATGACGAGACATGCATTTTATTTGCAACCGTGCACGTCTTAAAGGAATATTCCATTTTCTTAAAAGAAAAATCCAGATAATTTACTCACCACCATGTCATCCAAAATGTTGATTCCTTTCTTTGTTCAGTCAAGAAGAAATTATGTTTTTTGAGGAAAACATTCCAGGATTTTTCTCATTTTAATGGACTTTAACAGAGCCCAACATTTAATACTTAACTCAACACGTAACAGTTTTTTTCAACGGAGTTTCAAAGGACTATAAACGATCCCAAACGAGGCATAAGGGTCCCATCTAGCGAAACGACCGTCACTTTCGACAAGAAAAACAAAAAACATGCTTTTTTAAACCACAACTTTTCGTCTAGGTCCGGTCCAGCGTGACCTCACGTAAATGCGCAGTGACGTAGGGAAGTCACGTGTTACATATATAAAACACACATTTGCGGACCATTGTAAACAATAAACTGACACAAAGACATTGATTAATATCATTCGACAACCAACAACGTCGGAACGGTCCTCTCTCTCAACACTTGTAAACACTGGGGCGGAGTTTCGCGTTCGTCCTCTGTGACCTCTTGACGTCATGACGTATTGCATGGGGTCACGCTATCGCATCACGACCGGATTTAGACGAGAAGCTGTGGTTTAAAAGTGTATATTTGTCATTTTCCTTGTCAAAAATGACAATCGTTTCGCTAGACAAGACCCTTATGCCTCGTTTGGGATCGTTTATAGTCCCTTGAAACTTCGTTGAAAAAAACTGTTAAGTGTTGAGTTAAGTATTAAATATTGGGCTCTATTAAAGTCCATTAAAAGGAGAAAAATCCTGCAATGTTTTCCTCAAAAAACATAATTTCTTCTGGACTGAACAAAGAAAGACATCAACATTTTGGATGACATGGTGGTGAGTAAATTATCTGAATTTTTCTTTTAAGAAAATGGAATATTCCTTTAAATTTCTTGTGAAAAACACACACAAGCATTTTTGTTCATAAACTAGTGCAGGGGTAGGCGGCGTCGGTCCTGGAGTGCCGATCCACTTCCGGACAGGAGACATCACAATTTGGGTCAATTTTGGACCTCTGTCCTCCAAAACAAAGACTATGAGCATCTCCTCAGTTCTTCTGCAGGCTGAGGGCAGTTAGTAGCCTACTTTCTCCTCCTCCATTCTCAGGGACAATGACTGTTACTTTACCCTCTGTACGCCCCCATAAGCTCCGACCCTATTAGTGCAACAAGTCCAACCCTCACTGCAGGCCAGCCTAATAGTCTGACTGGAAAGTCACTTGAAAGAACGTAGGATTGTAGACCTTAGAGGCTCATCACACCCCCAAACATCTTTATCTCCACCGTGTACTTTCCGCTCACTCTCTCTCTCCCTCATGAGTTCCTTTTCCACTTCCATCTGTGACAGGTGCATGACACCAACAAGGGTCTCATTACTGATTCTCTCTCTCTTTCTGTTGTCACTCACCCTTCTTGCGCTTACCTTGCCTTGATGGTCACTAAAAATTACATTGCACACAACATTTGTATGGGCTTCTTTCAGAAACACTGATATTAGTGATAATAACAATGTTTGAAATGCTATCGAAACTTGCATTTCATTTAAATTTATTACATGCCATGATGGATAAACATTTTATTTCACAGAACGCTCCAAATAAATCCAAAGTCTACAGCATGAAGCAGGTGCACACGATGTAAACCGAAGATGTTAATTTCACCAGTTTTGTTGTTGTATTGCTCCAAAAAAACTGCTCTGACTGCTCCAATGTATGACTATGCAACGCTATCTTATGGCAATTCATACGCATTTTACAAGGTGACAATTCGTATTAATTTGTACGACCATTTTTGTACAATTTGTCTTTACACCTATGACCCTGTTTCATTATTGTTTTCAAATTCAAATTTTAGTAAAACTTTCAATGTTTGGGTTCAAATAGACCCCAAATAGTATAGTATATGCTAAATAACTTTTACTTTTAAATAAAATTGTAGGAAAAAACTATTTTTTTTATTTAAGGTTGTTTATTTAATAGATTTATTTCTATCAAAACGTATCTTTTGTAGCACATACATTTAGTGTGTATTTAGAAAAAAAATAAAAGTAGTAATAAAAATAATATATAACATTTATTTTATTTAGGAAAATGTTTTGCCAGTTTTCTACATATTAAAAAGCAACTACACTGAAAAAGTGATTCATTGAATTTAATCAATTTTTTAAGGTAAGTGGTTGCAATCAATTTATTTAAGCTACATTTAAACAAAAAAGATTAGTAAAGTCAAATAAAATATAAAACTTTTGTTTAAATGTAGCTTAAATAAATTGATTGCAACCACTTACCTTAAAAAATTTTATTAAATTCAATGAATCATTTTTTTCAGTGTATAGTCCGATTCACGATTTTACATTTCCTTTGGTGTGTAAGTGTGTACTAGTACATGTTAACAATATGCAAAACGTACAAACCCCAAAGTAGGCGATGACGCGAGTTATGCGTTTACTTCCTGGACATAATAATAATTCCTCCCGCTTCGGACTCACAGTCTGTAAAATAACTCCCGTTAGCATTGCATTGTGCGTAAATCTTACAAACATGGTAAGGAGCGTTACATTTTCGGCTGACATCAGAGGTATTCAGACCAATCACAACGTACAGATTAGCTGGCCAATCAGGGACGAAGAGCTTTTCAAATCGATGTGCTTTGTACAAAATCACTGTGTTTCAGGAAGGGAGTGAAATCTGGAGCTACAAAAATGTACAGCATGTGGAAAATAAGGTGTTTTTTGAACCATAACCACGCAAACACCTTTTATTTAACCAAATACACAAAATAACATTGTTTTAGCAAAGAAATAGGTGCTCTTTAATAGTAAAAAAACACTCATTAGATCAGTTTGACATTTATATACTTGGCAGTAACTTCAAGTCAAAAAGTATAAAGGAAAAGTCAAAAAGGAGATTAAAAAATGAAATTAGCATATTTTGCAGAGATGTCAAAGTAGCTTTGGGGTCTATCTGAATAATAGGAGGTTTAGGACAATAATGCCTTTTTGCATGATAACTTTGTACTAATTCATACAAATTAGCAAACTTGTAAAAGATGTACAAATTCCCATGAGATCAGGTTGAACTTTGAATGTCGAATTTTCTAAAATACAGTTGCAGAAGTAGATTTCTCATGTTAGTCATCAATCCAATTCCAAACCTAAACTGAAAAGGAAGCTTTTTCAAAAAAATTGAGATTTTGTACAACACTTCAGATGACTGATGCTTGTATTTTTGGCTCTGGTTTTCTCTCTTCTTTTTTCACATTGATGATGGTGGCCGTATGAAGCCTGAATGATAGAGGGTAGATGAATTCACCCTTGAGGCAGGCAGTCGGGCCGCCGGTAGGTGTGAGAGTGATAAGAGCTGAGCTTTCCTCATGATAACGTCTGCATCAAACAGATAGCTGACCCCTTTTCCTCATGTATCTCTCAATCCTCTGTCTGCGCTCTATCTGGCCATCCACGAGCTTAAACGCCTCTAATTCTGACGTTATAAGCGTTAGGAAAGAAGTTAAGTCTTTTCTTTAAATTATGACTCCGTCATGCTTGTGTGATGGGCGTGAAACCATAAAAGAGCTTTTGCCACATAATAAACACAAAAGTGAGTTTGGCTGTTTCATACAGTACTGTACTGTAAATTAAAATTGTGAGTTTTTTTGAGTATTAGGAGTTTGCCAAAACACAAATAGATGACAAAATTTTCATTTTGGAATACATAATTTCATATTTTCTCGATGCATACTGTATGAGAACCAAACATAAAAGATTTACAGACAATGATGTATGTCTACAGAAAGTAGAGAAGGGCCGTATTTCATATCGTAAGTCTTTAAGGACTGCAAGATGGCAGTGATCTATGCTGTGCTTCTTATACAATGACATATAACACTTCTGAAGTTTATCTAGATGTCTTTTGGAGGAAACAAAGCTCAGTTACTTTCGTAAGCAAGAAAAAAAATTCAACTGCTTAAATTCAAGAATGAAGGGAATGCATTACTCCACTACATACGTGGAGCCGTCGCCCTCCATTGCGCTGAGAATCATGTGATCGTGGGTGGTGTCCACCTAAGTTGACATAAATTTTAAATATATCTTAAAAAAAAAACGGGTAAAAGATTTATTTTTGATAAGTATATAAGGCAGGGGTGAGTTGAAAAATTGCTGTTGCCTGATTTAGATTTTTTCTTAGATTTTTTTATTATTTTAAAAGCTGTGTTTAATTTAAATTGTTTGATGTGAGCTTTAGGTACTGTAATTATTGGGGATAGGATTTTTTTTATAAGCCCAGGGCTTCTACCTATCCCTTTTCGAATAAGGTGAGCTTTTTGTTAATTTGATATTTTTTGTGTGTTATAATTTACTTTTACTTTTTCTCAGTTCGAAATAAATAAATAAATACAACATTTGCCTAGACCGCGTTTTCAATGATGTATGGTACGTCTTGAAACAGGAATATCTAATCTGCCTGCTTACATTGCAGACGTGAATGCATATCTCCGATTTATTTATTACATATTAATGAAGACTAATAAAGATCTGAGAATATTGGAATCTATGCACATTTTTCCTCTTTACACGTTCGTAGCTCATATCTGATCTGTGCCACATGATAGAAAACGAATTTGCATATTCATAGATCCGTGTACACTGTAAAAAAATGCAGCATGCAGTTAAAAAAACTTCAACATACTATTTTAAATGTTGGCTTGTGAAAAGTTGGCATAAGTTATAAAAACAAGTTGAAATTGTATAACTTAATTTTTTAAGTTAACGAGCATCTATTTCATTGCTAAAAACTATGTTATTTTGTGTATTTTGTATAATACAATGTGTTTGCGTGGTTCATTGTTGAAAACACATTATTTTCTAAATATTTTGTACACATTTTTGTAGCTCCAGATTTCACTCTCTTCCTAAAATGCACGGATTTGAAAAGCTCTGTGTCTCTGATTGGCCAGCTAATCTGTACGTTGGAATTGGTCTGAATACCTCTGACATCAGCAGGAAATGTAACGCTCTTTACCATTTTTGAAAGATTCGCTCACAATGCAATGCTAACAGGAGTTAACTTACAGGCTGTGAGTCCGAACCGAGAGGAATTATGATAATGTCTTTACTACATCATCGTAAACTGTTGCCTACAATCCGTGTGTTTGTTGTAGTCCAAGAAAAGAGATTTACGTTGGAGACGATAACTCGCGTCATTGTTTACTTTGGAGTTTGTACCTTTTGCATATCGTTAACATGTACTAATACACACTTACACACCAAAGGAAATGTAAAATCGTGAATTGGACAATAGGTGCTCTTTAATATGTGAAAAACTGGTGAAACTGTTCTCAAATAGAATAAATGTTATATATTATTTTCATTATTACTTTTTTTTACTAAATACACACTACATTTATGTGCTACAAAAGATACGTTTTTTATAGAAATTAATCTATTAAATAAACAATTTATGTATATAAAAAATAAAAAAAGTTCCTACAATTTTATTTTAAATTTAAAGTTATTTAGCATATATTCAACTATTTGGGATCAATTTGAACCCAAACATTAAAAGTGTTGGTAAAATATGAACATAAAAGGAGGGATAAAAAGCGAAACAGGGTCATAGGGGTAAAGGCAAATTGTACAAAAATTACATTTAATTCAAAGGAAACCAATGGAAATGTAAAACCGTGAATCGGACCATTGGTGCTCTTTAAAAATATATGTGGATTTGATATAATTTTTTTACAGTGCAGGGGGACTTTAAATTCAAACTTTGATGAGTACGGTGGCTCAGAGGGACACATCGACAGTCTTCTGTGACCTACATAAGGTCAAGAGCTGGACTGATTTCGAGTAAGTGAATGAGGATAAAAAATAAAACCATCGCCAGCGTTTCGACTGATGAACTCCTCTGCAGCTTAAATCAGCCACGTTCAATCAAAATCAGCAATCAGTGAAGAACACAGTGACCACACGGCTGAAACTTTTAGCAGGACAAAGCCATCGATTATACTGTCTGTTCTTTTAACTCTACACGAGGAACAACTGGGATCCGCATATCCGCAGTAGTTCAGGAGAAGTGAGGGTGCTTATATAGAGGACATAGAAGTGATGGATTTTAATGCTGTGTTGTCTAGGGACGCCCACTCTCTATTTTCCACCTCTTTCATTTCTTCCTAAATCCATTATTTTTCTGGTCTCTGTGGCATGAGGAGGAGTCGGTCCTGTGTAGCAAGCAGTATACAGCTGTCTAAACGAGACACCTTATGATTTATTTACATTACTGGCGTTACACCTAAAGGACACTTATATGCCAAAGCATTGCTCTTTCATAGCTCCGAGGACGAAAGTGAATTTACGGAGATGTTTCAATTAGGTATAAGCTTTGTATACGATTCTCTCTGAGAAATTAATTCACACAATAGAGACGATAATTGACATGCAGTTACTTCAATTTAGCCAAAATAACATTGATTACTGTAATTGGTACTATTGCATAAACATGAAATTAGTAAAGTATTTTCTGCATTGTTCAATTTTTCTATAGTACAATAACACCAAGTATAGTATTTTGGTGGTAAAATTTACAGTATACTTTGGTTACAGTATGGGAAGTTGCTATACATTGTGTGTTCTCGCTTTCTGTACGTCTGATCTTTTATCTCTCGTTTTTCATAACTTTTCTTATCTAGGATTTCCTCTGACACGTGCCGTCTTTGTATTTGAAGTAAAGACGAGGTAATTAATCCACATACACACATCTACAGTAAGTACACACAACCGTTCCTGCTACACACATAAAAAATGTAGCCGCTGTGCTGAATAATTGTCCTCGATTATATAGCGAGAGTCAGACAGAACTGTGCGAGAGAAAGATCTGCCGTCTGTCCCCGAGCCAAAGCTCAAAGACAGACATTTTAATGCTCTTTGAGATAATGGGGCATGTCTTTTATTACATACTAAAAATGTTATTTCATATCTGGGGATTTAAATGAATGTAGATGTTTTCTCGCCTGGTTACAACCAAACAGACTACTTCCTTTTTTATATCCTTAAAGAGACACTCATACTAATTTTCCAGCTCGCCTACAGTTAAACATTTTATTTTTACCGTTTTGGAATCCATTCAGCTGATCTTCGGGTCTGGCGCTAGCACTTTTAGCATAGCTTAGCACAATCCATTGAATTTGATTAGACCATTAGCATTAGGGGTGGCACGGTTCACAAAACCCTCGGTTCGGTTCGTATAACGGTTCTATGGTCACGGTTCTCGGTTCAGTACGGTTCTTGTTGTTATTTTTTTTAACACTCCAGAAATGTATTATCTTATTAATGTATTAATTATCCATAATTTAGGATACAGTATTAAAAAAGTTATATCATGTAATCATGCACAAACTGAATTTGACTTTATGCACATTATTGGGAACATCCCTGAGGAAAGCCAGGCGAGATTTTGACACAGCGAGAGGGAAGACATTGATGATTTCAACATGCTTTTCATTTATTTGGCAAAAAAGAGAATGTGTATTACCATCTACATGAACTTATGTGCCTTTTTAGCACACAAAGATAACTCGCATTTATCAAAATGCCAACTTCAGTGTAGCTTTAAGATTTATTACTGAGAGGCTGCTTAAATACTGCAGAGAGAATATGTGAACGAGAGAGAAACATAACGTTTACACCTGAAATATTTAAATCCGTCTCTTTTGTCCACTTTTGACCATTTCTGTCCTGATTACTTTAAGGGGCAGTTTATGAAATAAGATCGCCCGACTTTCACACGCTAGCAAAATGAAACTACGCGGAAATCAGCCGCTTTCGTTTTATCAACGAAAGGCTAAAAATAGCGCTGAATACGAAAAGACGTAAAACAGTGTTCATTACCTCAGATTAGATAAATGGTCGGAGAGAACGCTGTCGCGTGTGGCTGTATCTATTGTTTTATTTCCGCTGTCATCATAGGTAACATGAAATAAAAAATGTTTCCACACACCAAACTTATACGACGCTGGCGCATCCTCCAACTGCGGGCAGACTTCTTTTTCTCTCCCTCTTGCCATTTCTACACGTAACATGACCGGCAGCACTCACTCTCCACACCAGTCACCTCTTCTTTCGCGCTATTCGCGAAAGGGGAACACGCTATCTGAGGTCACATACAGGGCACGAGGCTACATACATTGCGCATGCCATGAACCGTTGAACCGTACGACACACACGCGCTCCGAACCGAGACAAGCGAACCGAACGGTTAGGATTTTTTTCATGAACCGTGCCACCCCTAATTAGCATCGCGCTAAAAATGACCAAAGAGTTTCGATATTTTTCCTATTTAAAACTTGACTCTTCTGTAGTTACATCGTGTACTAAGACCGAAGGAAAATTAAAAGTTTTCTAGGCAGATATGGCTATGAACTATACTCTCATTCTGGCGTAATAATCAAGGACTTTGCTGCCGTAACATGGCTGCAGCAGGCGTAGTGATATTATGCAGTGCACGAAAATAGTCCCCTGCGATTTAAAGTTACTAAGGGGACTATTTTCGGCTGCGTGTAATATCATTGCGCCTCCTGCAGCGATGTTACGGCAGCAAAGTCCTTGATTATTACCGCAGAATGAGAGCATAGTTCCCAGCCACATCTGCATAGAAAATCACAACTCCCAATCTTCTGTCGGTCTTAGTACACGATGTAACTACAGAAGACTCTTTTGTCATTTTTTGTGCAATGCTAATGGTCTAATCAGATTCAATGAATTATGCTAAGCTATGCTAAAAATGGTAGCGCCAGACCCGGAGATCAGCTGAATGGATTCCAAAACGGTAAAAATCAAATGTTCAACTCAGCTGGAAAATTAGTATATTTTTTTAAAAAGTACAATGTCCCTTTAAAGGAATATTTCACTTTCATAAAAAATATTTATTTAAATACTATGTTATGATTGATTAAAATCACCTGCCGAACTAACATTGAATCTTAATCATCATTCTTGTCTGTTTGACAAATAATATGAGACAAATATAGACAACCCAACATTCTCCTTAACATAGGTCTCTATAAACTGGCTTTATATGTCAATTTACTGTACTACGTCAAACTCTTTTACTTAATATCAAAAAATCAAAAAAATCAATAATGCATCTCTTCTACTAGCTTAGACAGAAGAGGGCACTATGGGATAATGTATGTGTGTCTCGTCTTTCATACCTGATAATGCATGAGCGTGTTGAGTCTCTTCCAATCATTTTCAATCTTGGTGGTAATGTCTTCATCCTGCAGGACCACCCGGGCCATTCGTCCCTGTCGCCACTCTGCAAAAGCACAAATCAAACGTCTGCCATTAAGACGCACGCAGAAACTCCCTCGGCTCAAATCACATTGATTTGATTCAGTACTCTGAATGTGTCTTTTCAAATGGCTTGGAAACGTGTGTGTGTGCATGGTAGGGTATAATTAAATGCTAAAGAGAGGGCTGATAGGATATAGACAAGCTCAGAGCGAGAGTGATCATTGATTTTCTCCTCTGTTGAATGGGATTTATTAGTTTGCGTGGTTGCCAAATGCACAGATGACGCTGGCAGAAACCTATCCAACACAGAGAAGCGTGGCACACACATAAGTACACACATTTACTTTACAGTATGTCCTTTTAGATTGCTATTACTTTAATATTGGCATATACACATGCACACTTTATAAGTAAAGGCAGAGATACTGGAGAACATCATCATAGAGAAGATTGGTCTAGTCAAGGTGCTGGAGGTCTGATTTGCACGGCTGATGGGGGGCTTTTGTGCAGCATGCGTTCGTATGTGTGTGTGAGATAGACATTTGTGTGGCAGTAATATAATACAGATTCAGTCTGTCCGTGCCGGCTGTCAGCTTTCACCAGGGTCACACACACACACACACACACACACACACACACACACACACACACACACACACACACACACACACACACACACACACCTGCTCACACATAAGCAAAGTGTGTTCATTTCTTCCATTAAGAAATCAGATGATGTGCTTGCTAGTGTAAAGCTCGCTGACATGATGATAGTTTATTGTAAATGGTTAATAAAGTATTGCTATGCAGTATATAGTTTTTTGTGGTTGCTAAGATGAAATGATTAAAAGATTTAAAGGGGACATTTCACAAGACTTTTTAAAGATGTCAAATAAATCTTTGGTTTCCCCAAGAGAACGTATGTGAAGGTTTAGCTCAAAATATCATATAATCAATTTATTATAACATGTTAAAATTGTCACTTTGTAGGTGTGAGCAAAATGTGCTGTTTTTGGGTGTGTCCTTTAAAATGCAAATGAGCTGATCTCTGCACTTAATGGCAGTGCCGTGGTTGGATAGTGCAGATTAAGGGGCGATATTATCCCCTTCTGACATCACAGGGGGAGCCACATTTCAATGACCTCTTTTTTCAAATGTTTGCAGAAAATTGTTTACCAAAACTAAGTTACTGGTTTGATCTTTTTTACATTTTCTTGGTTGATAGAAGCACTGGGGACCCAATTATAGCAATTAAACATGGAAAAAGTCAGATTTTCATGATATGTCCCCTTAAATTTCTCTCTTCAATGAGCTGCGTGATTTGAGGTATCATTAATGACCAAAGCATAAAAATGCACAGAAGGAACCATTAAATAACATTATAGCTTTTGCACTCATCCAATCAAATCCCTATAAATAAAAAATACAGTATGTAATAATTTGAAAGTTTGAAAGTCATGTATTCATTTATGATGTGCTTTTTTGGAGATTTTTAGAGTGTTGAATTGATTGTGGGTATGTTTGTAATATGTATGTAACATTGTATATATTTGCCTTAAATGGTTTAATGGTTAATGTCCAGTATATTATAATAATTACGGTAATTTTCATATTCAATCGATGCAAGTGTATGTCTGGAAACACGCACTAATGAAGTTTTGAAGCACATTAATACAGAGGCGAAGGGAAGGAAAAGATGTGGTAGAAAAAAGTGTACAAGCAATAGGGATAACCGCACCCTGGAGAGGATTGTGAAACAAAACCCATTCAAAAATATGGGGGAGATTCACAAAGAGTAGACTGCAGCTGAAGTAAGTGTTTCAAGAACCACTACGCACAGACGTATGCAAGACATGAGTTTCTCGCTATCGCATTAAGCCACTCTTGAACAACAGACAGCGTCAGAAGCATCTTGCCTGGGCTAAAGACAAAAAGGACTTGGCTGCTGCTGAGTGGTCCAAAGTTATGTTCTCTTGTAAATTTTGCATTTCCTTTGGAAATCAGTGTCCCAGAGTCTGACGGAAGAGAGGAAAGGCACACAATCCACGTTGCTTAAGGTCCAGTATAAAGTTTTCACAGTCAGTGATGGTTTGGGCTGCCACGTCATCTAGTGGTGTTGGTCCACTGTGTTTTCTGAGGTCCAAGGTCAACGCAGCCATATACCAGGAAGCTTTAGAGCACTTCATGCTTCCTGTTACTGACCAACATTATGGAGATGCAGATTTCATTTTCCAACAGGACTTGGCAACTGCACATAGTGCCAAAGCTACCAGTACCCGGTTTAAGGACCATGGTATCCCTGTTCTTAATTGGCCAGCAAACTCGCATGACCTTAACCCCATAGAAAATCTATGAGGTGTGGTGAAGAGGAAGATGTGATATACCAGACCCAACAATGCAGAAGAGCAGAAGGCCACTATAAGAGCAACCTGGGTTCTCATAACACCTGAGCAGTGCCACAGACTGATCGACCCCATGCCATGCCGCATTGCTGCAGAAATTCCGGCAAAAGGAGACTTTCTTTGTATTGGTCTTAAGTAATATTATAATTTTCTGAGATACTGAATTTAGGATTTTCCTTAGTTGTCAGTTATAATCATCAAAATTAAAAGAAATAAACATTTGAAATATATCAGTCTGTGTGTAATGAATGAATATAAGATGATATTCTAATGATATGACCAGCACCTGTACATCTAATTTTTTTACTTATAATAATGCATGACTCACCCAGGTCCATGTCCACAGCTTTGGGTCTCTGCGAATAGGGCATGTTCTTATACACGGCGTCTAGGATTTTCTCCTTGACTTGCGTGATGGTGTCACAGTTCAGAACCTTCACTGGGATTTCAGGGCTGTTCTCGTTTTCCGGGTTGACGCAGTTTAAGATCTGCAGGAGAGAGGCAGAGGACATTTGAGGATGATGAGGACGGTGAAGCCCTCAGAGAAGTTCGACTACGGTCTGTGAGCCGTAGGTGCGGAGCAGGGCTCTGGAAAGGCCATTTCCTGGCCCGAGAAATCTAATTTCACACCCTCTGCAGGACCCCAATCTCAGCCATAGCAGGGTATTAGACTCTAATGAACACTAGCCAGACTGTCTGCTTTCAAACTCACACACACACACACAGACCACACACACACTGTTGCAGTAATAACACCGGTGGATATAAGAGTTGAGTAGATACTATGTTTATTAGCGTGATCATAAAAGTGTGTAATGCTGACCAGCGTCTTGTAGTCAATCTGTTGTCGGATGAGTTTGTCTTCACTAAGGGAGTATCTGGCCTCGCCTGTGATGGCGTCTATTGGGCCTTTTTCCATCTGTTGTTTTATAGCACAATACAGCATGAAGAGAGGCTCGCCTGCACACTCCTGTAAAGAAAGAAAGAGATATTGAAGTATTTAAAGGAATTGTTTATCCAAAAGTGAAGGCCATTATTTACTGTACAGTAGGTTTATATGATTTCTTTTTTTTAGCCAAGCACCTTTAGAGTTATATTAATATCCTGGTAGCATAATAAAAAAATGGCCGCCTATCCATCTTCAGAAACGAAATCAGATCTCTCTTTTGCAGCGAAACAATATGTTTCAAGAAAAAAATTATTCATATTTTGAGCGTATTTAGATATTGGTAAGTCCTGATTTAATGTAAAAAACAAAGTAAGTTGTGTATGTGTAAAATGCTGGATTCCTGGTTACCTTCAGGAACTTATGAAGCAGGAATGCAAACCAGTTTGTCAGCATCTTCTCAGCTACAGACTCTGTCCTGAAACACACACACAAGCACAAACGTCCTTTTGTTAGCAAGTCAGATAACAAAACTCAACTTAAAACCTTAAAGGAGGAGGGGTTCAATGGTATTTCATGCATTCTGACTTATTAACACAGTTTAAGAGTTGGTTTCCTCGTGCCAAACAAATGCAAAGTGTCAAAAAAGCAGTTAGACGTGTTACAGAGTATTTCTGTGCCGAATGCACTTCGCCAGGGTTCGTACAAGTTTCGGAAGTTTTTTCGATAACGGGTCCAGCTGACGTTTCAGGGGTAAGCTATACTTATCACTTCTTTTTGTGGGCACTTCCCTGAAAACTGCGCCCACACGTCAATCGGCGGGAAAGCGAGAGCCGAGGATGCCAAGTTACAGGCATCACTTCACGCGACAGCTTTGTTTTATATCAAGACTTAACGATGGCACGAAAGATAGCAGCGGAGTTTTGCGCGTATTATATTGCTTGCTGATGTATTTATATAAACAATTTTATCATAACACATAGAGCAACACTCACACGCTGTTTTCTGATTCACTCACTTCTTCTACTACTTTATTTAGTACAGAACTCACTCAAATATAGAACACTGTTGCCCCCTAATGGCAACTCTTCATATAGCACAACATTTAGCTACATATATAACAGCGCGTGTGTTTGTTTAACTCTGGATTTCATTGAAAAGTCCCAACTGGGTCATGAGTTGCATGCGGAAAGTAAGACTTCTGTGTTATTTGGAAAAAGGCGCATAAGTGCATAATTATATAAACGACACAAACATGTAGTGAATCATAAGTTATCCAGTCGGTGTTATATAAAGAGTTGACTCGTGACTCGCTCCTCCCGCAGTTCGTAACTCCTCCTTCCATATTTTTCGGATGTTTAGAATCAGAAAAGATATTATTGGTGTGAATGAGTTTAATGGGGCATACACCACAAACGCGAGTTTAACGATTTGCGCGAGTAAATTACATACAAAGTCAATGCAAAGACGCGATCAGATGCTTTCTCGCCCGGGGCGATGCGAATGATGCAATATGGGCAGCGCGTTTGTCGCGAAAACACTCGCTATTCGCCTCAAACGCGTCTTTGCCCAAGTTGAAAATATTTAACTTGAGCGAAAAATTCGCAAGACACAAAGTTAAATCTCGCGAGTAATCTAATAGTGAGTAAGGCAAGCCCTGCGTTTGGTGTGTACGTAGCATAATAATGCATTACTTTCTGAATTTACACAGAATAATCCAATTGTAACGACTGCAGTACTGTCTATAAAAAGTAACATTAACATTTTTTCAAAACATTCCCCAACACCTTCATGGGCTGTTTCATCAGGACTATTCTTTTATAAAAATAGACTGAAAGAGAGATAGGGAGAGACGAAGAGAGACTAGCAGATGGACTGTGTCTTTGTTTCCTTTCCTGTCATTCACTTTATTCTATAGCCTTTTTGTCCATTTATATTTTTGTTGTGACCACCCTTGTCTCATTCCTTTTTATCTTGCCTTTCAGGCAAGAGACAGAAACAAGCGCAAACCCTCAGTGACTAACAGACGGAGCACTCAGACCACGTTCTCTGGAGTTGTTGGCAATAATTTGAGGAGAGAGAAAGGATAAAGGATGAGCCGAGGGTTTGCTGAAAACAGAGCAGGTGAAAAACTAGAGAGAGAGAGAGAGAGAGAGAGAGAGAGAGTGAGATAGATAGACAGAGGGAAAGAGAAAGATAGGGGAGGCAGAAGAAGAGAGAACAAACAGCACCCTGACGGGAGCAGTTAACAAGCATGAAAAATACATGAAAGGCTTATTCCCTGTTCTGACGGCTAAGCGTGTCTGTAGAATACCAATAGCTCTCCTCTCAGTCAGGATCATTTCATTAAACCGCTTTTTTTTTAGTTTGATAAGGTAATTTTGAAACAAATGTTTTTTTTTAATGTCCTCGGCGAGTTCACTTCCTGAAAGGATGATAAATTAAACATGACTGGTTTTATATTTAAGTTAAAGTCCATTATTTTGAAAAAAAGGGGGGGTATGATAGTAAGAGGTAGTAGTAGTAGAGAGAGAAAGAGAGAATAAAGAGAAAATTCAAGCTTTTATTTCCATACACTGTAAAAATGTTGGATTATTTTCAATCCTGCGTTGGGACAAATCCATTATTTAACCTATGCTGGTCTGTTTTAACCCATTGTTTGGTAATACAAACTTTTTAGGGTTCAATTAAAAATAATTTTTTTTGGGTTCATTTAACCCAACGCCTGGGTTTGTCCCTTATAGACCCAACACTGAAATTTATAGAGTGTATAATAAAAAATTAGCATATTTGGAAAATTAGAAAACACAAAAGCCAACAAGATCCTCACGAACTACAATAAAGTTACTGTTACACATGTATATTATGTATATGACCCCTCTCTCATGCTTAGACCCAAAACTTTTTTATGTAAGGGATAATGTATGGAGTAGGCAGCCGGAATTGTTATCGAAGAAATAAAGCTTATTTTGCGATAACTTCCGGCTGCCTATACATTATTCCGCTTATTACACGCCTCTTTATGTCATAAGTAAGGTAAGGACAATTAAATCCGGATTTTAAATATTTAATTTGCTAATTTTTAATGAATGCAGACCTTCCCCAAGGAAAACCAGTTTTTTTAGATAAGACAAAATTTTAAGATAAGACTTGTCAAAAGACCAGGTTTTAAAGGGACACTTCACTTTTTTTGAAAATGTGGTCCGGGTCTGGCGCTAGCACTTTTAGCTTAGCTTAGCATAATGCATGGAATCTGATTAGACCATTAGCATTGCACTCAAAAATAACCAAAGAGTTTCAATATTTTTCCAATTTAAAAATTGATTCTTCTGTATCGTGTACTAAGACTGACTGAAAATTAAAAGTTGCTATTTTCTAGGCTGATATGAAAAATATCGAAATATCGAAACTCTTTGGTTATTTTTAGCACAATGCTAATGGTCTAATCATATTTAATGGATTATGCTAAGCTATGCTAAAAGTGGTACCGCCGGACCCGGAGATCGGCTGAATGGATTCCAAAACTGTGAGAATCAGGTGTTTGACTGTAGGGGAGCTGGAAAATGAGCATATTTTCAAAAAAGTGGAGTGTCCCTTTAAGATAAGACAAGACACTCAAATGTCACAAACACACTATTTGGTTAAATCATTTGTAAATATAACATCATATATGTTACTAAAAGACATATTTATATTTAATTTCTGGGTAATATTAAACTCTACCTGTCAAAATGATTGCAGCATCCGGGTTACCGTGTGTTATTACTGTAGTTTTGATAATTAGATTAGTATCTGGGAATAACAAACCTGCAAATGTCCATACAAACACACATAGGCATCACAGGACGAAAAAACATTAGCAGCATATTTGTTGCCTAGCACGACAAACAGCATCTGCAATGTTGCACACATCTACACACACATTCACACACTCCACTTGGCCACTATGGGTCCAGCGAGGTAGCACACCAGCAATTTACTCAACAGCAGAGGGAGAAAATCACTCTTTTAATGCATGTGGAAATAACTATGATTACACCGCTGAGATAGCCTGCAAAAGTGTGTGTGTGTGTGTGTGTGTGTGTGAGAGAGAGAGAGAGAGAGAGAGAGAGACAGACAGAGAGTGTGTGTGTGCATATCAGTGTGTATGCGAGTTTGGGTCGCACGTAAGAGCAATGTCGGATCGGGCAGACATTAGCTCTGTCCACAGAGGTGAGGCTTGGATGATGATAAACTGTAATCCCGTCATATCCATGTGATGGCGGTGACAACACTAGACAGCTACTTTAATGCACTTTACACAACATTCTCAAAGTCAGAAAACTTCTGACACACTTCAGATTGAAGCATGCTAGCTGGTTTCTAGCATGGTGCGAACACGTTTATTAACTCTTTCCCCGCCATTTACGAGTTATCTTGTCAATTAAGAGAAAACACTGGCATAAAAAAATTGTTCCTGATGAGACTTTATATTAATCTATAATACCGCACTTACCCAATTTATAAAAAACTGAAGCAAAAAAAAAAAATATATATATATATATATATATATATATATTTACTCATTTTAAATTCTGTGTATGTTTTGATAATCGCTCTGAATCTGATCTCTAACAAAATTCCTTCACAAAAATTTAATTATTTCAGCTTTTTGCTAATAAATGTGTATTTTTTTAAGAAATATACCTATATTTAAGAGTTTATAAAAAGAGAAAAAAATATAGATAGGATAAAAGTTTTTTCCCGTTTGTTTGTTTGTTTATTGTTTGTTTGAAAGCAGAGGGTCTGTTCTTTCATTTGATATATTTGTATGTTTATATATTATTAGAAGAAAACTTTCCAGGAAGACATTTTGTGAAACTTTTGTAAAAATAAAAAAAATCCAGCGGGCAACTTAAAAAAAAATGGCTGGTGGGGAATGAGTTAACTGTTCTTAATTAAACTAGTATGCCTTGTTGGCATATTTTTGTTTATTAATGATTTGATCAGCGGGATCTCACAGGAATTAAAGTGGCCATGGCACAAGACTTTTTTAAGATGGCAAATAAATCGTTGTGTCCCCAGAGCACATATGTGAAGTTTTGACTCAAAATACCATATAAATAATTTATTATAGCATGTTAAAATTGCCACTTAGGTGTGTAGTTGTGTGCAAAAATGTGCTGTTTTGGGTGTGTCCTTTAAAATGCAAACGAGCTGAAGAAATTCAAACACTGATCACAATGATGGTGGTTTGTGGCAATTAAAACTCAATTGCGCTTTTCTCTGCACTAAATGGCAGTGCTGTGGTTGGATAGTGCAGATTAAGGGGCGGTATTATTATAATAAGAGCTCCTTATGACATCATAAGGAGAGCCAAATTTCAACAACCTATTTTGTCATGTGCTTGTAGAGAATGGTTTACCAAAACTAAGTTACTAGGTTGATCTTTTTCACATTTTCTAGGTTGATAGAAGCACTGGGGACCCAATCATAGCACTTAAACATGGAAAAGTCAGATTTTCATGCCATGGCCCCTTTAATATTTTATGATCATTAATATTTAATGAGACTGCTCATTTGTATGAATTTGTACCATTCGGGCCACCCAGGTACCGAAAAGTGAAGCCAAAACATTTTGATCGCCCCCTATGGCTGGTTGCAATGTAGGTCCTAAACCCCGCCCCCTTTCCATGTAAACAAATGGGCCAGCCATTTGTTTTTCCCAAAGATTAGTTCTATTATTTTAGTTATTTCTTACAATGTTGATGTGCTTTATAATAAAAATGGGTGTGAAACTTGATTTGTGTGTCTGTGATTGAGACAAATGGCCGGGGCTTTTCTAACGTGGCTCCACCTCATGATCACTACAGCGCAGACCCTGGCTCCAAGTTACATCATGTGTGCAAGATGTCAGCTGCCATTTTTGAGATATTTTGGCCTAATTTTTGTTACAGTGAAAGTCATGTCGTCCAACTATTTACAGTCTATGATTTATACAATATGAATCGTACAAAATGTATGATTATTAAAAAAAGGCAATAAGTACCAACCCTAACCCAAACATCACTGGTGGAAATCAGATCATACTAAAGCATATAAATTGAATAAGAAGTTGTACTTCCACAATTAGAAAATAACTACCAAATGGCCGTTAGGCAGACTGGCTTGCTTTAAAAGTGAGTTATTAGCGCACAAGAGTTTCCGAGTTTGTATATTCAGGAGCTAAAGAGGCCATTAACATAAAGACGATGTGATTTGCATTATGTTGCATTTGTTGCTTTGTGTCTGAGTGTATTCGCTCGTCTGAGTTAATGCATTAGCCGATTGTAAATGCTAATTTAATTGAAAGAATAAACATGCCTCTTGAATAACAAGTCCGTCAAATTATGCCTATTTAATAATGCAGCATTTCAGTGAATAAATCAGTCCGGCTCTCACACGGAGATAAAGAGACGGATGAAATCAGAGAGAAGTTGACTTCTAATACAAGAAATGATGCAAGATGGAGTGAAATGAAGGAAAGATTTGCGATAAGTGTGTCAGTTTGTCTGATTGTTTTAAAGGACAGTGTGAATTCGAAAGAGCGTACATGTGTTATGTTCAGCAGGATGCGTTGCGGTCTGTACAAGGCATCTTAATGTTTATATATTCTCTTTTAAGCCTGTCATCTTTCCTTTGTTTTCTACCTGTTTTTTTCTGGGCCGTGAGCTGTGGGATCTCAGCAGTGAGATGAACCTGTATGTATTTGTGCATTGATGCATTAATTGATATGTGACACTCATTTACTGTATATAAGTTATACTCTCTCTCTCTCTCTCTCTCAAAATATGAAATGTGCATGAAAATATTTTGCATGCAAAAACTATCATGTGCATCTGTCAATCACATGCAGCTTGGGCTCTTTAATATCTTTAACACATCATACCCCACTCCTTTATTCCCCAACCAAAGGATTGTCTGCTCGACCTAGCTCAGTGTGTCTACAAACGAGTAGAAATTGAGTTTTAACAGAGAAAAATGAAAGAAAATTGGATAGGCATTTTCAAATGCACATGAGAATTGATAAGTGTTCACTTTTTTGGTGCACCAGCAAATTCGATATTTCACGGGGACGACGAGTCAATACTTGGGACTACTTTCGAAGTATATTTTTTAGACCCACATAAGTCAATCTTTAAAATCTCTTCATTGAAGACCTCTTTTACTGTGGAATCACTATTTTCTTTCACACATAAAGACACGGAGTGCTCATCTCCAGGTGAAAGGATGTATGAATAGGAAGTTAATAGTAGCTATTTGAGCATCTAAATGAGATTTTTCGACTCTACAACTTCCTCACATAAAGGCTTTTGTGTAACGCCGCTTCGGAGAAACTTTCCATTTTCGGTTTCCTTTATTCTCCAGTCACTTTTTATTTCTTTTCTCTCTCTTTGAATCCCCTTTAATTGAGTTTCATTAATGAACATGAGGGTTTTATTAGCTATTAGCGTGTTTATGAGTTGCGAGTGCGCGCGTGTCTGGAGGGGGTAAAGGAATGCTTCATTGAAGGGGCGACACGCAACACAACGTCCCATACTAATAGTCCATTCCAAGCGACTCTGGGCGCCTGTAAATCTCATTAAAGGAAAACATGTACACACACTCGCCGACACGCAAACAGAAGCATGAGAGAGCCCCGGGCCATGGAGCCGATCCATTTTTAGCCACCATACACCAGAGATATAAAAATATGAGAGAGATAGAAACAGAGACGAGGTTTAGAAAATTCAGTTTAGTGAAGACGATGAAATTTTAAATTGAGAAGGTTAAAAAAATCCATATGCTGCTAGTTTATACTCATAATGTTTATAGTAGGGGAGACCGGGGCACAACACAACCTTTTTGGTTTTGGTTCAATCAATCATTCAAAAAATATTTGCGTTTGATTAATTATATTTTTACACAAGCAACACACACATCTCTGCTACAAATGAACATTTAAAGTTTGTTTCTATTGCTTAACATTCTTGGACAATTACACCAAACATGAAAGAAGTCCAAACGTTACAACTTAATTGTAACAGGCAGAGGTTAGTTGTAACACTTGCTAAAAATTAAGTTTGAAGGCAAATATTTTTACTATTTTGTCTATATACTTGAAGTGGATATTGTATATATATTTGTCTATAATAGACATGTATCTACACTACTCATCCCTAATCTAATCATAGTTCAATTATAAATGGATACAAATGTCAGAAAAGCAGCACAATTATGACAAAAAAATGTATATGTGATTCTACCGAGCCGCTAAGGTGACATTGGAGTAAAAAATCTAAAGGTTAGTTTTATGTGCTCAGGTGAAACTTTCATGTGCTCACGCGAAACCTTCATGTGCAGAATTTTTTTTACGTTTAGTTTCGCGTGCTTACGTGAAACTTTCGCGCGCACATGTGAAACTATCACGCGCGCATGAGCACGCAAAACTAAACGCGGTAGTTTCGTGTGCGCACGTGATAGTTTCACGTGCGCACGCAAAACTAAACTTTATTTAATTTTTGCTCCATTTCCCTTTAGGGTTTTCGTATGATCCAGTCTGTAAAAACTATATAAAGTCTCAAAATCAAATTCTGAGATAATGAAAATCAAAGTCTGATTTTAGACATTAATTTCATAATAATTTTAATATTTGACATGATCTTATTCAATCAATATTAAATATATGAACAACAAATTAATTCTGACACACAATTTTTAATTTAAAAAAACAGCAAGAATTACGCTAACATTAGCTGTTTTCTAGCCTGACGTTGTCATACTCAATTCTAGTCAGAATTTGAGTCTGATGCTGCTCCATTGAGCTAAAATTATGAGGCGTGTCTCAACCGAAAAATGCCTCTCTACTCAATTGGATAGACCTATGACCAATCAAAGCAACGGAGTGTGTGACGTATGTTGAAATGTCGTCTTTTGCAGCCTGACCGAACTGCTATTAATTTCGCTACAATGATACTAACATCATTGTGATTATACTAAGTCTGAGTTAGCGAAGGTACATCAACACCTACTATGTTTACAACATTTCATTTATATCACAACATTAAGTATTTACTAAGTCATACAGTAAGACTATCTCTTACCATTTGTACGTTAGGTGACCTTCATCCACGACGATAGCTACCCATTACGTTGGCTTGAAAAATATTGGAGCCTAGCATGTCCCTCCACTTATTCAGCAGTCACAATTCCGGGCTTCTGAAAAGAAGCTGGCAACGACCGCTAATTATATCCATCTCGTCGTGCACGTCGAGTTGCATCGCCGTGATACCCATTTCAGTTGCTTCTTTAACTTTGTCCTCCATAAGTGCGACCAACTTTTGCCGAATCCCGTAGGAATAGCGGCGAAAACATATACGAATGCCTTGATTGCGTTTCTATGTTCCTCTTTTTAAATCAATGCTCGGTCGATATCTTTTAGAACAGACTCAATGTCAGAAGCCACACATCTGAATTCTCCAGCGGCAGCCATTTCATGTAAACAGATTGAACACACGCGCTCTTTGGGTGACGTGGTGATATGTTACTGTTGATCATCTGTCCATCATCGTATAAAGCCCGCCCTCACAATTTGATTCGTCGGCCAATTTTGGGACTCGCATAGTAGCTCCTCAACGGAAAAACGCCAGACCGATCTTCCCGTTTTTCAAAATGTGGTGGGCGGGGCTTAGATCGGCTGGCACCCAGGCTAGCTGTTTTCATATCGTAAGTGCTGAGGGGTTTTCAAGCCTACCAAAAAAGTTGGTAAGAGCTGCAGACATATTTCAAAATGATGCTATGTTTTAGACAACAAGACACTGATTAATATGACATAACATTGGATTTGGTATCTTACACACCCAACTCAGAAACTGAAAAAAAAACATATGATGAAAAGATGTACTTGACACCAAAACTACTCTCATAACTCTGTTATTTTGGCAGGGTGAAAACAATACCAGAAAAACAAATCGCTCAACTCTGTGCAACAATGAAATCAGTCCGTGTAATGCTGCGTTTACACCAACCGCGGTAGAGGCGTGAAGCGCGAGTGGGTTTCAATGTTAAGTCAATGTAAAGACGCGTTGACGCGGCGCGGAAGAGGCGTTTGGCGCGGCGCAGAAGACGCGTTTCCGCCTCATTCGCAAATTGACCATTGTGCTGGGTACGCGCGAATGGTGCTTTTTTGTGCATTTTGAGGTTCAAGCGAATTTGCGGCTGACGCCCGAGTTGAAAAATTTGAACTTTGGCGGAATTTCGCGCCAGGTTAACCAATCAGGAGCCTGCTTGCTGTTGTGGTGGCAGCCCCGCCCGGAGTCACTCATTCAACCAACGCTTGATATTGTCCGTAAGCAGACGACACAAGTTCTTATTTCTATAGAGGAGACAGGAATAAAAAGGACCTTGCTTGGAAGAGTGTCAGTGAGGACTTTGGGCAACCTGGTATGTTGTAATACACACTTCACTTTTGAGTCACTTGACGTTTATCGACCCGCGCCGTTTATTTTCCCCCTATAGTAAGGTTACCAAATACAAACTGGTAACTCTCTTGATAAATGCACAATCAACATAAGTCATCTTGCACTTGCCTCTCCCACAAGAAGTGGATTTTGCCTCTGACGCGACGTGCGTCAAATGCTTGCTATTCCATGCGTCTACTCCGCTCTACACTCGCGAATGCATTCAAACTGTTCAAGCCGCAAACTAGGCACAGTAGACGCGATTTTGATGGCTGAAACGCGGTTGGTGTAAATTCAGCATTACAACTAACTCTGTGTTAGTTTTTGCCCCGTGCACATCTATCCCTTGTGTCACAAAAGCCCTAAACTTTATGACTTTCATGCCCTGTACAACTGAGTATTCATTTATTGTGGCTTTCCACAGTGCTCAGTCAAACATTCAGATTCCCTGCTGATCCGAAACAAGCTTCATTCTTGAGATTTTCCATCTCTATAATCAAATCAAATAAAATAGACATGCGAAAATTAATGCCAATTATGCTTGAGGCTATTTGAAATGAAACAGAGACCCGACAGACCCTTGTTATTTTTCACAGTCGGTTATCATTAAATGCAAGTGGGTCACTTTATAAAAATAAATGAGTCTCTCTGTTGATATTGTCTGATTCCTAAAGATGTCTCATTTGCAAGCAACTGGCCCACGGGCATCTTTGACATTCATTATTTTCCTTAACATACATGAATGTGCTTTGTTCTTACATCAAGAAAATGTAGAAGGACCATCAAAGTCGCTCACTCGCTTGTGATATTATCAACTCCAGCTATGTAGCGCATTTTAAGCTTTTGGATTTCAATGCTTTTGGCTTTCTGCCGCTTGTTAAAGACCCCATAAAACTACTCGACAGGCACAGGTTTTGTCCTGTTCACGTGTTTCCATTGAAACAGAGTCTATCAAAGAGTTTATTAGCATCTTACAACTTCCCAAGAACTGATGGTGGTGATAAAAGACAGCTTGCAAAAACATCCCTCACGTGTGTCAGATGTATCTTATAATCGGGAGAATTAATTAAAATCAACGGATAAATAAATATAAACAGTGTTGGGGGTGATGCATTTCAAGTAACGCACATTACGTAATAATATTACTTTTCTGAATTAACGAGTAAAGTAACGCATTAGTTTATAAACGTACACATTAATATTTGAGTTACTTTTTTAAAAAGTAATGCAAGTTACTTTTCAGTTTAATTAATTCAATTTAAAAATAAAATAATGTACTGAATTAAACTAAACATATTAATGTAGAATTAGGCACTCTTTCAAGCCTCAGCCAAGTAAGAAAAAGTAATGCAAAAGTAACGTAAGCATTACTTTCCATGAAAAGTAACTATTAGTTACTTTTTTGGGGAATAACTTAATATTGTAATGCATTACTTTTAAAAGTAACTTTCCACAACACTGAATATAAAAATGCTCAAGATAGACAGAGCGAAAAATTATAACATTTTTGACGGAAAAGTAGCGAAGGGTGAAAGTAAATTAAAGAAAACTACATAAAAAAGTGAAGAAAATACAGATTAACAAGTCTTCTCATTCACCAGATGCTTTCTAGACAAGTGAGGACACACAATGCGAACAACAGCAAAAGTAGCACGTCAAATCGGTAATCTCTTAAATTCCCATATAGAAAAAAAACGAAAAAGTGTCATCTACAGGCCCTGATCTGCCAATATGGGAGGATTAAGTGTTTTCTGGTCCTAATGATAGCAGATAATGAGAGAGACGAGGCATCTGTCGCTTTAAACAACGGCATAATCCACATTTCACTGCATCTATGACTACGAATGAGCCAACTCGCATCACAACACATAAAATATCATCCAACAGAGATGGAAAAACAGCAGTTGTGTTTGTTTACAGCGTCTGCTCCGGATATTCAAAGTGTGATGTACAGCTGATATAATGCTGCTTTCGGCAAGAACAAATCACCTAAAGCTAAAATACGCTTAGTCTTCATCAAACAGGGCTGTAATGAAAGCAGCCATGGACTGGGATATATGCTAACCCTCGGGCAACTCTTTGTTTAATCATTATTAGTCTAAATCTCCTAGTTGACGTGCTGGTATATACGGTCTTTGAAAACCTCAACATATTTAGAGGGAGGAAATAAGGAGAGGGAAAAATGGGAAAACAAGTGGATATGAGACGGTCATTAATGTTTTATGAGAAACTGGCACATAGACGATAAGTGACGCTGACAATGAGGCCGTACTTAGAGACTGGAGAGAAATACAGAAAAGGTGGATCTATAGACCATGAATCGATAACGTTATTAGGCTGTAAGATCACAGAAAAGTACATTTAGCTTAATTAGGTATTTACTACATCCATATGACATTACAGTCCTCACAGCAGCTTTATTAGTGTATAACAAAAAAATTACACATTTTTAGTAATCAAAGCGAACTAATAATGTGAACCAAAAACCAAACTAAACTAAAAAAGACAAACAAACAAATAAAATAAATAGTTATGATCAATTAAACAATCTTAACGCAAAGCATATACACAAATATATATATAAAAGCAACAGATGTAACTATAAATACATTAACCTTGAGGTTTCCATTAACTCTTTCTCTGTCATTGACGAGTTATCTCATGAATATCAATTAAGAGAAAACATTTGCATAAAAATGTTTTCCTGATGAATTTTAATACCCAATAAAAAAAATTAAAGCAAAAAGTTATTTACTAATTTTAAACTGTATGTTTTGATAATCGTTCTGAATCTGAAAAATTATTATTATTGTGAAGGAATATTTCAATTATTAATTATTATTATTAATTATTAATAATTGCAATTATTTCAGCTTTTTGCTTAAAATATATTTAAAGAAAAATACCAATATTTAAGAGTTTAAAAGTGGAGAAAAAAAATCTAGATATGATAGAATGTTTTTGTTTTGTTTTTTTCCTGGAAGGCATTTTGCGAAACTAAAAGCTAGCGGGCAACTTTAAAAAAAGGCTGGCAGGGAATGAGTTAACAAACCCAACCATTATGTAGGGTTCACACCAGATGCGGTAAAGGCGGCAAGCGTGAGTGATTTACATGTTAAGTCAATGCAAAGACGCGATTAGGCATCCTTTCGGCAGATTTCCGCGCCACATTAACCAATCAGGACCTTGCTGTAATAGTGACGTGATTACAGGAAGCGAGCAGAGTCTCAGCGGAGTCGCAGAAGCCCCTCCCATGACGCGAATTTTAAATGTCTCAAATTACTAGAATTTTACGTGCGGCTTTTACATGCGAATGAACATTACATTTTTGCCACCTCTACCGCGGCTGGTGTGAATGCACCATTAGATGTCAATCATACACCGTCTGTATCCCTGTTGTTTTATAATCCATTACAAGTCATTATAATCATTCTAATATGACGTTAAATTAGTTAATTTATCATTTATACTATGTGGCTGGATTACATCGTATGAAATGAACATTTATGCATGTATGCATATATATATTATTGTATAAATCTAATACAATAATGCACCAGATTTTTCATTTTCAGTGTCATATCTGTCTCACCGCAGGTTTGTGAGGTAGATTGGGAACTGTGTGTATTATTAAAAATCGTGCATTTGTGTGAAAACTACAGTAAGCTACATTACATCATTGTGCATGTGTTCGTTCTCACCTCCTGAGCAGTAGTTTGGGATGGTTCTTGCTCTCCAGGTTCTTTTCGATGAGGTCAGACAAGAGATGTTTGAGCACATCCGTCGCATACTCCAGCCGACCCTGTAGAGCCGTCATGATGAGCGACGCCACATTCCCGCGGTCACGCATGGAGAAGGAACGTTGCATTTCCAGCGTTCGGATGAACGTCAACAAAAACACCTTGTTGTTGACCAGCTGAGCAAATACTTTTAAAGCTTTTTCCACACTCAGCTGCCCATTACCAGAGACCTGGAACACAGAGCAAAAATACAAACGCTTTTAGAACTCAATTTTGTTACCAAATAAATCCAATACTTTATATATAATTTACACCTGTGAGCGCACATGCTACATGCAAGTCCATATCTTAAGCGTTACAACAGGACATTTTGTCTTTTGCTGGTTTCTATTTTTATGTCATTGTGAAATTGATGTTGCGTCATGCTTAGTTAAGACACAGTGTTTTGTTAATAAATGTAATTAAAGCAGATGACAGCCGACCTCAAGTTCTCTGAGCACAGGATGATCCTCGATCCCGGGGAATAACACTCTCATGGCATATGTGCGATAATCCAGATATGGGATACCAGCTCGGTCCAAATCACTGGTTAACTCATTTATATCTGTCTGCAGCTCTGCAAATGCTACAAGCAGATGGGAGAGAAAATGAAGATGATGTTATTATTTCAGTACACTAAATAATTTATATTTCATTGTCAGTTTATAACATTAGTCAGCGAGCTTAATGAAACTTGTCGATGCAATGAAAAACCTGTCAAAAATATTGATTATTTTCCTGACAATTAAATAGATTTCATCCATCACAATCAAAACACAATGTAAGAAACATCTCCGACTCATTACTTTAATGAAAAAAAGATTAAATTATTTTCATTGTATAGTATTTACTGAATTTAATATTAAATATAATTTATGCAGAATAAAATACAGCACTACAGTGATAAAAAAGGTTAAATTATTTTTATTGTATATTATTTATTGTATTTAATATTAATTATAATTTATGCAGAATAAAATACTGCATTCAGTAATTAAAAAGGTTAAATTATATTTATTGTATATTATTACTGTATTTAATATTAAATATAATTTATGCAGAATAAAATACTGCATTCAGTAATTAAAAAGGTTAAATTATATTTATTGTATATTATTACTGTATTTAATATTAAATATAATTTATGCAAAATAAAATACTGCATTACAGTAATAAAAAAGGTTAAATTATATTTATTGTATTTTATTTACCTTATTTAATATTAAATATAATTTATGCAGAATAAAATACTGCATTACAGTAATAAAAAAACTTGTCGCAATGCAAGTTATCTTATTGGTCCTTATTGGCTCATTTTCTTTATAGAGAATTAAATGTTTAGTGATTTTAAAAATATATGTGAGTGCTTTTGTCTTTTTCCGAACATTCAATGCTGTTCAAATCAAGATCTCTGAAGGTTTTGCTTTTTCCAGTTTCAGGTTGTGATGAAGTTCCTAAAGGCTGACAGAGAGCAAACCGGAAAAAAATCTTTCCGTCTCTCTATTTGAGTCTCTCTCTCTCTCTCTCTCTCACACACACACACACACACACACACACACACACACACACACACACACAGCGAGTAAATTGAAGGCTGCTGAAGTGTTTGTCCCCTGCTGGTGGAGACTGTAGGTGGGATCTCTTTAATTGGGTCCAGCCAGCGGCATCACTCTACCCTGAGGGAGATCTCTCTCTCTCTCTCCCTCTCACCTCACTTCACGTTTTCTTATTTCTCCTTTGTCTCTGTTTCTGAAATGCTCTTTCTGCTCATCATCTTTCTTGTTGTCTATCAGTACCCCGTCTCTTATTTTAACCCCGGAGTCTCTCTTAGGCATTCATAAAGAGCGGAAATCTCTCGATCTGACAGCCGAAATCTGCCCCTTTAATACCTCAGCACCTTAAAATCCTCACGGCTCTAGTGTCAGTCGGCACAAACCCTGTCCGCTCAGCCCTGCTAACAACGGGTCATTGTGTCTATAAAGCAGCTTTCATTTGCAACAGCCTCCGGGATCCTTCAGCTCGTGAGGTGTGATGCATCACCCACGCCTAAGGATTTGGCTGCTGCAACCTCATCAATACGAATGTGACTGACATTATTAAAACTAAAGTTTAAACGTTGAGTATTACACTGTAAAAGTGTAGTAAGTAAGGGTATAGTTATGTTCCTGTAGCTCAAATTGGGGAGCATTGCATTACCACCGCAAGGGAACTGATGAAATAATGTACTTCGAATGCATTGCAAGTCATTTTGGATGGCCTGTACAGTATATAAAGTGTTTGGTTGCGTTTTTCTCACCTTCCTTGCACTCCAGCGCGACCCTGGACTCCAGGTTGTCCATTTGCATCTGGAGTCTCTTGAGCGTGAGGTCGTTCTCTCGGGATTTGCGCTTGTAGGCGATAAGCACGAGGATGACGATGATGAGAAGAAGGCCGCCGCCTGCAGCGATGCTGACGATGGCGGGAAGGGTCAGCAGACTGTCGGAAAGAATGTTTACTGAGCCGGGAGAAACATGCAGCCCTCCAACTTGCACCTGAGAGATAAACACACGCACATATACACACACATATATATATATATCAGAATCAATCCAACGCTACAGAAGCACATATAAAAATGGTCATACAGAGACGCAGAGTGCAAAATTACACCTTACCCACCGAAACAACAAAGACACAGACAAAACACACAAACCCATTCGGTATAAACAAAGTTTTCAGGCAGCACTTAACGATAAATGGATGTCTGTTCCCAGGGAACATGATAAGAGCAACAACACGGTCTGGCCTGCATCTACACCAATACCAGATCTCATTTGATTACTCCCAAGGTCTCAAACTTAATAAACAAGAGGTAAAGGGCCCTTTGGGTGTAAAAAACATGTAATTTTGGTAACACTTTATAATAAGGGTCAATGAATCATAATGAACTAATACCTAAATTCATTTAATTATTTAAATATGAAGTAATGCTGAGTTAAGGCAAGTACTTATCATAAACTAATCAAGCGTCATCATTAACTTCAACATGACTCAACACATTAATTCATTATTAAAGGTATAGTGGAAGATTTGTACGCACCTAGTTCTTCTCTTCGCTCTGTTTACAAGATGCTGTCGGCATGGCTCATACATTGAGATGTTTGCGCGGTTCGTGGCTAGCATCGCTAATCATAGCTTACATCAACTTTTACTAGCAGTCATTTTAAATGGATTTCTCCAAATAACATGACAAACTTTACATGTCGAGTAGAAACTTCACGACTGAGGCATCAGTGGAAAGCCCAACCTGTGCTTTTAGCGCACGCCAGCGTGTGAAAAATTCCCCTAAAAAAAAAACTCTGGTCTTGTTTCTTTCTTCAAAGCCCTTTCTCTTCTTGTCATACAATTCATAGACAGTTTTTCTCTTGTGACCCTCAGACATTTTGAAAAAACATGTTGAGAATCCGAGCTTCAATGAATGGCTGAAACCGTAGCTCACCACATATATACACCTGAAAGTGCACATGTGCAGAAAGCAAAACCTAGGGATGAGCACGTTCGACTGCCTTACGTTAACATATCATCAGAATGATTGACAACTGGGATGACCAATAGTCTTGATGATCCACCCGGAAAAAGAAAATCTTCCGCTATACTTTTAAATAACAACTTAAAAAAATGTAATGTTGTAATTAATGATGACTCTTCATTAGTTTATGATTAGTACATGCAATAACTCAGCCTTAGTTCATGCTGAAGTAAAAATACATTTATGTCTTAGTTCTATATATTTTATGGTCCCTTATTGTAAAGTGTAATCGTAACTCTTAAAAAGGACATTTCACAAGACTTTTTTAAGATGTCAAATAAGTCTTTGGTGTCCCCAGAGTACGTATGTGAAGTTTACGCTTAAAATATCATATAGGTAATTTATTATAACATGTTAAAATTGCCACTTTGTAGGTGTGAGAATTTTTGTTTTGCTTTGGGGTGTTTCCTTTTAAATGCAAATGAGCTGATCTCTGCCCTAAATGGCAGTGTTGTGGTTGGATAGTGCAGATTAAGGGGCGGTATTATCCCCTTCTGACATCACAGGGAGAGCCAAATTTTAATTACCTATTTTTCCACATGCTTGCAGAGAATGGTTTACCAAAACTAAGTTACTGGGTTGATCTTTTCACATTTTCTAGGTTGATAGTAGCACTAGGGACCCAATTATAGCACTTAAACATGGAAAAGTCAGATTTTTGTGATTGTTCCCTTTAACTCTTTCCCTGCTATTGACGAGTGATCTTGTCAATGAAGAGAAAATGCTTCCCTGCCAAGGACGAGATTTTACTGCAATCCATATTTCCGGTATTACCCACTAGGTGGTGCTCTTACCCAACTCATAAAACACTGAAGCATCCACTGATCCAAAAACCGTAAAAACTCCTTATATGTTTTTATCAACAAAACAAAAATCCTTTACAAAAATGCTATTATCTAAGCTTTTTGCTCAAGATTTTGTATTTTTGAAGAAACCTACCCATATCTGAAAGGTGATAAAAAGAAAACAAATGAAGATAGGATAAAACTTTTTTTTTGAAAGCAGACATTCTGTCTAATTTGATATATTTTATGTTTATATACAGTAGTTAAAGAAGAAAATTTTTCTGGAAAGCTTTAAACTTTTGTAAAAATTCATAAAAAAATGCTGGCATTGGCTGGCATTCTTTTAAATACACTGGCGGTGAAAGAGTTAATCAGAGGATGAAAAAGTTATTTGATCGTACCATGATTTTGTACTGGCCGGTGAGATTAGGAGGCTCGCACAGCAGTTGAGACTCAGACACGGTGACAGAACAGGGGGTCTCTCCGATCAGTACAGTGTAGTTGAGCTTTACACCTCCAGATGCAGAAGGAACCAGGTTCTTACCCTAAAATACACACGCACACACAATATAAACATTCAGTACTATGCAGAAGTCTTAAGGTTCGTTCACATTATAAGCGACTAGCAGTAGCAGAGCGACACAATCTCATTGATTTCAATGGAAGCTCGGCGGCATCCGGCGACACGAGCGACAGTGACCATTGATGGCTGGATGGGCGTGTCCAGTCGCGCGACAAAGTTGAATGCTTAATACTTCTAGCTAAGACTTCTGCAGATACTGTATATACATGTATCATATGCTAAAAAGTAACTACCTCTCAGGGTCAAAGTTTGAGTCTTGTAAACTTACCTTTAGAATAATAGGGGAGCCGGGTTTCTGTTCCAGTATGCCATTGGTGCTGAGAGGTTCGAAGAAAGGGTTGGGATAGTATAAGAAGTTAGTGTTGTTGTACACCAGCAGAGCCTGCACGTTATTAAAGATGAAGCCGAACTCATCCGCATGCTTCACGGAGTCCAAACCCGGCCTGTACTCGGCAGTCAAAGAGGGAGCGAAACAGCTCATGGTGGTCATGTTCAGAACCTTACACACCTGGAGGAGAGAGAGATAGAGGGTTGATATTAACTTTATATTCATCAGCATTTTCGCCAGTAATTGTTATTCATTGTTTTATCTCACTTCAGTTCTTTCCCATTAAGATCTTTTTGATACCATCTGTTTTCGAATGAACTGAAAAGACTACAGCTGCATTTCCTTTTGTTGGACAACAGCACAGCTAAAGATCAAAGGACAGAATAGCTTTTTATGTGCAAAAGTCAGCAAAGAAGAAAAGTATAAATTATACTCTTCTGATCGAATCTCTGCATCGCAAAACAGCATGAGGCCCAACAATAAACTCAGACCGTCTTCGTGAAAGAAATGAGATGTAAATCTGCTGTCAAAAATGTGTTTTCACACTAAAATCAAAGAAAGGAAAACAATTGATTTGATTTGTATTGTCATACTGCTGCCATGACAAATATTTGAAGAGTACAGAAGAGTTCAAAACCCTCTAAGTGCATCTGACATGTTTTCTTGCAATGAGCAATTTTTATTTAGCACTTATGTTTAAATTCTGTAATTTCACTGTAATGGCAATGACAAGGTTATTAGTCATTATACCACGGGGCTGTTGAATTCTTTATTCTGATTGGTTGAGAAATGTTCCATTCGTATGCATTATTTTTTAATAAACGCACACCTGACATTCAAATGTCTTAAAATAACCATGAGAGCAATGTAGTGAAATATTTGACTCTGGTTCTTTGAGTTCCGCTACGCGTCGTACCGCATTACCACCTTGCATGTGCTTTGTTTTTGAATAATTCAACGACCCGTTGTCAATTATTCCTTATGTAATTGAAATTCCTTACTTTCACAAATGTCACTTTAGTCATTTCAGTGGTATTAAAGAGCACCAATTATCCGATTCATGATTTTACATTTTCTTTGATGTGTAAGTGTTTATTAGTACATGTTAACGATATTCAAAAGGTATAAACCACAAAGTAAACGATGATGCGAGTTATCGTCTCCAACGTAAATCTCTTTTTTTGGACTACAACAAACGCACGGATTGTAGGCAACAGTTTACTTCCTGGGATTGGTGATGTAGACTAGACCGACATTATCATAATCCCTACCGCTTCGGACCGAATCTTTCAAACATGGTAAGGAGCGTTACATTTCCGGCTGACATCAGAGGTATTCAGGCCAATTACAACGTACAGATTAGCTGGCCAATCAGGGACACAGCACTTTTTAACCCTTTAACTGGCACAGCCTTTTTTGAGTGGGGGGTTGGTGAAAAGGTGATATACACCTTTAAATTAATATAACTCTGGCATTTATTTTTTTTTTTGGTCTAGAAGCCTAATTTTGGTTTTAATTTTGGTCATTTTTTGTTTTAAAGAAGACACTTCAACGTTTTTTAGGGAAGTGTCTGGAGGTGAAAATATTTCTTTTTTTAAAGCAGTTTACATTTATTTGTAATAAATAAAAATGCAATATAGTATAATTTTTCATACATAAAATTGTCAAAAAACTGAGGTTTGTGTGCTGGTTTGCTTTGAGGTTTGCTGCATACTTGTGTCACAAATGAATAAATTAGAGTTACTGCATTATTATTACTGCTAAAAGGTTTTGAAATATGAAAACTACATTCTTAGACCTTTACAACAATATATAGTTTGTCGTGATAGATTAACATTTACATAGAAAATATTGAAATAAATGTAGGTGTCCCGCTCACGGAACAGCGCCAATTAACGGGTTAAATGATGAGATGACTTTTGTACATGAATAAGTGCGTTTCAGGAAGAGAGGGACATCTGGAGCTACAAAAATTTACAATATGTGGAAAATAATGTGTTTTTAACAATAAACCAAGCAAACACATTGTATTTTACCAAATAGACAAAATAACATTGTTCTTAGCAGTGACGTAGATGCCCTTTAAACAAATTTGACTGTCTTTTAATCCAAAACCCTCTAAGTACATGCAAAAATCCTCACTTATAAAAAAGTCTCTAGTCACCTTTTATGTCCATTTTGAATAAAAAAAAAGGACTCAAACATTTTGTGAATACCCTAATATATATTTGGTAACCGGGTAAAGTGCACTGCAGTCACTTAAAGGACTTTGCTAAAAAATCAGTTTAACAGATTAATACATTTTTTACACAGATTATAATGTGTCCAGAGAGCATTCGGTCAATATCATAATCTCATTTTTGATGGAGGTGGCGTTTAGCGGTTTTGCATCTGAGCTCTTCAATTGTTCAACCAATTTTATAGTTAAACATGATGAAAAAATGTCATTATGCAAAAACATCTTTATAGCCCTATATTAGAATATTTAGCATTCAATTTATTTAAAATACAAAATTAGTGCACGTTATCTAATTTATAACTTTTGTAATGATTTTTTAATGTGTGATAGAAAAGCACAGCTGCAAGATAACTGAGTTCAAACTGCACTAATAAAACAATTAGCTAATAACACTCTCATACCTCACGAGAACTCAACAACCGTGAGCTGTACCGCATAAACATCAGCAGTCACACTCGACGGACACGCTCAAACATCGAGCCGTTCCCTCCGAGCAACAGAGAACAACACTGACGCTCTGACAACAAAATTGATTGCTGTGAAAGCCCGACTGCGCCGGGAGTTTTTCATCTCGCTCCTTTCTTCTCTTCGACTCTCAGGAGAGAAACTTAATTAGAGCTAAATATCTTCAAAGCCCGGCAGGGCCGGCGATCGCCCCGCCTCCTGCTTGCATCTCGACTCCTCGCAGCCCGAGCCGCAATCGATACTAACTACTTTAGACCACACAAACTTGATTTGGTGAGATTGAGGGTGCATCTCATTCCAGAGCTTTTGCGCTTCATTCCTCTGCACTTCGGTCCACGAGGAGTGTATAATAAGTGATATTCTTCACAGACATCTTAAGATTGCTATGGTGTTTTTGTCAGTGATTAACTGGTATTGGTTTTTCTTTGCTCACTGGCTTGATGTATCCCGAAGAAAACATTTGCATCCTTATGGATGAATTTTCTGGAAAGCGATTTGGAGAGAAAACAAGTTTTCAGGAGAGGTTTATTCCCTTGGACTGAATAATGGTTTGTTTTAAGATGCATGCCTAATAACTGAATTACATGGGTAAAGTTACACTAACAGTATGATAAATGAAAAAGGATGCCAAATGTATAAATGTACATTTCTTTTCATATCTTTAAAATAGAGGGGAAATTCAAGTGGACATTTCACAAGACGTTTATTAAGATGTAAATTAAATCTTTGGAGTCCCCAGAATACGTATGTGAAGTTTTAGCTCAAATTACCATATAAATAATTTAATATAGCATGTTAAAATTGCCACTTTTTAGCAAAATGTGCCATTTTTGGTTGTGTCCTTTTAAATGCAAAGGAGCTGATGAAATGCAAACACTGATCGCCATAATGGTGGTTTGTTGAAATTGAAACTCAATTGTGCTTTCAATTATTATTTCTCTCTCTCTCTCTGCACTTAATGACAGTGCGTGGTTGGATAGTGCAGATTAGGGGCGGTATTTTTATAATAAGATCCCCTTCTGACATCACAAGGGGAGACAATTTTCCTTTACCTATTTTTCACATGCTTGCAGAGACTGGTTTACCAAAACTAAGTAACTTAGTAACTGGGTTGATCCTTTTCACATTTTTAAGGTTGATAGAAGCACTGGAGACCCAATTATAGCACTTAAACATTAAAAAAGTCAGATTGTCATGATATGTCCCCTTTAAAAAGACTGGACGGGGACAAGCCCAAAACAGTGCATTTCTGACAAATTTACATCACAGCACTCTTAAACTTTGCAAAAAGTAATTTAATAGACACAATAACAATGTTTAAAGGGGACATACCATAAAAAAATGCCTGAATACGATCAACCCAGTAATAAAATAGGTAATTGAAATTTGGCTCCCCTTGTGATGTCAGAAGGGGATAATACCACCCCTTAATCTGCACTATCCAACCATGGCACTGCCATTTAGTGCAACGATCAGCTCATTTGCATGTTAAAGGACACACTTAAAATGGCACATTTTGCACACACCTACAAAGTGGCAATTTGAACATGTTATAGTAAATTATCTATATGACACTTTGAGCTAAAACTTTATATACGTACTCTGGAGACACCAAAGATTTATTTGACCTCTTAAAAAAGTCTTGTGAAATGTCCCTTACTTTAAAACTACAGTATTATAATCCTGCCCTCGCAGCTATAACAAGTCTTCCTTAATATTAATTGATCAATTAACTTTATCCTATGGGATATATAACATAGAACCTTATGAAGAATCATATATAAACAAAACATTACATCGTAACATTCGGGATCTGACCAAGTGTGCCGCACAAGCCCTGAAAAGAGAAGCCATCGCCCCCAAGTGACTGGTCCCAGTATAGGTCATAAACCCTGCCTCCCCCATGTTGTTCAATGGGACTTGAGTCCAACTAAACAATTTAATTACACTTCAATTATATTTTTTCTGAAGCTGGTTTCTGTTATTTACTGTAGTTTTTATTACGCTGATGTAAATTCAAGTGTTTGTTTTTAAAATAAGTTTGTTTTTAGTTACGTCATGATTGACAGCTGTGATATGCGCATTCCGCGAGAGCGAGACCTTGATTTCGCGGCTTTACTTCCTGCTCACTACTGTGCGGATCCCGAAATCGCTACTGCGCAGACTCAAGACCCAAGATGTCAGCACCGTATCGGGACACTGGCGGCTTCACTTTTCACCAATGGAAGAGAGCGAGCGGGCGTCGTCAATCTTTTTTTTACAGTCTATGGACCTGACTAAGCAGCATTATCTACATTTGAGCTCATAAGTTTACATCCTCCTTGCAAAATTTGTTATAAGATCTTATTTTTTAATATAGTAATGACCTTTAGAAGCTATCTAAAAGTTTAACAAAAGGAAAAAAAATATTAAAATAATACAAAATCATCTTTTTTGTGATCTTTTATTTTTTGCTAAATACTAACATTTTCCTGAACTTAAAAAGGTGATGTAAAGCTAATTTGTATGTAAAGAATGAATGCACTTTAAGTGTGGATTAAAATGCATACAAGTAAATGCAGGCAAAGACTAAACCTGCAACATTTGTAATGTTCGCTCAGATTTCTACCCATTAGGCTTTTACATCCTAAATGAGACCTACATGCTTCTCACGGCACTGACAAACCTAGCAGAGCGTGATGAACTGAACTTTATTATTGTTTTTCATTTGCCCTTTGATGGCATCGCCATGCCAGAAACAGATGCTGTGGACACAATCAGCCTGGCACGACCCTGAACAGCCTGAAAGATCCTGGCTCAGGCTCGGCACGCCATCTGTTTTAAACTGGCTGAACGCACATTGCCGGTTGTCACATTTTGTCTTGCTGTACCAGTTTGCTTTTTCACTTCCTCTCTTCTCCCACTTGCTTAAGTTTACTGTAATTGGACGATTTTAATTTGAATACTAAATAACATCCAGTGCAAGCACACGGACATGCAGATACAAAGCAGGTCAAAACCTCATGTTTATGGTACAGTAGTTGATTTTTTTTTATTTGCACTATTCTAGGACCTGCACCAGACTAAGATCATCTGACTATCTCTGCAGGTATTTGGCTGTGAAAATAATTGGGAGCCATTCTCTTTCCTGTCTCTCTGAAATAATTGGTTTCAGGTATTTCCATGAACTGACATGAAATGACTCGGCAAAGCTCAGTGCCATCCACCTAAGTTAATGAATCTAACTATCTCTACACTCATCTCTCCAGCTCCAGGGTGAAAAGCTAGAATCCGAGACAAGGTGTTTATTTTGTATTTTGTCTTTACCAGTAGTCAGTGTTGTTACAGTACTGTAATTAAATTAAAGTTTTTATAATTTAATTAGAGTTACTTCTGATGTAATTGAATTAAATACTATGTATGGACTGTATTATAATTATATTTAATACAATAGTGGATTTAACGTAAAAAATTAAAGTCTAACGTTAAAATGATGGACACCCAAGATGGTAATGCGAAGCGAAGTATAAATTGAATGTATGGATTAGATTGAATGCACTTAGCAGTATCTTACCAATACTTAACAACTACTTTACTATATATTAATAAGCATTTATTAGAACTATATTGAGGCAAAAGTAGTTAATAGTTAGTTAATAGTGAGAATTGGACCTTAAAAAGTGTGTCCAGAATAATTGATGTACTTGTATATGATTTATTTGAGCCGTTTCAAGCCTATCTTTGCATCATTTAAATAGAACTTAGAAAGAAATTATGTTTTTTGAGGAAAACATTCCAGGATATTTCTCATTTTAATGGACTTTAATGGACCCCAATACTTAAAATTTAAAATTGCAGTTTCAAAGGACTCTAAATGATCCCAAACGAGGCATAAGGGTCTTATCAAGCAAACCGATTGTCATTTTTGGCAAGAAAAAATATGCACTTTTAAACCACGACTTCTCATCTTCCTCCAGTCCTGTGACGCGTCAGTGCAACCTCACGTAATACGTCATCAGAAGTTGTGGTTTAAAAGTGCATATTTTTTATTTTTCTTGCCAAAAATTACAATCATTTCTCTAGATAAGACCCTTATGCCTCGTTTGGGATTGTTTAGAGTCCTTTAAAACTATTTTATTAAAATGCATTAAAACTGTTAAGTGTTGGGGTCCATTGAAGTCCATTAAATGAGAAAAATCCTGGAATGTTTTCCCCGTGGTGACTTATATATGCGAGTGAAATGACTTTTGAAGTGAAATAAGGCAGTGCAGGATTAGAATTTTTCCACCGAGATCTGATTGGATCGTTTGAATTTGGGTCGCTAATTGCTGCGATCTTCTCCCAGACCCCGCCCACCTGCCATACCATATGATTGCAAGTTAAGTGACGTCGTTTTGAGAAGGGGAGGAGATTAGCATTTTTGATTAAAGATTATGAGGGCACATGAATTTTTTTAAAATAATAAAGCTAAAAAAATATCACAATATTCCAAAACAGTTACAGTTTTTAACTTTATTTTCATGGCGACCTTAAAGAAATAGTTTGCTAGCCAGTTCCCAAATGCAAGAACAGGTTCGATTCATTATCTTCATATGAAAAAGACTGAAGTAGGCATTGTGCGGCTTTATAACATTTTTGGGTGAACTAACCCTTTTCAGTACACATGAACCATTTCAGAATGTCTGATCGGACACAGGAAGTGATGTAATGGCCGACATGATGTCCTCTTCTACCTATGCTAAAACATCAAAGAAAGACATTTTGCTTTAATGAATGATATGTTTCCTCGGGATTCACCGCCTCTGAATTATTTTCTTTCGCTGTTTTACATCCTTGCGATAAAACATGTCACAAACTAGCAGTACCCTTTGAAAAGGTCCTAATAAACCATTTAGGTACAGATATACATTTGCTACCACTGTGTACCTTTGAAATACAATTATAAACTCTTCAGGTACAAATTTTTCTCATTGAAAGGGTACCGGCCCAGTGACAGCTAGGGACCATTTTTTCTGACAAATATACAGCTGAAATTCATATAAACTGCAAGTTTCTAGCAAATGCCTGTGGCTCTATGTTAAATGCACACGCTACAATGCTTTTAGTTCATGTTCTTCTTGTTGGTTTTGCGAGCACGCTCTCATCCGCGGTGTCTGGGGAAGTCTTTGACACTGATTGGTGGGGGCGTCTGATCGCTTCGTTTTAGAAGAAAACTGAAGTGCTTTTGTGATGGGCTCGGAGAGCGGCGCATGACGCTTCGGGAACGCGTCTCCAGACTTTATTACGGGATCTCTCCGGCGTCACACATGTCGAATGTTTCTTTTTCTCAGGAGAAGACAAAGGTAGCAAAACTAATCTTTGAGCTATAATCAGGAAAATGATTAATGTCTCAATTGCGGGCTGGTGACAGGTACAGCAGGATGCACAAAGGCAATTGTGCGCCTTTCGTTCGACTTCTCAGAACCCTGCCAGGTGAGGGGGGTGCGGGTGGTGGTAGGAGGTACGGAGGCAATTTGGGGAGGAGACACATGACAGTTTAAAAGCTGCCTTGACGGGTGCTCAACTCTGATTGCCAGACACCTAAAGCCCCCCACATCCGAAAATACAGGGATGGACGGGAATAAAAAGATGTGTAATTGTAGCTTCTGCGGTTAAAGGAATAGTTCATCCCAAAAATGCATCTTCGCTTGTTCCTATGTCGTTCCAACTCAGTATTAATTTACCTCCTCCAGAAGCAAGCGTCTCTTTTTCACACAATAACAGTGGATGGGGATTTTAAATGATGCCTTTGAAAATACAAAACCATACATGTGTCTCTTACTACGTTCACTACAGATGTCTTCTGAAGACATACGTCATGCTTTTATCTTGTACAGTTCGACCGACTTTAGTACCTTCTTGTATCTTTATTCTGAGAAAGTACACCAGTAAGTCTCTCTCTCTCTTTGAATACTAGATGGTTATCGCAACATCTGGTCTGGTAAGATCAAGCAAAAAAATTAAATAAATAAATAACTATTCCATTAATTAAACTAGGACTCCCTGCAGTGTCGAGCAAATTAAATTTGCACAAATTCCTCACCCATCGGCCTTATTATTTCGGGATCTCTTTATGCTGACCAAGCCTGTCTGACAGCAGATTATTTTGCTTTTGCAAGCCATTAACCAACACAGCGCTCACAGCACTCCACAATCCACTGGTACATCCAGAAACCTTTTCAATGATGAAGAATTTACAGATAATGGCCAACAAATGCCGGTTTGGCAATTGTAGCAGACGAGTAAAATGCTTCATCCACACCGTTTTACGCAGTCTGAATAATTCAGCAGGTACTTAGTCGAAATTACAGATACAGTACGCGGCTTAAAAAGAGGTCACGCGGAGGCTTGTGGGTAGGAGCCAGATGAGATTTCTGGAGTTACAGCAGTGAGTCACGGCTGATCTCGCCTCCGTGGGTCAACAGAAAGGACGGAAATTAGTTTAATGCATCCCAAAATGGCAGCGCGTAGACTAGCCGATCCTTTCTCTTTGAAAGTCACAGACAATTAACTCAAACCTGCAGACAATGCATGCCACTTTCCAAGGTCGCGCATTACTGAGGTCGAACTGATACGATTTGGTTTCAGTTTGTTCACTCTCATAAGATATCGGCTCACACGACGAGCCGTTTTCCCAAAAGCCCTGAGCTCAGGTAACTGAGGTCATTTCAAACACAGATAACTGAGATACAGCCGATAACCTGGATAAATAAGTAAACAGCATTTGCTGTCAGTTACTCACATTTACTGATTCCCGCCCGCCGTACTTGATCCGAATTCTCGGCTCTTGTATGACATCCAAGTTCGTCCCGGTCACCACCAGAGGCGTGTGTCCACTATAAAACATAAGAGCATAAACAACTTTTGCTTATTTATTTACAATAAACCTGTTATTATTAAACTGCAAAAGTTTGTAAAGAATTAAAACAGATAACTGGTTTTGTTTGCACTTACTTCAGCTAAAATAGGATAATACTTGTGTATGGAAATGCATAAGTGAGTAGTTTATAGTTTTTGCACACTGTTTTAACCAACCCAGTATCACGAAATTATGCAACTATAGTCACGTAAATTTGTGAGTCTTTTCCGCGACACTGACACGTTTTTCCGCCTTTTTGCATGAAAATGTCACACATTTCTGTTTACGTGTCATTGTCATGTATTGGTAACTCAACTGTTTTGTCCTATTTTCTTACCATTGTCACTTTGGTTTAGGGTTAGATTTACATAAAATGACATCCTTACCCAAACCCAACTCTAACCCTAATGCCAGGCGACAATGGTTTAAAAATCATAAAATATAAATAAATAAATGATCAAAAAAAGGTATAAACCAACACTTAAAATGACATCCTAATGTAAACACCAAATCTAACACTAAACTGATGTGTCAATGGTTTGAAAATAGGACAAAACAGTTGAGTGACAGTGACATGTAAACAGAAATGCGTGACATCTTCACGCAAAAAGGCGGAAAAACGTGTCAGTGTCACGAAAAAGAATTTGCAAGACTTAAGGTACATCATTTCATGATACAGGGTTGTTTTAACATTGCTGCTGTAATAAAGCGATTCATTATTTTAGCTGTGATCTCAACTCAAATAAAAATTATTAATATACCATTTTTTACATTGTTAGATACAAATAACAAAATCACAGAAAACAGGAAAACGAAATTTTACATATTAAATTAAAATGTAAAATTACATTTTACAATTAAAATGTTTATTATATAAAAGACTTAACTGCAATATTTGTCAAAATAATCACTGTCAAAAAAAAAAGATCCCAAGCATTCACTGGGGTAGTACCATTTAAACAGGTCCTAATATGTACCATTTAGGTACATATATAAATAAAATATGCACTTTGTGGTACCAAATATGTACTTTTGAGGTACTAAAATGACCTCTTTGGGTGCAACGGTGTACTTTTTAAAAGGGTACCACCCCAGTGACAGCTAGGGACCACTTTTGATCATTTTTAAATCAAATTTTGCAGCTCAGACCAGAATGTTTACAGGTTGAATGCAAAAACTCCAGACTACCTCTGTAAGTTTTATTCATTTCCACATCAAGATTGCCCCAAATTTTTTCCTTTGTTAAACCGTGCATAGAAGATAAAACGCAAGAGCGATTAAAGATGCTTTAAACTGGTTTCAGTGGATTTAATCAAACATACAAGACTTGTCTTTGAAATCACTAAAGGTAAATTGTCAGGATTGATCCCTGTTTAGCATTCCGGGAATGTCCGGGGTTGGATGAAGTACAACAAAAGCTTTGGAGAGTAAAAGGGCGAGAATCTCCCGCTGTAGGTGTTATAGCTGCTTACCGCTGAGCATTTCATTTGCCTGGTGCATCTTATGCGAGTGTGTTTCAGAAAAAAATGTCAACTATGGCTTAAAATGTCCTCATATATGCCAAATACTAAATTAAAGACATCTATAAATTAAAACATAGTTACCATTTTCTTTGATTTTGAAAGACAGATAGATTCTTTCTGGATTTACTTTATTCAGCTTAAAAAATGTCTAAGCATTATGTCTCTGTGTTTTTGACTGTGACTGTATATAATTGTGTTCAGCACTTAGGCATGAATATGTTAAAGCTCTGCATAATCAGACCAATTCTGTAGCATTAACCACTTAAAAATCACTTTAGATGTACTTACAGAAACTGCCTGGAGAACATTACCAAAGCAAATTTGAATAAACCTCTCACTTTTCTCGGAAAAGTAAATAGAATATAGAAAACATATACAGTAGGTCAGACGAAAAAGGCAACATAAAAGCATTTTGACTAGTGATCTCATATTTGTGGACCCTAATGTCTATGCTGTTACACAATTAAAAATGCTGGGCTATTTTCAACCCAGCATCGGGTCAAAAAGGAACAAGCCCAGTCGTTGGGATAAATGAACCCAAAAATGTCCCAACAATGCGTTAAAACAACCCAGCATTATCGGTTGAAAAGACCCGGGCATAGGTTAAATTACAACCCAAGGGGCTGGGCTTGTCCCTTTTTGACCCAACTATGGGTTGAAAATAACCCAACATTTTTAGAGTGAACTTAACTCTTTCCCCGCCAATGACGAGTTAACTTGTCAATTAACTATCTGGGGTCGCGTGCGGCATGGGCGCCACAAACTCTTTATTTTTTAATCTCTTAACAAAGAGACTTAGATTACTCTGCTGATTTTGGACATACAGATATGATTTATGCATCATTTAAAACGTTAAAATGTTTTTTGTGTCCACTCCCAATAAAAACAAAATGTTGTTCTTTTCGCAAAATTAAGAAAATAAACATGATGCGCGTTCAGTTCTCTCTCCCTCAGTGAACTCCTTTCAGAAACGCGTCAGAAAAAGACAGATGTCTACATAATGCTTCAAATGTCTACTTTTAAATGATGAAAAGTGTAGGGGAGACCGGGGATGGTTGTCTCACGGGTTGGTTGTCACACTGCTTATTTCAGACATACTACATGGTGCTGTGGTTCAATTTTGATATCAATTTGTTAGCCTTTAATAGCTTACTCATTTGCACTTGAAATTTTGCTGAGCAGACACAAAACATTGAGGTTAGGAGACAATTTTTTATTTTTATGGGTCAGAGTAAATTTTCATGTTGGTGCTGTTTTTGTGTTGAGATCTTGTATGATATTAGTCATTCAAAAACTAAACACTCATTAAAAAGCTAAAAGTAGTAGCTTTATTTTGAGTCATCTTTTAGCGATCAAGTTATAGCCGTGTGGTAGCTAGCTTATCATGTTTGTCAAGAAGTCAGTTGGGGATGGTTGTCACATAGCTTGCGGGGTTGGTTGTCACATAAGAATATTGGACATGTAGACCTTTTAAGACTGTTTGTCTGTCTGTTTGTTTGTTTTTGTTTGCTGTTAAAATAAAATAAAGCATTAAATAAAGAGGTTTTAACACTAAAAATTTTTTCATTTTATTTCTCAACACAGTAGACAATAGGCTTTATGCCCAGCTGCACTACTTCCTGAACTTCAGCCAGCTTCTTGTTTCCTGTCTGCCATTATTGGACAAACTGATTAATCCAGGTGTGCCTGACCTCAGTAGTCACAACAACAATAATCAGACACACCTGGATTAATCAGTTTGTCCAATAATGGCAGACAGGAAACAAGGAGCTGGCTGAAGTTCATAGAGCAGCTGGGCATAAAGCCTATTCAAGTAACTGATCACCCACTTTAATCTCATTGTTTAAACATAAGGGGCATTAATAACAACTATCATAGGGGTAGATTCATATTAAAACTTGCAGTTTCTAGCTTAAAAAACTAAAAAGTTACACATTATCTTTTCAGATCCAAATTTATCACTGAAATCCTATTGAATCACTATAGGGACAACCAACCCCATACCCTGTGACAACCAACCCCGTGATGGGGTTGTTTGTCAAATTGTGTCAGAGTGTCTTTGATGGTTAATTACTTCCTGTTACAATACATTCGAAAAGTAAAAAGTATACACATTTAAAGCCAAGACTCCAAAGTTTCATTTCATGTAAGAATTACTGCTGAAAGATTTTTTGAAGATGAGCAATTCATGCATGAGTAAAAATTGTGACAACCAACCCCGGTCTCCCCTAATCGAAAACAATTATTGTCATTCGTTGTTAACTGTATAAGAAGAGGAAGACAAAAATAAAAAAAAAATACAAACATGTACATACATGTTGCTCATATAATATTGTAGCTCAGTTTGTGCTGAACACAGTGTTATAAGACTTTTTTCATTATTCATTATGTTTTTAAGCAACTGTAAAAAGCACAAATGTCAGTGCAGGTCAAAACTTCTCCAAGGCCCTAAAAACCCCTTAGACCAGAGGGTTACGAGAAAATGCTTAAAACAGGACTAGACTAACTAGTTTAAAAAAACATGCCTTACTTAAAAGATTACTTTTGTGCATTTCGAGGCAAAACAAAGGGCACTGATGTATTTTAAGATATGTCAGTGCAAGTTGTTTTCAGTTTGGACAGCCCTTACATTTATTTTAGTCTAGGACTAGTCTGATCCCTGTCCGGGAAACCGCCCCTATACAGTAGGTTGTGCAAAGAATTATGGTAGTTAGGATCCTTAAACCAGTGTAAAGAAAACAGCAGCAAGAACTTTTTGTTTCTCGTCAGGTCTCAGATCAAACACACTTTGTTAAACATACATTTTTCTGTCTTTTCAGAAAAGCATCTATATAGTCACCTTGACATGGCCATATTTAACTTTAATGCCAAGAATCTATTGAACACAAGTCAGCCATCTCTTTATTTTCATGAACGTCTCAACCACCCGCAGCCTTGAACAAAGCTGCTGACCCGCATTCAGTAAATAAGATTTATTTCCCTCAGTAATGTATCTTGTCTGACATTCATTTAAGCGACTGTAGTTCTGTCAGGCTAGGATCATAAAAGTGTTTGCCTAAAATATCTTTGGGATTTAGCAGTAGTAAATTTACCTGAACGTTTCGAACATACACATTAAGTATAGTTTTATCTTTGCACTCAACGGTCATACAGTATCTAGTGCGAGTACACTTACCTGGCAATGCTCCATTCTGGTTCGATGCGTTGAACGGTGGGATCATCTATATACTCGAAGGTCAAGCTCTCTTTGACCTGTGCACGATCCACGCTTACACTGATCTGAACAGGCCCCACCCCTGTCAGAGAGGGGGCGGAGTAACACACGATTTCTGTCATAGTTCTCCTGTGGGCAAAGCAGACAGACACAAACACATCAGATCCTGCCAACAGAATGAGAATTGCACTAAATTTCCTTAAAAATGTGTGGGAGGTTTTTGATCAAGTATAAGTTTGCAAACAAAGCTATAGCTACAGCTTTAAAGGGACACTCAACTTTTTAAAAAAATATGCTAAGTTTCCTGCTCACCTAGAGTTAAACATTTGATTTTTACAATTTTGAAATCCATTCAGCTGATCTCCCGGTCTGGTGCTAACACTTTTAGCATAGCTTAGCATAATCTGATTAGACCATTTGCATCGCTCTCTAAGATAGCAAAAGAGTTTCGATATTTTTCCTATTAAAAACTTGACTCTTCTGTAGTTACATCGTGTACTAAGACCAACAGAAAATTAAAAGTTGCGATTTTCTAGGCAGATAGGAAAAGTATCAAAACTCTTTGGTTATTTTTGAGCGATGCTAACGGTCTAATAAGATTCAATGGATTATGCTAAGCTATGCTAAAAGTGGTACCGCCAGAGATCGGCTGAATGGATTTCAAAAAGGTAAAAATCAAATGTTTAACTCTATGGAAGCTGGAAAATGAGTATATCTTTTAAAAAAGTGGAGTGTCCCTTCAGGTGTAGGCACTGAAACTATTAAATGACACATATGAGCATCTTTTTTTCAATGTCAGCCTTTTTCTTACAGCTTTCTCTGAATGTGGTACCTGTGCAAAATGAGCATTAGTCATTATCTTTTATATATTAAGCATAAAGCTTAGAGGTCACTTACATACATAGGCCTACACACAAACACAAACAGGAACACATCGTCTTTCATAGGAACACGGAGGAAAATAAAATCTGCAATTAGCCGATATCTCATTAAAGCTGTCGGCTCATGCGACCTTAAGCAGTACAGTCAGCTTTGTCTTTAAATAGATGTCCTGGAGAGATGGTGAGAGGGAAAAGATATGAAGAGTGCTCGTGGGAGATTTATTATTTAGGTGGAGAGGAGGAATTCGGTGTGTCCGCTAAATCACACAGAGATGACGCAACAAAGAGCTGAAACGAAAAACTAAATCTACAGAAGCGATTCTCGGGGTGCACTTTAGCAGTCGAAACAAGATTTTGGATCACCAAACGCCCTGAATCTGGGGAAACCACCAACTATTACGGCTGTGTATTGACAAGAATCTCGCGATACGTACGGTATCACAATACATGCGATGTGATACTGTACTGTATGTTGTGGTACTGTAAAGCGAGCAATACTGTAAAGCATGAAATAAAATCATATTTCATTACAATTACCCAGATTGTTCCTTTCAGCTAATGAATCTACACTCTAAAAAAAATCCGTAAAAAAACGGACAAAGTACTGTGTAAATATGAAGGAATTTTCCGTATTTATGTTTTACAGGCATTTATCAGTTTTTTTAATAACATGTTGCATTATGGGTACAATAACCCCTGCTGCAATCTTTCACTTTTGCCTCTCTGTTTGAAACCTAAAATTACAACTTGCTTGCAGAGTTATTGTCTAACATGGATGATGTTTAACTTCCAAACAAATGCTGTCAGAACAAGATACAAGTGTTCAACTATTCCAGCATCGACACATGTGATTTAGTAGACAAATCTTCTTTCTGACGTGACGTGTAAGTCAAATGGATATTTACCACAACATTTATCACATTAAATCTACAGTTTGTGTTTGTTTTAGATTCATTTGAAGTCACCACTATGGAGATTAGTGTTCCCTTTAGTTAGGCTTTTGTCCCTTGACCTTCCAGAACTGACTCTACTCTTTTAACATTGCAACAGTGTTTTTGCTTGTAGCAATTACAACTTGTTTGTTGCTTGAGGAAGGAGAATTTTCTATGTTGTCATCTAAGCTTGATTGTTTTTATGTTTTGCTGCCTAACATTTAAATATGAAATGATAAAATAAAAATGATGAGCTGAAATGTATAAGAGTGACACTCTATGCTGATCTAAAAACACAATGTATTGAATAAGATTGCTGCAAATGTGTCAGCTGTGGTTTTTGCTTCAGAGATATCAACACTTTGGATACAAATCTCAACAATGGTGAGAGTAAATGTTAAGAAAGAGTGTTCTACAATCCTGGTACCCAGCATGCATTGCGGCATGAAGCTTTGTTGTTGATTGTCACCATTGTTGCGTTTCATAGGCAGATTGAAGTGTCCCTAAAGACTACGGAAAATGTTCTGTAAATCTACGGGCAATGTTCTATAAATCTACAGAATGTTCAGTTTTTGAATAAACGGAAATGTCTGTAAACATAACGGAAAAGGTACCGGTAATTTTCTGCCAGGACATTATCCGTTTTTTTACGGATTATTTTTTTAGAGTGTAAACCTGACTGTTTGCTAGCTGAAAAACACCAACAACGATACATTAAAAGACTTTATTACTATAAAATGAATGTAACACAATCAGTTAATTGACTGTTATGAGCCGATTAATCAGGCGATTCATTAAATGTTGACACTTGTAGTCAATTATAATTGATTTTAATAAGCCAATCAACACAGAGTACTCAAAATGCCCCAGTTTGAGAACCGCTGATCTAGAGGAACACAAAGCATACTCTGCTGTATGTATTCACTAAAGTATTTACAGATACTGATAAATAACAGAGGTGGAAGTAAGTATAATGTATTTCACGATGCAATGGGTTCAACAATTAGGAATTCTTACTCATAAAATTCGCAGGTCTGGTTGCCGAAAAGGACAGTGACACTGCTGCCAGCCCCCAGATTTTCTCCCATTATTGTGACTTTAGTTCCACCAGACTCGGGACCCCGGCTGGGGGACACCCCTGTGATAGAGGGCATCTGTAAAAGAGGGAGAAAGAGAGTGTGTCTAGTCATTTTAAAGGGGACATTTCACAAAACTTTTTTAAGATGTCAAATTAATCTTTGGTGTCTCCAGAGCAATAAGTGAAGTTTTAGCTCAGAATACCATTAATAGATAATTTATTAGAGCATGTTAAAATTGCCACATTGTAGGTGTGAGCAAAAATGAGCCGTTTTTGGGTGTGCTTATTAAATGCACATGAGTTGATCTCTGCACTAAATGGCAGTGGCGTGGTTGGATAGTGCAGATTAAGGGGCCGTATTATCCCCTTCTGACATCACAGGGGGAGCCAATAACCTATTTTAACACATGCTTGCAGAGAATGGTTTACCAAAACTAAGTTACTGGGATGATATTTTCTAGGTTGATAGAAGCACTGGGAACCCAATTGAAGCACATGGAAAAAGTCAGATTTTCATGTTATGCCCCCTTTAATTTATACTCAGCAAACCTTTTTACATGATAGGGTATATTGTTGTGGCTGTGGCTTGAGCTTGGATTAGGATTATGGTATTGTCCCGAATATAAGAAATTTTTTTTACGGAAATGCCTCCTAATAAACAATGTTGTCTTATGCTGCGTTCACACCAGCTGCGATAGAGGCATCAAGCGCGAGCGATTTCAATGTTAAGTCAATGTGAGGACGCGTTGACACATGATATATATAATATATATATAAATATATATATATCTCCCAAGGGTTTTTCCCTCCTAGGACTTTTTTATTTCCTTGGCTAAAAGCCCGGGTTAATTTCTCCTAGGGTTTTTTTTTAACCCAGAGAGGCAGCCTTCTTGGGCTTAACTTAGCTTCCTCTTCTAGACGTTACATTAGTAATACGCTCGCTTATAATGTTGAGTCATAGCCGCAGCAAATTTAACTGCTTATGCTATCGTGTATTATGTTGTGCTATCTGTCGCTTTTCTGTGCTTTTCACTGTTTCTATTAATGTAAAGCTGCTTTGAAACAATTAACTATTGTGAAAAGCTCTATATAAATAAAATTGAATTGAATTGAATTAAATTGAAAGTGTCACTCAGCAATTAATGAAACAAAATTTAGGAACAATATGTTAGTTACAGAACTGTAACTCGTTACAGAGCATTTTCTTTCTTTAAAATCGTATTAAGATTTTATTTCACCAGACCATTTTGTGCTACTATTTAAGTACATGTAGGCACATACAAACTGACATATTGTTTTTAAATTTTGGTTCATTAATTGCTGAGTGACACTAAAAAATAGTGGGTGTATCTCTGTTACAACCTGATCTTCCCCAAAAGGCAATTGGTCTTCAAAAAGCATTTTTCCAAAAGGTACACTTTGAAAATGGGGGTCGTCTTATAATCAGTTTTTAATTTGGGACAATAAGGTATTATGATTAGGGATGCTCCGATCAGGATTTTTGCAGCCGATACCGATCACCGATTTGTAATCTTCGTGATCGGCAGATACCGATTCCGATTTTTTTAAAGATGATATGCAAGCTCTTTGATGAATTTAAATGTTACATTTTTTCTAAATAAAATAATACCACGGATGTTGCCTTTGTTATATTACTTGCAGTAATTAGGTATATTATTGTTTTAATAGAGACTCAAATAAATAAGCACAACAAATATTTATTCTGCAAAGAGAAATTTAATATGGCTTTAAAAAGGCTTATGTCTCCTAAAAGTACTGAAAATAATACACTTCACAGACTTTACTGTAATAAATAAATATACACGCATTCGTATGAAGTATAAAAATTCTTTAGTCAAGAGCAGAGAGTGATTTTATTGAGAGATGAATTAGGTTACTGCAGCTTTAAGACGTGAGAGAGAGAGATCGCTCTGTTCACGTGCACTGATGACAGGCTGCTCTGTGTGTGGGCGGCGGCTGAACGCAGACAAGCAGCTGTGAGGAAAATAAAAGTTTAAACGCTCAAAACTTTAAAACGCATGCAAATAAGAAACATTTGGCATGAGGATGCAATTGTCCGTGATAGATATGTGTTGTATACGCTGTTTGATGGGGATGTGAAGACGCCTCGCGCTGTTGACCGGAGCGTCCTCATAGTCATAGAAAATACGCATATCTCTGTAAAGGCAAAGAGAGACATACAAATATGCACGTCGCACATGAGCAACAGGTTGTAAAAATGCTCGCGCTACGTAAAAAATGTCTTTAATTGCAGCCGCATTCAGGATCCTTTTGATGACAAAAGTAAACAGAAAGATCGGTTTATGAGATCGGCAGATTTAGCGAGCACCGATCGAGTCATTTAATGCCATTAACGGCCGATACCGATCGGCGGCCGATTGATCGGAGAATCCCTAATTATGATTATCATTTTGTTTTTAAACCTCATTTTGAATGTATTCTGTGTGGTTCCCCTATTGGTAACAGCAATGCCATAGAAGAACCATTTTTGGTTCTCCAAAAAACATTTGTAGGCATTACTGTGAATAACCCTTCTATAAACTTTCCTTTTAAGAGTGTACTGGTGCAAAAACTGTCTACTGCACCTTTAACTACAACTTACGAATGCACATCAACATCACTCTAAAGCACATATTGAATCGGCATAGATGTGGGTGGCTGTTCCACCGTAGAAAGTCACATCTGTAAATAACAACCGTCCTTCAAAAGTCTCTGTCTTCAGCTCGGCTTACAACAAAGACTAAAAGCTACAAAGAAATGCCATTTCCAGTTCAGTCTGAGTGATGCGAGCTCATGAAAAGCATGTATGAGGACAAATACAAGGCTTTTAAAACAACGTACATAAATTCTCTAGTTCTCCGCAACACCCGCCCCCCACTCCTGTTTACCGAACAGGGGGACTGAAAATAGCAGACGGAAAAATGAAAACAGACAGCTCTGTGTCTTAGGAATGAACATTTAATGGCTGCCAGCCACCTTCACACGTGCAAAGACTAAAAATGTATTAGCACCAATTTCCGCCTCTTTTTGTTACACAACCGGCGGGCCACTCTGGGACTCTGTGTTGTCTGACAACACTTGAATATTCGAGATAAGACAGCAGTGCTTTTATATTTGATTTGCCTATGCAAACACATAAACATGCATGCATACAGAAAGTGGCACATAATCTAATTAGTAAAGGTTGTTAATTGTTGTGCTATAGATAATTGTCTGTCTATGCGTGCATGTCTGTGTGAATGCTGCTTCTGAATATCTATTAACCGCAGGCTGGAGGTTGGGTGTTTGGGACAGGTGCGACAGAGCTCCCACAGGTCCCCCTCTGCAGCAGACAACACGGCAACCATGCTGGCTTTGATTCGGTTAATGGCTTTCGTTGTCTCTGTGCTCAATGCACGCCCCCCCCCGCTGCTTCTCGTTCATAATCACTCAATATTTTAATAACTGCGAGCAAGTTCTATTATATTGAAGACAGCTTCGCTACTTAACACAGAAGGCCGTGCCGCTGTCTTTCCGGTAATAATGATAAACGCAATGGCAATCTGTAAATTACGCTTTTATAGCGTGTAGCCCAAGCCTGATGAGTGCATTAGTTCAATAAACTTGCTTTCTTTTAATGTCGGGCTAAATAGACGTGTAAATAATGCTCTTCTTTAAGAAACTACTAAAAAGCTTTAAAATATTAAGACTAAATAGCACCATTAGTCTATAAAATGCTAAGTTAGACAGAAAATAGTTGAGTAAATTTCTGAATGAGATATTTTCTATATGCTTCCCGCTAAAGAAATTCAAACCAAAATCCTTAAGTAATTCTCAATATATAAATAAATATTAAATATGAGCATCTGACATTTATTGCAAATTAGCATTTTTTATCATGCTCTTATGTTTAGGTTCAGTAATTTCACTTTAATGGCAATGAAAAGGTTATTAGTCAGTAATTTAAATAACTTTATTCACAACATATTCACAAATGTTACTTTAATCATTTTTCTGGCATTTAACTCATTTGACTTTCTTGCAAAACCCTCTAAGTGCATGCAAAAATCTTTACTTCTAAAAAAAGTATTCAGTCACTTTTTACTGTACTTTCTGAATCAGGGTAAAATCCCAATATATTCTGTAAACCTCCTTGGATATGAAACTCTTGCACTGTGGCGTGCGTTGTTGTTTATCCAATTTTTCTTCTGTGCACTTAGAGGACTTTGCTGAAAAATCTGTGTACCATTTAAAAAATGCATGGTACTGTATTGCCCTTACGAAAATGAATCATGTCTTTTACTTTTTGTTGTAAAAGTGTACCGGACACGTCCTGGCCAGGATTTCAGGTGTGTCCTCTGGAAGTCACATTTGTGGGCCGCATACATTATCAAGGTAGTCACATTTCAGTTAAAAACATTATAAAATGAAGATTTGACATACGATCATTGTAGTTTTATTCTTACCTTGAAATGTAAAGGGTTCCCACACCTTAGTTAACTTCAAATACAAGGACCTTTTAAGGACTTTCCAGGTCCAATACCCTCAAATTCAAGGACTAAATGTGGGGACACATTTCAAGTGAGAGCAAGGTTACATCGTGTTACCTTTTAAGATGCACTGATAGAGTTCCCTTTCGTGGGAACTCATGCTGCGTCACTGTGGTGACACTTTGGGGACGCCTCCAGGGGTAAGTGCATCTGAATGTGTATATCAAATTTAACGAATGGTGAGGCTTAATGACAAAGACGGGGTGATGCAGGAGGCAGGAAATATATTGCTTTCTGAAATATTGCCAAAGACTGCATTAGAGAGACGCAGGAAGTATGGCAAGGGAGGCACAGCGTCTCGTTCCCTTCTCAGGGAACAAAAGTTACATACGTAACACAAGACGTTTTCATGTGTCAAACACAAATATGCAAAAAAGCATTTTGGTATCAATCAACATTCGCATACAGAAGATATAAGCATTTAAGTGAACAGTTTAGCACGTGTGCTTAAAAAGTCTAGAATTTTTATGATATTATCCTACACTACACAGGGAATAGTCACTTTCAATGACCTGTATCTATGCATGTATATTTTCAAAAACTTCCCAGGGCCTTGAATCCCCCCCAAGATTCACAAACTTTCAAGGATTTCAAGGACCTGTATGAACCATGAATGTAAAAATTGATTTTTTGAAATAAAATGCAAAATATTAAACCACGATCACGTATGCGGTCGACAAATGCAACTTCCGGAGGACACGCACAAAATCTTGGACAGGACGTGTCCGGGGAAAATGGCATGTATAGTCACCCTACACCAGGGTTCCCCAAATCTTACCCTGGAGGGCCGGAGCTCTGCGGAGTTTAGCTCCAACCATGATCAAACACACCTGAGCAAGCTTATCAAGGTCTTCATGATCACTAGAAAATCACAGGTGGGTAACTTTGATTAGGGTTGGACCTAAACTCTGTAGTGCTCTGGCCCTCCAGGGTAAGATTTGGGGAACCCTGCCCTACACTATGGTACATTATATGAAGTCCTCCATAGAATATGAAATTCCCAAATTTAAAAACCACTAATGCAAGTTTAGGTTGAATGGATGAGCACTGAAAGATATGGACACTTGTAGAGAACTGAAGCTCTTTGGACAGCTAAAGTGTGTTCAGCTTTGAGTCACTTCCTCTGATTTGACAGTTCGCTGTTAAAGCACTTTGGAGAACAAAGCCACCTCAGCAAAGTTCACCTGTCCAAAGGCGTAACATCACTGTGACCCATGAGTTCTCTTCAGTGGACCGAATAAAGCCCATTTTAATAAAACCAAAACACTGACCGGCTTCACCATAACCACATTGCATTATTCAGAGACCCAGCTGGGTTTAAGGCCTTACCACAAATGAATACAGCTGAGAGGAGCGAGTCTGCAGTTCCGGTTTGCACTCTCCTACACACAAATGGACCGGGCCTGGTTTACTACCCTCAGGTGCTGCGTCCATCTCGCACACAATCCTAAAAAAGAATAAACAAACAATAATGTTAAGTTAAGTTTACGATCTTTATGATCTGGATTACGATGAGTCACGCTTCTAGAGTGACTCCGGATTAAGAAATCAAAGCATTGCCAGTATTCTCCACTCCTGCTGAGTGATCAGTATGCGACTATATGTCTCTCCATTGATTTCCCCTTGATCTGAATGTAAATTTTGCTTTGGTTGCTTGATTGCTTTAGTGAACACATTCCATTAGCTGAATTGACAAGACCGCCTAGGGGAGTCGGTGATGTACAGACGCGGCAGACTTTTGGAGCATCAGACCCATATGTTCTCTACCCCGTAAACACAGCTTTGATAAGCATGACCGGCTGCGAGAATGCAGGGTTGCGATTCAGACTGAAGTGCCCGCAAAGATCGATACAACTTTACTATGCAATCCGATCAGTTACATCATACGGACTGATCGGGTATCGAATTCACAGACGGGTGGCCAGATCAAATGACATAATCAAAACACACGACCACTGAAAGGCTCTCAAATGCAGTTAATATAAAACCGACATATTGTGTGTTTGCTGTTGTATCAAAAGTAACGACTTTTAGAGTCTGCTTGATGGTAGGCGTGATACGGCTCCCTGCGGCGACTCTGACGCAAACAGCCGACAGCAATCTCAGCTGTGCTCTCTATACATTATGCTCTTTAAGTACACAGCTTATATTTCTGTGGCAATTAAAGTTTGAGTGCTCAATCATAATTACATTTACATTTAAGCATTTGGCAGTTATGCACTTACAGTGCAATACAAGGTATACATTTATAGTAGTATGTGTGTTAGGGTAAAGATTGATTGACCTACACAGGAACACAATATTGCGGCATGGTGCAGGGAATCAAGGATTGGTAGTGCTGGTTGATGCTGTTATTACATCATTCTATGTGTAACTGTGTGTTCACACCAGACGCGGAAGAGGCGTCAAGCACGAGTAATTTACACGTTAAGTCAATGCAAAGATGCGAATAGGCATCCTGTGACGTAGTACGAGCGATTGGCACCTAACGCGCAGATTGAGCTTTGCCACTGGAAATGCGCGAGTTGAAAAATGTGAACTTTGGCGGATATTCGCGCCACATTAACCAATCAGGAGCTTGCTCTAGTAGTGATGTGATTACAGGAAGCAATCAGAGTCGCAGAAGCCCCTCCCATGATGCGAATTTACGCGTGAATATCTTGAATGACTAGAACGCGCAAATTGAGCTTTGCCGCTGGAAACTTGTGAGTTGAAAAATTTGAACTTTGGCGGATATTCGCATCACGTTAACTAATCAGGGGCTTGCTCTAGTAGTGATGTGATAACAGGAAGCAAGCGGAGTTGCAGAAGCCACTCCCATGATACGAATTTACATGTGAACGTCTCGAATGACTAGAACGCGCAAATTGAGCTTTGCCGCTGGAAACGTGTGAGTTGAATAATTTGAACTTTGGGGATATTTGCGCCACATTAACCAATCAGGAGCTTGCTCTAGTAGTGATGTGATAACAGGAAGCAAGCGGAGTTGCAGAAGCCACTCCCATGATACGAATTTACATGTGAATGTCTCGAATGACTAGAACGCGCAAATTGAGCTTTGCCGCTGGAAACGTGTGAGTTGAATAATTTGAACTTTGGGGATATTTGCGCCACATTAACCAATCAGGAGCTTGCTCTAGTAGTGATGTGATAACAGGAAGCAAGCAGAGTTGCAGAAGCCCCTCCCATGATGCGAATTTACACGTGAATGTCTCGAATGACTAGAACGCGCAAATTGAGCTTTGCCGCTGGAATGTGTGAGTTGAAAATTTTGAACTTTAGCGGATATTCGCGCCACGTTAACCAATCATGGGCTTGCTCTAGTAGTGATGTGATAACAGGAAGCAAGCGGAGTTGCAGAAGCCCCTCCCATTATGCGTATTTACGCGTGAATGGTTCGAATGACTAGAACGCGCAAATTGAGCTTTGCCGCTGGAAACGTGTGAGTTGAATTAATTGAACTTTGGCGATATTCGCGCCACGTTAATCAATCAGGAGCTTGCTCTAGTAGTGACGTGATTACAGGAAGCGATCAGAGTTGCAGAAGCCCCTCCCATGATGCAAATTTACGCGCGAATGTCTCGAATGACTAGAATGTCACGCGCAAATGAAGCGAGAAACATTTTGAAATTTTAAGCATACAACTACGCGCGAATAGTGCGTTTTTGACGCCTCTACCGCGTCTGGTGTTTAGTACCGCGTCTGTACTAAACTCATTATTTAAGGAATTTACTGTTTTTACATTAAATCGTCCAATGCAAAGAACATTCTGTGAAAATATAACTGTTATATTTAATACTGACTGAATTTAATCATATAAAAAATGAAATCAATGTTAAATAAATGAAATAAAACTTTGATGCTCCTAATCTCATCATTAGATTATGAGAATTTAGCCTGGATTTAAAAGACAGGGTCACATATCGTAATTAAACATAAAAATAACAAAAACAGCACTATTTTTTCCAGTGTTTATATTTGTAGGACTTTAAATAAAAGTGGATTTATAGAGTATTCACATACTTTGACACATGAAGTGGTGGCACTGTCCAACAATGAAAAAGCAAACAAATTTAAGTTTGGGCCCATGTAATGGTCACAACTTTTCTATAAAAATGTGCCAAGCTGAACTCTTACGGTTTCCGTTTGCACCTCCTATCCCATGGTTCACTCTTGATTTCCTTCTGACACCCCTCCACCGCTCCATACAAATGAATCCACTCCCACTTGGATTAAACCGCTGTCAGAAGAGAAGAGCTGACAAATCTGCCTCCTACAGCCGGCAGCATGCCGCGCATTTCAATTACAGCACATTTCTACTCTCTCTGTCTGTACCCCCCTCCGCGTCACAGAAAGGCATCGTGGGGACATGACGCACCTGAACACACTCTGCGGGCTATTTATATACCTTACAAAAACTGAATTCTGGAGTTCAAGTCAAGATGACCCTCATCTTGCATTAAGCACACTGCAAAACCTCACTGTATTTTGTTAACTCTTTCACGCCACTGACGAGTTATCTCGTCAATTAAGAAAAAACGCTTCCCTGCCAATGACAATCCATATTTCCGCTATTATACACTAGGTGGCACTCTTACCCAACTTATAAAACACTGAAGCATCCACTGATTCAAAATCAGTAAAACTGTGTATGTTTTGATCATCACTCTGAATCTGATTTTTAATAAATGTAAATATAATAATGCAATAATCTCAGCTTTTTGCTCAAAATTTGATATTTTGAAAGAGGGTCTGTTCTTTCATTTGATATATTGTATATTTATATATTTAACTCTTTACCCGCCATTAGTTATTTTGTCAATAAAAAGAAAACATTTCCCTGCCAATGACGCATTCCTGGGAGTTTTTATGGTAATCTGTAATTCCGCTATTATCCACTAGATGGCACCCAATTTATAAAAAACTGATGCAAAAATTAATTTAATCAATTTTAAACTCTGTGTATGTTTTGATGTTCGTTCTGAATCTGATCTCTAACAAAAGTAATTTACAAAAATACAATGATCTCAGCTTTTTGCTTAAAATTTGGTATTTTGAAAGCATAGAGTCTGTTCTCTCATTTGGTATATTGTATGTTTATAAATTTAAAGGTGTAGCGGAGGATTTTCTTGAATTTTAGAAAAGAAACGCCTTCTCCACTTTAAAATAAAATGCAATTGCACAACACTCCTGATTGACAACTAGGAGGACCAATAATCCACCCGGAAAAAGAAAATCCTCTGCAATACCTTTAAAGAAAAGCAATTCTGGAAGGCATTAAACTTTTGTAAAAATGCTGGCGCTGGCTGGCAATCTTTTTTAAAAAGCTGGCGGGGAAAGAGTTAAAATGATGTCTGCACGTTTCTAGTGGATAATAATGATTTTTTAATCAACTTATAAAGTCATTCATAGGTAATTTCTTTAAAAAATCTAAACACTGTTGCTCTCTGATGCTATAAAACATTGTCTTGTTCATATGAGCATCACAACATATTCAACAATGTTGCTTGCCTCAACCAAAGGCTTGAATTTGCAAAGACCATCTGTTCTTTTGTTTAAAAGTACTTCCAGGTGTTATAAATTTTAACACAGCAGACAAACCTGTCTCTGTGCATTTTTTCCTGCATGCCCCAGCAAAAAAAAAAAAAAAAAAAACATAGCGTACTGTAAGCAAATACACAAAAGATCACCCGTTACTAGAAAAAGTTTCTGCTCCATTGGCCATATTTCTTGTCTGATATTAATGATGGTGTAAGTACGTTTACTAAAGTCGAAAGCAAACAGGGTTAACAATACAATTAGCAGAGTAAACACAAACAGATGTTGAAGACTGGGACCTTCGACAGGCACAGACCAACACGGGTCTGTCTCAACTCTAATTAGGACTCATGTCTGCTACAGAAGAGAGCCCTGGTCACCGTTGACAACCAGCCTTTCATACAAAAGTGTTTTTTTCTGCCTTTGTTAAGATGTTTCTGTCAGCTAAGACGCTGTGGCACAGTCACTAGAGCGGAACGGATATGGCCAGGGGCAACTCTATCTTTCATCCTCAAACCTGATTGGTCAGTTAACACTTATGACATCAAAGGGTAGTGTGCTAGCTCTTGTAAACGTTTAATGAACCCATCTGGCTGTGCTCTGAAGGCAAACTACAAAAAATAAGCTTTTCAATGCTTGCAATGAACAACACTATCTTTTTAGAAAGATAAGCTAAAGTAATTTTCTTGCATTTTAATATTAGTTGTCACGTACTGTTCAGCGATAATGTAGCCGGTCTCTATTGGGGTGCATTGGAATCCTGCCACTTGTACGTTGTTGATCATGTCTGAGAAGGACAGACCCAGGTTGATGCCGCGGATTGTCACTCTAGTGCCCCCTTCTGGTGGTCCGGCCACTGGGGTCACCTGCAATGACAAGAAGAGATGCATTCGTGAGTGCGTTCATACATTAAACTCTGTCAGCAATAATGTTAAAGTAATAATTTCAGAGAATACTGTTATAGCTCCTGCAGTTATTTTGGACCTTTCTAGAATATTTATGGAATACCCATAGCCTGCAACTACTATATTTTATATCTTGAATCAGAATAAATCGTTAAAAACATTTGTAGAATGTTTATAATGTTTTTGTAAAAAATATTTTTGTCTTAAAGAACCACTGTGTACATTTTTTGGTCACCCCTCCCTTTTGAAACGCATAAAGAAGCTAAGTAGCCGCTACAGGACAAACATGGCATCGTCTGGGATAACCAAGTGACAAAAGGCGCTCTATAGAACAGTTTGTCCGTTTAGGGCTAAAATAAAATAAAATAAAATAAAAAATAATAGATTAGATCTACCGGTGCTGGTCATATAACAAGAATATCATCACTTTTTTCTACCACATCTTTTCCTTCCCTTCGCCTCTCTATTAATGTGCTTGGACACAGAGCTCTTTAAAAAGCCAGACTTTTTTGGAATGAACTTTGTGTCTTGCCCTTCTTGTTCAAACTGTCAATGGTCGTCTTTTGGACAACTGTCAAGTCAGCAGTCTTCCCCATGATTGTGTAGCCTATAGAACAATTTTTTTGAGATACTGAATTTGGGATTTTCCTTATTTGTCAGTTATAATCATCAAAATGAAAAGAGATAAACATTTGAAATATATCAGTCTGTGTGTATAGAATAAATATAATATACAAGTTTTGAATGCAATTAGTGAAATAAATCAACTTTTTGATGATATTCTAATTATATGACCAGCACCTGTATATTGTCATTGTTCAAACAACATCCCAAAACAGTTTAGCAGCTCATAAGAAATCAAAATACAAAATGAACAATTTAGAAGGCAAAGACATATGTACAATATACAATACACATAAATACAAAGCAATTCAAAACAACAGATCCATAGCCAGATTCTTTTGTGCTTCACTTTGATAGTTATGAATTACACAAATAAAATTAATCACAAAAAACGCACAGTGCATTAAAATTCTACAGTCGGATCTGCATGCATTTGCCACGGGTTATAAATCTAACACAAGGCCATTTTAGCCCTGCAGCACATCCTCTCATAAAATACAATATGGCTACTCAGCGTGACCTTGGCTTTGGGTGCCACAAAGCCTTCTGTGCCGTTAAAACCCAAGAGAAACTCTGTGCTGGACCTTCTCTAGATCCAAATATCACAGACAGAGAGCGAGAAAGGGCAATGATGGGAACATTGAAGAAACCAATAGGCCACATATGCAGTATAGCCACTACATGCACAATCAATAAACTATTTGTGTGCAGTCATGTGGAAGTTAAACCAACACGACCGTAGTAGAACATTTTATAAGCTGATCTAAGGAAGCGGATCATGCAGTCACCCAACAAGAATAGTGTATCCCAGCCTGAACTTACGTAGTGGACATTAATTGGTTAAGATCTGAAGTGAGTGTGCCACAGCGGTACTTTAGGGTAGAAGCGCATAAATCTTTTATTGCATCCTTGGGATGCAGGACCGGAGAAGAAAACATGTAAACACGGTAGGAAATACAGAAAGAAAGAATGCAAGCTAAATATACTCACATCAGTCCGAGTCAACTTCTGACTAACTATGAAAAACTAACTAGCTTGCTGAAGCTACTGTAAGGGGATTCGATCCCAGAGAACCATAGGGGCATTTTTAAAATAACATAATATCTCCTATTTCTTAAAGAGCAACTATTGTCGAATTCACGATTTTAGATTTCCTTTGGTGTGTAAGTACGTACCCGCAAAGTAAACAATGAGTTATCATTTTCAATGTAAATCTCTTTTCTTGGACTACAAAAACACACGGATTGTAGGCAACAGTTTACTTCCTGGGATTGATGATGTAGACAAGACCGACATTATCATAATTCCTCCCGCATTTCCGGCTGACGTCACAGGTATTCAGGCCAATCACAACGTACAGATAAGCTGGCCAATCAGGGACACAGAGCTTTTCAAATTGAAGAGTTTTGTACAAAATCAATGCGTTTAAGAAAAAAGCTACAAATCTGAAGCTACAAAAATGTATGCTATGTAGAAATGTGTTTTTGAACCATAAACCACGTGAACACATTGTATTATACCAAACACACAAAATACATTTTTTAGCAATGAAATAGGTGCACTTTAAAGCATAAATACCCAGAAACTCCCCCCAAAAGGTTGCAGAAATGAAGTGCAGTATACAACAAAGCACAATCCGTAGACTGTGGTATGGCACAATGCTAAATATGCACAATTTGACTTTTTATTATTGGGATGAATGATATATATATAAAATATCCTTTTATCTCTTTTTTACTGTCAAAATTGCACACATTTTTACATAAAACTTATTTTTTATCTTAATATATCTAAATATTAATTAAATAAATTTTTAAAGCATGCAGTGTATATCTGTACTGTACATATGAAGCATACTACACTGTCAGATATAAAGATAAAAAAAACTGTCACTGGTATGGTATCCTTTCGGTACCTAAAGGGTGCATAGTAGTAGTACCTCAAAGGTACATATTGGTACTTTTAGGATATATATCGGTACATATATGACCTTTAAAGGGGTCATAGCGTGAAAATCAGACTTTTTCCATGTTTAACTCATTCACCGCCATTGACGAGTTATCTTGTCATTTATGAGTTCATATTTAACTAATAAATATGCCTTTCTGGACGAATTTCAAAGTGAAAGTGTAATACCGCTTTTATCCACCAGATGACCGAATTTATCAAAAACGGAAGTTAAAAAGATTTAATGATTTATTTTAACTGCTTTTATGTTTGATAGTCATTCTGAGTCTGATCTCTAACATAAATTCCTTTACAAAAACGCAATTTTTTAAGCTTTTTGCTCAAAATGTTGTATTTTTGAAGAGAAATATCCATATTTCAGTGGTTAAATTAAGTAGAAAAAGTAAATATATAATGAAACGTTTTTTCCCCATTTTGTTTGTTTGTTTGTTTGTTTGAAAGCAGAGGGTGTATTCTTTAATTTGATATAATTTGTATGTTTATATATTTATAGAAAATAATTTTCCTGCAAGGAATTTTGTGAAAATTTTGTTAAAATCACAAAAATGTAGGTGGGCAACTTTTCTCAAAAAGGCTGGCGGGGAATAAGTTAATTGCTGTAATTGGGTCCCCAGTGCTTCTATCAACCTAGAAAACATGAAAATAATCAAACAAGTAAGTTTGTTTGGGTAAGCCATTTTCTGCAAGCATGTGAAAAATTAGGTCGTTCAGATTTCGCCTGTTTTGTGATGTAGGTAGCAAGGCATATTACAATAATACCTGCCCCTTTATCTGAACTATCCAACCACAGCACTGCCATTTAGTGCAGAGAAAAAGAGAAAAAAATTCACAGCACAAACCATCATCATTGTGCACCGTGTATGCACTTCATCCGCTCATTTGCATTTTAAATGACACACCCAAAAACGCTCAGGCCTACAAAGTGGCAATTTAAACATGCTAAAATAAATTATCTGTGGAGTAATTTGAGCTAAAACTTCACTTACGCACTCTGGGGACACCAAATATTTATTTTACACCTTAAAAAAAAATCTCATAATATGACCCCTTTAAAAAGGGTACCATCCCAGTGACAGCTTTTGTACCTTTATTTCAGAGTGTTGTATTCCATTCTGAACATTTTAAGTATTAAACTGTTTAATGTTAGCAATATATTAACAACATATAATATATCAAGTATAAAACAAATACCTAACTTCATAGTTATGCTGTATACCAGCAGCAATGCTTTCATCAGAAACCTCATCAGTGCATGTGACAACAGTCTGATTTCAGATTCACCAAGCATGGTGCTGTCCTGACCGACCATTACAGACATCAAATGGGCTTTATTCATACAGAGCACAAATATCTTCAGCATTGACTCAAAACTTCAAAGTCTCTATACGCCCACTCCTCGGGAAAAGCGCGGCGTTGGTTGACCCCGATGTCGCTACACAGAACCGCAGATTGCGTGGCTGACGGTTCCAGAGCTACAATCATGCACCACTGCAATTTCACCCTTATTAGAAAAGTGAGTCTGTGCTTTCCAGGCCGGAAAGAATGAGCAAAGCTTTAGAAAAGATATACATGATTCTCACGGTTCGGATGGTTCGGTCTTCCTTTGAGTTATACTGACACGAACAGATAAAAACAGACACATACACATACAGTCAAGGGCCGGTGTCACGTCTCAAAAGGGTTGGAAGCCTCCTTATTATTTTATGCATGCATTTCGCAGTGCATTCCTTTTAACGTCCACAAAAACAACATTTGCATTTGTGTAATGTGACTGAAACCTAACATTTATAAAAAATGTAGGAGGGTGATTCTCACGAAACCATTGAAACACCACGGCACTAATGATTTTAGCTTTAAAATGTGTAATATAGTAACATTAAAAAGCATCAGAATTAACACAATACTGTGTTCTACCTTGCACAATGTGTGATTTCGACATAAGAATTTATAATTGTAAATTTTATCTCATTTTCTGCTGAAATTCTCATTACCGCAATGTGTCCGGCTGTGTTTGAACATGCGTTATGTTGTAATTTAATCAAATTAACACAAAAATATTAAGAAAAAAATAAATGGATGTTTTGCTAGACTACTTTAGGTGACAGAAAAAATATTTACTGAATATTCATGTATAATAATAATGAAGAAAAATTAGGAAAATGATGTGTCCATGCCTGATGTTCTCATCCTCCGCAACACTTTTTGAGAACAGTTTAAGCACACATACAGAATTTTAATAAAGTTTGATTTTGAGTGACCAAGCACATGGACCAGTTACTTCAAGATGGCTACCAGGTAAGATCATTTTTTTTACAGTTAATTTGAAATATTGTCTTGTCAGAATGCTTACACGACATTTTGATTATCATTACCGCAACAGATGCTTATTAAATGTTAATTTAATTAATAGAAGCATAATACTTTGATTTTAAACGCATGTGCAGAATCTTCAAATTATGTTCTTTCAGGTTTGTCATGTCATTTTGAAAATATGTCAGTGTTGATGTTTTCTGATTGTTGCGGTAATGAGATTTTTTAGGACAAATTTTTTTAATTATGTTACAAAAAGTGTTAAATGATAAGTAAAAGTTTTTAAATTAATGTTCCCATTTACTCCATACTTTGTTTTTCAATGTCTGGTGGGAAAAAAAGTAAATTTAAGCAATTTTTACATTTTCATGCTTGACATTTTTAAAACCAAGTTTTCGTGAGAATCACCCAGGAAGGGGTTTGATTTTATAATATTAGGATGGATTGGGTCATGAAAAGTGAATGGCCAATGGTTAATGGATTCTGCATTTTGAATGTGTATTGAAAAATAAAAGCTGTTTCCCAAAATGCACTGGGGCACAAAAAGACGATGGGCACTAATTTGGCACATCGTGGCACATAGTCAGTTTAAACAAATCTACCAAGTAATGGAAGAGAAATGTTAATGCCTAACACTGGCACGTTTAAGTCTAAATGGGAATGTATTTCCCATCCTTGGAGAGTTTTCACGCAATGAATTGCTGCGTATAATTAGGAAACTGTAATGAAGGTGTGTGGCGGATGAGAAAATGTGTGATTTGTTACCGCGATCGAGTCTTTCAGCTGATGTCCCAAATTCACGCTGAGATGCAATTTATGGGCTTGATAAAACTCGGCTTATGACTTGTTTCTCGCCGCATAAACTGCATACTAAACGCTTTATTTGCTCTTAAATGTCCCCGTGGTTGCCGGCGATAAAAAGCGAAAAGGAAAATGGAGAAAAGAAAGGCCGGTTTTTGTACTTCTGCCAAGTGGGAAACTGTTTAAGCAAAGAAAAGAAGTGACAGGGGACTTGAAAGTGGTGCATCTGGTTTAAAATTGGGATTTGTGGTTGAGTGCGCTGAGCTGAGTTCTCCTCTGTAAATAGACATGTGGGTTTGACAGGAATTACAGATGTACCAATGGCTGTGAAGGGGAGAGACGGCTCTATCGGGGCGATATCATTTATTCATGATGATTTTCACTGTGCAGGCTTTTTTCTGTGTATCTGTATTTGTCTGTCTACCTGTGTATATGTATTTAGGCCATATGTGACCGTGTGTGTGAAAACCAAGCTAAAATAACTGTTTGTGATTTGCTGTTTTCTACGCAAAATCATCCTGCATAATGTGAAGAACATTCTGCCGAAATATAACCTTGATATATTTAAAGGGACACTCCACTTTTAAAAAAATATGCTCATTTTCCAGCTCCCCTAGAGTTAAACATTTGACTTTTATTGTTTTGAAATCCATTCAGCGATCTCCGGGTCTGGCGTTACCACTTTTAGCATAGCTTAGCATAATCCATTGAATCTGATTAGACCATTAGCATCATGCTCAAAAATAACCAAAGAATTTGGATATTTTTACTTTTTAAAAGACCGACAGAAAAATAAAAGTTGCAATTTTCTAGGCAGATATGGCTAGGAACCATACTCTCATTCTGGCGTAATAATCAAGGACTTTGCTGTCGCAACATGTCTGCAGAAGGCGCAACGATATTATGCAGTGCCCAAAAATAGTCCCCTGCTATTGAAAGTTACCAAGGGGACTAATTTCAGCTGCTGCGTAATATCATTGCACCTCCTGCAGCCATGTTACGGCAGCAAAGTCCTTGAAAGTCCTTAAAAAAGTCCCAAAGTCCTAACAAAATTTGCAACTTTTAATTTTCTCTCGGTCTTAGTACACAATGTAACTACAGAAGAGTCAAGTTTTAAATAGGAAAAATATCGAAAATCTTATTTTTGAGCGCGATGCTAATGGTCTAATTAGATTTAATGGATTATGCTAAGCTATGCTAAAAGTGGTACAGCAAGACACAGAGATCTGCTGAATGGATTCTAAAATGGTAAAAATCAAATATTTAACTCTAGGGGAGCTGGAAAATAAGAATATTTTTAAAAAAGTGGGGTGTCCCTTTAATACTGATGTCAAATAAATCAATGTGAAATGAAATCAAATTTTCAAGATCCCAATCAAGTACAGTACAACTTGCAACTATTTTCCCACAACATGGTTTTAGGTATTAATTTTTTTTATTACAGGTAAACATATATTTGTATATAAAAACCGTCTACGGTATATTCATTATAATGAAAACCTCAATAAAAATCCACAATCTTCAAAAGTTATCTTGGCTGATCCGAGATCAGCTCTGCGGGGCACGAACTGACTCCAACCTTTTCGTGACTGAACCACTAAGAAGAGGCTCAGAGAACATTTGAAGCAAAGGGGAGCGTCTAGACCAGCTTCAAGTGCCTGACTTTCCTCCACATTCATTTGATGCCTAACCCTCAGCTTTCACTGAGGGCTTAAACCTCATTAATATGAATGAGGCTTTAGAGGAGGGGCAGAGCACTGCTTAATAGAAGCATTAATCATTCATGACTGTCATCGTACTGTAGAGAGATCTCACTGATGTCTATGTATTTGTACAAATCAGCTTACAAATGCTTATTTTCAGACATAAACGCAACGTAACTAAATTAAAGGCCTTTTTTATTTTTTTCTGTTGTGATAAAACACATTTGCATTTATGAATTTGGCAAATCAGATGCATTCATTCAAAGTGACTTACGGTGCACTGAATATATGCATTTTGTATCCTTATGTCTGATACCTGGGATCGAACCGGTGACCTCTGCAACACAGTACCGTACCAACTGAGCTACAGGAAGACATATTTAGACATACATATTTATATAAATGTTAAAGGTGCACTGTGTAGATCTTAGAGGCATGTAGTGGTGAGGTTGCGAATTGCACCCAACGGCACAGTCCATCACTCACCCCACCCATTCGAAGCACATAGAGAAGCTACGGTAGCCTCCACAGGACAAACATGTCATCATCTGAGACAATGTAGTGACAAAACGGGCTCTGTAAAGTATTTTGTCCATTTAGGGCTACTGTAGAAACATGGCTGCACAAAATGGCGACTTCCATGTAAGGGAACCCACGGTGTGTAGATAAAATTGCTCATTTTAAGGTAATAAAAACAGTATAAAGTATATACAGTATAGGGATGCATAACGATTAATCACGATTAATCTAAAGCAGAATAAAAGTTTTTGTTTACATCATATATGTGTGTGTGTGAACAGTGTATAATAATTATATATATATATATATATATATATTAGGGCTGTCAATAGATTAAAAAAATTTATCTAGATTAATCGCATGATTTCATGAGTTAACTGCGATTAATCGCAAATTAATCGCACATTTTTATCCATTCTAAATTTACCCTAATTTAACACTTTTCAGGTTTTTAATATTCTAATCATATATACATATATAGATGCTTTATGCAAATGTATGTTAACAACAGCCTGTTTACATTTTAACAGAATCACCAGCCATTGTTTTGTATATGAATTTTCCTTTCAGAAGATTTTTCTTTCTCCATTTTTGTTTGGTGCTGCATCATTTGTGACCTGTGCTGGCAAGTTGAGTCGGACTTAGCAAATTTTTAAAAAAATAGTTGTTCATATTTTGACATTCTCTATTAAAACATAGAACAATGCATGATTTGTTGAAATATAACAAAATATGACAGAACTACACGTGTTTGAAGTTGAAAGAGTCAAATTACCACAAACATTTCCACATCCATACATTATATTACCACATCAATACCTTAAAATCACTGGTAAAACTAATAGATTTAGCACACACAAAGCAAAAACATCATCAATGTATGTTCAACTTTTTTTCCTTTTGTTTGATTGACATTGAGACAGACTGCTTAAAATCTAAGTGATCTAATATAATGTTACACATCAGATATTTTTACCCAACAGTTAACCAAACATTTACTTAAAACATAACAGATTATAGAGCCTACCTGCGTGAATTCTTATCAAAACAGATATTTGTAAAACTGTAATTTTGTGTAGATGTCTATATATCCGGGTCGCGCACTCGCGCGTCTGTGTGCACGCGCTTCAGATATCAGTCAGTCAGCGTGAGGGGATCGCTTTTAAGTCTTGTCGCTCTTAATAACTCTTTAACATTAATCAGGTACCGAACTTTATCTCTCTTAATGACTATTTTAACATCAAGCAAGTCGTGCAGTCTATTTTCTAAGTCATGCATAAAAGCGAAACCAAAATGAATTGAGACGCATTTTTGTATTAGATTAAGCATTAGGAGGACGGTAACGTTACACCTCTCAGACGTATAAATAAAGATCATATCAGATGTCCAACGAGCATTTAGAGCATTGGATTTGGTAGACGATTTGCTTAATGTTCTTATTTCTATGAAAACCTTTTACTCATTTAGAGAGAGTCACATATGTCTGCGTCTCGGTTCATTCAACTATGGGCTGGACCAAGGGTCAAACAGAAATTGCGCGTTGCGTTAATCTCCGTTAAAAAAATTAGTGGCGTTAAAATGAATTTGCGTTAACGCGTTATTAACGCGTTAATTTTGACAGCCCTAATATATATATATATATATATATATATATATATATATATATATATATATATATATATATATATATATATATATATATATAGATTAATACGTATTTATATTTATATATAATATAAATTATACATAAATATACAGGTGTATATACACATGTAAACATTTCTTACATATATACATGCATGTGTGTGCATTTATCTATACAAAGTTATTATACACAGTTCACACACATATATTATGTAAACAAAAACTTTTATTCTGTTATATTAATCGCGATTAATCGTTATGCATCCCTAATACAGTATATTATGTAAAGTCTTTATAAACCACTGAAAGCGCAGTTATGTATATTATATTGCATTTCTGTCAATAGATTCTCCTGTATATAAATATGGCCAAAGCAGTGCAATATAATAAATAAAAATGCACATTCATTTTCTCTACAAACAGAAACAATGGCTGAATAACACAATGTGTTTGCCGCTGATGCACAACTCCTGCTATGAATGCTCTCTCCACCCAGTAGCACTTAGTTAACCTCATCTGCCTATTCATTTTAAATTAAAACAGACAACAGGAAGACACAACCTTACTTTTTAATTGTCTTGTGTGCACACAGGGACACACCTTATGATACGCGGGCTGCAAAGAGTGGTGTGAATCAATGGGAAGCTACTTTAAACACAGGGCAGTGGTGCGTTACCTACATTAATTAAACACCACGTCTTTCTCAGTCTCCGAGCACACACCTCACAGTATGCCATCAGCGGTCTAACTTTGTGTTAATTACAACAAAATCTGAGATATTGGCATCTACAGTGAGGTATGACTGAGGACGTAGAGTGATAGAGACGATAAGAAAGAGAAGGAAATATCATTTCTGATACAGACACAGCTCACCTTTCTTTATAAATAGCAGCATAATAGAGCTGAAAGTAAAAATATGAGCTAACCAGAAATCCATTTCAACACAATTCTGCATGTGTGTAAACTACTATAGAGGATTTCATACTTAATGTACTTTGAATGGATAAGCATTAGGGCATGCATGCAAGTTACAAGTAAAAAATACCGGTATATAACAGGAAGCATTGTCCCAGATGTCCTTTTTTACTATATAATATTAATTGTATAATATTATTAAACATATGATGCAAAATGTTGACGTTATCTTCTTATATGAGGCGTAACATGGCAAATCTCTGAAAACATATGCATCTATCATGTTTGTACCTCTGTAATTCGAGGGTTGGTGCACTTGACGTTGGTGCTGGCGAGGTTCAGCCATCGGCTGGTGTATGGGTTGGACATTGGGCAGTGCTGGCGTAATGTGCAGCGACCCTCCATACTACACCAGCCACACTGAAACTTCCTCTCCGCCTTCAGACACACGCCACAGCTGTCCCTCTGAGCGCCACACTTGTACAGGTGCACTGTGGGATATTGATAGGGAAAGTCACTTATAATCCATCACAAAAGATGAGATTTAGTTTATGAAAGTGGACTAATGACTTCTTAGCAAACACTATTGTCCTGTGCCATTCAAGGCATAGTTCACCCCACAATGTAAATTCTGTCATCATTTACCCACCCTCATATTGTTCAGAAAATATCATTTAAAATAAGAGTAGGTTCTTGCGATACCTTTGATGTTCTCAGGATTATCAATGATGAAGTTTCCATTCCACACCACAGAGAAATCCACTGGCAACTCACTGATTCGCAAGCCTTCATACAAATACTGGAGAGACAGAGAGAGAGAGAGCGATAAAGAGAGGTTAACAGTAGCCTTATGGGGCGTACACACCAAACGCAAATTCAATGATTTGCGTTGAGTAGATTTAGGGGTGGCACGGTTCACAAAACTCTCGGTTCGGTTCGTATCACGGTTTTATGGTCACGGTTCTCGGTTCAGTACGGTTCTTGTTGTTATTTTTCTTTTAATTTTTAACACTCCAGAAATGTATTATCTTATTAATGTATTAATTATCCATAATTTAGGATCATGTAATCATGCACAAACTGAATTTGACTTTAAGCACATTATTGGGACCATCCCTGAGGAAAGCCAGGTAAGATTTTGATACAGCAAGAGGGAAGACATTGATGATTTCAACATGCTTTTCATTTATTTGGCAAAAAAGAGAATGTGTATTACCATCTACATGAACTTATGTGCCTTTTTAGCCACGAAGATAACTTGCATTTATCAAAATGCCAACTTCAGGGTTGCTCTAAGATTTATTACTGAGAGGCTGCTTAAATACTGCAGAGAGTATATGTGGACGAGAGAGAAACATAACGTTTACACCTGAAATATTTAAATACATCTCTTTTGTCCACGTTTGACTACTTCTGTCCTGATTACTTTAAGGGGCAGTTTATGAAATAAGATTGCGCAACTTTCACACGCTAGCAAAATGAGCCGCTTTAGTTTTATCAATGAAAGGCTAAAAATAGCGCTGAATATGAAAAGACGTAAAACATTGTGTTCAGTACCTCAGATTAGATAAATGGTCGGAGAGAAGGCGGTCTCCAGTGGCTGTTCGAACACATTCAACCCATAAACTGCAGTTATATCTGTTGTTTTATTTCCGCTGTCATCATAGGTAACATGAAATAAAAATGTTTCCACACACCAAACTTAAACGACGCTGGCGCATCCTCCAACTCCGGGCAGACTTCCTTTTCTCTCCCACTTGCCATTTCTACACGTAACATAACCTGCAGTACTTATACTCCAAACCAGTCACCACTTCTTTCGCGCGAAAGGGAAACATGCTATCTGAGGTCACATACAGGCATGAGACTACATTGCGCATGCCATGAACCGTTGAACCGTGCGATGCACACGCGCTCCAAACCGAGAAAAGCTAACCGAACGGTTCGGATTTTTTTCATGAACCGTGCCACCCCTAAGTAGATTACATACATAGTCAATGCAAATACGCGAATAGACACGAACATGCGTTGGGCGATGCAAATGATGCAAATTGGACCGCACGTTTTGCCAGTCCGTCCAGAAAAACACGATTATGCCATCGCATTATCAGCCAAACTCTTCATATTTATGCTGGGACCGCATTTTTCAAATACGCCGCACTTTCACAGCATAAATTGCAGATTTCCGTGCGCAAAATATGCAGGGCTTGCATTATTTTATAATCCCCGCATTTTCCTAGGAAAAATCACATATATCTTAGCAGAAAGTTGAAAAATGTTGCATTTACTTCACACAAACGCAGCCATGTCCCCTGTTGCCATGGGAACATTATGAAATGATGTGATTATGTGACGTGAACATTATTGAAAAGCGGCAAAAGCTGCAAACTGTTTTTGCAAGTTCTCTCAATTTTTGCAAGTTCCCGCAGTTTTTGCACGTTCCGGCAATTTTTGCAAGTTCCCACAATTTCGTTGCATAAAATTGTATAAATATCCCCCAAAAGCCCTATTCGGACGGGATTAGTTTTCCTCTGTGTTTTTAATCCCGTCCGAATCGGCCATGTCTGTGTTTTTCTCTGACGACCTCCGTAAAAATTCCAGAGCAATTTACCTACTGTTTTCGACGAACTCAGAGGTCCCTGAGAAATTTAATCCCGTCCGGATGCAAATGTCTGTGTTTGCCCGCAATATCTTTTGAAAACGCGGTTCATTTCGTGTTTTGGCCAACGTGATCTGCCGTAGGTTTAACTAATGCGCGTATTGTATTTCCTGAGTCCCATTCATTCAGATATGCGTTTTTTCGCATTCGGCAAAATAAAGTAATTAAATCAAGACGAGCTGAATATCATACACTGTTAAGACTAAACACTGTAATATCATTAACATTATAAGAAACTCCGTTCTAAGTTGTTCAACTCCGGAATGGTAATGTTAATTAATAAAGATAATAAATTGTATTAATCATTATTTCTTCATTACTTTGTGTTTGTTATAAGCAGACAGTTATATAAAACACGTAGGCTAACGTTACTTAAGTAGGATTTGTATATTTTATTTTGATTTGTTAAAATTAAATTAATAAATTACATGTTCTGTCATAATTTTACATTAAAAGCAAAATATTTAACATTTCAAACACGCATATCCAGAGCACGTGCTACTGCAACGCCCAAATGCATGAAACAGACACTCCCATCTGTGGAATAGCCTGGATCATTTTAATCCCGTCCGAATCGGTACATAAAATCACAGACGTCCTGGGGGACAAGTTGAAACTCAAACGTCGTTTGGAAAACTAATCCCGTCCGAATAGTGCTATATTCCATTTTTTAAGAAAACGTACCTCATGATCAAGGATTTTTGCCTGCAACAATCACAAAAAAGTCTGCTTTTCTGGAAGGACTGGTTTGCTGCAAAAAAACATGTGCTTTTTGACTCAAACGCGTCTTCGGCAAGTTAAAAATATTCAACTCGGTTGAAAAATTAGCATGACACAAAATTAAATCCGCGAGTAATCTAGAGCAAGGATTCTTCGCGTTTGGCGTGTACGCGGCATTAGAGTGCAAGCATTGTAATAATATCCAGTTTATTACATTTTTTATTTCATTTTGTCTTCTGCGTGTCAATTATTGATTGTAATATGCAGCCAAAAAATATGAGGGGGAAGGCAGAGAGAGAGACAGAAGGCGAGGGAGTGAGAGAGTTAGAGGTGGGTTGACTGTATTAGTGTGGTTATTGAGTTACTGCACACTTGCATCATCAGTCAGAGGGATAGGAAACCCTTTCAAGACTCTGATATTTTTACAACTTGGACACTGAGCTCTAACCACCTCCAGCCTTATCAGTACTGTGTGTGTGTGTTACTGAAGTATGAATAAGAGAAAGATAAAAATATTGGGCAGACCACTGTCATGATTCTGTTCACTATGGCATCACAAAACAGGCAACTAATATGTCAGCTGTACCTAGAGTAAGCTCAAAAATGAACTGCAAAAATAATGACAGGTTTTGAGTTACAGATTCCTTCTGGCATCGTCTGACCCAATGTTGCTTTGATAGAAACCTAGACCAGCAGTGTTTACACATTTTGGGAAGTCAAGTTGGCTTACAGTTGTCTAACCATAGTAAGCTGGTTTTTAAATGTTTTTTAAACAATGTAATACATTTTATTGGTGCATCGCTTATAAAAAGCTCTAATTAGTGACACATGCAAAGTCCAACACACTGTACACTTGCTTTGAATCTGTCTGTATGAATGAGACGTACCGAACTGTTCTGGCACTGTACACTGGAGCTGTTGAACCTGAGAGCGGTCACTCTATGGCTGACTCCTTGGATGTGTAACACACACTCATACCCGCGCTGACCCGACTGAGGCTGCGGCAGATTTCGTGCTTTCAGTGTGATGGGCTTCACCTCACCCGCCGGAATCAGAATCTCCTCAGAGCGAACCAACTGAGGACAGTCCTGCCAGAGTGAAGGGAGCGAGAGGTGAACGCGTACACATATTTACAACAAAAAACGATCCGGTACACAGTTAAAAACATTAATCCAGAAAGGCCTTCAAAAAACTGTACATAGATGTACATGCACTTTACAAACAGCAAATGCTCCCATGGTCTTACAAGCACAAATCCCACATGCTCTTTAAAAGCATGTCAAAGAGTTTCTTTTTAAAAGCTGTGTGTAGTCATGTTGTGTGCTAGTAGGTCAGCAAGTGAGATGTGTCCCTGGTGTCTCCAAAATACACAAACCTGAATGGGGACATATGGTACTGCAGACCTGTATCTCTTTTAAATAATGATACTCATTTTTACTACAGATTGCACCCAGGCTTGTGCACGTTAATGCATGGGCAACTGAGAAATCATCTTTTATTGTAATAAACCATTAATTGAGCAAAGCTTGAAGCATTTGTGTTTTTGTGTACTTTTGTCTCATTTTGCAGTACAAAAAATTTAAATTCTTAAATTGAGAAGCAATTTGACCTAAGATATCAAGTCTTGAAAAATTATAAAAATTAAGTCCATACTTAAAACAAGAAAATTATGGGATAATTTTGTTTCTGAAGTAAATGTATATTGATTTACGAATTTACGGACATTTTTGGTACTGCAAAATGAGACAAAAACAAAATAAATAACTTTTTAGTACACTGCAAAAAATGATTTTCAAGAAAAAAATTCTTAGTATTTTTGTCTTGTTTTCAGTAAAAATATCAAAAAAAATTTAAATTAAGATGTTTTTTCCTTGATGAGCAAAATGACCCAAAAAGATAAGTCTAGTTTTAAGACAAAAATCAAATTTAAGTGATTTTGTGCAAAAAAATCTGCCAATGGGGTAAGCAAAAAATCTTGAAGCACAAAATTCAAGAAAAATTAGCTTACCCCATTGGCAGATTTTTTTGCTTGTTTTATGCACAAAATCACTTAAATTTGATTTTTTAAAAATATTATTATTTTCTTGGGTCGTTTTGCTCATCAAGAAAAATCATCTTAATTTAAAAATGTTTAGATATTTTTGCTGAAAACAAGACAAAAATACTAAGATTTTTTTTCTTGAAAATCATTTTTTGCAGTGTGGTTGTAGTGTACAAATATGATTTGCATCATTGCTTTGTTTTGTTGCAATGTTCTCTCTAAAGAATAGCCAGTCCAGACACACACAACATACATTTACTCATAAGCCTACACACACAATTATGCAAATTATCTACGTACTTACACCATGATCGATGTTGCACCCTAAGTGCTTTTTGCCAGCATAAGTGTGTGTGTGTGTGTGTGTGTGTGTGTGTGTGTGTGTGTGTGTGTTTATTAGTGCATATGGCTGTGTGTGAATAAGTGGGTTGTCTGTATGTGGTGTGATGGAGAATATTCTGGATATCGACTGCTAATTGCTCGCTGTGAGAGGGTGAGCAAGTGTGTTTACCACCTGACAGGGTGTAATGTAGCACATTGATCAGCTGAACACCTGCAATCGCACACACGCCGGCTCTCCGGCCCTCGACATCTTCACGCACACTTTTTTGCATCTATTATTGGAAGCTCTTCCCCTGAGCTTTGCAATTTGGTAGATCTGCCACTGTGAGACCTTGACCTCATACACACAGCTGTTCAGTGTGTGTACCTCTGAAGCGTTGACGCGTCCCTCCTGGAAGGAGCAGCTGGAGGGGTCATGGGTGCAGAGGTTTCGATATTTGCACCAGTGGCATCGAAAGGAACTGGTGACGCAGGAAAGACATCTAAAATCACAAGAGAGAGAAAAATGTTAGAATGTGAGGGAGAGTCGAACTATCAAATTTACCCAAATCCAAATCCTGTCAGACACAGGTACCTGTAACACCTGGTCTAGGATCTGTTTTCCGCCATGTTATGGCTTTCGAAACGCCTACAGATGAAGTTGTAGCATGTCACAAACTACGCAAATATGTGTGGTATAAAGTGCTATTTCTGATAAGTAATGCTTCTTATTCATGCCTTTCCTGAGAGGTACTATGGAAAAGCTCCGGGTTTTAGATTAGCACTGAGGACGAGACTGTGCCTTTGAGACCACCGCTGCCGTGTTCTTGACCTTTGTGGCTTATTGCTGACTAAATTAAAAGAGGACTGCGGAAATTAGTATGAAGTGTTGGACAGCTTCTCCCACCCACATACAGTCATTCTAAGCCTTAGCTGTACAATTATCACTGTAGTATTAAGACATTCAGCTTGTATAGCCTTACTGCAACATATGATTTGTACTGACATTATAGTGTCTGTGGGTAAAGAGTTTTTCATGGTTTTTATGAATGGTAGCATTTATAAAATGAACAGCAAATTGAATTTTATGTCATTATTACTGTAACTGTATTAGAAACTTAGACCTTGGGCCCAATCTAAAATCCCAAGTATACTTTTAAATGTTTTTTATATACAGCAGGGAAAATAAGTATTTGACACATTAGCATTTTTATCAGAAATGGGATTTCTAAGTGGGTTATTGACACAAAATTTCCACCAGATGTAGCCATCAAGCCAAATATTGAATTCATACAAAGAAATCAGAACATTTAAGTATACAAGTTGAGTCTTAATAAATAAAGTGAAATTTTTTTTTTACACAGCCTTGTAAAGAATACTTTGTTTGACGTAAACACATACACAGGTGTTTGACGCATGCGCATTACGGCAAAATTAAGCACCCCTCCTGGCCTACATATGTACGTGCATACGCAACCACAAGCCAAAGTATGAACGGTTATTAATGTCCAGTTGTCCCTTGTGTACACGTAAAATTAAGTATACCCAGGCCAAACGTTTATAGTAACTTATCAGAAATGGACAAAAACATAATTTCACTTCTTCACATGTGGATAGCTCATTACAAGGACGTCTAAAGTAAAGTTACGAAGAGGCTGAAAGTTTCCGATACTTTTTTGGAAAACTTAATATGGGGAATTTTAGCTCACGACAAGGACGTCCAGAGAAAGGTTGCGAAGGGGTGGAAAGTTTCCGATAAATTTTCAGTTTTGTATTTATTTCAAATTGGAAACTTAATGAGAATTTACGGAATTTATGGGAATTATTTGGAAATGTATCTAAACTTTATCATAAAAAAACATAAATAAATATTTTGTTTGGTCATAAGCAGACATCCATGCATGGTAATACAAAATTTAAAAAATTAGTTTCAAAAAAGAAATAAAAATATTACCCCAAACTTTAAAACAGTAGTGTGTATTGTTACAAAATGGAGGGGATTTTATTTTAAATAAATTGTTCTTTGTTTTAATAAATGTGTTATTTTTGCATATAATTTATTTTTATTTTTCAAAAAATCCTGATACTCGGCTCATCAAAGCCTGAATTTATTTGATCAAAAATCCTTGAAAAATCGTTCTAGTAAGCAGTGTGCTGTGTGCATGTGACTGAGGAATGTGCAGGGTAGAAATTCAGCTGAAATTTTATTAAATGTTGTTTTAAATAAAATGATTCTGCAATATTTTTTTAAAAACTACATTTAGGTTTCATAGTAGGCAACTCCCAGTTTATTCCCATTAATTCCCATATATTCCTGTTAATTCCCATTTAAAGTTTCCAGCCATGAAAATTCCTGGAATTTTGCAATCATAGCCCAGAGACTATAATACCCCCCCCCCAAAAAAAAAAACACACTTCCATAAATTTAGGATGAGCAGGCTTTGTTGTGTTTGTAGAGGATGTCATGTGTTTGTTGTTGTGGATTCCTGGAGGCACTTCGAGGGCAATAAACCTCTACAGCACTTTGGCGTCCAAGATCCTGTGTTTTTGCATGCCGATTAAATTTTGCAAAAGTGTTCATGCTAAAATATGCATAAGCGCAGGATCCCAATTGGGCCTTTGGAGTCACATGGGCAAAGATGATTGGACGGCATGATTTCTATACACTAACAGAGCTATGCAGCATGATTAGTGTAATATATCATGATCTACTTAATCGCTTTGTTGCTTCACATGGGAACCCCAGACGAATTACAGCCATTTAAAACATTTAAAGAAAACTGTGGGAGTAAATTTTAGGGGGGGAAAGTGCTCAGTTGGTAAAGCAGCCCAAGAGGGAACACACACACTGATAAAATGTATTCCTTGAATGCACTGGATAAAATCGTCTGCAACATGCATAAATCTATGTAATCTAAACATATGTGCAAAAACACTAAGAGCTGAGATACACAGAGGGCTGTCCTGCCTCCTGTCTTCCAGTTTAACCATAATCCCTGGCACAAAAGAAGAACCAAACTGTGTGAGGTCTGCCACATAAGGGGCAGGGGGTTTGATGTGGGTTCAGAAGGATTTGATACAAGGAGTTAGTTTGATTAGTTCCAGATTTGTCAGATGCTTGGGCAACACGGGCGTGAGAGAAAAAGGAAGTGTAGAAAAACGAAGGGTGGGGTGAGCCTATCCGTGCCAGCCAATCAGATCTCTCGGAAGCAACCTCTTCATGTGCTTTTTAGCAAGCTTCCAGTTACCGGGGCACTGTGATCTCCAGCATCGCACAGCATCTGTTCTCCACAGAAGACACCAGAGACACACAAGCTATGAATATAGACACCAAAAACACAAAGGGAGTTTTGGAAAACTCAAGACGTTTCTAAACGGTCCTGCCAGAGTGAGCTGAGATTTAGTCCGATCACTCAACGTGGTAGATGAAGGGGAATTAAACTGTGATAGACAGCGATGCCCCCAGCCTGGGCACAGACCCCCTGAACACTTCAGCAATTCAGACATCTCAGTCACTTCACTCGAGAAATGTCACGCAATCAGCCGGTATTTGCCGTAATGGAGGCTTTTTATAGCTGTGACACGAGGACCAGGCATGGCAAAGTAATGCCTGGGAGGGACTGCAAAAGCAATCGTAGAGTTTAGACTTGACGCGCTGCGAGAATCTGGTGCCGAGCCAAGCGCAGCCTCGATAACAAACTCTTTGAATATTATCACGATGCCCGCTGGGGCCGCAACATTCACAGTTTTGTGTGTCGCACAACACTTCTGAAATATTCACAGCGTGTGGAGAGAACTGACTGAGCGGTGCGACGTAATGCTCTGAGAAACAGGAAGTGAGAAATATATCAGCGGGCTGACTGTGTGGTCATAATACTTCAGTGAGACAAATATGACCCTGGGTAAATGGTACAATGCATCAAGAACACACACTTGAATGATTATCGGATAACAATAGTTGTCTCTTTTATAACTCAGGATCGCAAGCAGGGTCACATATGGTTCTAGTTGGAGATAAAAGGAAGTGATGTAAGTGTAAACTTACAGCTGGTGCACGCTGCAGTTGTAAAACTTCACCTCGGTGCTGATCAGCATCTGACCTGTTTCCTTTGAGTTCAATCTCAGCTCCACACCAGACCAGTCTGAAAGAAAAAGAGAAAGCACATTTCTGTCAGATGCCATTTTGTTGTGTTTCAACACAGTTTTGTTTGCCACCCTTTTCAGTTTTCCTCATACTCAAGCTGTCTTCTGATTAATACTTGGCATTCCTCGTGCCGCACTCTTACAGGCGTGCGAAGCCCGGAGCGGCATTGCAGCGTGTGCCATCCAAACTGATATTTTTTTGTAAAGACATGCTATTGTAACAGAGAACACAGCTGAGCCCCGTTGTTAATGTGAAACAGGCCCACGGGCAGCAGCGCTGTCGTAATGACGGAGGTGCGTCTGGCAGCGCTGCGTCACCCCAGCTAGGCCGATCCAGTTTGGCTGGGTGTCAGCGTGGAGAATTCCAATTTCGATAAGCGGCCAACACTTCACACACACAAAACACAAGCTTCATCCCAAACAGGCTGCGATTCAACTAGCATACATTGTGTGGGAGTCACCTCTGACCTCGAACGCACTACCATCCTTCCTTCGCACCTGTTTCTGTGCCTCGTTTTGTCTCAATAACATGGATGACTGGAAGGAAGTCATTTATGAAACATTTTTAGCATCTTTCTCTATATGTGTGCCAAAGACAATAACTGGCACGCGATTCCCAAACGGCGAGTGCCTGCTGGAAATAATCTGAAATATGATCGGTCACACCCAGCGCGACTACGAGTTCAATCGATGCGCATACCCGTAGCCAGTATTTTCTCACATGATCGATGCTCATATGCTCCGGTGGAGAGACAGCCAGCAAATATGAAGCATTGGGGGATTACGTGACATTTACCTGAGGGAGGCCGCTGATTGGATAACGCGAACATGGGGGTTGTGGGTAAACAGAGCTGTCATTTACAGTGGGTTTGGAAGGGGATTACTGTGAATCAGATAATCACAACCAACTTCTGCTGCATATACAGCCATCTGCTTTGGAATCGAGGTTAGAGAGAAAGCACATGTAGGAATTTGTTCATGCACAAATGTATGATTTTAAAACTAATAAGACTATAAGTGAGAAAAAACGACGATAAAAATATACAATTTAAATGTTAAATGATGATTCTGTCGAATTTGCTTTCATCTACTGTTGTAACATTTGGTTTGGGGTCACTGTTTGGCTGGATAGCGCGGACCCTGCTGATAGATGTCGTAAATATACCATCTGGCTACAGAAAGGTTCTCAGTTAACAGCCATTCATATTTATTTTGGTCATATAAATAATATGGTTCACTATAATATATTATATGCTAATATAAAATACAAACAATCAGAGTTGATTAGTGATTAGTCACATTTATGGCTTACAAGTAAAATGATTGGTTAAAAAAAAACCCGACTGCAGAGCTGCACCCATGCAATGGCAGAATTCAGAATTGCATTTGGTTTCATTTTGGATTGGCTTAATACACATCAAATCACACCATTCACAGTCCGACACTGCACTCTGATCTCAGATCAGCTTCTTTTCTGATCACATTCATAACCAGATGACTCTGAACCCAATTGTTGATCGGCGTTCAGGAAGAACACTTTCCCTGGAGCAATTACAGGTAGGGAGAGGTCAGGGTGCTTGTCACCTGTAATGGGCATAACTGTGTCTGAAAGCACGCCTGCAGCCCTGAGGCTGACCTTGGGTCAGTGTAGGCTCATTAGAGCTGCGGTATCACATGGCCGGTGGGATCAATGGTGTGGCTTAAGTGTGAGGGGGTGGCCCAGACGAAAGAAGCCCTCATTAGGAAGCACGAATGTCGGGTACACCAGGGAGAGTCTATTACCAGAGCATCTATAGCGGAGAATAGAGATCACCTCTCTTATGGGAACAGGTGAATGGAGAAAAATGCAGGAAAAGAGAGGGCAATTGATAGGGCACATGGCACTGATTGGAAATGTTGAGTATATGGAGAAAAAACAAGACAGAAAACTCTAGAGGTACTAAAATAATGCAGCTGGGAACACGGCATATTTAGTTTTGTGGATGATAGATAGATAGACAAACTGACAGACAGATCCAGACAACACCAAACGTATAGATATATAGATATAGACAGACAGACAGACAGACAAGTAGGCTGAGTTATAGACAGACAGACAGGGTAGTAGGCAGGATGGTATATACCGACAGACAGACAGACAGACAGACAGACAGAGAGAGACAGGTAGGTACAGACAGACAGATCGGTATGGACAGACAGACAGACAAGTAGGCAGGAAGGTACAGACTAAGAGATAGACTCAAACGTATAGACAGATAGCTAAAGACAAACTGACAGTTAGGCAGGTACAGACAGACAGGTAAGTAGGTAGGAAGAGACAGACTGAAAGACAGACCCAAACTTATAGACAGAAAGCTAAAGACAGACAGACAGGTAGGCAGGTACAGACAGACAGACCCAAACTTATAGACAGATAGGTATAGACAGACAGACAGGTAAGTAGGCAGGATAGTATATACAGAGAGAGAGAGAGAGAGAGAGAGAGAGAGAGAGAGAGAGAGAGACAGGTAGGTACAGACAGACAGATAGGTATAAACAAACCCACAGGTAAGTAGGCAGGACGATATGCACAGACAAACAGATCCAAACTTACAGACAGATAAGTATACACAGACAGACAGACAGACAGACAGACAGACAGACAGACAGACAGACAGGTAGGTATAGACAGACAGGTAGGTAGGCAGGAAGGGACAGACTGAGAGACAGACCCAAACTTATAGACAGATAGCTAAAGACAGGCAGACAGACAGGTAGACAGGTACAGACAGACAGAGCCAAACTTATAAACATATATAGACAAACAGACAGACAGACAGACAGGTAGGTAGGTATAGACAGACAGGTAGGTATACACAGACAGACAGGTAGGTAGGTTTCCCCACCAGACAGACAGACATACAGACTGGTAGGTAGGTACAGACAGGCAGATCCAAACTTATAGACAGATAGGTAAATACAAACAAACAAACAAACAGAGACAGACAGACAGACAGACAGACAGACAGACAGACACACACACACACACACACACACACACACACACACACACACACACAGACAGACCCAGACAGACAAACAGGCTGACGGACGGACAGACAGACAGACAAAGTCAGACAGACAGACAGACAGACAGACAGACAGGTAGGTATAGACAGACAGGCATACAGGTAGGTAGGTATAGACAAACAGATAGGCAGACAGACACGTAGGTATAGACAGACATGCAGACAGACAGGTAGGTAGGTAGGTAGGTAGGTACAGACCGACCAAAATTCCTGTTTCAAAAGCAAATACATTAACACAAGAAAGCTGTGCTTGTCAAGAGATTTCACAGAGCCTGTAAATGTAAATGGTTACCTTGATCGGTGGGGATGATGGGAACATCTTTAGCAGCAGGAGACGTGCACAGAATCTGGTTCCCATTCACTCTTCCCTCAATCTCCGTCAGGTTCCCGAACGAGCATGTGATTCCAGCGGAAAGATCCGGAACGTCTGTCACTTTCACCAGCAGCTAGACAGAAGAAAAAGAAAATTACGTTTAAATGACCTTATTACAGTGTAAGAACAAAACTTTGATCAAAATGTGAAAATCAACCTCCTGTGTGTGAATTACAGATAGCGAGACGGTTTATCAAACTATTGCAATATCCTACAACACAAATTTTTAAGAAATTGATATTATCACATACAAAGGGCAAAGTTCACTGCATATCACACAGCAGAGGGTCTCACTTTCACCAACAGAGTTAACCATATAAAGATGCCGTCTACTCAAAGAAGTTAAGCATTTAATATTAACAATTCATCCCAATCCATCTTCGAACTACACCACGTACACTTCACACCTTCTCAGAGCTCACACGCTCTTCTGAAGTCCTCCTCGGAGGGACTGGTGACACATTGGACAAAAGCTCATCGGCTACAAACACGCACATTTCACACGGCAGAAGGAAAGTGCAGACCGGTCCCTCAGCCGCTACTTGAGATAATTATTACTGTGGCTTATATAAAGATCTCACAGCTATCTCTTATTTTTACTTCTTGTTTTCAATGTCGTGCTAGGGTCTGTACATCCGAGGGTCTGATTTTTGAAGTTCACACCTTCCAAATGAGTCACAGTGAAATCGGCCAATTTCTGCTCTCTTGCCATTGAAATTTCCCATTCTGAAGAATGTCTCTAAAGTGTCTAATTACCCCAAAACCACACAGATCGTGCTTTCTGGTGCTCTGCAATCGACAGCTAGAGAGACGCTAATTAGCCGTCTTGTTATTCTCTATAGATACGCTGAGAAAAGGCATTGTTTGTGGTTAGTTCTGTCTACACAGGGTTGTCTGCCCATAACAACATTGTTGAGGCGTAAGTCGCGTTGCTATGTTTTGCCTTTGCTCCTTTCATTGCGCATTAACGCTCTTCCTGCGATGTAGTGGGTGTTTTTTCTGTAATTGTTGCTAGCATTTCTAATAAAGATAATTTGATTGTTTTCGCATGCTCCCCGGGACCCGCACGGATGAGCTTCGTTGTCATGGTGATAGTTTCCCATCGCCGTGAGACGCAGCAAGCAGCGGTGACCCTGATGTAGTGCTGTCGAGAGCTATACGGCGGCCGTCTCATTATCTTAATCAGGTAGCTGTGATTCAGTCAATTATCTGGACATCAGAATTTTGTTACGCAAGATATGCGAAAAGACCGGTTTTCTATAGTTTAAGTCAAGAATTAATTAAATAAACAATGTGGGTTTTTTATGCAGTTAATATTTTAAATCTCTAACAACTTCCAAGAATAGAAGAAATGCTTGATTCGTTGTTAAACATATACGTTGTTTTCGAACCAGTAAGCAGGTTAATTGTAATAATGTGTTTGAGTTCAAACATTTTCAGTGTATACTGAAAATGTTTTGTTTTTTAGATGATTTCTCATTAACCTTTTCCAGCATGCATTAGTGTATGAATATTTCATATGCATTGTTTGACTCTTTGCCAGGTTTATTTACATTGTTGTTGGTTATTATATAATTAATGAATTCAACTAAAAAAGACTACAAAAATAGGCTACAGAAGCTTACTGCCTGTCTGAGATAATTCTGCTTACACAAGGTAAATCTATCCAAGAGGAGAAAAATAAAATGCCCAAGCCAAAACAAGAGTCCACAAAAAAGATCCTTGAACACGACTCCTACATCGGCCCACACACTTTGTGGTATCTCACCCACACACGTACCTCACCCAAAGCTTTCGACATCTTCCAAACGCCCACAGAGTGCAAACACAACAAACCAAAAACTGCTTATCCAGACGTTGCGCTGAAAACTATTTTTTTTTTGCTGTAAGAAATATTTGCTTCTTTTATATCACCTTACGTGTTTGTGCTCTTGTGAGTGAAAAGTATAAACGCTTGGTGCAAAGTGTCTCAGCGGTACGTTAGGTTCAGAGACGGCGATGCTGTCCGGGTACACCGTGGCTTTCACACACTGGCTGAGTGTGGCGGCGAAGCGGTACGGCTCATTTGCTCGCTCACAGCGATCCCTTGGCGAACACCTATGTGAGAGAAAGTGAATTGTAGCTAGTTAAAAAGATTTTTCATTTGATAACCAATTTTATATGAATTACTATGCCTCTGAAAACCTAAATAAAAATTTGTGCTGAGCAATGATTAATCGCATACAAAATAAAAGTGCCTTTTTGCATAATATATGTGTCTGTGCTGTGTGTAATAATTATGTATACTTAAACACAGACATACATATATACATTTCAGAACATTTTTATTTATATCTCCATTTTTTGTTAATATATAATTTAGAATATATAAAAATATAAATAAATATATATATACACATGTAAATATTTCTTAAATACATTAATGTGTGTGTATTTATATATACATAATAATAACACACGGTATACACTCATATTATGAAAAAAAATCCCTTTTATTTTGTATGCGATTAATTTTTGCCCAGCACTTATAAAATTCTAAATAAAATCATTCTACATAATGAAAACAATATAACATTCATATCTTTAATCTTGACTGTGTAAGGTCAAAGATTGATATCGATGTGAAATCAATTAGTGAAATCAAACTTGATTTTCTTAAAGCAACACTATGTAGTTTCCATGTAAAAATGACTAACAGCTCCCCCATGTGGTTGAAAAGCGCAACAGTGCCTGGTATCAGACACTCTTCTCCAGGCAGGGGGAGGGGCGGGGCTGTGTTTTCTACCCTCCACCGCCACTTTCAAAGTGTGCTTGAGGCAGCTAGGAGGCTGCTCAGGTTGCAGCAACAGTACAATTTGTCCAGTTAAAAGTTGTTCTATCACTGAAATAATTTTAGAGACATTATTTAAAGGTAAAAAAAATACATAGTGTTGCTTTAATATCATAATTAGATTATGAGTTTTAAGTCTGCATTTCACGGTCAAGATCACGTATGAAAGACACTTACACAACTTATAACACATTCAGATATACATTTGATCAGTTTCTACACTATAGACACTGAGAATAACTGTTAGCATGGTAACATACAGGTAAAATAATTATAGAGGTAAAATAATCCTTCTCACATCATGCATCAAAATGATAAAAGAGTAACACAAAAAAGCTAAAAATAAAATACATTTGAAAAAGTATGACCTTCATAAAGAAAAGTACTGTAGGGGTGGGCAATATGACCAAATTCTTATATCATGATTGTTCCAGGACAGGTCTTATCCTAAATGCATGTTTGAGCAGACCTAATAAAAAAATCTTGCACTGCCACAATGTTAAAATATATCAAATGCCATTATTTGGTCTCAAGATGCACACCAGTAATGTTTTCTGTAAGGTATGCTTGTAAAAACGACTTAAATGTGCTAACAAAACTAAGGCCTAGTCCTAGATTAATCTTAACCCTGTCTGTGAAACTGCCCCAATATGAGTCATTTTATATCATAATAACGTGTATCATGGTAGAGTTGTCTTTTTCTGTTATTAAGGTTTTTAAACCTTTGATACCATAGAATTTACATAATTATTGTTACTGATATCAGTCACAAAAACAAAACACACAAAAAATGTAATATTAGAGAACTTCCCTTTTAAGACCAAAGTCCGTTTCCAATATAATATACTGTTAATCTGCGTTCACACCAGACGCGGAAGAGCAGACCCGGCGCCAGACACAAATTCACGGACGGGCATTTCATTTTTCAGGGGGGGCACAAATGAGAGCAACGTCACTGCAATGCATAATATCATTAATAACATACCTCTCCATTAACGTAATACAACGGAGAAGTCGTAAAGATTGGACCTAGCTTACTGAAGCAATCTAAACGCAAATAAAACACGTCGCAGGGCTCGACATCAACGCTTGTCCGGTTAATATCAGAGACAAGTGGATTTTTTAAAAGGCCAAGTGAAAGAGAATTTTACTTGCTCGACCGAACAAGTAGCCTAGTCTGATTAAAAACGCCAATAACAATCACCAAAACAGGATAATGATTCTGCATCCTTTATCAATGGCGACCGAAAGTGCATAATGTAAACGCAAAGTTAAACAAATAAGCACAGCAAACACAAAGTGTGTTAACAAAGTGGGTTAAACATACTGCAGTAAAAATGTGGATTTTTTAATAACATGATACAGTTAAGCAGCATCACATCACGGTTGAAAATGTGACAGATTTAATGACAGTTCACTACAAGTAATTAATATTAAGCCACTTACATTTTAGACGCAATGTTGACTGTTTTTGTTGTTTCAGCAGCGAAAATAGTGAAAGATAACAGCGGAACCATAACGTGTCAGTCTCACTGCAAGCAGCACTCAATCGTGTCTTAACATTGAGCGGTGGCGCGCTTAGCAAAAAACCAAACATTTCCGCGCTCACTACTGACAAACCAATCAAATTCGTTAAAAATATATATTTTTTTTAAATCAGACCAAACACATTTTTATTTTTATTCATGAGTTATATATGTACAAAACAATAACTTTTAATTAATAACAGTGGCCTATTGATAAAAACATGGAGCTGGTGAACAGGTTAAGGAAGACCGCAGGTTCGTCCAGGGCGGGCACTAGTGACTCACAGGGCGGGCCCGGCCCCCTAAAGCCCGCCCATGGCGCCGGGACTGCGGAAGAGGCGTGAGAAACGTGCTATGCGCGCGTAGTTGGACGCTTGAACATTTTGAGTTTAAGCGCTTCATTTGCGCGTGAAAGCCGCGTGTGAAATTCTAGTCATTCGAGATATCACATGGAAATTTGCATCATGGGAGGGGCATATATAGCTCAAACTGAGAAAATTTACCAGATTGTCCGACCTCCTCACTCTTCCAAACAAGATCCTTTTAATTCCTGTAAAAGTACGAAGATGTCTTGTGTAGTGATGCTGATTGTCCTCTGTTGTTGTTTTGTTTTTCTGTCTCCGCTCGCTTCCTGTAATCACGTCACTGCTAGAGCAAGCTCCTGATTGGTTAAGGCGACGTGAAAATTCGCCAAAGTTCAGCACCATTCACGCTTACCGCGCCGCAGGATGCCTATTCGCATCTTTGCATTGACATAACATCTAAATCACTCGCGCTTGCCGCCTCTTGCGCGTCTGGTGTGAACGCACCATTCCACATACGTTTTCTTTTTCTGCTGTTTACTTTCTTTTAAGACCTAAATGATCTAAAATGTCTACCGGTTTATCATACCAACTGCTTTATCGCTGACCCCAGAAAAAGGATAAGTAATAACATTTTCATTTTGAGGTAAAAAAGTTTTATATGTGATTGATTTTCACACAGGCAACAGCATTATTGCTGCTATACAACATTAGGTGCTGTCCTTGGTCCTGAAAAACTACAACAACACTTTTGACCAATCACAGTCTTACCAGTTTCCCCAGTAACCACAAATAACAGTGTATCTCTGATTCGAGACCACTCTGTCAGAACATATCTGAAGCGTTCATTACTGTAAACATTTATGTTTTCGATACTATAAAAGGGAAAGTTCACCCAAAAATGTAAATCCTGTCTTCACCCCCATGTTGTTACAAACCTGTTTTCCTTTTTTTTTGTTCTGATAAACACAAAAGAAGATATTCTGAGAAATGTTTGTAACCAAATTACTGCCATAGAATTCTTTTTTCCTACTATGGAAGTAAATAGGGTACACACATTTTTTTTTGGGGGGGGTGAACTATCCCTTTAACTCCAAAACAAACCTATTTACATCCCTCACAGTTTTTGCACTGAAATCTAGTTTCATCAAGCATTTATGCTTACAAACAGAAACTACTGCCGTTCAAACAACCTACTTCTAGAAATCTGTGGGCTGAAATTTTTACTTTTCATACCACGTTCATTCAGCTTGCAACTTGCTTTTGACTCAGCCTCTCTCTGTCTCTCTCTGTCTCTTTTTCTCGCTCCCTCTGACAAAGAGCGTGTAGGCTTGCAATTTGCTGTGTCTTTTTAACATGCCTAATGCTGGAGGGAAAAATGACACTTAATGCGCTTTCAGATGTCCGGGACGGCTCGCGCATACTTCAGCATCCGAAATTGTGGGTGTGCATTTGTCTGAGTGAACCGCGCGAGCTGCCGAATCCAGGCACCGAGCAGGATTTTGGAGGAGGAGGTGGGTGCGCTCAGGATGCTCGTTGCCATGGCACCCAGAGACGGCCAAAAAATGTATGTGTACTTAGAAACCAAGCTCTACTCTTTTTTCATTAAAATGAAATGTGTGTGTGTGTGCACGTCCATTCTCATTCCTTTTTCTGAGATGGGTTTATGTTGTGCACTCATACAAACCTAAGAAAATGCCTGCACACATTTATACGCATATATACTGTATTTAAAAAAAGTGTTATTTCTCTATATTTAAAAAAACTCTTCAATAAACTTATCATGTAAAACCTACAGGTGCTTGCTAAATACAGAGCTTTAATGTGCAACCCATAGCAGTCATGCCTGGTTGTTAGAGAGAGAGAGAGAGAGAGAGAGAGAGAGAGAGAGAGAGAGAGAGAGAGAGAGAGAGAGAGAGAGAGAGACAGGGGAGTATAATGGTAGTGGTGGAATAACCTTTGGGTTTTACTCTACCGTCTGCCTTTAGCCCAGTGCACCAGACAGGCAATTACACTCTTTTCTCCTCCTTACACACACTCACGCTCTCTCTCTCTTTCTCACATATATACAACCCTGACAAGAGAAGACAGATGACAGGAGAAGGTTTTCCTTTGTTTCTTTCCTACAGGCGTCTCAAACACATCCCGCGAGGTGTGTGGCGAGACAGCATGATTGAACAAAACTCAGATGGAGGGGAAGTTTAACCGAGTGATAAAACTTTATTCTACTACAATATAACTCTGTGAGAGAGAGGAGAGGAAAGGAGAGAGGATGGAGGAAAGGAAAAGAGACAACAGGAAAGTGAAAGACAGGAGAAGAGAGAAGAAAACAGAAAAGGGTGCAACAGGAAAGAGAGGAGAAGAAAGAAATGAGATGAGACAAGGACATACGAATATCTGAGACTACATGACATCATTCAAATCGAGGAGGAAACCAGAAAAAACAGTCTATATATAAAACAACCCTAAACCCAAGTAAATCCCTCTCTCATCTCCATATTGTCCGATTATTTCTGCAAACTAATTCGTTCGTAAACACAACCTGTACTGAAAGCTGTGCATTGTGAATCTGTAAACACCAAGAACAACTTCCATCCCTACTGCAGATCAATATGTAATTAGGAATTCATTTAGCAGAGCAAGAGACGAGGTACCAATCACATCTAACACAAACACAGACCTGCGCTCAATACAAACACCAAAGAATAAACAGCACCACCATGGCATGAGCCACGTACGGTAAGCTTGTCACATACTGTACTGTAGTTTGCTGTAAAAGCTTTGGCTATAATTACTACAGATCGCTGGTATACTACTTACACTAATTCAACCACCTTTCAACTAAACATAGTTGACAGTACCTATTGATTTCCATAGGAAAATCGGAAATACTATGGAAGTCAACAGGTACATCTTCTTTTGTGTTCAAGAGACAAGATAAGGATGAGAAAATAATTTATCCATGCATAAATGTAAGACTTTTCCAATTTAACCCATTTACTCCTAAAACGCCTAAAACCTATGTTATTCTAGGATAAATACCCTTTTCACAAAAAATACTAAGAATTGTCAACGTCTTTAAAAACATAATATCTAAGCCTCTGTAGCACTTTAGAAACATGAAATAAAAGTAACCGGAGGTAGATGTAATGTTTCGGCATGCAGCATGGTGCAAATGGGTTAAGTAACATATTACAATGCACTCTTAAATGTTGCTTGGGACCAATAAGATATCAGATCAGAGATTGGATACCATAGTTCAGAGGTGCCCAAACTAGGACAAAGTTGGCCAGCATTAGTCCCTTACACACATACAGTCTTTACTGGTAATTTACTGGTAAAATGCAGTTAACATGTCATGTGTGAACAGAACCTTTCCGGTAAATCAGTGCTCCCAATTTACCAGTAAGACAGGTTGTAAGATTACCAGTAATTTACCGGTAAGCGCTATGTGTGAACGAAAAATATAGGATTACCGGCATTTAGAACGGACGACGTCAGACCACGCTGACAGATCGGGCCAATCAGAACGTTTTTAACTCATTCACCGCCAGCCTTTTTGAGAAAAGTTGCCCACCTGCATTTTTGTGATTTTAACAAAATTTTCACAAAATTCCTTGCAGGAAAAATCATTTTCTATAAATATATAAACATACAAATTATATCAAATTAAAGAACACACTCTCTGCTTTCAAACAAACAATAAACAAACAAACAAACAAACAAAATGGGGAAAAAACGTTTCATTATATATTTACTTTTTCTACTTAATTTAACCACTGAAATATGGACATTTCTCTTCAAAAATACAACATTTTGAGCAAAAAGCTTAAAAAATTGCGTTTTTGTAAAGGAATTTATGTTAGAGATCAGACTCAGAATGACTATCAAACATAAAGGCAGTTAAAATAAACCATTAATTCTTTTTAACTTCTGTTTTTGATAAATTCGATTTGGCGCCATCTGGTGGATAAAAGCGGTATTACACTTTCACTTTGAAATTCGTCCAAAAAGGCATATTTATTAGTTAAATATGAACTCATAAATGACGAGATAACTCGTCAATGGCGGTGAATGAGTTAAACAGATGACGCGTTTACCCCCGCACTGTTTACGTTCGTTTCCACACCCATGCTGCTTAAAAGTCGAGCACAACTGAAGTTAACATCCACATTTCTTCAAAGTTGTTTAAAACAGCTTACCATCTATTTGCCAAATTGCCGACGTCCTTAGTACACCCCCGGTGAAGCTAAGGTTCCGTTTGACGTCGCCTACGCAATGTTTGGTCACGAGCAACACGGAACAACAAAATACGGACCGACGATATTAAGTCATTGTGTACAAATACGCCATTGTGTACAAATACGACACGGAGCTCGCGGCCGCGCGCCACAGGTAACTTCCGCTTTCTCTCCGAGTTTACCGGTATTTTGATACTGATGTGTGAATGATGTCTTACTGGTAAAAAGACGGAACCTCACTGCATGTGTGAACAGCACATTTTTGTATTTACTGGTAAATTCATTCTGGTAAATTCATGGTAATTTACCAGAATTATTGTGTGAAAGAGGCTAATGACCTTCAATTTGGCCCGTCATGCAATGTGAGATACGGAAAAAGGATAAACATCATTGACGCAGATGTTCACATTTCTAATTCTTTTTTTTAAATGTATCTTTTTTTGTTTTATTTGTACAAAATGTTTGTACATTTTTAGTTTACAAACATTTTAATTTAAATGAAATGCAATGAATTAAAGTAAATATTTTTTTATAAAAAGGATAAACATCATTGACGCAGATGTTCATATTTCTAATTAAAAAAAAAATCTAAAATGTAAAATTTTTTGTTTCTTTGTACAAAATGTTTGTACATTTTTTTATTTACAAAAATGCAATGAATTAAAGTGAATATTTTTTATTGCACATGCATATTTGAAGGTATATAGCATGGGTCATGAAACTCAACAAACACAGGTACTATAGGCTAATAATGGAGAGGTCGAGGCAGTAGCGTAAAAACAAAAGGAAATTTGAAAATGATGGGCAAAATTATTTATTTATTTTTTACTACAGTTGCACTTGAAAATAAAACTGCATTAGTTATGCATAAACAGAGTAATGTTTGCTTATTTATTTTTTAAATATTAGAACATGATAAATTAGGAGAATCAGGGCAACTTAAATTTTAATATAACACAGCAATGACCTCAGTCAGGTTTGATTTGAGGCCCGTGGTAGGAAAAAGTCTGGGCACCCCTGCCATAATTGAACCTTTACCTTCATAATATAAAAATATGTAGGTTTTAAAAAAACATTTGCAATGCTGCTTTAACAGAACCCCAAACTAACATGATTACCTAAAGAACCAACAAGACAACATCACTAACTATATTTCTATCCAAAGACCCATACAGTATACCCAACTGAAAACCCTTTACAAGATTTAATAAGAGTCCTTTGCCAAACCTAAGGCCCTATGGTGGGTCTCCAAAGTCGCTTGGCTGTTGCAATAAATGACACAAAAAGTTTAGTATTAATGACTAGCAATGACAATGCTTTTGATGTGATAAAATATTAATTAAACTCGGATTTCACGAATGAAATATGAAGAAAAATAAAACTACTCAGTAAAAATGTGTGTTTTCCTCATTTTCCATCTAAAAATATGTTGGTAGGTCCCTGGATGTATTTTTTTGGTCACTTTAAAAAAGAGCAGTGTGGCGTGGCTTTTATCTTGCTAGGAAAAGGCAGATGTCCTGTCAATCAAATATTGAAGAGTGCGCGCTCTTTTGCTGAAACTGTCAGATTAGCAGTAACTTTAAAAATAGGGTGCTTGCTCTGACCTTGATAAAAGTAAAAAGTGCACAAACATGCAGGAGACAGTGAGTGAGGGCAGTCTACGGTTTTTCCAAGCAACTGTAAACTTCTGTGACACCAAGACGAAAAGCCTGCCTCTTCCCTCATTTGTTCAACAATGTAAAAAACGCGAATGATGTTGCTACAAAAACGTGTGTCGCGGTAGGCGACCAAAACGCGAGCTGTTCGGCACGAGATAAACAACGCGCATAACGCTTACTGTCCATAGAAAATCATTTAAAAAAGGCGCCTGCCACTGCCATAAACGCATTCTGTTTGATCAGCGCCTAAAAACGCCAACTGCAGTTAACTTCAAATTCAAGGACCTTTCAAGAACTTTCCAGGTCCAAAAACCCTCAAATTCAAGGACTAAATGTGGGGACACATTTCAAGTGAGAGCAAAGTTACATCGTGTTACCTTTTAAGATACATTGTTACAGTTCCCTTTTGAGGGAACTCACGCTGCGTCACTGCGGTGACACTTTGGGGACGCCTCCAGGGGTTAGTGCGTCCAAATGTGTATATCAAATTCAACCAATGGTGAGGCTTAACGGCAAAGACAGGGTGACGCGGGAGCCAGGAAGTATATCGCTATCTGAAATATTGCCAAAGACGGCGTTACAGGGATGCAGGAGTATGGCAAGGGAGACGCAGCATCTCGTTCCCTTCTCAGGGAACAACAGTTACATACGTAACCCGAGACGTGTGTCAAACACAACTATGCAAATAATATGGATTTTTTTTTCCAGAAAACTTCTTGAATAAAATAGAATCAAGCACTTTCAATGACCTGTATCTATGTATGTATATTTTCAAAAACTTCCCAGGGCCTTGAATTCCCCCCACCCCAGATTCTCAAACTTTCAAGGATTTCAAGGACCTGTGGGAACCCTGTTGGATAGTTAAGTGAAAAGTGACAGTGACGAACCCAGCGTCTTTCCCAACTCTTGTCGACTGGTAAAAAGTGCAAAGCGCTCGGTGCCAAACGCTCTGCGCTTAGCCAGCTGCTGCCATTTTTAAAAATGCTGCGCATCTATTGAAAACAATTGAAAAAAATATATGCTAGCCTAAGGAAAACACTTTGGTGGATGCAGGGCCCGAGATATTAAGAAAAAACGAATGCTAAAAAAATCACAATGCAACGTGTGAGAAATCTCTCTGTTTTTTGTGTTTTCATATGTGAAGGGTGGACTCCACAGGGGCTGTGAGGAGTGACAAATGAGCAAAATGTGTGTGAAGCTAGAATTAGAGTGAGAGAAAAACTGAGAGGTGATTATTAATTAGGTGAATAGTAAGGTGGGAATTCATTTACTATCTATCTATCTATCTATACTCTATCCATAGCTGTACCGTTTTCTTTTTGTTAGCTAATACACGACATACCATGTTTCAGAAACAAATACCATCTGTATAACATGAGCTTTAATACAGCAGAAAGCCCCAGAGGGCTGCTGAGGAAAACTAATCCTGCCGCGCTAACAACACTTTTAGACGCGAGCGCCCAGCCTCATGCTGAATAAATACAGCACACTTCAACAATTATTGGTCCCTGTCCTGTTGGGAGTCATGTAAATTACTTTGAAGTGCACATTTCCTGGGAGGTACGTCGGCCACTATTAGAGTAATGACAGCATGTCTGCTATCCTTACAGATTCCTGACAAGGCAACAGCGAATAAAAACCCCATAAAAAGAGGCTGTAGGACACCACATTCTGTCCATGCCAGCCGTTCTAAGCCCACAGGCTTTAAATTCAATATACATATATATATTCGCTTATATATAAGCTTTGTGAATTGAATGGGATGTGGACGCAGTTGCATGTGTCTGCCACCAGAGGGCAAACATCATCTGTGCCATTTGAAGGCATAATGAGTAGAGTACAGCTTAAACCCTCAGGCTCTCCTGAAACCATTCACTGACATTATGGCAAAAAGAGCTGAGAATGCAGCATTTAAATGAATACAGATGTTTGTAATGTATCTCATGTTTTACACTGCATACTGTCATTTCTAGTGTGTTTAAAGATGGGACTTACATGTTATGCAGCACACACCAGCCACAGTGTGGATCTCCAGAACTCAGACACTCTCCACACGTGCCGTACTGCTCACAGGACTCAATCGGTACTCGGGTCACCTGCACAACACATACAGATAGATTTTATTGAACAGAAACACATATACTGTATATATCAAATATTAGACTTGCTAAGTGTTTGATGAGAAGGTTTGTGTTCACAGAGAAACATTAAGGAGGAGACCAGAGAGACCAAAGTCTTAATTTACTACAATTTGTATACTTATGACATCCGGGGCAGTGGTTTTCAAATTGGGGAGCGGAGACCTACTGTAGGGTGTCCTTTCTAATATTTTTTTTTTTTTAAGTTTACTGTGTGTAGCCAATTCTTATACGTTTGCAAACAATATGTAGCAATGCTGACATCGTGGGCACGTGTGTCGAATTTCTGGGTCGAACTTCTGGGTTTCATCTGGCTTGTTACTTTAAGATGCGTGTCATGCAATATCCACTTCTCGCCGCATGGTTTGAGTATTTTTTTACTAAATACTACGATAAATATGTGAAGATGATATTTGAGTTTGATATTTTGAGCTTTCAGTCCTGAAGTGTTTTTATTTTACAGCAACTGTTTGAAAATTTGTGTCACTTTCAACCGGTCGGTGTGCTGCCGCTAGACTCGGGGCACAAATGAAAAGTAGGGTTGACAAAATATATATCTTTTATCTTGCTACTGACGAAATGTCATCGAAACATAGGAAGGAGAACGTATAAAAAAATTGCTGAAATTTGGTAGTCACGTTTGTGGTGGTAGATTAGCGCACATCCTGTCAGAACATCAGAACTGCAGGCATCGTTCTAAAACTCCATGGGTCTGAGTCTGAATATGACAAACTAATTCCAACTAAATGGCTCATTTCAACTAAAAACAGTAAATGTTCATGATTTCATTTGAAAGAACTAACAAAATTCTAATGTCTGTTAGAATTTCATCTATATATCTGATGAAATGATAAAGTTACAAGCAAAAACATGTGAATAAGCAGCATTTTCGGTCACACACCTTCTATTGACATCCATATATAACTTTTTCCTCTGATTTCTACCGAGCCCCTGAGGTAGGACTAAAAAATCTAAAGTTTAGTTTCATGTGCTCACGTGAAACTTTTGCGTGCTCACGTGATACTTTCGCGTGCTCACGTGAAACTTTCATGTGCTCACGCGAAACAAGATTCTTTTTTAAAAAGGTTAGTTTAGCGAAAGTTTCACATGCGCACGTGAAACTTTTGCGTGTGCGCGTGAAACTTACGTGTGCACGCATGAAACTTACGCATGCCACGTGAAACTATCGCGTTTAGTTTTGCGTACGCACACGTAAGTTTCATGCGCACATGCAAAAGTTTCATGCACGCACGCGAAAGTTTCACGTGCGCACGTGAAACTTTTGCTAAACTAAACTTTTTTAAAAATGTCTTGTTTCGCTAAACTAAACTTTATTTAATTTTTTCTCCATGTCCTCTTAGAGCTCCGTAGATTTCTAATATTAAAAATATCATAACTTTCTCAACCTCATAGGATTTTTACAATCCAGGTATCTTTGTAAATGGGAATGTCTGCTCTGTCTAGTCATGTGATCAACTTTTAGCTTTGGGGTTTTGGAAATTTGTCATCATACAATATGCTGTTTTAGTAATATCACAATGACTATTTTAAATGCCGTTTAAATATTCCTTTATACAAAAATAAATCAATCATCATTTGGGGGTCCTTGCCATCATAAAGTTTCTGGGCAACCATTGATATTTAAGGTGGTGACAGTGTAGAAGCGAGCAAGAACAACTGCATGTTAATGGGTACACGTGTTTCCTTTGAAAGAGATAAATCAAAGACAAACACGAGTTCAGACTGATTGTAAAACCTGTACCGTGAGTACATGTGTGTGTGTGTGTGTAAACAGGATAGAAGCAGCTGTGCTATTGGACAGGTGCGGGGGGCTACACAGGTCTTTTGTGTAACCCATTGCACCTGTCCAGCTACAGTACGTGTGGACGAAACACACATTAAGCCACAAACATCTACAAGAAAACACAATATCTGACTATAAGATTTGAAAATCCCTATGTATGCCCCATGTAACAATCAAACAAACCAGAAATTCTCTGTAAAATTCCCCGTAAGTGTCATTGGGAGCAAATAAAAGCAAGCAAATTTCATTGGCATATAATCTAAAACACACATTTAATTCAGCAATACCTCGGAGGATAGAGCTAACCAGACATGCGTTGCTTTGGTTGCTGACCCACAATGCCCCTCTCTACTCCACTCGCACGTCCTTCTGCTGCCCACTTGGCATGCTGGGATAGCACTACTGCGATGACCGGGCCACGGCTCTGTGTTTTTGATATCACTTTTATCTATTCATTTATTTCCAGGCGTTCGCTTTCATTGCAAGGGTTGGAGCTCGTGATCCGTGCTCTTGTTGCTGCAGGGATTTTTAGGGGGGCACCTGCATCCCATTAGCATAAACACACAAACAGAGGCAGTACAGTGATTTGTGCAAAAAAAAAAAAAATTCATGTTTGATGTGGTATTACAGTATAATAAAGGTAGACCCATAATATGATGCCAGTTAATTCATGCACAGCATTCAGCTTTTTGACGTTTGATTGTGCGCCTTTATTCTGACGTTGGTGGAGGGGTCAGAGGTTAAGATGAAGCGAGAGACAGTTTTAAGATGGATGAGTGGGCACACAGTGTGTGGTTAGTGAGCTGGGAGGAGCGACACGCGGGACTCCCGCTGCATGTGTGTGCGCTTTGTATGGCCGTGTTAAATGTCATTATTCTGTGAGCGGTGGGGTCTGACAATCCACCTGTCCCCGCGACACACGGCTCGCAAACAAAGGCGCATTCAACCTCGTGCACTGTTGCTTATACCGACACATGCATTGGTGGATTATTCACGATGGTGCAGTTGTGTTTCTCGTTGTTTATACATACCAGTGTGACTTCACGCCAAATTAGTGGTCTGTCCTTATTCTCTTTTTAAATTTTCACCCCTCCTCTCTCTATTTGGCGCAGGACAAACAGGTGGTCAGAAGTAATGAGTCCAGCACATCAGTGCTGCCGCCCGGTCTGATGACAAACAAGCCCACCAGGGGCTCTGCTCACAAAGCAACGCCAGCGGGCATTAAATCTCAATGTTGCACAACACCGACTCACAAACCAACAATGGTAAACTCGATGATGCCAGATGACGCCGTGTCCTACCAGATGCCTTATTCTGAAGTGATTATGAGGGACATAACTACTGTAGACTTTTATATCTTCCTATGCTAAAAGTCTCCATGATAAAAACTCATCTGCTGATATGAGCAAAAGTCATACAGTAGTGATGATGTCCACCCTATGTTTCCCATACAGCCTGATAGAGGTCTATAGTTTCTCTTGAAGTAGCTCTGACAGATCTGTGGTCACATCGAGCACTTAGGGAAAGGAACAGGGAGAGGACAGCTGCCCCGCGGGGTGACACAGCTGCCGCAGGTGCACGTCACTGTCTGCGCACACTGCAGGACTATGTCTGTGGAAGAAACAGAGGCCGAGAGATTGATAGAGAGAATTCGAAAGAGAAAAAGTGGGATGAATAAAGGTGTTATGGGGGCTTCGAGCAGCTGTTGACCAGCACATGCTTCAGTCACTCATCACAGCGGGAAACACAATGAGGTCTGTTGTCTCACTAAAAGCAGCCGAGGATTGTGTGTATGCGTTTGTGTGTGTATGAGTTTGTATACCGGTTTATGTGTGTTTTGATTCTTCCTTATTAATGCTAAAGTTTGCTACAAAACGTAGCAATGGGCGGCAATTCACACTATGAGTTTACAGTGGTGTTTAATGCAGGAAGTAATGTGTTACAGTAATTTTACCACAGTTTAAAGGATGTAATTAGTATAATGGCAGTGTTCAGTAAATTATATTGAAGGTGTAAACCATGAAGAATTTGAAAAATAAACAAAGAACAACTTTTAGCAAGTACATAAACATTAAGTGTTCAAATCTGTATTCTTAAAGGGATAGTTCACTCAAAAAAATGTAAATTGTGTCATCATTTTCTCATCCTCATGTTTTCTAAACATGTATGAATGTATTTTTTCTGATGAACACGAAAGAATATATTTTGATAAATGACGGTAAGCACACAGCTAATGCTAACCACTGACTTCCATAGTAGGAAAACAAATACGATGAAATTCAATGGGTACCATAAACTGTGTGCTTACAATCATTTATTAAAATATCTTCTTCATTGTTTATCACAATACTATCATAATATTTGTTTTTCCTACTATGGAAGCCAATGGTTACCATTGGCTGGGTGCTTCTCATCATTTATTCAAATATCTTCTTTTGTGTTCATCAGAAAAAAATGTATACAGGTATAGAACAACATGAGGATGAGAAAATGATGACAGAATTTTCATTTCTGGGTGAACTAAAATAACGTTTAATAAATGCGCATTGCGAAAATTTGCAATACCTTTCGTGGCCTACATACCGCATACCCATGCACGAAATACGCGTACAATGTACACAAGGTTTTCCAAATTTGGCAGTGTCATGTGAACTGTACGTGTACATGTAAAAACGATTCTATATTTTCAGTTTTAACAAGCTTATAATAGAGCTATCGGGGCTGTCGGGACAGATGTTTTATGAGCTATCGGGACAGATTTTCCAGGAAATGTCAGCTGCTTTTAAACAAAAGTTAAGGGCGTAAAGGATCCTGCAATTTAAGGCTTCAAACAGAGGTGGCGATAAAGAGGCCAAAGTTACGAATCGCGTCTATAAAGGAGTCAAAGCGTGAAAATCTGACTTTTTCAATGTTTAAGTGCTATAATTGGGTCCCCAGTGCTTTTATCAACCTAGAAAACCTGAACAGAACAACCCAGTAACTTTGTTTTGGTAAGCCATTATTTGCAAGCATGTGAAAAATTAGGTAGTTCAGATTTCGCCTGTTTTGTGAGGTAGGTAGTAGGAATGCTCCGATCGATCGGCCGATAACGCTTGCTATGCCTCTCAATAAATTACAGTGAAATGCCACTACATCCAAAAGCCAGGGGGCGCTCTCATGCAGAAACTCAAAATGCGCTGTAGACAAAGAACAATACATATGCAGCTATGATGACACGCAGCTCCAGGAAATGTCTTAAGGATATATTTATATTGCTGTTCTTCAAACCTTTTCAAGTATTTTCATGATAATAAAGAATATGTTTAATAATTATGTATGACGAATGTTGCTGTTTCAAATGCATGTTATAAACGACTCAAACTAACAGTGATTTTAGATCGATAAGGACTTACTGATAAAAAGTCGTAGTACATGAAATAGCTGTGATTAAGATCGGCTGTCCGATTCAGAATAGTGATCGGCCACGTATTTTTAGTGGAGATCGGCATTGATCGGAGCATCTCTAGTAGGTAGCAAGGCCAACTACAATAATACCGCCCCTTAATATGCACTTTCCATCCACGGCATTGCCATTTCGTGCAGAGAGAAAGAGGGAGAGAAAAGATAATTGACAGCACAATTGAGTTTCAATTTCAACAAACTACCATCATTGCAATCAGTGTTTGCATTTCATCCACTCATTTGAATTTTAAAGGACACGCCCCAAAACGGCACATTTTTGCTCGGACCTACAAAGTGGCAATTTTAACATGCTATAATTAATTATCTGTGGAGTATTTTGAGCTAAAACTTCACATAACCACTCTGGGGACACCAAAGACTTTTACATCTTTAAAAAATCTCATAATATAACCCCTTTAAAAAAATCATCAAAAGTAATAATCTCACTTCTTTTACCAATACAACAAATACACAAGTATGTTACAAACAATAAAAATAGCTTCTCAGTCACAAAGCAATGAAATGTTCGAAGATCATCAATAGTAGGGCTGTCAAAAAATAGTCGCGATTAATTGCCTCCAAAATAAAAGTTTGTGTTTACATAACATATGTGTGTGTTTACTGTGTGTAAATATTATGTATATATAAATACACACACATTCATGTATATATTTAAGAAATATTTGCATTTATATACTGTATATACATTTATATAAATTATATTATATAAAAATATAAATATTTTTATATAAATATTATAATTTTTCTTATAAATATATACATGATTGTGTGTGTGTTTTTTTATATATAAATAATAATTATACACAGTACACACACATTATGTTATGTAAACACAAACTTTTATTTTGGATGCAATTAATTGCGATTAATCTTTTGACAGCCCTAAAATATTGCTAAATAAACTGAGCACATTCACAAGTGCAAGAATGTGACAACTATTTTCAAAGAGCTATGAACAAGAAACAAAACTACACTCTTAAAAAAATGCTGGGTTATTTTCAACTTAGCATTGGGTCAAAAAGTGACGAACCAGGCTGTTGACCCAACAATGGATTGAAACAATCCAGCATATGCTAAATTACAACCCAATGGTTAGGTTTGTCACCTTTTGACCCAGCATTTTGAGTTCAAAATAAGCCATCATTTTTAAGAGTGTATCCATATTTAAATCTCTATCCACCAATACAGCTTCATCATTCTAAACAAAGTCTTATGTGAGATCCTACAGCTTGAAGAATAGTTTGCCATACACATTAATATGCCCATACGACCAATAATCTCCATTTGCACTTGTGAACTTATCGTATTAATAACAGCCACTTGGCTTAAATGACAACTGTAGTTAGATTAGCGTGAGAATTCTGGGTTCAGGCCATACTCATGGTAGGACGGGGCCTTGCCAACATCTAATTTCTTCTTGAGCTCTGTAATTCTTCCAATGCTTCCATGATGCTATCTGCTAATCTCTATCTGGCTTGATTTCGATATTCTCAGCTCGCTCTCAAGCTAGCCAAAAGAGCGCCTGGAGACAGGACATTTGCGAAAAGTGAAGACTGACGTGTATTCATTCGCAAACAAGATGGCAGCCTTTGGTACAAAATAAATAATGTATACTGATGTAGTTCCTGACCTCTGATGTTATAATTACAATAGAAAGACTGATTCCAGACCTGTGGATGGGCTTAAGAGATTGATATGGAGGATATATGGAGACTACAGCATGCAGGGAGAGCTGGGAGCCGTATCTGGACACGGAGAAAAAAAAATCTTCGCATTAGCTCGCACTGCCACGGGCACCTGCCTGATGAATGGAGAACCATTAGATGGAATACAAGAGCGAGGGAATGAGCGAGAAATGTGGTGGCTGATGTAAATGTTGAAGAAGTAAATGGAAAGTAAGAAAGGATGTGTTAGGTGGACAATAAAGAGTATTTAAAGAGTAACTCATGTCAAACTTTATAGTTTTACATTACCAAAGTGGTTTATAGATGAAGGTAAATGAAGGTATAAAGGTATACATACATTTATATACATGGCATCACTTACGAGATCAAATATGACTCCTAATGTGTCTAAATTGGGGACACAGGCAATTCTGGACTTATGTAGCCACTTTTGACCATTGCATAATATCTGGTCCAAAAATGCCCAGTAAGATCGCAAGAAATCAAGTTATTGTAAACCATAGTTTTTTTAACCCGACATTCACACGCAACTAACCAGATGTGACGTGACAAGCTTCCGACCCTCATTCCGCTGCTTCCAAGGAATTAAGGCACATGCACACTCGAAAAAATTCTCGAGATCCACATCACGGTTGCCATAGCTACCAGTCCAGGCATTCATTGACCCCTTATGCCGCTCCTGGAGTGAGCCGTAAACAGCTGGTACCTCTGGGAAACGCTGCCACCAACACACACACACACATGTGCATTCATTTTTAATGTGAGCTACTGAGCTCCTCACCCACAGCAATGAGAGCCATCGATCACGTCCTCACACACACACGCAATGCAATAATCTCACTGACACATAAATCTATCGCTGTTCACCGAGTATCCACAAAAGTCCTGCATGTTTAAGCGTATATATATGCATGCATATCTGTGTCATTCATTATCCACCTACATTGCCGAATACACAAAGGATATGAACTTATCATAAAGACATTTCCGATAGTTTAGCAGTTTGCACCATGAAATCCAGGCACACACACAAATATACATGGGATGGGGACTTTCCATTGACTTCTATTGTTTATAGATAAAGCTTAACATATTTTCACACCCTTAACCTAACTCGCAAGAAAGCTTTTTTGTTTTGTTTTATAGGGCTGTCAAAAGATTAATCACGATTAATCACATCCAAAATAAAAGTTTGTGTTTACATACAGTAACATACACTCACCTAAAAAATTATTAGGAACACCATACTAATACTGTGTTTGACCCCCTTTCGCCTTTAGAACTGCCTTAATTCTACATGGCATTGATTTAACAAGGTGCTAAAAGCATTCTTTAGAAATGTTGTCCCATATTGATAGGATAGCATCTTGCAGTTGATGGTGATTTGTGGGATGCACATCCCGGGCACGAAACTCCCGTTCCACCACATCCCAAAGATGCTCTATTGGGTTGAGATCTGGTGACATTGGGGGCCATTTTAGTACAGTGAACTCATTTTCATGTTCAAGAAACCAATTTGAAATGATTTGTGCTTTGTGACATGGTGCATTATCCTGCTGAAAGTAGCCATCAGAGGATGGGTACATGGTGGTCATAAAGGGATGGACATGGTCAGAAACAATGCTCAGGTAGGCCGTGGCATTTAAACGATGCCCAATTGGCACTAAGGGGCCTAAAGTGTGCCAAGAAAACATCCCCCACACCATTACACCACCACCAGCAGCCTGCACAGTGGTAACAAGGCATGATGGATCCATGTTCTCTTTCTGTTTACGTCAAATTCTGACTCTACCATCTGAATGTCTCAACCGAAATCGAGACTCATCTGACCAGGCAACATTTTGGTGAGCTTGTGCACATTGTAGCCTCTTTTTCCTATTTGTAGTGGAGATGAGTGGTACCCGGTGGGGTCTTCTGCTGTTGTAGCCCATCCGCCTCAAGGTTATGCGTGTTGTGGCTTCACAAATGCTTTGCTGCATACCTCGGTTGTAACGAGTGGTTATTTCAGTCAAAGTTGCTCTTCTATTAGCTTGAATCAGTCGGCCCATTCTCCTCTGACCTCTAGCATCAACAAGGCATTTTTGCCCACAGGACTGGATGTTTTTCCCTTTTCACACCATTTTTTGTAAACCCTATAAATGGTTGTGTGTGAAAATCCCAGTAACTGAGCAGATTGTGAAATACTCAGACCGACACATCTGGCAATAACAACCATGCCACACTCAAAATTGCTTAAATCACCTTTCTTTCCCATTCTGACATTCAGTTTGGAGTTCAGGAGATTGTCTTGACCAGGACCACACCCCTTAATGCATTGAAGCAACTGCCATGTGATTGGTTGATTAGATAATTGCATTAATGAGGAATTGAACAGGTGTTCCTAATAATCCTTTAGGTGAGTGTATGTGTGTGTGTGCTGTGTATAATTATTATTTATATATAAAAACACACACAATCATGTATATATTTAAGAAAGAGTTGTAATATTTATATATAAAATATGTATATTTCTACATAATATAAATTATATAAATGTAATACAGTATATAACTGCAAATATTTCTTAAATATATACATGAATGTGTGTGTATATTTATATATACATAATATTTACACACAGTACACACACATATGTTATGTAAACACAAACTTTTATTTTGGAAGTGATTCATCTTTTGACAGCCATAGTTTTTTCTTTTTTCTCGCTTGGTCAGCCCACAACGTCTACAACAAAGTCTAATCCGACCGCATAGTCCAAGCAGAGACATTACATTATATTTATGATTTATCCAAAGTGATTTACAATGCAATGAATCTATACATTTTATTAATATGTGTGTTCCTGGGGTTCGAACCCACGACCTTTGAGCTACAGGTGAACATGCACATACTCACATTTTCTCTGAAGTCTCTTCTATCAGAGAATGAATTTATGAAATAAATTACATGTAAACAAATGCACAAACACACTCGCACACAAGTTAGGAGACACACAATCGCAATTCCTTGTGTTTGCTCTACTCTGCCAGCTCTATTTGCTCGAATATCTTCAGCGTGCACTAGAAGTGAATGAGTGTGTGAGTGTGTGTGGGGGTTGAAAACTCAATCAAAGGATTCCTGATTGCGTGAGGAGTCTCTCAGCGAGGGTCCAATGTTCTGAAACCGAATGATGGGATGAGAGAGAGGCAGAGAGAGAGACACTGACAGAAGAAATGGTCAAAAACAGTCCCTATAGCTGTCTCTGGAGCAGCACACTTTTGTACCTAAAGAGTTCATATTAGTACCTCAGAGGTACATATTGATAACAAGTGTACATATTGGGATTTTTTTATGTTGTTTTATCAGTACAGTATTTATCAGGACAAATTGTGCTACAGGAAATTTCTGGCAACCTTAGCATCATGGCAGCAATTTTGCATAGGCAAGCATCCCTCATCCGTCTGCGTCTTCAAAAAAAGCTTGGTTTGATAAATGAAATACTGTATAGACCCCAGCACAACTGGACTGATTAGGAACTATATTAAAAGCAAAGGCACAGCAGCTATGGTTATTGGCTGACCTTTGAAATCCCTTTCCGCTCAGATCTTAAATGTCATATGGACTTTTTACTGTCTGCCGGAACAATATGCATAAATCAAAATTAGACAAGCTCGCAGCTAGCCAACAATCTTACATGGCAATAAAACACGGAAAGTGAGCTAACTGTCCGATCAGAGAAAACATTAGCGCCCCGTTTCCGGAACAAAACCGACTTCAAGAAGCATCGCATGGCTCCTAACCGAAAATCAATGGATATTTCTGAGTGAAGCATCATGTCTGATTGTGTTTTCGATGAAATGTGAGGGCTCTTAACCTCCGTGTTTGAACAGAGCTCAGATCTTCCACAGCGAATCGTTTCTTACCTATTTCTGTAACGGATTTGGCCTAAACGCACGCTTCAGTACCAAAGGATCTATTTAAGACCGCTATAAAAAGCTTCAGAGAGCCACAATCATGATGAATCTCAAGGAACGTACAGGCGTAAACATAACCATGCATAATGGGACAGAGACTGTGGTTGAAGTCACAAGGGAGAAACAGATCACCAGAAATATACAAACAAAAAATCCTCCGCCGACGAAAGGCGATTTAAAAAACATTACAGCTCAAGTAACGAACAAGTTTACTGAATAATTCATGTAAGTGCTTTAACAAAAATATGAGCCTTACATCCAACTGTCTAAAAGGTTTCCCTTGTAAATGCATTTTCTCTTTTTACACACAGAGGAATTATCCACATGTATTCTTTATTGTGATCAATAGCATTCCACAAATGTAGTACTTGGACATTAAAATGTGTTTTAAACTTTTGCAACAATAGCATCCCCAAAATTATTTAAAAAAAGTGATCAGACAAAAAAGCCCCCAAAAAAGAGGCCCCCACCCCCAAAACACATTATTTAAGCCTATGTTCCTGTGTTGGGATCAAGGGGCAACCTTTCGGTCTCTCTTGTTAAGCTAACACAACGAAGTGACTTTCATCGACTTGTCGACATGTCTCTAACGAACTGCAATTCATCGACATGCCGCTAGAGACTGGTGTTAAAGGGGACATATGAAAATGTGACTTTTTACATCTTTAACTCTTTCCCCGCCATTGACGAGATATCTCGTCAATTAAGAGAAAACGCTTCCCCGCCAATTACGAGATTTTCCGTCTTTCCGCAATACCGCCATTATCCACCAGGTGGCGCAACTTTTTAAACCTGGAAGTATTGCCCTCTGGCAAGCTGCTGCATGTCCGTGTCTGTTTTAAAGATCGCTCTGAATGGGATCTCTATGAAAAGTCCGTCACAAACATGGAATTATCTCTGCTTTTTGCTCAAAATGTGGTGTTTTTGCAGAAACCTACTCATATTCAAAAGCTGATTACAAAAGAACTACTCAAGGTAGGATGAAACGGGTTGTTTTGTTTGAAAGCAGAGGGTCTGTTCTTTCATTTGGTATATTGAATGTTTATATATCTAAAGAAGAACATTTTCTGGAAGGAATTAAACTTTGGTGAAAATCCTGAAAAACGCTGGCGCTGGCTGGCAACTTTTTTTTTAAAATGCTGGCGGTGAAAGAGTTAAGTGCTATGATTGGGTCCCCAGTGCTTCTATCAACCTAGAAAATGTGAAAAAGATCATCCCAGTAACTTAGTTTTGGTAAACCATTCTCCGCAAGCATGTGACAAAATAGCTCATTGGAATTTGGCTCCCCTTGTGATGTCAGAAGGGGTTAATACCGCACCATAATCTGCACTATCCAACCACGGCACTGTCATTTAGTGCAGAGATCAGATCATTTGCATTTTAAAGGACACACCCAAAACGGCACATTTTTTCTCACACCTACAAAGTGGGAATTTTAACATGCTATAGATGAAAATCAGTCATATGACCTTTTACGTCGTGCTGCCATCTTTTACTGTCTATGATTCTTACAGATACAGGAAAGGGCTACAAAAGACAACATTTCACACCTCGACTGTCATAAAAAGAAGCGCTACTTTAAAAAAAATATCTTGGTTAGGGTGTGATGCCTACTCGATCCCTGATGCGTTCTTCCAGCTGCTGTCCGCTGCTACCGAACTACCACTATTTTTACAACACTAACCCCCCAGTCACATTAGCTACAAGAGACAGAGACAGAGCGACAGGCTACTATTCATTTTCAATGGGAGTGACCGTTTGCCAGCGACAAGCGACGAGCTTGCCACTGAGCGAGCAAGGCGGGGCCAAAATAGACAAGCAGGCTATTTTATGCAAATGCTGAGCGATGCGACAAAGCGACTGCCAATCGGAGTGAATAAGCAGCATGACGTAGGTCTGTGGTCGAGTCTGAGAAAATAATTCAAGATGGCTGAAAATGCGTATTTATGTATATATCTGATAAGTTTAGCATTTGATCTCATATATTTTGTTACTTTTATCGAGAAATAAATACTTTTAAATCCAAAAACACCGTTCTTGTAACTTAACAATACCTCTAAAGTGACTTTTGATACCGCTTTTAGAAACTAGCCAAGGAACGGCCATCAAGCGAGTGCGTGTCGCTCGGTGTTGCTAACTTTTGTAGCTAATGTGACTTTAGGGTAAGAAGGCGCGACACAACATGAAACTTTGCTTGAAGTATCACCTGGATCTCTACACGTGAACGCGAGCATTGAGAACATTGTTTGTGCACACAGAGCCCACCAAAAAGAAAGGTCCTGAACAACTGACCTTGGCCGTCATGATGTCCGCCCGTCATCTTTGCCAGACGTAAAGAATCAATTTCATTGAATGAATCTCATATGAGGCTCCCTTTTGAACTAGAAAGTCAATATTGTTTTTCACTTGCGACAAAACAACGAATTATCCGTGCATTTATATGGAACTATGATTTAGGAGCTATCCATCTTCACTCTCATCCCTCCTTACGTCGCATTCGGAGATCGATACATTTTGACTGGCAAGATGGCGGCGAGCGGATGCCAAAACAACCAAAGTCAGTTGTTCAAAACCTTCTATTTAGTAAACTCTGTGTATACAAACAACGTTCTCAATGCTCGAGTTCACGTGTAGAGACACAGGTGATATTTCGAGCAAAGTATTATGTTGTGTCGAGCCTTCTTAGTGTTGTAAAAATAGCGATTATGCTCACAACATATTGAAGGCATAGCTTCTAGATCTTTTGCGACCACTTCAGGTACTCAAAATGGCGGAAGACAAGTGAGTGACGTCAGCTGATATTCATGTATAATCACGGACACTATATCCACATTTTATACAAACTATGCTTGGGATGCTTGAACCAAATGCAAGATTTAGATACCACACATCCATAGATATGTACACTAGATGTCGCCTTGGCTACGGCAGTTCATTGGACCGAATGCGTCAACTAGAGCCGCAATCTTGAAACAGGGGAATCCCGCATCAGCGTCATTGTGGGCAATGGTGTAACCAAAATAAAATCACCATAACGCGATTTTCTTGGTTTTCTTTTGGTTCGTTTCAACAGTCAGACATGTATTTAGCATTTAGTACAGGAAAAAATAAAAGTTTTGATTTTATGAAAACTTACTTTTTCTAACTGTAATGCATAGTGCTAGTAGCCCTTACATCCATAAGCAGCACAAAAGTCCGGCATCGTTCATGAATTCGAAGTACAGGCGGAGATAGCAGCCTTACCCAACTACTTCCTATGACAAGAACCCTGTTCTAAGATGGCGGCGGTTTTGACGCAAGCTCAGAGCCCCAAGGCGACATCTAGTGTATATATCTATGCCACACATCTAGAAAAAATTTGGGTGTGCCTCATAAGTCTTGAAAAGTGAAGCCTCTGGCTCTTTGATCGCCCCCTGGTGGCTGGCTGCAGTACAAGTCATAAACCCCACCCTCTCCACTCAAACGAACAGGACTCTGCTCTAAATAAAAAATAATTTACACTTCCAATAAAAATTATTTAAGGTAGTTCCAATAAAAATCCTTCAAGGTAGTTGTTCAATTGTTCATTTTTGTGCTAAGTTTCATTTTTGCTAGTAATTTCATGCTATAGAAACGGGGCGTGTCGTTATGATTGGCGTGATTGAATCGGGCATGCGAGCATTTGGGCGGAATTTGGAAACCGCAGCTCCACAGATGATTCCTTCTGCGCATGCCTTGGCTCCAAACTGACGTTTTTACGTAACATGGTGGCGACCATGGTCGGACATTTTTAGCTTCAATTCAATACAATGGAAGGAGGCGACATCGCATCGTCCATCTTTTTTTACAGTCTATGTAAAAATTAGAGAATGTGTCATTGTTCACAAATGTATGCAAATTAATGAATGCATCATCAGTGACACAACAAATCAATGCAATCTCATGGTAATTTGTACGTTTTAGAAGGCGACAAATTTGTTTTAATTTGTCTGACCACATTTTTGTACGATTTGCTTTCCCTTGTGACACTGGGGTTAGGGGCAAGAATAGGGGCGGGATTTCATGATTGTTTTTTTAATAAACACACATTGTTGTACCATTCACTTCGTAAGAATGCATACGATTTAGAATCGTAAAACACATACATATTCCTGTGAGATCAGGCTGGACGCATTTACAAAGAATAAACAAATTTCTGCGTAAACGCATGTGGGCGGTAAAAGGGTCAGAGAGACAAAGAAAAAGTGGAATTATATAGCCATACCGTAGACCAGACCTGAGATACAAACCTGAAAAACTGCAGCTAGTCAATAAAGAGCGAGTACATCAATAATGTATGACTGAAGCCCTCATGTTGGGCCTGAGGAGGAGGGAGGGTAGCCGGCCGCCTATGTGTGTTTTCTGCATTATTCAACCATATTTCACGACTCGCACAGGTATATGTACAAAATCTCTGTCAGAGTTGACAAAATGGTGATCCACGCTGCCTCACCTGACAACTACCGAATCCACATACTGTGACACTAATGAGAAAAAGCCAGCGTTTGGCTCTTTCAGGACCGCGGCACCCGGGCGCAGCTGCCGGCCGAGCTCCGAGCCCCCTTGGGGAGACCGCGGTAAAGCCCTGTAACCTGTCTGTCCGTCAGCCTGTCAATTAGACCTTGACACTTCCTTTACAATGTGCCAGGCGGGTATAGGTCTTGAACTTGTTCTATGAGTCTCTAGGTAAAAGGCTTGAGCCAGTGGTCCCGGTCAAAATCCAACTGTCAGATAAGCTAACTGATGAGACCCTTAAACGTAATTACCAACCATATGCCTGCTTTTCTGTCCATATGAGTTTTGCAATCATAAAAAATGGTGTTAGCGCACTCTGGAAAATAGCAGATGCTTAATTACATCAGACAAAGATGGAGAGGTTTTATTACGACACAATGGCGACCGCTATTACAGCCAGATCCCAGTCTCTAAACTGATAATTCAGTTCGATCTGACACCAGACAGAGGCTGAGCTGCTGTATGAAGGGTGAATAATTCAACTCTCAGAGCAACAGGCTGGGAGCTCCACCTCTCTAGCACGTGCGAGCGGTGGTCTACATCAGCGGGGTAGATGATAGGGGGCTTATTGATTGGAAGAAAGCAGCCAGACAGTGGGCTTCTCCGACCCCGGGGATGCATAATAATCCAGGTTTGATTACGTGAAATCAGAGCCTGTGAACATCAGCACGAGCGCTTCTTTTGTTCTGAAAAACAAAATGCATTAAAATTCCTCAATTCAGCATAAACCAAAAAAAAACAGTGCGTGTTGAGTTCTTTTGTCTGCCTGTTGCCCCCCTCCACACTTGTGGAAGTCTCTGGTGCGTGTGTTTGTGCGTTGCATGCATGTGTATATACAGATGGCGAGCTTGGCTGCACCCCACTGCTCTCTTGGCTGCTCCGCACGCGTACGCCAGCAGCGATTGGCTGGTCGGGTTTGGGAAAAAAGGGGAAATTTAGGGAAGGGCTCAGGTGGCCCCGTCTGGTACCAGTCATGTTATAAACAAAGCCTTGTCCGTTCAGCCATCGGCCCTATTGCGGACTTGTGAAAAACTAATTTAGCAGAACCGCATGGACGCGGCTGACTCCCCATCCTTCGAGTCACTCGGCGGATCGTGAGATGCTGGGATGGTGATATGATAGAGACGGTGATATGATGTCCCAATTTCTTTCCCTCCTCCAGGATGAGGAGGAGGAGGTAAATAAGTTCTACCCGAGGGACTCCGAAGCGCCACTAGGAAATAATAGGTGCTCATTTTGTGGAGGAAACAGCGAAGGAAAAACATGCAGTTCCATTCGCCTCATTTAATCCAGCCACTCTGACAGTCTCCTTCTCCGCCTCTGTCTACGAGAAAGCCACAAAAATATTCCCATAATGAGCTTCGACTGTCTACGGATCTCATTTTCTCCATCCATCTAGCAGTGAAAGGAATATACGGCTCTTTATTTTTGATTGGATGGATATACAATCAAACACCTTAAGGTTGTTGAAGCTCTTATCATATAGGCATTACCAAATGTGGTTCTTTATTTTTTACTGTACGTCTCATATGGCCTGTCATTTGATATATATATATATATATATACAGTATATATATATATATGTTATTTAAATGGTAACACTTTACATTAAGTTTGTATTTTGTTAACAGTAGTTAATGCATTAGCTAACATAAACTAACAGTGAACAATATGTCTACAGCATTTATTAACCTTAAAGGGCCATTCACTTTTTTTGAAAAAAAAAGCTAATTTTTCAGCTCCCCTAGAGTGAAACATTTGATTCTTACCGTTTTGGAATCCATTCAGCTGATCTCGGGGTCTGGCGGTACCACTTTTAGCATAGCTTAGCATAATTCATTGAATCTGATTAGACCATTAGCATTGCGTTCAAATATAACCAAAGAGTTTCAATATTTTTCCTATTTAAAATTTGACTCTTCTGTATTTACATCATGTATTAAGACCAACGTAAATTTAAAAGGCACTGCGTAATATCATTGCGCCCGCTGCACCCTTGGTACGGCAGCAAAGTCCTTAATTATTACGCTGGAATGAGAGTATAGTTCCTAGCAGTGACGCGCGGGTTCATCCAAAATGAGCGAGTGCTTTTTTGCGGTCCGAGTTGCAGGCGGGTTAGTTGAAAATGTCGATCGGGTGCGGGTTGTTTATACATTGACCTGCACATCACTGGTTCCTAGCCATACCGGCAAGAAAGCCGGTTGGGGTGTTTACATGCAACGTGAAATCGGGGTAATGATCAAAAAAACTACCTGTAACAATCTGCTTACGCCATTTATGGGCTTGTCCCGATCAAAGAAAACAGTTTTACGGGTTTACATTATCAGTTTATTTAGCATATTCGGCGTAAGACTGTGCATGTAAACGCACTCACTGTTTCTGTCGTGGTTTGAGACCATCCATCCATCCATACTCTTACTGAATTACTATTATCACCGTGAAGATAACGCATGAACGTGTGTAATTGAAGACAACGCATCTGTCAATAACCTCCAGAGAGAGGAGGTCATGGAGTGCATGGAGATGGAAAACCTGACTATGAGGAACTGGGATTTATTAAGTGAGCTTGATACCGCATGCGTGTTTATTAATATATCAAAGGCCATAAACAAGAGGTGTGTGTCATTTGCTCACTGTACAGCTCAGTGTGTTTCTCTCAAGAGTAAATGACATAAATAGATCCATCGCTGCATGCTGACAGGTCTCTTAATATGATCTACTCACAAGGCCAGACAGAGTCACTACCTCAATACTTTTCAGTAAAGCCACAGTAAGACGGATAGGACAGACGCTCTTCCGACACATATGCTATCCCAAAAAGGCCGAACCCGTCATTACCGCTGCGCAACCCAGCGAAACAATCACATCACGCCGTGCAGGGTGTTTATACTCGCATCTGAGCCATTAGCAAGCCAGACAAAGAGCATATGCAGATCTGGCAACCGCTGTGCTGCGGGGCGGGCATCGCCCTGGTCCCGGCCAAGACTGGCAGCTAACTCCGCAGAGGTGCTCGGGGAAGAAAAGCAGGGGTTAATCTACAGGAGGGCTTCAAAAAACAAGAGGAGGAACACCAGGCCCACTGTGACATTCAGCAGGGTAAAAGCAAAGATACATTGACCGGATCTGTCTGGCAGCACGCAGACACAGTGGGAGCGAGGCTCTCATCTCCATTATGGCCTGGCACAGACCGAGACACCACTCAAGTTCGGCCAGATGTAATCGATAAAAGGAGGACAGGGGTTTTGTTATTCCGGAATCTTTAAAAAGCTTGGACTCCATTAATGAGAAGTTTCTCCGAAATGCTGCCGGGCACCAAATCAAGCCAAATGAAAAGAGAAAAAAATCGTCTTTGAAAGACAGATCAAAATTGTACCATCAATAGCACACAGACTTCGCAATAAGAAAAGCAGATCTAAGCCTTAAAACTTACTATTGTGTTTTATTTTACTAGTCAGCAACAATTGTACTATCCACTTTGCTTAAAAAGATACTAAAAAAAGAAGGCCTTAAATGCAAACATTTTGAGGTTGGACCATAACAGCAAAATGTGGGAGTGTTCACCAGCAAAATGCATGGCTGGTTTAAGGAAGACAGGCAAATCATCACCAAAAACATATATTTCGGTGTAGTTGCATGTACTTAAACAGACATAAATTGTTGACTGCCAACAACAAACCCACACAAAACCTTAAAAACCACATCAAAACAACAAAGTCACTGTGACCAAAAATCCCTTAGATATTTTGAGAGCAGCAGAAAAGTTGTTTTCCACCACGGCGAGTCATTTGGACGCATCCAGTCTCTCAGACAGACAGATAGGAACAGAGCGAGTCTCCCCGTCTCTCAGACAGACAGGAACAGAGAGCAAGTCTCCCCGTACTGTCTTCAATTAGACAGCTAGCGCTAATGATAGCATGCTAGCAGCGTTTCTTGACAAAACCGAGAGCTGAAAGTCAATTCTCCATAAGACTTCTTTTTGTTTAATTAGGCTTGTAAATAATTATTGCAATTAAAGCCTGCAATTACGTGACTGAAGCGGCGCCGTAAGAGACGTGATGGATGCCAGCGAGACCCCTTGGTGTGGTGGTGCGCGCACAAAGGCTACAACATGCAGTCGTGCGCCGTGCGGTGACAGCTGATACGCTAGAGCATTTTAATTGCAGACGGTATTATCTTGCCATCATTATGTCTGATCCCTGAGACAATGACACGGTGGCTGGGATATCGCAAAGTTAGTGTTCAGTAAACTGTTTTGGGTTTCAAGTTGTCAAACTGTTTTCAATACCATGACAAAAAATATTGCTCACTTTTCGAAGCTCAAGAGACTTACTTGTGAACTAATGTTTGAGACTGAAGTTTTTTCACCTAAAAAATAAATAAAACGTAAATTGGACTTCAAGTAAAAGAGATCAACGCAGATTTGATTTTAAAAAAGTTGAGTCCTTCTTTAGTCTTTAATCTTGAAAAAGCTTCCCAAAGGGTTATTTTTTCTGATTGCACTGCAATGAAAAATGATTTTCAAGAAAAAAAATTCTTAGTATTTTTGTCTTGTTTTCAGTAAAAATATCTAAAAATTCTTAAATTAAGGGCGTTTTCACATCTGTAATTCGGTTCATTTGGTCCGGACCAAAAGCAAAAAATGATACATTGTAACTTTTTTAGCAGATTTGGTTGCGTTTCACACCACACTGATTGCTCTGATCCGCACCAATTGAAACGAACCAAAATTCTGTAATGTAATAAGATCAACATCACTCATTGGCCACATGTATTTGAACGTATTTCCTAAACGGCTTCACGATTGGTCAGAATCAACGTGCGGCAAATTCCAAAGGAACCCCCGGAAGTAAACAAAAGAAGGATAATACAGCAGACACCATGGACAGACGGCTGCGCGCTGTAATTATGTCCGTGGTTGTTATACATAGTTTGTATACAGCACTCTAGACAAACTGTTCATTTTCAGAATAAATCGCGGATGCGGCTTGAAAACAACGGTTTAATGCACTACAAACAGCGAAGACAAAAAAATTTCGAGGCTCCGCCCGCACCTCCTCGCAACTCCAGGTATGTCCGCGATTTGTCATTGTGCTAATATTGCTAATAGAAACGGTCAACAAACACTTCCTCATCCGATAATGCACTGCGCAGTTGACTACGGCAGCTGGTTTAGTCCAAAATGCGCAGTACTTTTGCAGTTAGGTCGGTTAGATCTCGGATCGTGTTCTCACCACAAAAGAACCGCACTAAAGTTGGTTTGAAAGCTTAACGAGACCACCTCTGCTAGAAGGTCTCGGTCCGCTTGTTTGGTCCCCTTTTGGTGCGCACCAGAGCTCGATTGCTGGATTCTCACCTGCCCAAACGAACTGCACCAACTGAGCAATCGAACTCTGGTACGATTCAATCGAACTAAACAAGGCAGGTGTGAAAACCCCCTAAGATGCCTTTTCTTGATGAGCAAAACGACCCAAAAAAAGTCTAATTTTTAAAACAAAAATATCAAATTTAAGTGATTTAGTGCATACGGAGCCCCTAAGGGACCATGGAGCAAAATTTAAACAAAGTTTAATTTCGCGTGCGCACGTGAAACTACCGCATGCGCACGTAAAACTACCGCATGCGCACGTGAAAGCAAAAGTTTCACGTGCACACGATAAAGTTTTTTATCTGCGCACGCGAAACTAAACTTTAAAAAAAATCTGATACATGAAGGGTTCGCATGAGCACATGAAAGTTTCACGTGAGCACATGAAACTAAACTTTCGATTTTTTTACTACAATGTCACCTTAGGGGCTCGGTAGTGCATACCCTATTGGCAGATTTTTTTGCTTGTTTTATGCACAAAATCACTTAAATTTGATATTTTTTGGTCTAAAAACTAGACTTATTTTCTTGAGTCGTTTTGCTCATCAAGAAAAAACATCGTAACTTAAGAATTTTTAGATTGTTTTACTAAATACAAAAATACTAAGATTTTTTTTTCTTGAAAATCATTTTTTGCAGTGTAGTGTTTCACATGCATTCATTTATTTGCCGCGACCCTCCACTGAAGCCTGGTTTTATATTGGACACGTCCGTCATTGGTGTGCCTGGCGAAAAATTACATCATTGCGGAGTGGGCAGTCGTGAACAATGACTGCCCAAAACCCAATTTCGTGAGGTGTTGTGCATGTCGTTTTTGTAACTTGCAAACACACTGCAAAAAGTGTCTTTCTTACTTAGTATTTTTGTCTTGTTTTCAGTAAAAATATCCAAAAATTCATAAATTAGATGTATTTTCTTGATGAGCAAAATGACCTAAGAAAATAAGTCTAGTTTTTAGACAAAAAATATAAAATGTAAGCGAATTTGTTCTTAAAACAAGGGGAAAAATCAGCCAATGGAATAAGAAAATTTTTCTTGAATTAAATGTTTAAGAAAAAAGTACATTTATTAAAAAAAAATGTTTCTTATTCCATTGGCAGATTTTTATTGATGGTTTTAGGCACTAATTTACTAGTTTATATTTTTGTCTAAAAACTAAACTTATTTTCCTAGGTCATTTTGCTCATCAAGAAAATACATCTTAATCTAAATTTTTTAAATATTTTTACTGAAAACAAGACAAAAATACTAAGTAAGAAAGTCATTTTTTTGCAGTGCAACATCTGAAAAGTACCAACCTGACCGCATACACTGCAAAAAATGACTTTCTCACTTAGTATTTTTGTCTTGTTTTCAGTAGAAATATCTAAAAATTCTTAAATTAAGATGCCTTTTCTTGATGAGCAAAATGACCTAAGTAAATAAGTCTAGTTTTAAGACAAATAATATACAATTAAAGTGAAATTGTCCTTAAAACAAGCAAAATTATCTGCCAATGGGGTGAGAAAAAAAATTGTGAAATAAGATTTCTTTTTTCTTAAACACTTAATTCAAGTAAAATTTTCTCACCCCATTGGCAGTTATATTTGCTTGTTTTAAGCACAAATTCACTTAAATTGTATATTTTTTGTCTAAAAACTAGTATTATTTTCCTAGGCCATTTTGCTCATCAAGAAAATACATCCCGATCCAAGAATTGTTAGACATTTCTACTGAAAACAAGACAAAAATACTAAGTAAGAAAGTCATTTTTTGCAGTGTATCAGTATGTCTCTCCTAAAAAAGTTGAGATAAGATACGAATTAAGTCAAATTTTTAAAACAAATCTGTATCCTAGATGTTTATTTGCAAGTTACTAAATACTTTGAAATACAAAAGATTTTATTATCCTGCTTTAATATGTACATACACAATGCTGCTCTCTTTAATAGCTTGATTTCACATTTGCAATACACTTTTCCTTTGTCTGCATTTTTCGACAAAACAGCAGGCGCTCTGTTTACCCACTCATCATTGCTAACGCTTGTCAAGCCATTTTACGTTATCGACATCTCTCAATAGGTGGCCTGACTCGAGATTGACAAACAACAGAAAGATTGCGAAGCTCAATATACTCTGCCTCTGTCACTTCATAAAAACAGTTTTGCACACTAGCTGTGTTATCTTGCGGCCCCACAGGGCCACCGGTCACTTAATAAACTATCCAACGGCCCCTAAACAAACAGGTCTTAGGTGCCCACAACCTCATTTGAAACTATTAAATCAACCCACCATTGAAAGCTCCCTGGAGGACTGCGAGACAGCGGAAAACATTCAGCGGGTACAGATGAGCCTTATACTTATAACACCCAATGTGACGCTGGCCCATCTGTACGCGCTGTACTAAATCTAAGACTACCCTGACAGGTCAGAGACCAGCGTGGGGTGCGAGCAGGGTGTTTACTAACAGGAACAAAGACCTCACACCTCCGAATTCACAGCTGAACTGCAGCCAATGCTACTTCGCCGCGCCGTGGAGCAAATAATTTATTGACGGCTCAGATGTCACCAGGGTTGGAAGGGAAAGCAGAAAAGGTGCCTTGAAAGCAATACTTATTTTAATTAAAAAGTTGATGGGGGCCGACAAGAATTTTCCTATCAAATAATGAGGTTAGAGCCGGCCAATGGTTCCTGCACAAAACCTTACGAGTGTTAATCCCTGCTTAAGTCAATTACCGATGCATAGACCAGGATTAATACAAGCGGAGGGATACGTTTGCTTGAGCGACTGCTCCACCTCATAACGCAAACATGTTGAGCGTGCTCAAAATCTGGTTGAGAAGGTTTGTTTTAATCCTAAATAGTAGGAATCAGATAGATTTATTTGTAAGGGGAAAGGAAAAAAGATCTTCGTATTTCAAGAGTTTAGCTTTTGATGTTTTTCCTCAGGAAGTCAGAAAAATGTGTCCAGTTTACTGTAGTCTGAAAAGTTGTCTCAAAGTGCGCTAAGATGTTGCAAGATGCCAAATTAAAAGTCAACACTCTTAGTATAAAATCGATATGTCAGATGCACTTAATGGGTTTTGCATGTGAAGTAGGGGTCTTTTCAAGTCCAAAGAAATGTACCCAACCCAAAAAGTCCTGAATCACTTTTTTCCCGATGTGCACAAATTTTTTTTTTTAAAGGGGTGGTTCAATGGTATTTCATGCATTCTGTTTTATTAACACATTAATAGAGTAGTTTCCTCATGCATAACGTAGGCAAAGTGTCAAAAAAGCAGTTGGATGTGTTACAGAGTATTTCTGTGCCGAATGCACTTCGCCAGGGTTTTTTTCAATTACGGGGTCCAGCTGACGTTTCAGGGGTATCTATACGTATCAGTTCTTTATATGGGCACTTCCCCCGGAAAACCCCTCCCACCTGTCAATCACCGGGAGACGCTAGAACTTACAAACATCACATCACGCGACAAGCTTTGTTAATTTTAAAACTCAACAATGGCATGAAAGAAGAAGTGTGTTTTTGGATGTAAGGAGAAGAAAGCCAACCTTATGAAAACAATGGATATAGTTTATTATCCGGGGTAGCAGCGGAGTTTTGCGTGTGTGTTTGATGCTGGATTTCATTGAAAAGTCCCAACCGGGTCATGAGTTGCATGCGGTAAGTAAGACTTCTGTCTTATGTTGGAAATAGTCGCGTGCATATTAAATAAATGACACGAACATGTAGTGAATCATAAGTTAAACAGTGTTGTATAGTGTTGCATGACTCGTACTTGCTCCTCCCACGGTAGTAACTCCTCCTACTTCATTTATTCGTACGTTATCAGAAAGAATCTGTAAAGCTAATCTTTCTTTTATAAATCTGATCAAACTTAAGACTCTTCAGAGATATGAAGGATGTAATACTACTCTATAGGTACTCCAGATTAACCTCAGAAATGCAGAAACAGTGTGTTAGTTGAGCTTTAAAATAAACACTCGACCCCAGACAAACCCAAGAAAATTAGACCTGAGTCCGACCTGACCCAGTGGCATTTTTTTAACCCGACTGGACCTGAATGTACCCGGCACGCACCAGTCAGACAGAAAGAAACCGCCTTAGCCTCGCATCCAATTTGGCTCAATTTATTTTCTTTTGTTATCTGATGACGACACCAAGGTAAGCGCTAAAATGTGCATTCAAAATTGATTGACAGGTCTGTCTCAACAAAAATTCACCACAACCACTTGGCAAAGGACTCGATGCACACACTCGAGATAGTTTGGGTCGTCTTGGGTCCGTTTGGCACAAACACATTTATTTTAAATTACCCGAGACCCGCTATTATTATACCCGTGTCCAAAGCACACATGCACCTTTTAGAATCTAACCCGCTCGTAGTTTTCGGATCTAAGTGGACCCGTCTGAATCTGAACTTTTCATTTCTTTCTCTTAAAGGAGTCTGGGTGAGTAAAGTTCATAACAAAAAACTCCATCAAGTCTCTTGAGAAACAAAACAGCAACTTTGAGTTTGGTATTACTCAGATTCTAGTTTGGGGATTCATTCCAATCTCACAGACAAGAGACAAATCTGCTGACGTATCTGTTGGGGGAATAGCAACAGTATCTGCCCAGTGTCCATATACAATTGACCTTTAGGTTGACCCTGACAGTTTGATACACTGCGCTGGGTCAAGCACTGACCCGCAAACCGCAATATACGCTGCGATCAGACATAAAGCCTCCAGGTGTCCGGCGAGAATCTAAGATTGGAACCAGCCCTGGCAGAATGAGCGGGCTAAATAGCTTCATCAATAACACGGGACGCAGAACGTATCGACAGGGACATTTATCCTGATCTGTCCCTCTGTCAATAGCAAGTGAAGCTGTCGAGCTGACAATCGGGCCAAGACTGAAAACGTGGCTCTACTTTGCACCCTATTATTGAAATTGATTCCCCAACCTAAAAACTCATTGCAAGCGGTGACCCCCCTAAAATTTAGAGACGAGAAACAATATCATATCAATCAGGCCTGGCATTGTGTTAGCAGGCCTGTATACTAGCGAGACGTAATGGCTAATCGAGAAGAATGATTGACATTAGCACAATGCACACAGTGGCAGCTCATCGCTGTTAGTTTAATGGCCTGCAGATGTCAGGCTGTCGTACGGGCTTATGTGCGGCGCGAACGACCTCCTGCCATCACGCGTCACAGACTAGCATTGTTCGTGCCCTGTTGTCTATAAAAACACAAGCACGCATTTCACGGTCACATGGTGTGATAGGCTGCACCATTTGCAGCCTATGTGGCGGAAATTGCTTTTGACCCCAAACAAAACCTTGAGTTATTTGTTGGGCTACAGTGTGTGTCACATAGCGGTCGACTATTTCTTCAACAGATTGGATGTAAATATGTCAAGTGTAAGAAATCAGAATAGAAGTCATTTTTAAGATGCAATCCATAACTTGTGCCTCTACTCACTGCAAAAAATGACTTTCTTACTTAGTATTTTTGTCTTGTTTTGAGTACAAATATCTAAAAATTCTTAAATCAAGATGTTTTTTCTTGATGAGCAAAATGACCTAAGAAAATAAGTTTCGTTTTTAGACAAAAAAAAAAAAATTATGGGAATGTGTGCCTAAAATAAGCAAAAAATCTGCCAATGGAATAAGAAAAAAAATCTTGAATTAAGTGTTTTATTTATTAAAAAAAACAAATCTTACTCCATTGGCATATTTTTATTGTTTTAAGCACTAATTTACTTAAAGTTTATATTTTTTGTCTAAAAATTTTCAATAAAAAAAATGTCTTAGTATTTTTGTCTTGTTTTCAGTAAAAATATCTAAAAATTCTTGAATTAAGATGCTTTTTCTTGATGAGCAAAACGACCCAAGAAAATTAATCTAGTTTTTAGACCAAAAATATCCAAAAGTGATTTTGTGCATAAAACAAGCAAAAAAAATCTGCCAATGGGGTAAGCCAAATTTTCCTCAATTTTTCTTGAATTTAGTGTTTAAGAAAAAAAGCAAAAAAATCTTGAAAATTTTTCTTAAACACTAAATTGAAGAAAAATTCAAGAAAAAATTTGCTTACCCCATTGGCAGATTTTTTCCTTGTTTTATGCACAAAATCACTTAAATTTGATATTTTTGGTCTAAAAACTAGACTTATTTTCTTGGGTCCTTTTGCTCATCAAGAAAAAGCATCTTCGATATTTTTAGATATTTTTACTGAAAACTAGACAAAAATACTAAGAATTTATTTCTTGAAAATCTTTTTTTTTTTTTTGCAGTGTACAAGATCAATAACTGATTTTTGTTCATTTTAACCAACAAAAGTTACGGATTACAGCCTTAAAGGGACAGTTCACCCATTTTGAGCAATGTTTGAAACCAAAACGTTTTTGAGCACCATTCACTTCCATAGTAGTCTTTTTCCTACTGTGCATGTGAATGGTGCTTATGTTTCCTGCTTGATTACAAATATCTTCCTTTGTGTTCAGCAGAACAAAGAAATGTATATAGGTTTGTAACTACATGAGGGTGAATAAATTGTGACAGAATTTAAATTTTTTTGGGTGAACTATCCCTTTAAAGGGGACATATTACAAAATCAGTCTTTTTTCATGTTTAACTGCTATAATTGGTTCTCCAGTGCTTCTATCAACCTAGAAAATGTGAAAAATATCAACCCAGTATCTTAGTTTTGGTAAACCATATCTGCAAGCATGTGAAAAAATAGCTCATTGAAATTTGGCTCCCCTTGTGATGTCAGAAGGGGATAATACCGCACCATCCAACCACAGCACTGCCATTTAGTGCAGAGATCAGCTCATTTTCATTTAAAAGGACACACTAGAACTTCACATATGTACTCTGGGGACAACAAAGACTTATTTGACATCTTAAAAAGTCTTGTGAAATATTGAAGAAATACACAATACTGGATTGTGTCATTGGAAGTAATTCAATTTTGCAAATCAGTTCATTCAAATGGTTTGTGTGACTGAATCATTTAAAAATGATTCACCAAGGCATCACTCAAAGTCGTCTCAAATGTTTCTCTTGAATTTCTTGCGAAAAAACGGACACCAACAATAAAACTAAAGTTATAAAGTGAATGTGAACAGCATATACTCCATATTTTGTTCATGGAAGAATTGAATAAGATTTAATGAATTTTAAATGCAGACTTCGGTATCTTGACAAATATGAGCACAGTCTGAAACCACAAAAATATGAGACCCATGTTAGATTACTACGAATAAAATGGAGAAACGAGAGACTTTATCAAAAGTCACCATTTGGCGTATATTTGATCTCACTGCTGACACAACTGAAACAGTGAAGAGATCATTTATGGTTTTCTTTATCCAATCACTATTCCAACTTTTCATGAATACAATGTATCACATTTCTCATGACAATGCTTTAAAACAAAAACACTTTCATTCCCAATTATCATGGCAGCTACACTTAATCTTTGTCTATGGCAGAATGATTGACAGTGATCGGCAAATAGAGAAGCAATGGAGGTCACCGGTCAACACACTTTCCTTGTTCCCATTTTTTAGCAAGAGCAGCTGCCCTCTCACAGGGCGACCAAGGGTCACACGCCGGAGGGAATATTGACTGCGAATGCACATCTTTATTTTCAAATATGTCTAAACTTCAAGCACAAATCCTGTTTGACTCACTGTCTATGTGGATTTCAGCACATCCTGTGCACAGTGTATAAGAATCAAGGGCCGCGTGTGTGTGCGCACCTTTGTTAAGTGAATATTAACATTGCTTTGTTCTCATTAATCACATCCTCCGCTCTGCTGATTTCCAGTTAGCCTTTCATCATACACACCCCCACCTCTCTAACCACACTACAGTCACCCAAACACTGACGTCTCGCAGTTAAAGCCACACACACACATAGGAAATCCAGTGGCTGTCGGCCAACTCAATCTGAATGCGGTATGAGGGACCGTTCATATCCGACAAAGACAAACAAAAGACCCCAATGGAACGGCGCGTAAATCACATGCTTACTTGAGGGTGCTATCTGTGCAGACACAACGTCAATTACACAACAATCTAATCTAAATATTTTCATAAATGTAGATTGAAAACAAACTGTTAAACTAGAAAATGAAAGTAATGCTAGCATGTGCAAAGGAAGCTGCGGGTGGTTGCCAGGGCATTACTGCACAGTTGCTAAGGTGATGGAGAGATTTTGAGCAGGTTCCTTTGTGGTTGGTAAGGTGTCCTTGGAGGTTACTACTGTAGATGGTTGTTAATGAATTCAGTCCAAAGAGCTCACCCCAAAATCTGAGTGGCTTTCTCAAATCTGTAACGCAAAGCATAAGCAACAGCATCCCTTAAAGGAAAACACCACAGTTTTTCAATACTCTACTATGTTCCTACCTCAACCCGGACGACTGAATAGATACCTATCTTTTTTCAATGCGTGCACTTAATCTTTGTACAGCGCATCGTGAATGTGTTAGCATTTAGCCTAGCCCCATTCATTCCTTAGGATCCAAACAGGGATGAACTTAGAAACCCCCAAACACTTCCATGTTTTCCCTATTTAAAGACTGTGCCACCATACTTACTCGTGTAACTACTCGATTTTAAATAGTGAAAACATGGAAGTGTTTGGTGGCATCTAAATTCATTCCTGTTTGGATCCTAAGGAATGAATAGGGCTAGGCTAAATGCTAACACATTAACGACGCGTTGTACAAAGATTAAGTGCATGCATTTAAAAAAGATAGGTATGTATTAATTCGTCCAAGTTGAGGTAAGAACACAGCAAAACATTAAAAAACAGTGGTGTTTTCCTTTAACAAGCACCAAAAATTTATGTGAGGCGAATATGCTGAATAGAGAAATGCATTATTCAATCTCAAATGCACACGTTTACAATAGCTGTAATATCTGATGAAACCGTGCAGAACATTGAGATGACCACACAATGTTCAAATGAATAATGGAAGAAAAGTGTTATTTTTGGAGCTGACTGGGATGGGCTGAAAAAGAGACGAGAGCCTCCAAACAATCTCACTCCGGCTGAAAATTCCATTTCCGTGCATTTGATAACCACACAGTTCATTTCCAACACATTTCCCAGACAAAGGTGGTGCAGGTTTGAAACGAGCTCATGTGTGTGTATGAGTGCAAAAACTGTAAATACACGTACAGTATATGATTATAAACGTGTGCATGTATGTGTGTGTGGGGGCTAAGGGTGTGCAAAGACACAGCGCAAATAATCTGCTTCTTCAAGACATGAAAAAAGGAAGCCATGCATGGATTTCAAATTTCACAGCTGAGCACTTGGAGTGAAATTGCCAGGGCGGAAATGTAGAGGCTCTTATTTGGTTGATGATCTCGGTAACATTGCTTTATGAGCTGGGGGGGAGTCCAGGGGTAAGGAGACGATCTCGCATCTGATGCTTATCCGGAGCTACGGACAGAAAAGACTGACAGCGACACATGTCCGGAGAGTCAGGTTTGGATGTGAAAGTCAACACTCCGCAAGCTTTTCCACGTTAGTCACGCAGACGGAAATTTCACGCGATTATCATAATAGCGAGCGTGAGAGAGATGACGCCAAATCTTGTGTTGAGTTTTAAAGCCACATATAAGCCAATGTCTGACATTTTGATGACTTTTTGGCATGCACACCCCCTTGTGTAGGGTGCATCCCCCTTTGTGCTTAAATGATACAATGTTGTGGGAAAGTAGCCACATTTTAGGTTTAATTACACATAATTTATGATTAATTAATGTATTTATAGACGATTTCAGCAGTAACAACATAAACAAATGGCTTTCGTGGAACAAACGTCTGTAAAAATGTCATAAAACTAGGTCCACCTTGCGCGCCCAGTTTGAAAACCACTGATTTCGATAAAATGAGAAGCTGTTCTCCATTCTGGTCTCATAAAGCTTGTCTAGAAGAGACGTTTACAAAGCCTATCTAGACACGTTCATATCATATTACTTGTATATAAAGCCACACTTTCATCCTTCTGGACAGGCAATGGGTCCGGGTCCAAGGGCCTCAGCCGGTGATAATGAAATGAATAAATGAAAAGATGCAGGGGGAGTTCATAACAACTTTATTGTTCGACTGATTAAACCGTAAAACGGACAATCAAAACACTCACAATCTATTCTCAAGCCCACTCCTGCTTGATTGAAGAATAATTGGCACTCTGTTTTGCCGTTTTACTTGTCTGTGTTAGGCCTCTCAATTAAAGTTAGAAAGAAAAGAGGTATTTATAGAGCAATAGTGAATGGAGAGACGTTGACCGATATTAAAACACATTAACCAGAAGTCACTTTGTTTTAGAGTTATATGAGGTCATACGCAAACCGTCTGTAAAGCGATATCCCCTTCCTTATAGTAATTTGCATAAGGGTTTGGTTTACACGCTTCAATGAATGCGATGTTGGTTACATGCTATGGATTTGCAATAGCAGCAAACGCAGGTGTGGCTTCGGTTCGGTCAAAATATACAATTAGTTGTTTCAAGTGCTCTAGCCTTATTTCATTATATTTGCATAGGGGTTTGGTTTACATGCTCTCTTTAAAACGAGATGAGAGGAGTTTTGGTTGCATCCTCAAGAGTGCAAACTATTCATGTATACATTAATTATCAGAACCCGCCCAGTGTCTGTCAACATGAATGAAAGTGTAACGTCTCCACTGTAAATGTCTCTTTCTGGAAGCTTTATGATGAGTCTTGAACTGATCAACACTGTGTCCATCTAAGGGTGCGTTTACATGTGAATAATTTACTGAAAACCAACGCGTTTTTACCATAGACTGTAAAAAAAGATGGACGACGCGCGTTCGCTCTCTTCCATTGGTGAAAAGTGAAGCCCCCAAGTGTCCCCATACGCCACTGACATCTTGCTTCTTGAGTATGCACATTATTGATTTCGGGACCAATCATGTGCAGTAGTGAGCAGGAAGCAAAGCCGCGAAATCAAGGCCCCGCCCTCACTCTCGCAGAATGCGCATATCACTGCTGTCAATCATGACGTGACACCACCATTTTTATAGCATTAAAGGTGCATTGTGTAAATTTTAGCGGCATCTAGTGGTGAGGTTGTGAATTGCAACCAACGGCTCAGTCCACTGCTTACCTCCTGCCTTCGAAATACATAGAGAAGCTACGGTAGCCGGCACCGGAAAAACATGTCAACGTTGGAGACAACGTAGTAAAAAGGTTTGTCTGTTAAGGGCTTCTGTAGAAACATGGCTGCACAAAATGGCGGCTTCCATGTAAGGAGACCCTCGGTGTATGTGGATAAAACGTCTCATTCCAAGGCAATAAACACATAACGGTTCACTATAAAAAGGTCTTTATACACCCCTGATAATATAGTTTTGTATATTATTTTGCATTTCTTTCAAGAGATCCTTCTAAAAATTACACACTGCACCTTTAAATAACTAACTAAAAAAACGTATTTTAAAAACAAACACTTGAATTCACATCAGCGTGATAAAAACTACAGTATGTGACAGAAACCAGCTTCAGAAAAAAAGATAATTGAAGTGTTAAATTGTTTAGTTGGTTTCAAGTCCCTTTGAATAACATGGGAGAGGCGGGGTTTATGTCCTATACTAGGACCAGTCACTAGGGGACGATCGAGACATTTTGGCTTCACTTTTCAGGCTTGTGCGACACGCTGGGTTTTTACACACAGATTATAACATTGTCAAAACGATCCCCGTTTACGTTGATCCACAAAAGCGACTAAAAGCATTCTATTATGCATGCCGGGCCAGTAGTTGGTGACGTCACATTATATCTTAAAGCCGCCATGAAATTAAAATGTACAATTCAAATTTTTATTTGTTGTAGTGTTTATTATAAATGATTTATCTGTGCGCTTCATTATTAAAAAAAAATCATGTGGCCTCGTAATCTTTAATCATTACTTCCTGTCACAAGGAATGGCGCGAAGACGGGTTATTGGAGACCACAGCAATTAGCAATAATAATAATAACAATAATCATTTAGCAATTAGCAACTTTCAATGATCCAATCAGGTCTTTATAAATGAAATTTAGTCCCGCCCTACATTTTTTCTCATTTTAGAAGCTGTTTCACTTGGATATACATTACAATAGGGAAAAGAAGACGATTGCTACTTCCATTTTATGGTGACTTTAACATGTAATATGCATGCGTATGACATTGCCAGTTCATGTTTCTATAGTTTACACAGATAATAACGCTATTGTTTTCAAAATCTTTTCAAAAAAGTTTTCAAAAGTTTGCGATTCGTGTTTTTGGCCCACAAAATGCAGTTGTCATTTAAATGAACATCCAAAATTCACAGGTTTTTTATTTTTATTTGAAAAAAACCAGCAAACGCAGAATGTTGTCTAAATGTAGCCGACTGTCTGACAACGTTGTAACAACATGGCCAAAAGTTTGATGTTTCTACACTGGTGGGTTGAAGGTTGTCACAATGTTGTCACAATGTTGCCTTCTAATCAGCCTCCGTGGTCAATGGTTTAGGTTTTGTGTATGATGCGTAGAGAACTTGTGAACGACATGTACGTCACTGTGGTGAGGCACGAATAATATGTACTGTGTCCACTAAAGCCCGGAGTTTAGTCTATTTTTTATGTGTATGCGCACATATGCGCATGGTCAAACGCACAACCTTGCAAAATATAGTTTTTTTGACGTGTTTTTACATGCGCATTGCAACAAAATAAAATGCATCTTTTGGGGTACATACTATATTCTCCTGTAGGCGCATGTGCCAGTCCCTCCAGAAAAACATGATTATGCGATTGCATGATTCAACGCATAATCAGCCAAAGTCAACATATTTATGCGGGGGCCGCATTTTTTCAAACATGCCGCACATTCGCAGCATAAATTGCAGATTTCCGTGCGCAAAAATATGCGAGGCTTGCATGATTTCATAATCCCTGCATTTTCGTAGCAAAAGTCATATATATCTTAGCAGAAAGTTGAAAAATCTTGCATTTACTTCACACAAGCGCAGCCATGTCCCCTGTTGCCATGGGAACATTATGAAGTAACGTGATTATGTGACGTGAACATCATTGAAAAGCTGCAAAAGCTGCAAACAGTTTTTGCAAGTTCCCGCAATTTTTGCAAGTTCCCGCAATTTCATAGCATAAAATTGCATAATTATCCCGCATATTATATCGCATTTTTTAAGAAAACGTGCAGCAAGATCAAGGATTTTTGCCCGCAACAATATCAAAAAAACTGTTTTTTTCTGGAAGAACTGATGTGCTACCAACACGTACAATGTATGCAGGGTTTAAAAAATCTGCTGGTGCACGTACAGCATGCCACTCTTATGATGAGAAAAAAATTCAAGACCCTCACATATGTGTAAAAAATGGACCATACATCGGCCTTAGGTGTTCATCCACCACAAACAATAAGACAATTACTCACAAAATGTAACTTAACATCAGCAGGTTTATAGGAAAGCTGGAATCTGAAACTCAAGGGGTGTATTCTTAAAACAGACTTTGACACACGTTTGCAAACATTGTGAGGCCTCCGTGTCTGTTTGTGAGTCTCCCTTTGTTTCTCTCTCGCCCACCCCTCTCTCTCTTTCTCTCTCTCTTTCTCTGTAAAGCTGTTATCAGCTGAAACAGCTCTGACCTTTCGTAGCTGTTAGCCTCTGGCTCTCTTCCCCAGCCAAGGAGCCCGAGCACTTTATCACAATGCTATGAATTACCACAGAAAGGACACCATCTCAACGCCTGTGTGATCTAAGACAAACCCCAGCTCTGTTCTGGACGCTCTTTCTTTCAAACCCTTCACAGACGGTCGGTAAACAGGGCTGACATTACATGACAATAGTTGAACGATGTATTTGTGTAGACCATGTATTTTATGCTCCTGCTCAAGTAGAGGACACGTCCATATCTTGACAACCAATAACTATAGAGAATTAAAGAAACCGTTCAGTATAACAACCCAATGTGTCAAACCCTAAAATGTACAAATAGAAGCTAAAATAAAAGCTAAATAACAGATACTCACATAAAAACATATTAGGACATGTGATGATGTCATATTTATGCACATTTATGATGTTTTGACAAAGTTGTTCATCATGAGCAGCTGTTTTATGAAGAAGAGCAGCATGAATATTCTTTTTAAAAAATACTGTTCCACTGACAAATAGGAAAAGCAGTAAACGGGTTTGAAACAACAGAATAATGTGCATAACAGTTCTTTAACATATTGCATTTTATTGTCATTATAAATAAGAAACAATGCATTCACACAAATTCTGTTTTATTTTTTCTTAAATTCCGTTTTTTCAGTTTATTTTTCTGTATTATGTTTTTTTCTCGTTTTAATATTTTTAGGATTCCATATTGTTGTGTTTAAATTTTTCTGGATTTTGTAAATTGAAAAAATAAAGTGTATTAATGCTTTGCATTGAAAAGTAAATTTCGTTGTGTTTTAATATTTGGGTAATGTTTACAGAATTTCATATTAAAATCCAATATTCAATCTTTTTTCAGACAGAGTACTGTGAAATTTAGTGAGCAGTACAAATAACAACAGAGTTAAAAAAAACTGCTTGATGTCCATTAAAATACATTAGAGCCAGCCTCTGTATTTAACTCAGTGTATATGAGGAGGGTCTTCAATTTTTATTTGTAATTTTTTTTGCCGACTTTGTGGTCTCAGATGGTCTCTTGGGCACGGTTTTCTCTATTCAGAATAAATGTTTATAGTTGACGGTGCATAATCATCTGACCATGTTGCATCTTGCAAACATTTCTATCATTTTATTAGCCGGTTAAGAATATAAATGGCTTTTAAAAATGATTTATACAAAATTTGCCAAATTGCGTGAAATTGCGCACTATACAGTAAATTCCGTTTTCATGTCTTGATTCCGTGATTCTATCCGTGTTTTCTGCATCAAGGAAATCATTCGGCCCTATGAATTACAGTCTTTCTATGTAAGCGTGTGAGTATTTGCCTATTTTTCACTATTTCAATGTAAGGAAGTCCATTTGAAATCTATTGTGAGAGAGTGAGGCTCTATGCATTTGAAATGAGTTTTATTTATGTGAGTTTTCAGAACAGAGGCCAGCAACACACAATATACGGCCTCATAGAAAATAATTATAGATGCTCAAGGGGAAATGTGGTAGTGATGTGTGTGCGTGTTACACGCTGGACTGAGCTGAGCATGCTTGACTGCTACACGGAAATTCATTGTTGCTCATGGTGTCTGAGGCATGTATGTAAATGTGGTTTTGTTTCTAAAGTATGAAAAAAATCTATGCATTAGAACGTATACCACTATTTTATTCACCCATTTGTCTAAAGGTACTTCATCAAAGAAAGGCATTTGCATCTACTTTGTAATATTACCATCACATTCCATCACACAGAAGTGCCAGATGGCATATTTAAGCTCTGCTATGACTTATTGCTGTATAATAGGTCATTTTGTCTCCTCTTAGCCAACAGGCATGCAGACAGTACACTTCACATCCTCAGGGAGCTGCAATAACTATCCTAGTTCAGCCATTTTGGCTCCATTTACGCCCAACATGTGACCAGGACGAGCTCTTTTCCTGATAAGAGTAAAGGTGAATGCTAATCCCGTCACTCTGTGAAGTGCGAAATGCAACTCCTAAAACGCCGCACCAGAGTGACAGAGGCTGTGCCGTTCATCACTATCTTCTGATCCTCACAACCCGACAAGTGAGCGCCTAGCACCTGCATCCTGAATATTAACACCACTCGGAGAAATGAGTCAGAGGCGGCAGGCGAAATACCTCAGAGAGCAATCGAACCTGAGGCGGCCCTTAAAGTGTTTATTGAGACCAGCTATGCCTCTCGATGTAGCCGCTTACCAATCTGTGATATTAAATTAATCACCTGAAACACTTGAAACGGGACAAAAGAGGATGACAGTAGAAGACGCTGATGGCTTTTTTATGACAGAATGGGTCTGAATTACCATGCGAGGTGGTGATATTTAAAGGATTCAATAGAAAATGCTCCCCATTGACAATTCTGCACTGAGAATAAGAAATCCATGGGAACAAAATAAAAGCTCAAAAAGGGTTTTGCTGACTGGTACAATGGAAGAACTTTTGAGATGAACTAAAACTTTAAAAAACACAGGATAGTTTTCGTTTTTCTCTGCTAACGGATAAAACCAAGAATCTAATCTAAAAGATCTGAAAAACGTATAATAATGATCTAACATCAGTGGCAGCTCGTGACTGCTCATCCGAGGGGCGCAAATTCAAAATAAGTTTTCGGAGTGACATTGGTGTTCCTTGTGTTTTCAAAATATGTGTTTGTTGCGTCATGTGAACCATGTGCATTGCGTGTTTTGTCAAAATAAGTGCCTTCTGCACACGCGCCAAAACCGTTTATGATAAAAGAGACGCTCACGTTCACAAAATACATGCAAGACACTCCATGAACACTAAACTTTGATTATTACTCTGAGATCTGGCAAACGCGACCGTCTCTTTTATCATAAAATCTTTAGACGCGTCTGCAGCAGGCACTTATTTTAACAAGACATGTGATGCACATCGACGCGCAGAACACATACTATGAAATGACGAACCACACACATGATGGGCTACATACATGTTGTGACGAACTTTGCATCGAGCGCCCTCGAAAAAAGAAGTCACCGGCCGCCACTGTCCAACATTTATGTATGTGCCACACGTATGCATATGTGTTCCCTGGGATCCCATGTCTTTTTGCGCTGCCAATGCAAGAAACAATCCCAGAACTTCTGCAATCTCCCAAGAACCATGTAGATAACTCAGGAACCCTTTTACAGCAACAATATGTACCATGTAGTCATCTCATATTGCATGACTGTAAACAGATTTAATGTTCTGTCACCGATGCCACATATGCTTACAATAGAACATAAATTGTATTTATTGCAACACATCCCCTTAAACTGCATTGTGCCAGTGTAAAAGTAATAGAGAGTGGACACTTAAGCGAGTCTGTATCGGTCTTGTTAACTCTTTGTCACCAGGTTGGTTGATGCAAGAGCCAGTGACTCAAACCATAAACTTGATAAAATACTGAGAGCACCACTCTATCCCTCAGGAGTTTGTGAACAGTCACAATGTGCTGACTCGACACATCTCACACTATGCCATATGTGCTGCCCGGCGAGATGGGGGGGTGTTTACCCAGCATGCACTGCGTCTACTGATGTGAACCTGTCTCTCTTGTGCATTGAACCACCTCTCTCATTACCACCCCTTCACTCTCGCCACACCCGACCCCATACCACTGCCCACATCCCGCCCCAAAGGGGATATCAGTGCTCTACAGTAGATATTAAAAAAGGCTTGAGATGTTGGGAAGCAGCCATGCCATCCATCTCTAAACTGAGACTCTTGTTTTCTCACTTTGTCTTTATAATAAAGTCTAAATTAAAGGGACACTCCACTTTTTTTGAAAATATGGTTATTTTTCAGTTCCCCTAGAGTTAAACATTTGATTTTTACCTTTTTAGAATCCATTCAGCCGATCTCCGGGTCTGGCGCTAGCACTTTTAGCATAGCTTAGCACAATCCACTAAATCTGACTAGACCATTAGCATCATGCTAAATAACCAAAGTTTGGAGTATTTAAAAGTTGACTCTTCTGTAGTTACATCGTGCACCAAGACAGACAGAAAATCAAAAGTTGTGATTTTCTAGGCAAATATGGCTAGGGACTATACTCTCCTTCTTGCGTAATAATCAAGGACTTTGCTGATGTAACATGGCTGCAGCAGGCGTAGTAATATATCGCACTGCCCGAAAAAAGTCCCCTGCCATCGAAAGTTACTGAGGGGACTATTTTCGGCTGCTGCGTAATCATTCCGCCTCCTGCAGCCATGTTACGGCAGCATAGTCCTTGATTATTACGCCGGAATGAGACTATAGCTCCTAGCCATATCTGCCTAGAAAATCACAACTTTTAATTTTCCGTCGGTCTCAGCACACGATGCAACAACAGAAGAGTCAAGTACTAAATAGGAAAAATATCCAAACTCTTTGGTTATTGTTAGCGTGATGCTAATGGTCTAATCAGAATCAATGGATTATGCTAAGCTATGCTAAAAGTGCTAACGCCAGAACCAGAGATCAGCTGAATAAATTCCAAAAAGGTAAAAATCAAATGTTTAACTCTAGGGGAACTGGAAAATGAGCATATTTAAAAAAAAATGAGTTTCCCTTTAAGGGGGGACAGTATGAACTATCAGTATTGATTTATATCACATATAATTATATATCTAGCTGTTGTTAATAAAAAAAAACTCATAACATGTTATGTAATACGACTTGGTCTGAAACATATCCCATAAGATATAAACCACCACCTGGTGTTGTGTGTATTGCTATTATATCTGAAAGTCTCCATATTTTCTCGTCATTTTGCTGTCATGGCAAAGTGACCTTGTTTTCACCGTCTTTGCTCTTTTCGCTGTCTCTCCATCACTTTCCCCTTCACTGACACTTGGCTTCTCTTTTCTTCTCCCATTCCTCTTTCATTAGCATCCGCTGTCACGTTCTCTGTGGCTGTTATGCAGAAAGTCTATATATATATTCTGACCTGTCTCTCCGACATGACGTAGATGTAGCTGTTGTCCAATGAGAAGGCCATGTCTCTCAGGACGGGGCTTCCATCTTTGATGACCGGCAAGGTTTCATACTGGACGCCACCGTGAGGGGGACCATCAACGCGGATCTGAGACAGAAAGAAGAAACCGTTAGTGGAAATAAGAGAGGTCATTTTTATAACAATTACCAAAAATAATTGTGCCTCCATATGATTTTTTTTCCTTTTAGTAGATCAGATAGTGAAGGAAATACAGTCAAAAAGCATACAATAAAATATAATAATAAAAGAAGTAAAAATTGTATATGTTCTGGGAAAAGAAAGCACCTTGCCTTGACTCAAAACTTAAACTATACATTCATTTTTTCCGGTCATTTTATTATGTTGCGGACCATTTGATATAAAGCCCTTAAATGACAGAGGGGCTCTTGATCAGGGTAAAAGGCAATAATATCACATGACATAATTGAAAGCACAGCTTTCATATGTACCAATCTCCGCCCATCACTTCCACCCATCCCTGTTGACCAATTATAAGACTTGGACACATTGTAGCTGTCCTGCTTGTAGGGTGTATGTCAGACCAGGGTCAGAGTCAGGTCACGCGTCTGTCTAGTAGAACTTCACAATAGAGCAGATGAAGAGGACGGAAAAATTTTCGGCAAAGAGGGGGAGCGAAGACCCCCCAACCGAAGTTCAGAGGCAGAAACAATGAGTTCTCAGCTACAGCCTTTCATTAACTATCAAATTAGATATGTCTTCTAAATTTAATTGCGGCTTGTGAAATTTTGATGAGAACTGTCTGAGCTGATATTGAAATCCTTAACTTTTAATCTTACTTTAGTATCGCTGCAAATCTGTTTACAGTTTGAGACATTATTAAAATCACTTCTCAAACTCTATTTAAGATTATTGAACATTTTCTAAGAAGATAAGTCTGAGAAGCAAGGGACGATCTTCATTTATTCTTCATTCAATCTAAATGCTGCTTAAGGGGCTTTTTGAACCTGGTCACTTCATGCGTTTTCTCGGATTAGATACGTATCCGATCATAAAAAAAACAGGTGTGAATGCCTTTCGAAATGTTTTCGAGACGTATTTAAATCTGATCGCTCAAACCACTTCAGGAGGTGGCATGGGACGCATTTCAGAAGAAACTGGACAAGTGTAAATACATATGGTTAATGAAACCACATATGTAAGCGCATAACTCCTCCCAAGCGTAAGCACGTCACCCAGAAGTTAGCTGTCAAAGAGGCAAACAAACAAAGACGACATGCTCGTTGTCGTTATGGAGCGACAACAGCGGATAAAAACATTTTTAACATACAGTAAGTGCTGCCTTTTGTTGCATAAATGTTGTCTTAAGTTTTTTAAGGCAGATTAATGAGTAGTATATTTGCATTTTGCACAGGAGTAGAAGATCGGATTCATATCCGTTTTGCCGAGACGCATTTATGTGGCCAAATGTAATTGAAACAGTTTTAACAAATCAGATAGCTATCCGATCAAAGAAAACGCATAAAGTGACCCGGTGTAAAAATGCTGTTTTAGACACAAATCATTTTTTGGTCTAAAAGACTAATCTTGGTCTTGTTTTAAAGAAGACAATGTAAGGTTTTTCACTGATGTTTCTGGAGGTGAAAATATTTAACAGAAAATTTGTTATAGCAGTTTAAATTTATTATAATAATTAAAAATAATGCAATAACATATTAATTTGATAAATAAAATTATAAAAATGAAAATGTTTCACAAAAGTAATAATGTAAACATGAGGCCATATGTCTCAAGCAGTCGTGATCCAAATTTTAAGTTAAAATCACAAAAAAATGAGGTTTGTGTAACACTTTTAGTGGTTTTACCAACAACGGCCACTAGAGGTCAACGGTTTGCTGCATTCTCTTGTCACAAATTGATAAAATACTGTCACTGCATTATTATAACTGCTAAAACATTTTGAAATATGAAAACTAAATTCTTGGAGCTTTCCAATGATATATAGTTTGTCAATATTTTTGAAGATTTATAATATGATATTAGAATTATGAATATATAAAATTAATATGCATTCCTATGGGGGGTGGGGTCATGTAACTAAAAACTGTCACTACATTATTTCTATCATCAGATGACCTTGAAATATGAAAACTACATTCTGAGAGCTTTCCAGTGATATATAGTTTATCAAGATTTTTTAGTTTTAGAGTAGCGGTTTAGTGTTAGACATATGTAAAAACAAATTGGGCCTACATGTTGGCCTGTGACATTTTAGAAATTGACTCTCACTACGTCATTTCTTTCCCAAAATTTTGATGAAATATGAAAACTACACTCTAAGAGCTTTCCAAAGATATATAGTTTGACAAGATTTTTTAGGTTTAGAACAGGGTATTAGTGCTATACATATATAAAAACAAATTGGGTCCACCTGTGGCCCGTGACGTTTTAGAAACTGACTCTGACTACGTCATAATTTTCCAAAAATTGTGATGAAATATGAAAACTACACTCTTAGAGCTTTCCAAAGATATATAGTTTGTCAAGATTTTTAGGTTTAGGATAGGGTATTAGTGTTATAAATATGTAAAAACAATGTGGGCCCGCTTGAGGGCCTGTGACCTTTTAGAAAATGACTCACACTATGTCAATATTTTCCCAAAATGATGATGACAAATGAAAACTACACTCTTAGAGCTTTCCATTGATATACAGTTTGTCATGATTGGATAAGAATTCATATGCAAAACACTGAGGTAATTGTAGGCATCCCACCAGTGGGACAATGACATTTAGCAGGACATAACTGTTTTGAGGCGCACTCTCTTCATAAAGTAATCAATTACTCTCCCTACATAATTTATTTTATAAAACACTGCTGAAAAATGTATTCTAGAGGCTTAGACCTTTCCAAAAATATATAGTTTGTCATGATTCAATAAACATTTACATCCAAAATTTTGAAGTAAACCTAGGTGTTCCTCTACAGGAACAGTGACAGTTAAGTGGTTAAATTAATTTAAGTTATATAAAATGTAATAAAAAAAGGAAAATTGTAAAAAATTACGGTTTCAGCAGTAACAACATAAACAAATGGCTTTCATGAAACAATCGTACCTTCTGGCAAACTTATGCAAAGAATTAATAACAACCTATAACAAGCAAAATCAATAACAAATAGATTACCTTAGTTCAAAACATAGCTAAAGCATATCAAAAACTACACTGAGCTAACATTAGGAAACCAAAACATTTGTTATTCTCGATGTGGTATGTAAAAATGTAAAAAATGCCAAATTTACAGCAAAACATAATGTTTACAGTGATTTTGGTCTATATAGCAACGTTTTCCCTTCATGATAACTGTGAGGGGGTGGATAATTTAAACAAACTCATCCATTTAAAATGAAATTAAGCCTAAAAGTTCTGCATAAATTAGGGCATAGCTACTTCAGTGATAGGTAACTACCGTCAAGCTAGGCGGGTGTGGTTTCAACAACCAATCACTTCAGCTTCACCCATGTCTCGCCTATTTGCCCATTTTTGGATTGGATGCCAAGATGGCGACGGCAGGCACCGCCAACTATTGGCTTCAAAAAAGCTCTTCACAAACCTATGGGTGACCTCACGGACACTACGTTCATATTTTTTTAGTCTATGGTTCAGACGCATAACCGCAACAATGCGTGTGCGTCCGATGAAACGTCTATAACAGTTTTTTGGGAGGGGGGAGAAAGCATCACTCTTTACCTCGCCAATCTATCTGGTATCTGCTTTGAACTAAATGTTAGATTTTTTGTTATAAAACCATTCAGTTATTGCAAACCATTGCAATATGCAAATGAGTGATATTTCAATTATTTCAACATATTTTACACCTATAGCAGATAAGAATATGCATCTTTGTAATCGGTGCTCAGGCTACAAAAACTTTATTGACTTGACACATTTGATACACATCAACTTCTTACCCGCTTTCTAAATGTGTTAACATGAACAAGTTGTCATTCCTTGCAATCTCTCATCCCATTCCAGGCCCAGAGCACATTTACAAAAACCTCAAACGCTACATGTCTATGTTACATAAAAGCCCTGTTAAACCATTAGTCCACTTCAACCAATGTAAAAACCATCTGTGAACCGCAGCCTTCCATTACCCCAAACTGACTTTTACAGCACGCTGAAGTCCTGCCGTAACGGTAAATGTGTTCATACATAAAACATGCCAGCCAGTCAACACGGCCCGTCTTCTCTCGCTCGGCTGAGCGTGACCCTGGCACGACCCGACGTGCACCGTAGGGACCTTATGTCACGGAGAGCTGTGTGTCCACTACTCCGCAGAGGGCACTTTGAAGAACATACTTCATTTGCAGGCAGGAAGCGGGCCTGGCATTCTGGTAGGGGAGGTAAATGTTCTGTTCATGGCTCCTGCAGGGAAACTAAAAGCAATCGGGCAGGGATGCGGTCGCGGGGAGAATATGGAAGTAATTGTAAAAGTAATGCAGGTGTGGGTGAGACACAGGGGGGAAACAAATGTCATGTAATAACAAATACGACTGTCTGGTTGCACTTGCAAACACATGCGTGACTTTAAAGAAATCCAGGTTATTTACATTTATGCATTCGGCAGACGCCTCAAAGTGCATTTCAGGTTATTCGTTTCTTCAGTATGTGTGTTCAGTTGCTAACGCAATGCTATGCTAACGCAAAGTTAAGCTTTACCATCTGCATCTTAGCATGCTAACTCATTTTGACTCACACTATACATACTGTACTATATATATAAGGTACAAATATAAATCAGTGAGTCTCATTCCCATCATTACTCTCTAAAACTTATGCTTGCCATCTCCATTCATTACTTTTTCATTATTGGCTCTCTCTGTGTCTCTTTCTCTCTCTCTCTCGCTACTGTATGTACATTATAGATGGCTGCCGTCCCTTTGGCTCCAGCGAAAGTGCAGCTGTCATTCTCATTGGGAGATGCAGAGAAAGCCGAGCGCTGAGAAACTCTCTCCCACGCACAAATACACACCACACACACATCACGTAAATGTACACTTCCATCCATATGTGCTTGTATATTCAATTGCATGCGCGTGTACATTGCCAAGTACGTCCCATGGTGCTGTCAGTATTAGAGATTTCACCTTGAAAGGATGCCAAGGTCCTCGTGCAGGTAAAAGAGAACCAAAGAACTGATATCACACCATAGAGGTGTGTAAAACCTGAGAGATCAATTATTATTTTCTATCATCTAAATGGCAGATGCCTGGCTAGCAGGGAAACCTTGAAAGAACACGATATGAAATACAGCGTATTTGCACAAATGTAAATGTCGTGATTTGTAACCTTAAGTGGCTAGATTATGTTTCTGAGTGGCTCTGAGTATTGTTTTTCACTTCTTTTTTGAGACCAGCGCTCCTTTCCAGCTACGTGGGGGATTCTCGCAAAATTAGACTTTAGAAACATTTTGATAAAAAAATAAATGCAAAGTAAGAGTATCAAAATAAGAAGCATACAGTTACAAACATCTCGTATTATTTTGCACATGATTTAAAATGACATCATACAAACAAATTTTGTTGTTTTCTCCACATTAAGAGGAAAAATGTCATTACCGCAACATGTCCATGACTGGATTTGGGTTCTTTGACATGGAAATATTTATAATTAAAAAATCTAAAAAATAAAAAGCTTCATTGCATGTTATACTATAAACATTTACAGTAAAGAAACATGTGGTATTTGGTGGTCATTGGTAAATGTAGAGACAATAATAAGGAATATAAATGTGTCCAAGACCAGTTTTCTCATCCTCCGCAACAATTTTCAATCATTGTTTAAGCCCTCAAGGAACTAACATTTTCACAAAAAAAAATTGTTGGAAGGGACACAATTGACTGTGACACTCAAGATGGCTACCAGGTAAGCAGGTCTTATTTTTTTCTCCAGATAAAAGTTGCATTTTTTTTTAGTTCTCATTACCGAAATATGAGTTTGTAAATGCATATATTTAATGTAATATCATGTTGCGGTAATGATAATTTTTGATAATGATTATCTAAAAAATTTAAATAATTCTATAGTTTTTTAAATCCTTTAAAAATAATGGTTATAGTAAGTTCAGACCTTAATCTTATATGTGCAAAAAATAGCTTCAAAGGCTTTTTAAAAATTCTGATGATGGACATCTTCTAAATCTGGATTTCGTTACAATCACCCATATGCAAATGCAAAGAGGATGCATATGATGTGAGAATGTAAGCATGGTAGAAAAACAAACATGAAAAAAAAACATGAAAGTACATTGTATGTGCTCTATGCTAAACGGTACACGACTACACCCACACCTTTAGCGTACCTCGCTTTGACTAGATTATCCATGTTAACTACCTAGAACACTAAAAATGTAGTGAATACTAAAAAAACACAAATACTTTATACACAACCATTCTCATTAACAACAGGGAAATGTGAATCTGTGTCTGTAGGCACAGTAGCTACTGTATAGATTCGGTAAGGGATGATGTCACTAAACCCTCTTTCTTTAGCCCATGTTGGCGTCTTAATGGGGCTTTCTGTCATCGATGGCAGGTCGCACTAAATGCTCTCAGGATCAATTTTAGTCAGCGCCATACTAAGATCTATAGTGCCCGAGAGGTCATTATCCTGTTTCGGTTTTAACACACCTTTTCTGTTCTATAATAGTTTAACCACTATTTCTCAAAAACACTGAAATGATAGTGGCTATGTTTGGCATTACCATATTATTATGAATGCAAAATTGTATATTTTTATTTTTGCAATGATCACTTGCTGAAATAACATGCATGTAATGAGGTCATGTGACAATAGTATATTGCATACTACATACAAATTAGTATGCAGTATATACTGTACAGCATGCAATAAAACACCACACTGCCCTTTGAAACCAAACACAGCAGCTGTTTCTGGATAATTAGGCAATGATAAGTCAACATTCCTGCATAAGCAACACAAAGATCATACGTTCGATTCCCGTGTATAGACTGAATGCACTGTAAGTTGCATCTGCCATTTAAATGTAAATGTATATGCGACGTGTATGCTGATCGAATGTAATATTTTACTGTTCTCAGCAGGCGTAACAACATAAGAAGGTCATTTAATCCCATCACAAAGCACTTACCAACTGAGACATAAGCCTGCTTAAATGCATACAGCAAAAATATTTACACTCTTGTATAGCTTCAGGCATAACCCTCTTAACCACACCACGCAGGAACGATCAAAGCGAAACAAGAAATGAAAGAAAATCTAAATTCATTTGCCATATGTATTTTTTTCTTCAAGTAAAAAGCACAAACCACAAGAAGATCATTTTCAGGTCACCATGGGACTTGTACACAATAGATGTCCTTGTTTCAATATGTGCGCGTATGAGAAGTAGAGACAAAACTCAAACTGACAGTGTAATCTGTCCTGTGGCCGATCTTAGATCTTCAGTAATCCCTTTTAAATGTGTAGACCCGTACGGTATGAGAGAGAGAGAGAGAGAGAGAGAGAGAGAGAGAGAGAGAGAGAGAGAGAGAGAGAGAGAGAGAGAGAGAGACTGCTCAGCCACCTGAACACACTAAATCGAATTACACCAAAGGGGAATCCTCAGAAATGACTGCTCTCACAGGTCAAATGTCACAGCTGATCCAGTAATAAAAAGGTTGCCCTAACAGAAATGGGTTAACTATAAAATAAGGCCAACATGATCCTCAAATTTTCCTAGATTTGTCTCACTGGTAACATCTTTAAAAGCTTTAGATGGCCATGGTACCAACCTACCACCAGGTACCATATAAATCCCAGTAATCCCAGTACAACTCACTTATTTAAAGACCTATGCTATGTACACACCAACCGCAGCGCATCGCATTACTCGCTCTAGATCATTCGCGTGATTTAACTTTGTGTCACGCGAATTTGGGAGAAGATGCATAAGAGGTGAAAAGCGTGTTTTCGTGACAAACGCGCCACCCACGTTGCGTCATTTAAAACGTCCCACGCGAGGAGACGTTTGATTATGTCTTTGTATTGACTTTGTATGTAATCTACTCGCGCAAATCGTTGAACTTGCATCTGGTGTAAACCCACAGTTAGGCTGCGTCAGTAGGTACTATAATAGATAAAGTACGTACTCATTCACCGTTTAAACAGTACACTGTACACAGTACACAAAAAAATCTTAAAAATTCAAAACGACCTAAGAAAATAAGTTTAGTTTTTAGACCAAAAATATCAAATTTAAGTGATTTTGTGCATAAAACAAGCAAAAAATCTGCCAATGGGGTAAGCAAAAAATCTTGAACATTTTTCTTAAACACTAAATTCAAGATAAATTCAAGAAAAATTTGCTTACCCCATTGGCAGATTTTATTGCTTGTTTTATGCACAAAATCACTTAAATTTGATATTTTTGGTCTAAAAACTAGACTTATTTTCTTCGTTTTGCTCATAAAGAAAAATTATCTTAATTTAAGAATTTTTAGATATTTTTACGGAAAACTAGGGCTGCACGATTTGGGAAATTTTTCCCATTGCGGTTATTAATGCTAATATTGCGATGTGCGGTTGCGATTATAATAGATGGTATCATGAGTCAACTTGATGGGTTTTAAGGAAAATCCACACACAGTTAAGTGATAATGCTAAAATGTGTATTTGTAAAACTAGAAATGTTTTCGTATTGCCACGTGATGTAGCAACTGCTCAGTGTCAGTAATCGTAAATCCAAAATACCCCAATACAACAGACGAAGAGTTTTTTTTAGTGATGACGCACCCCACACACATGCATGCCACACGTGCACTGCCTTTTTTGTTTGTTTTTCTTTTTTTAACAGCAAGGAAAATCATCAAACTGTTATCAGAAAGTTTGTGTTAACAAGTCCACACATTTATTTAATATATTTGCAACATTTTGCTGTCATATAATCGCACAGGCTGACATCGCGATTGCGATTGCGATGCGATTAATTGTGCAGCACTACTGAAAACAAGACAAAAATAAGATTATTTTTTTATTGAAAATCATTTTTTGCAGTGTAGGTACTATATAGTATGAAAATGGATAGTATGAATGAATTCGGACATTCTACATCTGCCATGTCGATACATCACGTGACGTGACATTTGTTGTCTTAACAACAAGTTAGTCGTTGACTGGAATGATGTTAAACAAGTGCAATCTAACTGAAGGGGGCAGTTGTTTATTATAAGTATTTGCATTTGAATAAAGCCGTGTTATGGCTTTTGGACATTGTTTAATAAAACAACACCCTCCTACTTCTTATTCGTTGGATAACTCCTCCCCCGGGGGCTCACAGGATAGTAAAAGGGTCTACGGAATGAATACCTAGGGATCTTGCCGGAAGTAGTAGGTCATCCGGGTACTTTTCGCCTACTGTTTTTCGAATGCTATGAATTCGGACATACTACTCGCCTCGCCTACTGCTTTTCGTCTACTATATAGTACGGAAATTGGCAATTTCGGACGCAGCCTTAGCTAACATAACATCTTGAGGTTGGTGCAATGTATTCTGGGATTGACCTTTGATGCTTCCTCTGTAGTCAAAACTATCTTAGGAGACAGCATGAAAATAACAACACATCCTCATCCCATGGCGTCAATATTTGACGCCACTTGACCATGCGTCAACAGTTGACGCGGAGGGTATACCTTTCGCCTCATTTTTTGACAAACTGGGGACTTCAATACTATTAGGTACGCGAAATTAAACAGTTGTCACCTGGCGTTGGGGTTAGGGTTAGGTTTGGGTAGGGATGTCATTATGTAAATCTAACCCTAAACCGACGCGAAAATGGTAAGAAAATAGGAAAGAGAATGCAACGGACTTAAAGGCGGAGTCCACGATTTTTGAAAAACGCGTTGGAAAAGGAGACGGGCCGACTACCAAAACACACTTATAGCCAATAAAATCAAATCAAATGCCGGGTTGCGTATGTGTGGGGCGGGTCTATCAACAGAAGGTCCAGATTCTATTGGGGTAGGGGCGTGTTTGTTTAGGTGATTTCAAATATCAACATTGGCTTTTCAAACATCATGGACTCCGCCTTTAATAGTATTGAAGTCCCCAGTTCGTCAAAAAATGAGGCGAAAGGTATACCCTCCGCGTCAACTGTTGACGCATGGTCAAGTGGCGTCAAATATTTTTTGTCAAAATTAATGCCGGCTGCATACGCGTCAAAACCGTTTTTGATAAAAGAGACGCTCACGTTCACAAAATATATGCAAGACACTCCCTTAACACTAAACTCTGATTACGCATGAGATTATGCGAGTATCTGGCAAACATGACCGTTTCTTTTATCATAAACCCTTTAGACGCATTTGCAGCAGGCACTTATTTTGACAAGACACGTGACGACATAGATTCACTCGATGCACAGAACACATATATGAAATTACGAACGACACATGATGGGCTACATACATGTTGTGACGAACTTCGTATCGAGCGCCACGAAGAAAGGAGTCACCGGCCCCCACTGGCTAACTGGTTTTAAACAGAAGGGAACATGATGAGAGAGAGGAGGTCAGTGGTGGGACACGTCACTTTCTGTCCTCCATTTCATGTATGTTTATCAGGTGCAGGAATTTAGGTGTTGAACGTCTAAAACCTTCTCCATCAGAGAACGATAACCACTCAAACTCTCAAAACGACTTGCACTTATTACTCTTCTAGTACTGTATATAGGGTTCACTCTCTGTCTCTCTCTTTCCCCCAACCCTCCTCCTCTATCGCTCTCAGAGAGAATTTTTCTGAGTCCAAGTCCGCCTGGATAACACATCTAATCCATCACCTGTGTCAGCCTGAAGAATTCTGGTGTCAGCAAACCCTCTCTCTCTCTTTCTCTCTCCTTCGCTCTCTCTTTTTCTCTCTCTGATGGTTTCTATCAGTGGAAAACCAACTCTTTTGTTCTAGCTGCTGTAGTACAACACTATCTCCCATAACGCATGTGTTACAGCAACAGACTGCTAGCGCTGTGTCACTTTCCATTCAGACACACTTGAGCACTAAAGCAGATCTCAAGCTCTCGTGAACAAAACAAAGAGACAGAGAGCAAGACTGGACGCTTTCATTCGGACTACACTCTTACACCATTTCCAGGCCTGAAAAATATTATTTTTGCAACATTTGCAAACAGCACTATTTGAAGTTAAGTGGAACCATCCGCTTGGATATTTGTGGCAGAACTGAAGGTTGTTGGGTCACTCATATTGTAGAATCTCAATCGGCCTTCACTTTACAGTCACAAACTAGATTTAAAAACATAAAGACGCACTGTGATTCTGTTCCGTATATTTTCATTTCGGTTTTTCATTACATACTCTCGTGCCATCCCAGGTGTACACTCTTAAAGGTGCTTTATGATGCCATAGAAGCACATTTTTGGCTGTATGGTTCCATAAGAAAGTTATTTTAAGGTTCTTTGTATTGAAGATGATTCACAAACAACATAAATACAATAAAGTGACAAACACTACAGGATCCCGAGACCTCAAGTGTGTCATCAGCTGAGAAAAATCCTCCCAATGGACGAGACTCCCGGCCATATCACATCCTTGCACATATCCAGGGCAGTTTTAATTAGACTGCCTGGCATTTAGATAAAACAAACGCTGTCCCTCGTGTGGAATATTTTAAATACCTCTCCAGCTCCGGACATAATGTCACAAATAAACTTCCTACAAAGTTCACTGACAATTTTGATATAACTTCACCCACACAAACGAAGAGTCAGCTTTTACTTGTTGGTTACAGATTTAAATATAGAATGGATTGTGCTGAAACATGATCAAAAATATCAATAATTATGCCAACACGGAGACCCGCAGCTTTGGCCAGCCACTAATATTAAGTCTTGACAGAACCACGGCCAAACTGGTGGACTGTTTCCAAGTGAGCTTTGAAAATGTATTTGAGGTAAAGTTAATGTTGAACCAGTGGTTAGATGCACTTCATTGACCTGAACTCCTTTGCACTGCATTAAGATTTATTGGGTAGTAGTTAAAATCCTCGCTGAGGTTTCCACTCTCACAGTGTTTTTTTTTTAAAGACAGAAACTCTGAAGTTAAGAGATATAGTTATAACAATAATCCTTACAGAGGACTAAAATTAGAAAGGAGTTGGATAGATACTTTTTTATTAAACTTTTTTGCTTACACAATAGATTTTTGTGCACCCTTGATGGCTTTACTTACAGTTCTTGCTTTTAAAGTACTTGATTTCTGTGCTTAGAAAGGAATAAAGCGTTCTGCCCTAGAGACCGAGGAGAGTGTTTACTATGAGATCGGGTGTCCCATTAATTTTGTTCGGAGGAGAAAATAATGTAAACAGAATTATACAGCCCCTCTCATTTACCATGACCCATAAAAGCAGTATCAAAGGGGCGTAAAAACTGCAGGTTAAAATAAACCTCGGCCTGCAATAATAAATTAGTATGCACCCTTAAAAACCAAGAAGCTATTTAAGACCCAACATCGATTGTGAATATAATACGTCTTACTTGCGATGCCGAAGAACAAAGGACAAACGCTGGAACGTTTTAGCCATTTATAAACATTATGCAAGGATAATTTTTGCAATACACAAATGATTAATCGAGCCTTTCCCAATTTTGAGCCAGCTGGATTTTGAATGCAAATTCATAATAATCATAATAATTACAAAAACGATAAAGTATTTTACTTAATAAGTGTCATTGTTATTGCTGTAACAAGATACAGTATATAAAAAATGTGTACGTCAACTACACTAACCAGGCCCGGTGCCACGAGGGGGCAAAAGGGGGCATTGCCCCCTCAGATCTGATTTGTGCCCCCTCTGTTTCATTTTTGTATTCAGTGAGTTTCTGGTTACCTGTGCTGTGCAGTTGCGTATGGATTTGCATTTAAAAGTATGTCTTTCTAAAGCGAGATCTCAGTGTATCATTGATGGTATAAGGTTAAGCCCCCTCAAAAATTTCACATGCCCCCTCAGTCATTTCATTCTGCAGCCGGGCCTGACACTAACATATAATATTACAATTATATTAAAATACCAAGTTCCTCAAAAAAAATCCATCAAAATATTTTATGTTATCACTGATGACCCCACTCACCAAAAAAATAAAGATGTGATGTCTCTGTTAATCCCTGTACTTTACCAATAAAAAATAATAAAAATAATGTAAGTAAGTGTCAAGATCTGAACCAGTCGAACAAGTGTTTAAGATCAGTAAAATATCTCGACAAGAGTGGGTTTAGATGATAAAAACTGATCAAAGGAAACAAAACAACCTTAAGCAAGAACGCAACGGGTAGTGACAGCTTTGCGGCTCAGGACAGCTGAGGCAAACTTAGCATCAATAGACGCATAATTATGAAATCTTTATCAAAGCAACTTCAAAAACAGTTGTCGTAAAGAAACACACATGAGCATAATGTTTCTCTCTCTCTCTTTCTCTCTCTCTTCACTTAAGTGCTTAAAGTGGATGATGGAGTGAATGAAATCTAAAGTTGCAGAATGAAAAGAAAAACAGCATGATCGGTTTGAATTTCTCCCCTGGAGAACAATCATATCGTATTGCAAGTTAGCAGGCTGTAATTTAACATAAAGAGAACACAGTGTACAGTGAAACCAAACTAAGTGCATGCTCATTTTTAAAAAATAAAAATAATAATAATAATATAATAAAAGAAACACATGTCAGCGACCTCAGTAACCTCATATGGTGTTTCTTTAGATTTAAGCACTGACGCGTCCCGGTTTTCCGAACGATGTCATTTCCATCATTTTCGTTAATGGTGCATATTTTCAAAATTTCTAAAAAATGTCAAACTTCTTTTCTTGCTGATCTTAATTTCATAGCTACACATAACTACATAATATTTTGCATAATTTGACAAAATTACAGCTTAACTGGAAGTGACTCTTGTGATATTTGCCTTGATTTTTCTCTATTATTAATGCACATCTCAAGCATGTGCTTTATATTTGTCACATTAGCACAAAAATGGAAAAGGAATGAGATTAAATGTCTTGGTTTTACTGACAATCAAGCCCTGGAACATAAAGCATTATATACTCTTAAAAAATTAAGGTCCCTTACGCTGCAAAAAAAAAGACTTTCTTACTTAGTATTTTTGTCTTGTTTAAAGTAGAAATATCAAAAAATTCTTAAATTAAGATGTATTTTCTTGATGAGCAAAATGACCTAGAAAAAAAGTCTAGTTTTTAGCGAATTTGTGCTTAAAACAAGCAAAAAAATTGCCAATGGACCAGTGTTGTTTTCGTCAACCATGACGATAACGAAATGATTTTGTTGACGAACCTTTTTTTAGATGATAGCGCGACAATGAATAGCTGAAAATGGTTCTAAGGTGACGAAAACATGACGAGATGCTTTGAGTTTTCGTTGACGAGACGAGACGTGATGAAAATGATAATAAGTCTGACGTTCACAATGCATGTCATTTCTGCCTATTTTGCGTGAAATCTGTCTGTTTTTAGCTAAAAAGTATCAGGAATGCTGCCGCTTCCAATCCTTGTTTTGGGTACGCCCACCAACCGGCTGCCGCCATGCCCAGATTTCACAAAACAACACCACACCTGCGGCTGTGTTGAGTTCGAAGGACCGTGGTGACGCCAATAAACGGAAATGAGGAGATGATTTATGGACATACTTTCAGTATAATCCATCAGAAAGAAAAACTTTTTTTACTAAAATTGTCTTAAACTTGACTAAAACCTTTTTGTGTTTTCGTCGACTACACTGCAAAAAATGATTTTCAAGAGGAAAATTCTTAGTTTTTTTGTCTTGTTTTCAGTAAAAGGAATCGAAAGATTATTAAATCAAGATGTATTTTCTTGATGAGCAAAACGACCCAAGAAAATAAGTCTAGGTTTTAGATCAAGAATATCAAATTTAAGTGATTTTGTGCATAAAACAAGCAAAAAAATCTGCCAATGGGGTAAACAAAAAAAATCTTGAAAATTTTTCTTAAACACAAAATTCAAGAAAAATTAGCTTACCCCATTGGCAGATTTTTTTTTTACTTGTTTTATGCACAAAATCACTTAAATTTGATATTTTGATCTAAAAACTTATTTTCTTGGGTTGTTTTGCTCATAATACTAAGAATTTTTCCTTGAAAATATTTTTTTGCAGTGTAAAACTTGACTAAAACTATCAAGTTTATAAGTGACTAAAATGTGACTAAAACTAAAAAGCATTTTCGGCCAAAAGACTAAGACTAAAACTAAAAGGGCTGCCCAAAAACAACACTGCAACGGACTAAGAACATTAAGTGTTTGTGAAAAAAGCAAACTTATTTCAAGAAAATTTTCTTATTCCATTGGCAGATTTTTTTTGCTTGTTTTAAATACTAATTTACTTTTCAAGTTTATATTTTTTGTCTAAAAACTAGCCCTTTTTAGGTATCTAGGTAATTTTGCTCATCAAGAAAACACATCTTAATTTAAGCATTTTCAGATAGTTTTACTGAAAATAAGAAAAAAATACAATGTAAGAAAGTCATTTTTTGAAGTGATGCCACAGAAGAACAATTTCAGGCTAAATGGTTCCATAAAGAACCGTTAACATCTAAAGAACATTTCGGTTTCACAAAAGGTACTTTGTTTCTTTATTTATTCTTAACAACATAAACTCATTGACACAAACTCAACCTGAGGTTGATAAATGAAGCTTGTGTTTTTATCAGCTTTATACTTCATGGTATCTTCATTAAAAAGACATTACGGAAAGCATGCAATGATATTTACGCTGTTAAGGCCTATTAGCCAGAGAGAAACGAGACAGAGAGAGAGAGAGAGAGACACAGAGAGATAGGATATCTTATTTACCATGTTGTCTTATTTAGATCTTATTTACTTAGTGTACATCCAGTAAAGGTCTTTCTTTAAATAGATTATTCTTCCTTTTGTTTAGTCCCAAATGCACTTCATTGTCTCAGTCTCTCTGCTTTGTCCAGTTATCTTGGGAGTAATGCTCGACTGCTCTTTTGTCCTTTGATAAGGTCAAGCTATAAACAAATTCCCCACCCGCTCGCTCTCTCTCTCTCTCTTTCGTGATGTGTCATTTTAATACATTTTATTTTGCTTTTGTGCCAATAAAGCAAACCAAGTTTAATTTAGAAAGAGAGAGAGAGAGAGCGAGGAGAGTAAAGAGAGAGAGCGAGATGTGATGATAATAAATAAACTTCAGGCCCACCTGCTTGGTAATTGTATAGTGTAAATAGTTTGATTAAAGCACATACACAAACCAGTCCACACTGCCATTTTTAATCTATACACAGCCATAACAAAGAGAAAGAGAATGAAAGCATGACCAAAAAAAAAAAAAAAAAATGTTGAGAGACATAACACAGCGTACAAGGGAAAGTGATAGAGTACAATAATAAGTGCGTGTGAGTTCTTCTTATCACATGACCCGTTCGACTTTCCCCACAGACATGCTGTAGCTTATCTAGACCCTTGCGCCTCTAATGCATTGCTGTTTTCATTCAATCCTATATCTGCTTGCTACTGTCCCACCACGACTGACCATTCGCTCGATAGCCCTCTAGGGTGCGTCAAGCGATAAGGGTCACGTGACCTCCTGTAGTTTGAGATGGAGGTCACATGACCCAGTGAGCTTGCTTGTTGGCTGTAGCGAAGCAGGCCACAACCACAATGCCAGGATCGTCCGGCACCATTCCGGTAACTATGGCAACATGTCCCTCGGGATGCAGGGTATTACGGGGTAAGCCCCGATACTGACCCACTCGAACAATTTAAGATTGGCATTTTGCGAGGTGTATACGAGTTTAAGGTCGTCTCAGGAGAAGTGCTCTAATTGATCATGGATGCGCACGTATGACAGATTTTCACGACATATGTGCACATGCACATATGCCTGGCACGCTTTTAGTAATGATAAAAATTTTCTCGTTTTTGTTAGAAAGACATTAATGGACATAATATATATTTACATTACAGTGCATTCAAGCTATACAAAGTATTTGTGTTCCCTAGGACCCGTCCTAATCTATACATTAACCTACACAATACAAAATACAAACATGCTCTGTAGATAAGCCTACAGAATCATTTAAATTCTGCGCCCATTTTCCCGTAGTGAGAGAAGCCAAGCGCAGCCCCATCAAATTAATAGCGCGAACACACGCTCGCGCACGTAATACCTCTTTAGTAGATCAATACCTGAACAAAACCTGGAGGTCTTGTTACAAAGACAAGATCACCACTAAATCAACCTCTATGCATTGTGGGATAAAAGGAGGGGGGCATAACGGCAGCTCTTACCTCTACTCTATCTCTCTCATGGATGACTGCAACTATAAATTCAGTTCAGTCCCTCTCGCCTCGCTCTCGTCATTGTACGCCTCCGTCACCTCCTTAATGACATGCTGCCGTGCCCTCGTATACAGAAAGATGCACATATATGTGGGGGTTTGGGGTTCCAAACGCCATGCCGGCTCGAAGCACTCCCCAGTTGCAGCAAATCACACTGACAGACCCATAGGGAGGTGGAAACCAGGCGTGTGTTATTGTCTCGGCTCTCTTATGTATTATAGGAATAGAGGTGCCCACAAATGACCCTCCCTGAGAAACAAGGTAAAGCAGATATATATTTTGACTTATTACGGTTTCTTTCAACAGCTCTTTAAGATTGTTTTTGCGAAAGAGAAGGATCTAAAGGAAGGGCGAGAGGTGGACCGGGAAGAAAATATTTGGGCTGTGACCGTTAAGCTTAACAGATGGTTAGCCAGCGCATTACAAGCACACAGCCTAGTTAACATGCGCTTTGCTTTACTGAGGTCGTAACAAACCTTAAAGGGATAGTTACCCGAAAAAGACAATTTTTGTTGATTCTAATCTGTATAAATAACTGTGTTCTGCTAATCCCAAATGTAAATATTTTGAGGAATGTTTGTAATCAAGCGGTTTTGAGCATCATTGACTTTCATAGTAGGAAAAAATACCATGATAGTCAATTGTGCTCCAAAACTAGTGACATATTTTTCATTTTTGGGTGAACTATCCCTTTGATACTCAGTGTGATACCTTCAAATATTTGTAAAACATGTAGACAAACAGATAGGGAGGTCATAGCGCCACAACGTTACAAGTCACATTGAAAATCTACCCGTCTCTAAACGGCAATCGCAATTTTGTTGTGTGGGCATTTCAAATGCAGATGGGCACTCTAAAAATGCTGGGTTGATTAAACCCATAGCTGGGTAAAAAATGGACAACCCAAACCAATGGGTTACATTAAGATAGATATTGTCCATAAGTCCCAACACAAAGTTTTTTTTTTTTAAATATTCCACGCTTTGTAATGGTAGTGCACAGGGCCGGACATTTTGAAGCTCAAAAACGGCATAATTGAGTCAGATGCAATACGCATTAAGATGCTTTGGACCCACCCACATATATATATATTTTTTTGCTTATGCCCATGGATTTGTTATAGCTCCATGTTATGCTCATGTGACTTTCAGGACAAGCCTCGGTTTCCATAGTGTTGTGATACGCCAGCAGGTGATAAGTCAGCAGGACGAAGCAACAGTTTAAAGAGGAGGAAGCAATCTTAAAATATTAGTCACTTTCTAAATAATAAAAATATAGCAAATCTACTAATAATTTTTAGATCTGTTTAATAATTAGAATACATATTTTTACCAATGTAGAATATGTAAAAAAAACTATGCAAATCGATGCGTCACATCGTTAATTTTTTTTGTGGATGCACCGAGTGAATCTGAGAATCTTCCCATCCCTAGCATCCATCATTTACAGACGTAAACTACACGGCTCAAGTGGGTTAATAAAAGGCCATCTGAGGGTAATCAATGCGATTTTGTAGGAAAACTATGTATATTTATCAGTTATTATAGTTTTTAACATTTTTAATATAAATATGATAAAAATTGCATTTTCAAGGACATTGTCTTACACTTCGTTTCTGTTTGTCTGAAAGAATACAGTCAAATGTATCTCAGACGGCTTGCGACTGAGTAAATCATGGGGTAATTTTCATTTTTCTGTGAACTATACCTTTAAAGGGATAGTTCGGCCAAAAATGATATTAAACCCATGATTTGTCGTCCGAAGTCTTCCGAGATGCATATGTTCATCATTTTCAGTTATTTTAGAAAATGTTTTAGATCTTTCAGTTAATCAAATGTAAAGTTACGGGGTCCACTTCTTCAAGTCCAAAACATTTGCACCCATCCTTCACAAAATAAATCCAAACTGCTCCACGAGGATAAACAAAGGTTTTCTGTGGGTAATCCGTGTGGTGTTGTTGTAGAAATATCCATATTTAAAACTTTATAAACGAAAAAAACTTGCTTCTGGTAACACCGTCATCTTGGTCGTATCCGCGTTGAAGATGAGAGCGTACACGCTTTTTACAGAGGTTTCTCTGCTGCTGCTTTGTGCCCTCGATCTCCGAATTTGTCATATGTCACTAAGAAAAGTGGGTACACTACACTGATACTATCTCCTGAATACATCCTGAATAGTCAAATGCTGCGTTTACATCAGCCGCAGTAGAGGCATCAAGCACGAGTGATTTCAACGTTGCATCAATGTTAAGGCGCGTTGACCAACATCTGAAGGTCTTTAGCGCGGCGCGGTAGACGCGATTCCGCCTCGTTCGCGCAAATTCCGCATCTGGCATGGTACGCCCGAATGGTGCTTTTTCTGCATTTTGCGTTTGACGGGAATTTGAGTCTGACGCCCTGAGTTGACAAATTTGAACTTTGCCAGATTTTCGCGCAGCGTTAACCAATCAGGAGCCTGCTTGCTGCTGTGGCGGCAGCCCCGCCCGGATTCACTCATTCAACATGAAGGAATGCTTCATATTGTCTGTGAGCAGTCACCCGGAGCTATACGACACAAGTTCTTATTTCTATAGAGACAGGAATAAAACGGACCTCGCTTGGAAGAGTGTCAATGAGGGCATTGGACAACCTGGTAAGTTGTAAGTACACATTTAACTTTTGAGTCACATGACGTTTATCGACCCGCGGCATTCCTAACGTTTTTTTTAAATATTTTCCCACTATAGTAAGGTGACCAAATACAAACCGGTAACTCTCTTGATAAATGCACAATCAACAGCAGCCATCTTGCAAACAGACAACCACATAGCACTTGCCCCTCCCTCAAGAAGCGGATTTTGCCTCTGACCTGCGTCAAATGCTTGCTTTTTCCGCGCGTCTACTTCGCTTTCAAACTGTTCAAGTGGCAAACTAGGCGAGATTTTGACGCCTCAAACACAGCTGGTGTAAACGCAGCATAAGATGGCGGCATTAGTAGAGGCTAGTTATTTTCGTTTGTAAAGTTTTAAATATAGATATTTCTACAACAAAACGGCGCTGGTTACCCTCAGAAGGCCTATGTTTATCATCGTGGAGCCGTTTAGGTTTATTTTGTGAAGGATGTTTGCACATTTTTTGGACTTGAAGAAGAAGTGGACCCTGTAACTTTACATTTGATTAACTGAAAGATCTAAAACATTTTCTAGAATGACTGAAAATGTGTTAGTCTAAAAAATGATAAGCATATGCATCTCGGACGGCTTAGGGGTGAGTAAATCATGGGTTTAATATCATTTTTCTCTGAACTATCCCTTTGAGGTCCTAAACTAATATTATCTTGCTTCGGTAAGTATGTAAATCAATCCAAACCTTTCATTTTCTCCTCTGGCTCCACACAAACACTACACTAAAGCCTACAAGACACTGTATGTAGGCCAGAACCATTAACGTCATTACTGCCGGTCAGCGCCCCACCACAGTGTGTATGTGTGTGTGTCTAATCTGACTGCGCTGTGTCTATAATTGACATACAGGCAAAAACAGCCCATAATACCACTACGAAGAGGAAGCCAGGAAAGTTAAGCTAGTAAAGGCAATTGAAGGGCCTCGAGCGAGTGTGTGTGCATGTGTCTGTGTGTACATGTGTGATCGTCCCAAACCCCAACTGTCCATCCCTCGGGCCCCAGGGGCCGCTCAGAGAGCCTCATTATAGAAAAGAATGACAGCTTGCTGTCAAATATGGGTCAAACATGAATCAAATTATTTCAAATGCTGACAGCCCATTCAGGTACAGCTGTTTATATATACAAAATTAACATTCTAGCCTGCAGCGTGCACAAATTTGACCATATCTATTTTAAATAGGACATCTAGTATTTGTCACAGCCTCCAATTATGGCTTATTACGGTTGAAGAGCAGGTCTCGCCGGCTTACGCAGGAGATGGGTTGATTTGTCTTGACTGGCACTGAGAAGCTGCTGGATGTCTGTGTCTGTACTGTATGTCTCTATGCGGTGATGTTGCACAGCATTACCTGTGCTATAAAGCATTTCCTCACTATAAATTGCCTTCGTGAGGTAACGTCTGGTTCTGGCGGTCGAGATGCTTTGTCCACAACTGAGCGAATGGCAAATCAAACGCAGTTGCTGTTGATTTAACGCACTCCATTGTTTTACTGAGGCGCACGTTCGCCTTAATGAGATGGAATCTGAATGTTTTGTGTTTCATGGCGTGTTTGGATGTTCGAGTCAGAATGAATTGAATGATTAAAATGATTCAATTGGATGATTAAAAATCTCTCTCTCAAGAGTCAACTTAATCTCAACTGTTTCTTCTAAAACTCAAAGGGATAAATAAATAAACAAAAATGAGACATTTGTGGGTATAGTAGGAATATATATGTGTGCGGTCAAATGTGGATAGCACAGTTTAAGCCACTGTTGAATACAAATCCTGCATCTTTTCCAAGGATGAAACTTTGAGAAGTAGGACACTAAAGCCACTTAAAGATATTAAAACCAACATTGGCACATGCTTTTATCCAAATAAGTGACTTGTAGTGCATTACAAGTTATACATATAAAAGAGCTTTATCATTTATTTTTCTTACAGTAACAGGTAGAGTTATGTTTCCATTCTTTATTCACAAACATAGGAGCCAAAAACGAAAAACAAATCAAATTCCTTCCCTCCCTTTTATCTGCTCACCACAGACTCCTTTCAGTCGGCAGTGTGTTTGTCCAGATTTTGTCCAGAAACACTCAGGTTTCCTGTGGGTCAATTTTAAGTAACTTACTGTAACTCATATCTAAATACATGCTTTGTGAACATTTCAGTCTTTCTTTCGCTCTCTTATTTGGTGGTAAGAATAACAGCATACCTGTACAAGGAGAGGTCTTAATAACATAGAGTATATTGTCTATGAAAATTATCTTTTTTTATCATCTATATTGGTTAATGAAAATCTTCAAAAAACATTTTTTTCTTTTTTTAATAGCTATTTATAAATGCAATTTCAATGCATTTACATGCATTTTTACAGTATTTTCGATTTCCCTATACAAAAAATGTCAGATGGTACAACCAATTGTCTATTTGCCAGATAAGTTTAAATGCGCTCCCTGTATGGCATTTTTTTAAATTAATAATTCTAATAAAAATGGTTTGAAAGTGTATAATAACTTTAACATAAGACTAACATTTGAGAACTATCCAGTTGTTAAGTCTGACGTCATGCAACGGTTCCGGGTTCAACTCCTCATAGATGTCATAGAGAAAAAACTAAAAATCACGTCTATAATAAGCTACACTCGTATCATAATGAAAAACTACCAAAAACACCCGATCCTAATTTTTATCTCCATAACAAAAAACTGAGATGACCAGACATAGATTTATGGATTTTTTTAATGAATTATTAATATACTGCTGGCTTTGGATTCTGGGAGCCTGAGAATGCAGTTTACACGTGAGCTTATTAAATTTTTCGATAAATAAATAGTGCTCATAAATGGCTGTTTAAATGTGGTGGCTTTGAGCTGGAAACGGTAATCCTTACGTCATGACTTAAAGGTGCAGTGTGTAATTTTTAGAAGGATCTCTTGATAGAAATGCAAAATAATATACAAAACTATATTATCAGGGGTGTATAAAGACCTCTCATAATAAACCGTTAAGTGTTTATTACCTTAGAACGAAACCTATCTACATACACCGGGGGTCCCCTTACATGGAAGTCGCCATTTTGTGCCGCCATTTTCCTACAGAAGCCCTTAACAGACAATTTTTTTACCAAGTTGTCTCCGACGATTACATGTTTCTCTGGTGGGGGCTACTGTAGCTTCTCTATGTGTTTCAAAAGTGAGGAGGAGCAGTCGTTGGTTGCAATTCACAACCTCACCACTAGATGCCGCTAAAATTTACACACTGCACCTTTAACAAGCGGATACATTTTAAAACAATTAAAAAAACATATAATAAAAATAACAGATAATCTTAGTTTAAATTTAAATGACTAGCTTTATTATTATTATTATTAGCTTATTAAAATGATTTATCTTAATTATTTTATTTCATAAGGACATTTATTGCAGTTGCGCTCTTTCGCTTCCTGGTTGCTCCAACTGACATTTGCAATTAATTTACCTGCTTGGATGCCAGTATAAACTTTTGGCCCTGACACTAAATTCATAAATATAATTTGTATCTACAATTAAAAGATGTTTGATTAAATTGAAAAATGTTCCTAGTTTTACATTGGTTGTACCACCTGACACAAAAAGTGTACCAGGGTACCTATAAAAATAATCTAGCTATTTTTCAATGTTTTAGAGAAGTCAAAAATCTTTTCATTCAGCCATAAAGATCATTTGGGGTCCACTGGATGATGTAATTGATATTGTCTAACTTCTTAATAAAAGGCTCATGATTGTGGCTGTACCACCTTGACATTTGATAACATCCAAATTGTTTTTCAAAAACAACCACTGATATTTGTGAAATGTGATTTAAAGGTTTTGAAAGTAAAACAATGCTAAAGTATTTTAATGTTTAATCATTTAAACATTATTTTTATAGTTGTCTCTCACAATGTAAAAAGTGAAAGTTGGATCGATCTTTTAAGTGAAAATTTTAATGTTTTTTTTTTTTACTTTAATTAGTAACACCTAACAAATTCAAAGCTTTTTCAACTAAAAGTTGATCCAACTTTCATTTTTTGCAGTGCAGTTGCCCATCCTGCCATTTTACAGGTTTAAGAAAAACATGAATTAATATTTATTATTAAAAATACTGAAAAAGTATTTAATCTATAGAAAAAAGTGACACATTTAATAAATGTATCAAGTTATTTAAAGTAAATATTGCCCATGGTCACAAAAATATGCATATCATGCCATTGACCCATATCTCAAAACGAGACGTGACATTGAGAAATGAGACCTATGGTGGAAAAGTTGCTGTACCTCTTTTGTTTGTTTTCGAAAGAACTGAAATACACACAATCATGCATACTCTGCTAAACATCAATGTGAAGAAAAAAATTTATGATAAAGTTTCGGGAAGGACATATAGAGTACAGTAATGACAGAACCGCACACCTTTATTTTCCCCTCTTTTTATGACCTCGATCTTTTATGTGTTTAAATAAAGCCAGATTAATGGACTCCATATGTAAAAGGCAATAAAAGCCTCTGTCTTAGAGGGGACATGAGAAACTATGCTTTGATGAAGTAAACGAATGAGAAAATGTGTGTAAGTGTGTGTGTGGACTCACACTCCCTAAGGCTCTCAAACAGGAAGTGTCGACAGTGGAGCCGAGGGTTCAGAAGAAGGCGTGAAGATCAACAAAAGCTATAAAAAACAATATATGTGAGTGTCCGTTGACCTAGTCTTGTGCCTGAACCGTGGGGTGTCTAAAAAGAGGTGGGGCGGTTTTCGGGTTATTTCGGTATGTTGATTTAGTTACACTATTAAAAAACATTGTGAAGCTTTAGATGATAATAAACATTAGCGAGTCTATATTTATTCTCCTTGCAGTTAAGTCTAAGTGGCTATCGAGTACTGCTTAGGGAGCGACGGCGCTTGATGTCACCGACTTCTTGTTGACATCGCCTGCTATTCGTGAGATCTGAAATTAGAGGCCTTGTTGCTAGACCATGTAGAGCGCTATGATACACATGCGCAAGGCAGCCGGTTGGGAAAGACAGACATCTCCCCTGGCGTCTGCAATCCCCTTTCACTTTTCAGTCCATCTTTCTTTCATTTTTTTCCTCCCTGTAGCCTGCCTTTTGCTTTTTTTGAGTCATGAGAAGGTCCAGAAGGCATCTGAAGGCTTCATTTGCACTGATTTTGAGGAAAAATTGTGAAAGCTGAAAGTAGTGGTGTGTACACTCTAAAAAAACGCAAGGGTCAAAATGGACAAACACAACCCATTGAGTTTTAATTTAACTTATGCTGGGTTGTTTTAACCCATTGTTGGGTCAAACATTAATATTGTCTGGGTAAATTTAACCCAATGGCTGGGTTTTTCCCTTTAAAATACTAAAAAAATAAACATGCAATAAGTCCTCCTGTAAGACAGATTCAATGTGGGCCCGGTCATGAGATGTTAAAGATGGAGTCAAGCCATTCTTCACATCCATCAAACCAACAGCTTGTCACATTCTGGCGCTCAATGGCACTCATCCTATGTGGAGGAAGTCATGCTTCACAGGTCTGCACTTCCTCTCACCCTCATCCTTGCGTCGGGGGCTTGACCCTGGACAGACACCCTGTCATGCGTAACCCCTACTGAGACGCCGGGAGGGGGTAAAACTGTGATCTAGGGAGAGTGACAGAGCTGTAGCATAATTCAATAACACTAATCCCCAATGAATGAACAAAGAGGCGGCAAGTAAGGGGGAGATAACCGTGCATACCCCAGACCCGGAGGCACGGGGATGCCTGGGGAACGGGTGCAGCTGACACATGCCGGAAAGAAGGGGCAAATGGGTGGAAGGGGTTCTGCCGTGCCCCCCGCCCCCCTTTATGTGGTGGAGGAGAAAGTGGTGGGGTGGGGGTAGACAGTTTGGGGGTCCAGCTGGCTCATAGTCAGCCTAGTGAGTTATTGAGTCTGTCTCAGTGTGTGTGTATCCGTCTAGCTGTGTGTGAGTGCAAGGCATTCGTATCAATCGATCATCATTTGAACTAATCCATCAACCGTCCTCTAACTCACAGTGACTCATTGACCTTTGACTCCAACGTTGGGATCAATATCATTAATGCATACGTTCAAGTCCTTCCGCAAACAGGCACACATACTGTATTCTAGTGTAAACACATGAGGGTTTGTATGGAAATGTACATAGATTTGCATCCAAACACACACACGTAGCTGACCCTCCCTCTCAATTCCTGTTTTGTTTGACCGAAATGAGATCCAAACAACGCAGCGTTTGCAGAGACATGAAATCGGTCAGGGGCACACACGCGAGCAAATGTTTTAGCTTCGCTTGACTGCTCTGTGATTACTCAGACCAGACCGTCTGCCTGTTCAATCTAATCCGTACACGCATGCACACGCAAAATCAACATGTGACACACCTGAATACAAACATAGAAAAATATATTGCGATTCACCAGAAGTGCACGTTCAAATAACAAATAATCATTATCATATGGGGATATCAAATAAGGAGTAAAGTGATCACATCGTGCATTTCTTGTTTGTTTTACATATTTATGCAAATATCTGGTGAGAGAAGTTTCAATTCAGTACAATAAAGGAATGGTAAATCCAAAATGAAAATTCTGTCATCTTTTCCTCTTAAACCTGTTTACAGATATTTGTAATCGAGCAGGAAACAGATGCACCACTGACTTTCATTGTAGGATAAAAACTACTATGGAAGTCAGTGGTGCTTAAAGGGGCCATGTCAAAAGATTTTTTTAAGATGTAAAATTAATTTTCGGTGGCCCCATAGTACACATGTGAAGTTTTACCTCAAAATACCATATAGATAATTTATTTTTGCATGTTAAAATTGCCACTTTGTAGGTGCGAGCAAAAATGTGGCATTTTGGGTGTGTCCTTTAAAATGCAAAATGAGCTGATGAAATTCAAACACTGATCACAATGATGGTGGTTTGTGGCAATTGAAACTCAATTGTGCTGTGAATTATTTTCTCTCTCTCTTTCTCTCTGCACTAAATGGCTGTGATGTGGATGGATAGTGCAGATTAGGGGGCGGTATTATTATAATAATATGATCTCCTTATGACATCATAAGGAGAGCCAAATTTCAATGACCTATTTTTTTACATGAATGGTTTACCAAAATTAAGTTACTGGGTTGATCTTTTTCACATTTTCTAGGTTGACAGAAGCACTGGGAACCCATTATAGCACTTAAACATGGAAAAAGTCAGATTTTCATGCCATGGCCCCTTTAAAAACGCATATAGTAATGCAATAGTATGAGACGCGGTGCCCAATGCTGAAGTTTAGAGTAAAAACGGGGTAGGGACAAATACATTTCTCTGTCCCAGTCTCTTTCTCTCTTTCTCAAAAAGGTCTTCAGCTAAAAAAACGTAATGAATTTATTTTGAATGTGTTCCTATAGCTCACATGGTAAAGTATTGCAGGGTTTCCCGCAGCACTTTGCAGTTTGGGCAGCCCGCCTAAGCTGGGAAACCCTATCGCATTAACTAGGTCGTCCAAAAAAAAAAATATTGCTGCACAAAAGGCCGTCAAGTGCATCTTGGAGAATAGCGTGGACGTGCTTCATGAGAGTTTTTGCTAATTTAAAGTAAGTTAGCTGCTAGCTAGGTTGCACGTGCCTGTTGATTTGATATTATTGTTGAGCGCTCTTGCTCACATTATTTACGTGCATCATTTACATGCTACAGTAGTTACACTCTTTTAAGATAATGTAATTAATAGTGGGAAATAATCAGTTTTTACAATCTTCGCGCTATCTATCATCGTTTGCCAGACGTTCTGCTTCAGTTTGTGTTTATTAACCCTTTAGTTTCACTTCATCACGCAGCTATTCCCGTTAGAGTTAAAAACATTTAATCATTAATAATCTAGTATGTGTTCATTTTCTGTCATAGTTTCTTCAAAATTAAGTTTTATTTAAGTGTTTTTAATAAAAATATTTTCAATTTCATCATAACGCCTACACACCGCCCCTTTGATTGCACACCCACGGCACAGAACCACCCGCCCAACCCTACCGCCTTAAATAAAATATTTTCTTCAGGAAACCCTGTATTGCAGTAGCAAAGCAAAGGTCATGGGTTTGACACATACAGATAAAATGTATACACTGAATGCACTATAATTCGCTTTGGATAAAAGTGTCTGCCAAATCCATACATGTAAATGTGCGTGTCACCACTGCAAAGCTGCTTTGACCATCCTATTCCACTTAGTGTATGTATGCCACATACTGTACGCTACGAGATTGCGGCCTCTTTACGTTCAATTAAAATTACCCACAGACATTCACACACGATGTGGACAGCAAAAGCTGTCATTACCAGAGGAGACAGAAAGACGGCCTATTCAAATGCCCTTGCGGCTTTATCCAGGAACACACGGCCAGTGTGATGCATGAGCAAAACCTTAATACAACCATAACTCCAATTATAGCTTCGGTAACTGATCGAAAACCTTATAAATAATTTATTCCCATACCGTAAAACCATCTAAAAATCTACTCATTGCCAAACACAAACCGCTTTTGTGTATTCCCCCTAAAATAACACCCGAGACCTTCATCCTCAGAGAACCAGAAAGAATCCCACAATTTAGTGGCCCATCTGTGGACGGCTGCACAATCTCAACAGCTCTGAAGCTGATATTGAATATGAGAGAGGGAGTGAACGCTCTCTGGAGGAGCCCGTTGCCGGCCAGACCTTACATACTTCAGCCATGAGAAAACTTCCTCGACCGGGAGGAGGAGAGAGCGGTGGGAATGAGAAAGAGAAGCAACAAAGAGATGGTTTAGGAAAAACAACATTACCACATAATTACAGCTGCTAGAACAATCATGTCTAAGCGTCCGTCTGACAGATCTTTGAGCTGAGCAAGCACTGCTGTGTTTTGATCCTAGAATACATCGAAACTAAGAACCATAAAACCTTTGACAGTTTTTGGGCTACAAACTATGCAAATTTATCTGTAGCTCAATTGTTTTTTCATTGCACTAGTCCTGCAAATGTTAAGATGATACAATGTATACCTTGAAAAAAGGATCTGCAAAATGTAAATATACATCATGCATTTTTAATCTACCTTAAACGACCTATTACTTTCTTAAAGTCGTACATTTTATATTTATGTGCTCTGCACTCTCAAAGGCCTGGCATAAAAACGAGATTAAAGCCTTGCGAGATCTCTCGGCTGAAGTAAGTCTGCTTGATGCTTGAATAGTCAGGGTGGGTTAGGTGCTTCGAAACCAAAACCGGTCCGATCATTGCAGATGTGTACTTAGAGGGCTGTAAGTAATCTCTTTCCTGTGGGAACCTGCATCCCTGTCTGTTACTCGTTAAAGAAAACTCCCATGATTACGTGCGTCTCCGGGAGTCATGGATTTGTGCACTGTCGAGAGATCTACCTGTAACCTGTGCGGTAACAAACAGCTTATGCCCGCAGAATAGCCTCCAGGTCTGTACAAATGAGAACTGTAATGAGGGCTTACAGTCGAGCTGTATGTAAAATCTGACACCCGGAGGGCACGAAACCAAACGGTGGATTTAAAGTTTGGGGTATAAGATGAGTTAAATTGCCTAAATTACACAACAGAGGTACAATGATGGTTTAAAACAAGGTCAGGTACCAGTCGAGACAATTTGCTTTCCATTTGCTTGGGTTTTTCTATTTGTTACTTTAAATGTTTTCATATTTTAGCTTAGTGTAGTGGCCTGTTAATTGTTTATAGGCTATACATACTGTTGAATATGTCTACGAGGTATGCAAATTGTCCAAAGTCCGTATACTGTACAAAAATACAGCATTAAGTTAAAACAACTTGGTTTTGAAAGTCTATTCAACCTATTATTTTAATAATTAAAGGCGGTGTGCATGATTTTTGAATAACACATTGGAAAACGGAGTCGGAACCAAAACACACTTGTAGCCAATCAGCAGTAAGGGGCGTGTCTACTAACCGACATCATTGCCTGGGTTGCGTATGTGTGGTGCGTGCTTATCAAAAGAAGGTCCAGATTCTTTTGGGGTAGGAGCGTATTTGTTTAGGTGATTTCAAATGTCAACATTGGCTTTCAGAGATCTTTAATTAATTTTATTTTTTAAAATATAAATTTTTTATGTTAAATTTGTCTATTATTGTTGTACTAAGCAGTAAACCTGGCAACGCAATATACTGAAATTACAGTAATATCACAAAGTGCATACTGTGATATGCATATAGCAATGGTTTGCGATATATAAACGATTTAAATTTTAAGGTTGATGCGGATAATATATTATCTGCCAAGCAGATGTCAGTGTGGGTGTGGGTGCGTATGCAACTGGGTAATTCTCACGATTAGACTTATGAGGTGTCATGAAACATTTTGATAATAAAAGTAAATGCTATCAAAATAAGAAGCATACAGTTATAAACATCTCTTCATGTACTATTTTGCACATGATTTCAATTGACATCATACAAACCAATTTTGTTGTTTCCAAATTTAAGGCGAATATTTTCATTACCGCAATGTGTCCATGACTGGATTTGGGTTCTTTGACATGGAAATATTTATAATTAAAAAATCTAAAAAATAAAAAGCTTCAGTGCATGTTATACTATAAACATTTACAGTAAAGAAACATGTGGTTTTTGGTGATCATTGGTAAATGTAGAGACAATAATAAGGAATATAAATGTGTCCTCATCCTCCGCAACAATTTTCAATCATTGTTTTGTTTTAGCCCTAAAGGAACTAACATTAAAAATGTTGGAAGGGACATCATTTACTGTGACACTCAAGATGGCTACCAGGTAAGCAGTTCTTATTTTTTCTCTCCAGATAAAAGTTTAAATTTTGTTTGTCATAGTACCTAGACAACTTTTTAGTTCTCATTACCGAAACATGAGTTTGTAAATGCATACATTTAATTTAATATCATGTTGCGTTAATGATCATTTTTGATAATGATAATCTAAAAAAAGGTAAAAAAAATTCTATAGGAAATATTTTTTAATCCTAGACAACTTTTTAGTTCTCATTACCGAAACATGACTTTGTAAATGCATATATTTAATGTAATATAATGTTGCGGTAATGAAAATTTTTGATAAAGATATTTATTTTATTTATTTTTGTTGTTTGTTTACATAGTTAAAATGTTTGATTTGTTTTATGCAACAGTAAAACATGGCTGTTCACGTTCAATTGTTGTGACACTTTAATTTTTTCTGTAAAATGTAACATATGTTGGTTATATAATTGAAAATATATATTTTAATACAATTTTAATTAGATTTTAGAAAAATAAATGTTGTATCGCATATCAAACAGTGCATTATTTAGCATGCTATCGCATTTTACATTAATATCACACAGTCCTACAGTAATGTTACTGTATATGTTGTAAATCTAGTTTTCTTTGAAAATTGTATTTAGTTTTTCTCGATTTTCCTGTCAATGACAATAAAATTCATTTTGACTTTAAAAATGATGACTTGTGTGGGTTTTTCCACTTCTTCAAACATTCCAAGAAAAACATTTGCTTGTGGAAACACGCCAGTCATTTTAGGATTCAATCAATGAAAAAAAACAATGCCATACAATTACGGTATGTGTATATAGAGGTCTTGTAAGGGCAACTACTGCACGCTTCTTTACACACGCTATTATGTGTCATAACCGCTACATACCCGTCAGTCAAGACGAGACTTAGAGATTTGCTGTGATACGTTTCGGAAAAAGTGTGCAATGTTCACAACCGAGCCTGAATTGATGTCCTAATTAGACCTCAACTGTTTGCCATGAACACTCGCTTCGTGTTAATGAAGAGCGGCGAAATGTCAGGTGCTTGAAGAGGTCTCTCTCTCTCGCTCGCTCTCCTTCCACAAATCAACAGCCTCTTAACTGAGAAGAAAATACATTATGAGCACGATTGTCGATGAAGCCACAAGTGCAAGGCTATTCAATTAAAGCATAAAATCAAAATATAATAAGTGAGAAACAATGAGGAATGAAGGAGAAGGGCTGTGGACACCAAAGTACTAGAAGGCCAGCTACTAATAGAGGAGAAAGAATGAAAAAAGTGTAGCTCAGAAATACTTACTCAACAACTTTAAACTTACAAAAGTCATTTCTACTGCACATTTCTACTGTTTGGCCTTCCTACTTGTACGTTTGGGGGATTGAGCCAAAAAAAGACAAAGGGATACATCTGCACTCTGCACAATATGAAATTCCCTTATGGACAAAAGGGCGGATGGATTCGCATTTATTTGAGTCTAAATCAGGCTAATTAGCCCATTAATGAAGAGGCAAATGTCAAGCCCTGCTGGCTAACAGGGTTATGAGGACGGTGCCGGAGGCCATTTTGGGAACGAAAGCTCAGCAGTTTCAGTTTTAGCCTGTCAAGGGATTCGCAAAAACCCAAGCCTGCATGTAATCGAAACGCTTGGGTACATTTCAACATGTCTCTTGCAGAATAAAAAAACAGAAGATAGCTTATTGGCTAAAAGTGTTTTCTGGTTCCTCCCCATTAGAGACATGCTAAATTATCTAAACTAGAAAACTAACACCAGTTTTATTTTTCAAAATACTTCATTTGTATTGGATTTGTAGTACTTAACAGCAAGATAGTATGCCTGGCGAGCTTTCTGAGCTTTTGTAGCAGGAGTCAGGTATCATCTAATACATCTAAAACGTTCAGATTCCCATATAGAAGTCATAACCGGGATATTATTTCATGTCTCTTTTACAAAAGAATCTCGTCTACAGCAAATACCGTTTGGCTCTGACAGGGAAACACAAATGCCACGACTAAATCCAAACAAGTCCTCTAAAACTTAAGTACTCAGAGCGAAGCTTAAGAGACTTACAAAAACATACAAAGAAACTGACAGTTGAACCTCACCATATTTGCAGATAACAGCCTTGTCAGGAGTCATTGTTTTCCTGTCGCTAATCTAAAGACCAGCTGGGTTCCCTTCAGCTGTTCGAGAGGTTTCGTGGGGTCCAGCGTGGGCCTTCACTCAACCACAGTTTGCTCCCCCAATCACCTTTACAGTAACTCTAACCCACGACGACACCCAATCCAGCTTTTCTCGCTGGTTTTGGCTCCCACCGAGTTCAAACAAATAAACTTTCCGTGACTTTAAAGCGTTGCTTCTCAGAACGCTGGACCTTTTGGCATGAGGTCTGGCTGCCGTCCATATGGTCCCCCTCACGGCTTACATTAAGTAGCCGAGTCGTATAATGGGATGGCTGGAGGAACCATTAAAAAAGCATTAATTGTGAAGACTAAGCCTCTGGTGTCAACAGTATGCTAATATTTAAAAGTACACAGCTGAAAAGAAAAAATCAAGAGGACAGTTGGACAAAGAAAGAGAAAGAATGTGGACATGAGCAGAAATAAAACCACCACTCAACTTGACTGGGACACCACAGAACAAACACACACTCGCTTCAGGCACCAAGAAACAAAAGCGGTCAGTGTTGCGGAAAACACGGAGTCTGAAAATAAAGTGCCGTGTTTCAACTTTTGTCCTGACTTGAAGGACTTCTATATACTTTTCTGCATTCACACGAGAGCTTTTGTAGCTGAAAATCCTTTAACCCCTTAAGGCCTTCAGACCCGCCAGCGAGCCTAAAATTGCATCATATTTTTTTTTAGAAAAAAATAGTGCTGGGCATAGATTAATCGTGATTAAGTGATTTTTTGCATTATATATGTGTGTGTGCTGTGTGTAATTATTATGTAAGGGATAATGTAGAGGCAGCCGGTAGTTATTGGGAAATAAGCTTATTTCCCAAAAACTACCGGCTGCCTCTACATTATCCCGCTTATTACACGGCTACTTGCCACATAAGAAAAAAACTGGACATGAATATGAATTTTAAACATTTTATTGGCATATTTGTTTTAAATTAACATTTTTATCCTTCCGCGAAACTTTGCACAGATGCATAAAATGATCGTAATACCTTATTAAGATCCGCTGCTTCATACTTGTCTGTCTCCATTTTTTCTCTTTTAGCCAGTCTTTGAGCAGTTTTAATCCCTATTCTGTATTTTTGTGTGATGGCTTCGTAGCTGTCATGCTCTATTTTGTCAAGTTCAGTCTCAGTAAGCTGTCTGTGTCTTGTGGTGGTTGTCCAGTGTTTGTCACAAGATGGCGCCAAACAGACAGTAATCTTTATTGATCTTTATTGGCGCGGAGCGATTTCACTCGTGCAAGTAGTCCGGCTATGCGTTATTAATTTGGAGCGGTTATTATTTGAAAAGAACGAACCTGCAAATGTCTCAACTGACCAATCAGAATCAAGCATTCCAGAGAGCCGTGTAATAAGTATATTTAACAACACACACACATATATATTTTCATTTCAGAAATTTTGTATTTATATATCTTTTTTTATTATATATTATATATATATTATATTCTTAGTATTTTTGTCTTGTTTAAAAAAAAATCTTAAATTAAGATGCTTTTTCTTGATTAGCAAAACGACCCAGGAAAATAAGTCTAGTTTTTAGACCAAAAATATCAAATTTAAGTGATTTTGTGCATAAAACAAGCAAAAAAATCTGCCAATGGGGTTAGCAAATTTTTCTTGAAGTTTACACTGCAAAAAAAAAGTATTTTTCAAGAAAAAAATTCTTAGTATTTTTGTCTTGTTTTCAGTAAAAATATAAAAAAAAATTCTTAAAAAAAAAAAATCTGCCAATGGTATAAGAACATTTTGCTTACCCCATCGACAGATTTTTTTTGCTTGTTTTATGCACAAAATCACTTACATTTTATATTTTTGGTCTAAAAACTAGACTTATTTTCTTGGGTCGTTTTGCTCATCAAGAAAAAACATCTTAATTTAAGAATTTTTAGATATTTTTACCGAAGACAAGACAAAAACACCAAGACTTCATTCTTGAAAATCATTTTTTGCAGTGTAGAATATATAAAATTATAAATAAATATATATACTCATGTAAATGTTTCTTTAATACATACATGAATGTGTGTGTAATTATATATAAATAATAATAATTACACACAGCACACAGTCATATATTATGCAAAAATCACTTTTAATTTTGTATGCGATTAATTGCGATTAATCTTTGCCCAGCACTAGAAAAATATATAAATTGTGGAGCACAATTTTTTTTTGTAAAATAAGAGCATTTTTATCATTTTACCCCAAGGTATGTGGGTAGATGAATCTTTTAATTTCAGACATGCCCAATTCTATAAAAATGTTAATTATTTACTTTAAAAAAAATGTTTGTTTTTTCAACCCAGCGTTGGGTAAATATTAGACAAAACAAAAATTATCCAATGGATTGTTTTAACCCAGCTTCTGGGTTGTTGTAAACCATTGCTAAGTTTGTGTTTTGTCCAATATTTACCCAACGCTGGGTTGAAAATACCCCAGCATTTTTTACCCCATTGTGAACTGCAGAGCATACATTAATAGAAATGTTAAAAAATGAAGTACGGTTTATGCTTAAAATCCGGTAAGAAATATAAATGTGAAAAAGTAAATAAACTGAATTTGTGCAGAAAAGAAGAGATGGCAAGAATTGAATGTCAATAAGAATGGAATCAAATAAAAATGTCCTCCTGATCGTAAAGTGTTTATAACTGCTCAAGGTTTGTGCTTATCTAAGGTTTTCTCCATTTCAGATGGGCTCAGGACAAATCAAAAAGGCTAAGCTGAGGGCAAGCGGCTTATCCAAATGCAGCCTAACCAGGGATTTGTGCTGTTTCATTTAAACAAGATTTATGCTGTTCACCGGAAATTATTACACACATCCACTCCAGGTACAAGTCTGAACGAATCAGTTGAATCAGTTGATTTATTTGGGCAGATCGACACATGCCATCCCATGTGCGAAAGAAATGACTGGATCAGCTTATAAACCGCCGGCCATCAGTCAACCGAGCAAGTATGAGCTCTTAAAAAAGCATGATGGCACATTTAAACTTTCTGCTCTGCTTCACAACGTAATAAATCACAGTGAAATATATTGCAAAAAAACTATTTTTTTGCAATAGCACTGCTTTTGATGCGGTGATGCTGACTTGATGCAAAAACATAAACTCATAAAAATACACACTGCCAAAATTAATTTTCTTACTTAGTATTTTTGTCTTGTTTTTAGTAAAAATATCTAAGAATTATTTAATTAAGAGGTATTTTCTTGATGAGCAAAATGACCTAGAAAAAAAGTCTTGTTTTTAGAAAAAAAGTATACAATTTAAGTGAATTTGTGCTTAAAACAATAAAAAAAATCTGCCAATGGAATAAGAAACATTTTATTAAATTAAGTGTTTATGAAAAAAGTAAACTTATTTCAAGAACATTTTTCGGTAACACTTTATTTTACGGTGTCTTTGTTACACATGATACATGTAATTATTATTGTAATAACAGTTAATTATGCATAATTACATGCAACTAACCCAAACCAAACCCTAATCCTAACCCCAACCCTATAGTAAGTACATGTTATTAATGATTATTACTTAGTACTTAAATGTATAATTACACTGTAACAGTGACACCGTAAAATAAAGTGTGACCCATTTTTCTTATTTCAATGGCAGATATTTTTTTTGCTTGTAATTCGCTTACATTTTATATTTGTTGTCTAAAAACTAGACTTATTTTCCTACACTGCAAAAAATGATTTTCATTAGTATTTTTGTCTTGTTTTCAGTAAAAATATCTAAGAATTCTTAAATTAATATGTTTTTTTTTCTTGATGAGCAAAACGACCCAAGAAAATAAGTCTAGTTTTTAGACCAAAATTCATTTTTCTTGAATTTTTCTGGAATTAAGCGTTTAAAAAAATTTTCAAGATTTTTTTGCTTACCCCATTGGCAGATTTTTTTGCTTGTTTTATGCACAAAATCACTTAAATATGATATTTTTGGACTTATTTTCCTAGGTCATTTTGCTCATCAAGAAAATACATCTTAATTTAAGAATTTTTAGATATTTTTACTGAAAACAAGACAAAAATACTAAGTAAGAAATTCATTTTTTTGTAGTGCAGTGTTGCAATGCAAACTGCTTGTCCTCATGTGCATTATATCAGAAATGAAGTCTCTTTACACCATGCTGAGTTTATTTACACAGACATAAATAATAAAGATAATCTACATATGGTCAAATATATTTGACCAAGGCAAGAAAATAAACACTTGTAAAAAATATGTAAACAGTTGTCTTCTAAAAGGAAAAACGGCATATGAAGAAAATTATAAAACAAATACTGTCAAACAGTATTAATAAAATTAAACAAAATTCTGCTGCTTACTGTCCATTTCTTTATTCATTTTCCCTGTTTTTGTTTCTGTAAGACACCAAATGGTTTATTTTCCTTTAAGACGTACCGAGCATGTATTTGTTTAGCAGTCTGTGGCTTGTGCGGAGGATGTAGAACAAGAGCAGAATAGAAATATTTACAAACACAGCCTACAATGAACTCTTAAGTGCCATTTCGCAGCAAACGGAAACCTAGAACGGAGACATCGAGCTGAGAAAATAACTAAATTCCTTTATTGTTTAAAACCATTGGCATCTACTTTAAATCTGATATGAGATGACAGTACGCCAAATATCCAAATTTTGAATAATGCAGAGAGAACACACAGGAAATAAAGAAGATGAACAAAGAGAGAAAGACAAAGAGTGCCTGAAGAGTAAATACACTGTTTTCTCTGTCTGACAGTCCATGATGATTCTTTTATGGGGGAAGTCATTGTGGTCTGGAATGGGAAACAATTTCCTCTCAGTCTCACAAGGCAACAATAGCATCCAGTGTAACCGCACCGGTTGTGAACTCATGCTGGCTCCACGGTTGCTATTGTGGCTTATATGATCCAAAATGTCTGGGGTTTTTTCTTACAGACGTTACAGCTGGATGTCTTTCTTTTCCATTTTCATATCTGCATCTGTGACTGCTTACATAAAGATCCAAATTAAACAAATACAGACTTTTCCTCCACATTTTTATGTCTATGATAACTGAGTTTTTCAATTTAGGAAAAACAAGCTTGAGCATAATATGGCATGTAAAGTCAATGAAAACTCAGCTAAAGTCATTTTTTGTGATTTCTTGTTTTCTACATAACATGATCCTACTTAACTCTTTCGCCGCCAGCGTTTTTTAAAAAAAGTTGCCAGCCAGCGCTTTTCATGATTTTCACAAAAGTTTAATGCCTTCCAGAAAATGTTCTTCTTTAAATATATAAAAATACCAAATGAAAGAACAGACGTTTCATTCTACCTTTAGTAGTTCTTTTGTAATCAGCTTTTGAATATTTGTAGGTTTCTGCAAAAACACCACATTTTGAACAAAAAGCTGAGATAATTCCATTTTTGTGACAGACTTTTCATAGAGATCCCATTCAGAGCGATCTTTAAAACAGACACGGACATGAAGCCGCTTGCCCTAGGGCAATACTTCCAGGTTTAAAAAGTTGCGGAAGATAATAGCGGTATTGCGGAAAGCCAGAAATACTCGTCATTGGCAGGGAAGCGTTTTCTCTTGATTGACGAGATATCTCGTCAATGGCGGCAAAAGAGTTAATATAAAGACCGTCCTGTGAAAATATAACCTTGATATCTTAAATATTGACTGAGTATGGTCAGGGTTCCCACACCTTAGTTAACTTCAAATTCAAGGACCTTTCAAGGACTTTCCAGGTCCAATACCCTCAAATTCAAGGACTAAATGTGTGGACACATTTCAAGTGAGAGCAAGGTTACAACGTGTTACCTTTAAAGATACATTGTTACAGTTCCCTTTCGAGGGAACTCGTGCTGCGTCACTGTGGTGACACTTTGGGGACGCCTCCAGGGGTAAGTGTGTCTAAATGTGTATATCAAATTCAACCAATGATGAGGCTTAAAGACAAAGACAGGGTGACGCGGGAGCCAGGAAGCATATCGCTATCTAAAATATTGCCAAAGACGCATTACAGGGACACAGGAAGTATGGCAAGGGAGACACAGCGCCTCGTTCCCTACTCAGTGAACAACAGTTACATACGTAACCCAAGACGTTTTCATGTGTCAAACACAACTATGCAAAAAAGCATTTTGGTGTGAATCCACATACCGAAGATATAAGCATTTAAAGCGAACATTTTAGCATGTGTGCTTAAAAAGTCTAGAAATTGTATTATATTATCCTACAATACACAGAGAATAATATGTATTTTTTTTTCAGAAAAATTCTTGCATAAAATAGATTCCAGCACTTTCAATTACCTGTATCTATGTATGTATATTTTCAAAAACTTCCCATGGCCTTCAATTTTTCCCCCAGATTTACAAACTGAAGACTGAAACTCCAACTTGACTTTAATCTACAACATAACACATACTGTATATAGTCAATGCACAAATATTATTATTACGCCTGCTAAAATATATTTTTGACCATCTTGTTTATTTTTGACCTCATCTCCTGTCTGTATATGACCGATGAACCCCAAAGAATCATGGGATTGCTCACAGAAACAGAGAAAGGCTGATAGTTCAAAAGAAAGAGAAAGTCAGCATTCGAGCGCTTGAAAGCCGATCTTGTGCAACACGGTTAATCTTATCTCTGTCACACAGCTCAGTGCGACCCTGTCTAAAGCAGGCGGCGCTCCGGAGAGAGAGAGCAGCCCAAACATCAGACAGATCTCATTACACGGGGGCAACCCAGGAAGCCGAGACTGTCACCAGATCTACCACACACCTTTCAGCTCTCACGCATGCAGTCAAAACAACGCACGCCTGCATTGGACGAGAAGTTCATTCATTTGCATGATGCCAATTTGATTAAACTGCCTAATGACGGCGGTTGAACTGTTGCCGGTTGAGTTATTTTTTATATATGTGACCCTGTCTGTGAAAACCCAGCTAACAAGTCATTTGTTGTGATTTACTGTTTCCTACGTAAAGTAATAAAACATTTAGTTGATATCTGTAATAATGATCATGTCAAAGATTGAAACTAAACATTGATGATCCAAATTTTATGAGACTTAACCCTAGATTTCGGGTCACATTTAATTTTAAATGGATAGTTTAGACAAAATGAACATTTTGACATTATTTACTCAACCCTCGTGTTGTTCCAAATCCATGCTTTTTGCTTTCCCTGGTGAAACACGTGAAGAAAATGTTGGCACAATTACAGTGAATGGGGTAAGGGTCAAATAAGCTTCAAATATTATTCTTGGAAAACTCTGTGCAGAAGTCACACAAAAATCCAGCTCGGTTTATTGTATGGAAAAGACATCAAAAACAACCTTAACATCTCTTTAGAAGAAAGAAAAAGCATGATCCGTATTTGGAGTATTTATTCGGAATTCTGCGCAGACCCCGTGGATAAATTTCAAAGAGTAAACATCTCCGAAAGCCTTCACAGAGAAGCCTATAGTGATCGTTCTTCACAACAGAGATTCTCGGCCCGACGTGGAGGGTTGACTCACATCCAGCTTCATTAACGCTCTCAGGGAATACGCAGACAGCGATTGGACTTATGACGGAGGACTCTCTGTGTTTACATAGCCTGAGGGGCAGCTGTTTACTGGCTCCATAGGAGGGTGACAGAAAAACAAACTATGGGTCAGGGTCCAAATCTACAAACTCTTACCCTATCCACACACAGCCTGTGGGTCTGGACCCCCTGCTGGACCGGCAGCTGCTTTGAGCCGAGCCAGACTGTACCAAACACACCAACAGTGCTGGATCCAAAAATTTCTTCCTAAAAATTGTGCATGGTAGATGGTATTACCATGTTTGAATCAAGTACCGTGGTAATTCAATAGTAGATTTCTGGAATGCCATTTTAGACACAAAGCCATAGTACAGTAACGCAATGTTTTTTTTATTGGAAATGGCATTATGGTTATACCATATAGATGCTTTACCATGGAATTCTTTAAAGGAAAACACCACAGTTTTTCAATATTTTACTATGTTGTTACCTCAACTTAGAAAAATTAATACATACCTATTTTTTTTCAATGCGTGCACTTAATCTTTGTACAGTGAGTCGTGAATGTGTTAGCATTTAGCCTAGCCCCATTCATTCCTTAGGATCCAAACAGGGATGAATTTAAAAGCCACCAAACACTTCCATGTTTTCCTTAGTTAAAGACTGTTACATGAGTAGTTACACGAATAAGTAGTAGTGATGCGCGGGTCGGCGTTTTTTCCAACCCGCGGGTCCTGCTTTTATGAAATATTTGGCCCGCACCACTGTATCTATTTTTACAACCCGCACCGCCCCGCGACCATTAAAATAGACATACTAGGCATTTGTAATGTAAATAAAAAGAGGCTTTATTTTAGCCTAAAAGTGCTTGGAAACAGCCATTAGATTACATTGCCCTGTAACCTGGCAACAACATACGCAAATGAACCATAGAAACCAGCATGGTCATATTAATATAGAGATAGGATAATGACAAAAATGTTCAACATTTACAAAGCAGCGTTTGTATTATCTATTCACAAATTCCTTAGCTTGATTTCTCCCGCAGATCGGCTTTCATCTTTTAATTCTCCGTTTGTTTTGTTGTTGTGGCAGGCAGCGGGCACTACTTGGCGCTTCCGTGACATGACGCCAAAGGTTTGGGGATATCAAGTTACGTTGCGAAAGTTACGTTGCCACGTAGGCCTACGTAATTTAACCTTATCAAATAACCTAATAAAATATGAAAATATATATTCCCAAATATTTAATATATGCTACAAAGAATTAGACGCAACATTCATGTTTTTATATTTTGTTTTTAATGACCCGCCCCGCAATAAAGTTACAATTTCTTTACCCGCCCCAACCCGAACCATGGGTTACCGCATCACTAGTAAGTATGGTGGCACTAGGGCTGGGCGATATGACCCAAAAAATTATCGAGAAAATGTTTTCCATATCAGTCGATATCGATAATTATCATGATAAATAACAAATCTTTATTCCTGTCACATTTAAAGGCAGATTATTAGTCCTGAATGAAAATTGTACAAACCAGACAGTTAATAATGGTTTTAAGCTACTTTTTAGTCAGAACATGACAAAAACAAATACTAAAATCTTGTTTTAATGTTCAGGCATCTGTATTAAATGTAAATATATTTGTTATGAAATCAACACATTTCTGACACAGAAAGCAGCAGGCTACTGTCACTTTAAGACCCAAGACCGACTGCTTTAAGTTTCAATATACTAACATCCAGCTGTTTATGTTCACTTAAACAAAAAAGAAAACTTAGTTCAGTGATCACACGTGTGTTATACATATACGAGCTATACACGCTGATAAATGGATGTCAAGAGTGTGACGTTGCTGTGGGAGCACACATACGCATACATTTCATTCACTGCTGTGGTGGATCTGCTGTTTTTCCTCAGTTACCTGAATTTGTGAAGGTCCTGTAAATATACTTTTAAAGCTGTGCGAATGTGGGCGTGCGGAAGGCGGACGCTGAAAGAACGTACAGTATACTGTGTCTGTGCCTATTGTGTCTGCTGTGTTTGATGAACCATGTTTGCGCGTGCAACATTACACACAAGAAACTGTTTCCGCGCATTTGGATTCCGTGATTCCGTCCGCGTTATCCGCATTGCGAAAATCATAGGGCTCTACTGATAAATGAATAACTTGCCTCATCCTCCACTCCTTCAAGTCTAACTGACACTCTGATTGTAAACCAAGAGCGCGTGCCGCATCCGGAAGTGCTTGCGCAACATTACGCACAGTGCGTAAACATTATCGATCACTTATCGAACTGTCCTTATCGTTTTATCGAAAAAGTTTATATCGGTAAAATTATCGTTATCGAATTATCGCCCAGCACTAGGTGGCACAAAATAAAATGTGGCAATTTTTTAAGCAGATAAAAAATTATAACTATATTGTATGGCGGAAGAGCACACAATCAAAATCCTGAAAACTAAGTGCTTTTTCGCAATACAATATAGTTCTCATTTATTATCCACTTAAAAAATCACCACATTTAATTTTGTGCCACCATACTTACATGTACTCTTGTAACTACTCATGTAACAGTCTTTAAATAGGGAAAACATGGAAGTGTTTGGTGGCTTCTAAATTCCTCCCTGTTTGGATCCTAAGGAATGAATGGGGCTAGGCTAAATGCTAACACATTCACGACGCACTGTACAAAGATTAAGTGCATGCATTGAAAAAAGATAGGTATGTATAAATTCGTCTAAGTTGAGGTAAGAACATAGTAAAATATTGAAAAACTGTGTTGTTTTCCTTTAAAGCAACTTGTGGTATTTGTAGATACAGTAAACACAATTATTAAGGTATTCCTATAGTATAGAGTTGCCATCACTACACTATACTATACCATTGTCCAACCACAGTACTTTTTTAAAAGGATCACAGGACCCAAAGAACTAACTAGAAGTTTATGCCCTTTGGACACCTTGGAGCCCATTTTAACACCAAAAATGCCTCTTGGAAACTCTAAGCCTTGCATTGAGACCTTTATACACATTACATACCGCACGCAAATATACAAATCACGAATCTGAGTTGTAACCTTTATCATGTCCAGTCCGTAATTGTGTAATGGTATTACACGGCCTTGACTCGCTCCGTGCCGTAGCACTCCTGTCGCCCTCTGGACTGACTCACAGGCTGAACATAATGGAAAAGCCTGAAGCACTGTCGAGTTTCTCAGACAGGATCCCAAATGAGGAACCACCGAAAATACCCCATCTGTGCTCTGTTGCCTCCAGTATTCACTAGTTTAAATATGAGCGACAGGACGTTTGTTCTACCTTAACAACATGAAACGCCAGCCTGTTTTGTGTAATGCGATACACAGTGTGTAGGTGAATAAAAATAGGCGATTTTATCCATCTAGATTTAAATGGATTGTAAAAAGTGGGCAATCGATTACAGAGGACCACACTGCTCTATATGCTATCATTGTGTCTATCTATTACTATATGCTATCACTTGTATAAACTTGATACAGATAGCAAAACTACCAGAAAATAAACATATGTAAATGAAAAGCTGCAGATGATTATTACTAAAGAATTTGTAGGCAAGCAACCATCTCCATTTTCTGCGGCTTTTGTTGTCTGTCTCTGCATTTGGTTGCATTAATGAGGTGTCAGTTTATATTAGACGCACAGAGAAGTGACATCATGCTGAAGTGTGCCGCGGACCAGCCGGAGCGGTCTAGACGCTCCCCCCAGTTGAGATGAAAGGAGGACGTGGAGATGGGGTGAGGGCCCCGGTAATGACTTTGTAAAGCAGATGTTATTACCTGACATTCGAAGCATTATCGCTTGCTATTAGATAAGTATCACAATTCATTAGTGTTGATGGTATCTGCCTGTTGGAGGGTGACAGAGATTGAAAAAGAGGTGGGCCGCCCGATAGATGAGACAGGAAAAGACCAATAATGCTTTGACAGCAGCTAAATATTCACCAAACACCACAGATGCCGCTACATATCAACAAGATAGCAAATATCATCTGACCTCCGCAGCACACAGGGTCTATATTAGCGCGCATGCATCAGAGTCAGAAATTAACCTCAGGACTGGGGGAAAATGCCACGGGAAAGTAACCGAAATGCCATTGATAATTAAAATGTGGGGGCAAAATGCCATCGCAGTTAATGCATCTGATTTTCAAGAAGACTCTGTGATGACCTGCGGCTGTCTGAGATATATAATATGTTATATTCAAAATCTTTGGATCTATGTAATTGTATCTTTATAACGATTATATATGAAGAGCTTGGTTCCAAATAAACGCCATTTAAAAAAAATAGTTACCGCCAAAATCAGATCAGGTCAGTATTAAAAAGTAAATACTTCACTTAACATAAAATACGATATCCGCCATATTATTCTGTCATTTTTTCTCCCTTTTTCCCCAAAACGCGATAAACAGTCCTCCTTCTCTGCAAAATGCAATAAATCCCTTAACCAATGACAGCGCACCATTCCACGCATTGTAAACAATAATGGTGGCGGGGTCCTAGTTTTCCTAATCTACTTTGTACTTCGTGATTAACAAACAAACAAAAACAATATAATACTTTGATGGCATTGACAAACCTGTGGTGGTTTTCTGTGGCGGGGAAGCCATCAAAAATGAATAATTTACGAGAGAGGCACTCGGGTGAAGGAAAAATGCCGGCTGTTGCTTGTTCTTCCGACAGCATCAAGCTTCTGTCATGCTAACACATTGACCCCAGAAGATCTTATGAGAAACTTTCCATTATTTTACGCAAAGTCAATGAAAATCAAGCAGGACCAAAACATTTAACAGCTGATCACTGTCAAAAAAGTTCAGCGACGATGTCCAATGGATGACAATGTTTTTAATATGAGAAAGTAAGTGTTTTAAATTAATGCCATTAATGTTTATTTTTAATCAGTGTATACCACTAGTCAACTAAATTAATATAAAATGGCAAAGATGAATGCACATTTATATTTTGATTCAAAAGATTTATAGCATTTAAAAACATTTTTATTGCATTTTCTTTTATTTTTTATTTATTTATTGCATTATGCAGAAAAAAAGAATACATTTTTATAATAAATCTTTAAAATCGAATTATGGATTTAAATTTTTAATGTAATTATAACCTAAAGATGCTACTGTATGTGAAAGTTTGTAACAGAAAATAGTGGTTTTCATCTTGTCACTTTCTTGGTATAGAAAACACGTTTTTAGCCAAATTAGTCAAAATGGATTTCTTGCATTTTGGACCCAAACTCTTTATATTGTGTTACAATTAAAGTTATCATCGTATTTATTTCTGATCAAATTCAATTAAAGTTTAAAAGATTTGCATTCAGTATACACTACAGATATAAGATTTACTTTTCCCGACACCTTACAATTATGGCACAAGCAAACACAAAACATCTTGTCAGCTAAAATGAATTCGTTTGTAAGACATGACTAGTACAAAGCGACTTCAGTTGTTGACATGGTCCAGACAAGATGAGCGTTTTTTTAAAAGGTGTAATTTAAAGTGACAGGGAAAGAAAAGGCGGAAAGAAAGTGCTGTCTCGCAAACACAAACAACATTTGTGTCTATTGTCAAAAACATCATTCAGTGGATGTTACTTGAAAGGTACCCGATAAAGCGAGATCCTTCGAGACCCGACAAAATCAACAAAGCACGGCTATAAACATCAGGGCAGCACAAACGACTGAGTACACACAATACAGCGGACTCGGGAAAAGCAAGCGTCTTTAAATTTATCGCACATTTTTATGCATATTCATACACGTCTGTGGGATGAACTATTTGTGGATAAATTAACATTCACGCATGTAGCAGACACTTTTATCCAAGTATGTGTTTTATCAGTATTTGTGTGTTCGCTGGGTTTGAACTCATGACAATGACGCAATGCTCCACCACTGAGCTATACTACAGTAAATCAATCTGGAGTTACCTACAAATTAAATGGGTTTTTATTCATCACACAATTAGAAATGTAATGGGTGGTCAAACTACAACAGGGGCCTATACGGTGAACCACAGTATTCGTTTCAGTAAAAGACAAGTCGCCTGTAATTGGCTTAAAGTGCACTCCAGCTCTCCCGACATGCACATGCAGGAGGTTTTCCCATCTCTAGGCTTTAGCTTTTATCTAATTCCCCTTCGCTTTAAGAGACTACACTAATGAATTGGGTAATCACAGATATCTGGCCCATTCAAGTGCTTTGTAAAGTAAATCAATACGGCCTGGCGTCGGGCCAGATGTCCACTTTGACGGACAGTAGAAATCTATTTGTGGAATTGTGGCCAAAAATGCTCTTACTTTCTCCGTCTCTTTCTTTCCATCTCTCTTTCGATTACATTATCTGTCCCAGCACCCTTCCCCTTCATGTACTCATCCATATATTTGATACTTTTATGGTAAGGTGGGTTATAATTTTATGTAAGAAGCTCTTGTAACTCAGTTTCAGTTCCACCGATCAATACATCAACGCCACTGAAAGGAATTTCTATGAATCCCAAATGCTTTCCGTACTATGTGAGCTGGGCTCTGGTTGAACATCGATATGCTGATGACTCGCTACGCTATGCTAATGCTCTAGGCTTTGAGCAAACCACAGCGAACAACCAACATTACAGTCCGCTAATATAAAATGGATGTTTCCAGAGGTTTTCCTTTTCTAAACACACTTGAAGTAGGTCCCACAAGACATCTGTTAGCAATAAAAGTTCTGTGTAATTCTGGTCTCCATTTGTGTTTAATCTTTGGGATGACTCCGAGATGGAAACGCAGAACTTGGTCAGATGTGGTTTACCAGCCCTTATGATACGCTGTCAAATCTTAGTGGAAACAGACGGGCAATTTGCTAGTTCACACGATGAATTCAGACCTCCAGATTACAAGAAATACGAACCGGATTATGGCTTTTCTGACACTTTGTGTACAACTTAACAACATGTAGAGGTGTCGAAATATTTGCCCCAGGCAATGTCAAGTCGAAACAGACACAATCTACTAGTTGGAAGTTAGGTGATAACAAATTTGACACTTTTCAGCCGTCTGCCTGTGACATGTACAGTAAGTCCAATGGTGACCTATGATGTAATCAGAACGACTGCAACCATAATTTACGTGTGTGTTGTTTAACAAGTACAACTGTAACACAAGGAATACATTTCTTGTTACCTAAACCACGTAAAAAGCCAGATTTTTTTTCAGCCTGATCTCATGAAACAAAAACATACGACTATAATAAAAAACAATACAAAACCCCACCCCTAACCCCAACGTCACAGAGGCAAAGCAAATCGTACAGAGATGTACAAATGTGGTCATACGAATTATGAAAAAATCTGCCAATGGGGTAAGCAAATTTTTCTTGAATTTTTCTTGAATTTAATTTTTAAGAAAAATGTTCACGATTTTTTTGCTTACCCTATTGGCAGATTTTTTTTGCTTGTTTTAAATTTGATATTTTTGGTCTAAAATCTAGACTAATTTTCTTGGGTCGTTTTGCTCATCAAGATAAAGCATCTTAATTTAAGATTTTTTTGATATTTTTACTGAAAACAAGAAAAAAGTACTAAGAATTTTTTTTCTTGAAAATATTTTTTGCAGTGCAAAAGCTGCAAACAGTTTTTGCAAGTTCCCGCAATTTTGACAAGTTTCAACATTTTCATTGCATAAATATCCTGCATATTCCATCGCATTTTTTAAGAAAACGTGCCGCAAGATCAAGGATTTTTGCTCGCAACAATCACAAAAAAAAACTGCGTTTTTCTAGGACTGGATAGGAAAGTGTCCATTGAAAAAAAACTAATAAAAATCTAGTTGTAAGTAGCAGGTCATCTGGATACTTTTGGCCTACTGTTTTTAACATTTCTGTTTTGCAAGGGGTTATGGGTAATATCAGTCCATTAAGCATAAAAAATATAATCACTTCAATAATCCACATCTAAATATACATATTATAAGCAAATTTTGCTCATTATTTTGTTTTAATGCTCCGTAATTTCAACTTGGACACCACTTATTACTGGCAGAATGCAAAAAAAGCAAAAATTATGTTTAAAAAGGTGCAAAAAAGGCCAAAAATAAAATATTGAAGAAATGCTTTTCTACTGTTCTATGCGTCTGGTCTGTACTTTACATCCGGTTTTAGTTTTTTTAATGGTCTGACTAGTTGCTAAACTGAACTCTTGAACAAATACCTCGTTGAAAATAACAAATGTTATGGTTCAGGTGTTCAACGTGTTGTTTATTTTGCTTGTTATATAAATAAACTACATTTAAAGTACTTTGTTGTTATTTTATTTTTAGCGGAGTTTACCGGAAGTTACGTGTTGACCACGAAAGCCGCTTGTTTATGTTGTTAATGATGAAACCGTCTATAGATGGTTTTATCAGATGCACGTGTGTTGCTACGGTTACGCGTCTGGGTGGAACTTAACTTCCGGTCTCTGTTTGTTTAATGATCTGGCTAGTGGCTAAACTGAACTCTGGAACAAATACCTCGTTGAAAATTACAAATGTTTTGGTTTCGAGACGAGGAAAGACGGCAATCATGGATCACCGCTATGTGAAGGGAGGTTTGGCGGCCGATCTGTAGTTAACATTGTATACATTATGGTATGATTTGAACCAAGGTAATCTACTTGTTGTTTATATTGCTTGTTTAAAAATAAACTACTCTTAAAAGACTCTGTTGTTATTTATTCTTTGCGGAGTTTACTGGTACCTACGTTTGTTCCACAAAAGCCGTTTATGTTGTTGTTACTGCTGATACCATCTATACAACCCTACAAACAGCGCTAATAACAGACTGCATCTTGAGGTTATTCAATTGGGAAATAAACAGGGAGAGTCATAGACGCGGGTCTCCGGTGACCACTAACTCTAATCGCAAGGTTAATTCATCCACCTCATGACGTTAAGACCAATTACAGCAGGCAGTCGACAGGGTAATGTACCATGCTCTTGAAAAATGATATGAATGAAATTAAAATAACACGAGGAGGGAAACGTTTATTAGGAGGCGTTTAATATAGTCAAAGGGTTGGAATACAGAGATGCGACGCAAGTGAGCAGAACATGGGGTCGTGAGAGGTGGCGGATATTTACATCGACTACATAATCATATCTCCTGACAACACCTGATGCCAAAAAACAAAACAGTGGCGATTTATAGAACAGCATAAAGCATACGGTTGCAAAATAATGTGCAGAGTATAACAATTTACTTTTGAAGATTTTACTTTTTTGTTGCACTGCAAAGACTTTATTACTTAGTATTTTTGCCTTGTTTAAAGTACAAATATCAAGATGCATTTTCTTAATGAGCAAAATAAGAAAATAAGTCTAGTTTTTAGAAAAAAAAATTAAATTTAAGTGCATAAAACAAGGGGTAAGATATGCCAATGGAGTAAGAAAAAAAATCTTGAACTTTTTTCTTAAACACTTAATTCAAGAAAAATTCAAGAAAAAAATTCTTACCCCGTCAGCAAATTTTTCCACTTGTTTAAGCAGAAATGTATTTAAATTTGAGATATTTTATCTAAAACTAGACTTTTTTCTTAGGTAATTAGAAAATGCATCTTGATTAAAAAAATGATATTTGTACTAAAAAAAGACAAAAATACTAAGAAAGTCATTTTTTGCAGTGTGAAAAATAGCTGTTGTTTTGCATGCTTTAAAAAAACATTAAAATGATTAAATCATTGGCAAAATACAATGTGTACTCCACAGTCAAGGATTAAAAAATTAACACCTGTGTACCAAATGCGAGAAAAAAATGGCTTTGGCAAGTAAATAAATTGCTGCGTTCCAGCTGCATCCCAACTTCATTAGGATCCATAATGTAACATGTTTAAAATCAAAATGTAAAAATGAATACGGTAACCAATTTATCTCCAGTACATTTGTTCAAATAACACACTCATTCAATGTAAAAAAGCTGATTTTGAACCCTGAATACAGTATTGTATCGGTATAAGCAATGTGTGTGTCTGTGGGTGTGTGTGTGTGTCTCAGAGCAAGTGTCAAGAGAGATTTTCTCTAGTTTGCTTCTTTAAAAGCAAAGTATAGAAATATGGTTTAAAAATGAATTTAAAGTAGCGAGTAAAAGTGCGAACAGGCAGACAAAGAACAGAGAGAGTACAAAAGAGTGATAATACACACAGAGAAAAAGCCACATCTCACAAACTAAAGAGCGAGCAGAGGAGACGAGCAAGAAAAAACCCAAGACATCTATAAAGCAAAGAAGAATGAGAGAGAGAGAGAGAGAGAGAGAGAGAGAGAGAGAGAGAGAGAGAGAGAGAGAGAGATTGTGGGTGGGGGCAATCCAATGGTAATATAATTGACTTCCAGGACAGACAGTGACTGAGACAGAGAAGTGAGACAGGGACATACTGTAAAAAGAGGAAGAGAAAACACGGCCACTGTTAAAAAATAAGGTCCTTTAAATTATCATATGCAAATTTGAACATGAACCATCCATCATTGTAAGAATGACCTATCTAGATAAAGTGTAAGATTGCTCAAGACGCGTTAAATAGTTGGTAAAGTGAGTTTTTGTTTGTTTTATTTACTTTGAAACTTAACAAGGGTAACAATCACCTCATTGATTCTTTTTGGAACAAAACTAATTCAGCATAGTTGATCTAAACATCATTTTTACAGTGAAGGACAAAGCCCACACAAGCACAAAAAAAGAAGACAGCTGGCCAATTCTCAGCTCACACACACACACAAACACGACTCGGACACGACTGTCCGCGGACAGAAGGACGAATGAAGACCCTGCCAAGACGATAAGTAGAAGAGGTCTGTGTGTATGTGTGTGTTGGATGAGTGAATAGAACAGCAGGATTCTTCTATCATTCAACCTTTACTAAACTTGGCTCTTTAGCCGGGCTTGAGTTGTGAGTCAGCCCAGGAAAGCTTGAGATCCTCTTAAGAAACTGTAACGCCTGATCTGAATAGCTGAATGAAGTCTCTTGCTCTTTTTGTCTCGGTTGCTTCACTTGGTTTAGCACAAAGCGAATCGGGTCAACCAGGGGTCACGAAAATAAAGGCTAAAAGCACAACATGGTTAACGTTCACATCCATTAGATCATATTAGGATATACGCTAATACACATTTTATGAAAAATATGATATGCATATTTGCTTAAAGGCAGGGTGCATGATCTCTGAAAGCCAGTGTTGACATTTGAAATCACCACACATAGAATCTGGACTTTCTTTTGATAGACCCACACATATGCAACCCAGGCAACGCTGTCGATTAGTAGACATGCCCCTTACTACTGATTGGCTACTACTGAAGTGTGTTTTGGTACCGACTCTCTTTTCCAAAGTGTTTTTCAAAAATCAATAAAAAATAAAAAATAAAAATAATCTTTATCACCCCTCGAAACTACTTTTCTTGTAGTTATGGCGCAAGGGTCAGATATTGGGGACTATTGTTTTGTTAGCAACGGCCAACTTCCAACAATCCAATCAGTTCCCAATGGACAAAATCAACTCTCGCCCTACATTTTTCCTCATTTCAAAAGCTAATTTTCATATGCGCACTAGAAAATTTGCATTTCCATCACAATCTTACAGACTACTGTTTTTACAGAATATAACAGTCCGATTGTAAGCCCAGTCGATTGTTTTTGGAGTTAGAAATGCTACTCTACACATATTTTGCAATAATATGATCTTTTTCAAAACCTTGCTGTAAAGCTGCTTGCCAATAATGTGAAAACATTAGACATAAAACAAAAAAGAAATGTTTCTATTCTAAGCGTGTTTAATAAACTCATTAGAAATATATATTATACCACTATCGGTTGCCTACGGAGCCCCCAAGGGGACATGGAGCAAAAATTAAATAAAGTTTAGTTTCGCGTGCGCACATAAAACTAGCACATAAAGCGAAAGTCGCGTGCGCACGCAATAGTTTAGCTTCATGTGCTCACGTAAAAACTTTCATGTGCTCACTCGAAACCTTCATGTGCAGATTTTTTTTAAAGTTTAGTTTCGCGTGCCCATGCGAAACTATCACTTGCACATGTAAAAGCGAAAGTCGCATGCGCATGCGAGACTAAACATGATAGTTTTCACATGCTCACGCGCTAGTTTCACGTGCGCACGCGATAGTTTAGTTTCATGTGCTCATGTAAAAACTTTCATGTGTTCACGCGAAACCTTTGTGTGCAGATTTTTTTTTTAAAGTTTAGTTTCGGGTGCTCATGTGAAACTATCGCGTGCGCACGTAAAAGCAAAAGTCGCATGCGCGACTAAACGCGATAGGTTTCACATGTGCACGTGATAGTTTCACGTGCACACGCGAAACTATTGCGTGCGCATTTGAAACTATCGCCTTTAATCTCCATAGTTTCACGTGCCCACGCGACTTTTGCTTTCATGTGTAAGCACATGAAACTAAACTTTAGATTTTTTTACTCCAATGTCACCTTAGGGGCACGGTAGTTGCCTATAAAAGGCTAAAGCGTGCAAGAAAATTTTCCATTAATGTTTTAAATGTATTAAGGTTTTCTCACATAATTCAATAACATTTTGTGCTTGACCTGTGCCCAGTTGCCCTATTTCTTCGGGAAAAAACAAGGCGAGACAATCAATATGATCTCACATCCTCTAAATTCAACATCCAATCAGAGTCCTCCTCAACAGACGGGAGGCAAATTGAAGTTGAATTGCCCAGTGTACAGAAAAATGATTAACAAGATGTTCGCAATCTCGCTGACAGTCAGCAAGGTGTCACTGAGGAGCAATACCACACGCAATCACATCAGACAATAATGATTACTGCAACCCCCCGATCGGACCATCAAGACAGACGAACTGATAATAAAAACTTTGACATCTGCAAAGTTATAGACAGTGAGACAGACAGATGCACAGAGTGAGAGATAAAGAGGAAAAAACTTATTTATGATGCAAGTGAAGATTAATTGAAGCAAAACATTCGATTTAAAAACAGATTGATGCTAATTCAACATGAAATTGAAGACAGAGCCGGAATTTGTACTTGGTGATTGAAAAGCATGTTTTGCACATTTGAGCTTGATGTAATTGAAGCTTTCTTACACGCCGCAAAGACGATTTTAACAAGTACATCTGCTGACTGTTTTCGTACACCGCACTGTATTGTCCTTTATGAAAAAACACTCCGGAGCCAGAAATCAGGGGTAATAACACAACACACGGAATGTGAAATTAAAAAAGAAATACTTGGCTTTTACAGAAAACACTCGATCCAAGTAATTATAAAACAGCAGGAAAAATGTATAACCTCAGCCAGCAACATTGCAGATACACCAATTTGTGTCGCCGCACAACAGCAGAATTTGTTGTAGTGTTGCAGTATGTCGAGAAAATGCCACCGGTACAAAAACCGATGTGCCAGATGCCCCTGCGACCTTGAAAAAAACTAAACAAATTAACACATAACTGCTAGGCAAGTTTTGCTTGGCGGGCAGAACTCTTGAGAGCGTTTCTGTCGCTGACAGTCTGTTTCTAAACGACTCATTAAGTTTCCGACTCACAAGCTAAAGTAAAAATCATCTCTGCCTATCAAAGGAGAAAGCGGCGCAGACATCTGGAGGGAAAACAAAAGACGGAGAGATCTGTGAATTTAAAAATGTATGCGGCGACGTCTCGGCTTGCATATGATACAGTGCTCTGTGAACTGTCGAAGAAAAACCCATAGGGACAGATGTGCTTTTACTCAGAAGTTATGATAAAGCAGAGCTTTGTGCAGAGTACAGTAAATGCGGCCCAATAGACATGATAATTATGCAAGTAATAAAAAAGCAATAAGTAAAATATCACATTTTTACTTACTGTTACCTTGAATACTTACTTGTATTTGAAATATTTAATTACTAAAAATTACTGTATATTAATTTTACAAATAATAACTTGAACGCTACCATAATAATTTGAAGGCTACCACTGCACTCTTTCTATGGCTAGAAATTATTGCAATATGTTGAAATTATCGAAATTATGTGAAATATGCATTTTGTAAGTGTCGATTTCTTTTTCTGTGGGTGCTCAGCAAAACGTCTTTTTTTAGTATTTTTTGTTATTTTGTTATTTTTTGTTGGTTGTTAATGGCAACCACGGCAAACTACAGGAGCCCCAAGCGATTTGGAAAGAAGGAGGAAACGGTTGCTTGAAGCGCTCCTTATTCAGCTTATTAACTCGCGAGATCCACCAATTTTCCGGTTTCCAAATTTCAAAAGCATTTTTTAATTAACTGAGCATCATTTGGTGTTTTTTGGTGGATCAATGCCTATGTTGCATTTTATTTTACAAACTTAAGGGGAAACTCCCCTTTTTTTGAAAATATGCTTATTTTTCAGCTCCCCTAGAGTTACATTTTTGATTTTTGGAATCCATTGAGCCGGTCTGGCGGTACCAATTTTAGCTTAGCTTAGCATAATCCATTGAATCTGATTAGACCATTAGCATTGCGTTAAAATAACCAAAGTTATTTTTCCTATTTAAAACATGACTGTTCTGTAGTTACATCGTGTACTAAGACGAATGGAAAATTAAAAGTTGCGATTTTCTATGCCGATATGGCCAGGAACTATACTCTTATTCTGGCATTATAATCAAGGACTTTGCTGTGATGATATTACGCAGTGCCTAAAATTAGTCCCCTTGGTAACTATCAATAGCAGGGGACTATTTTTGGGCACTGCATAATATCATTGGTCTTAGTACACGGTGTAACTACAGAAGAGTCAAGTTTTAAATATGAAAAATTGAAACTCTTTGGTTATTTTGAGTGCGATGCTAATGGTCTAATCAGATTCAATGAATTATGCTAAGCTATGCTAAAAGTGGTACCGCCAGACTCAGAGATCGACTCAATGGATTCCAAACTTTGGGGAGCTGGAAAATGAGATTTTTTTTTTTTTAAGTAGAATGTCCCTTTAAAGCACAATTGTTTTGCATAACATACAGTATATCGCATTATTTAGCGGGAAAAAAACACATTTTGCTTCAAAATTGTTCATAAAACTGATTACATTTGTTTACATTTATATTAACAATCTATAATTCTGTTTGTAAAAAAAACCATAAAATTTCACTTATGAAAGTTATTAAACTTTCGAAAGTTATGAAATTTTAGTATTGTAAAAATCACAGACAATGCACATCCCCAACACAACTCATTACACTCCAAATGCAAAGGACAACGTGGTACAATCAGGAAGCTATGAACTGGTAAAGCGAAACGTGAAAGCCAACCCAGCTGTTTCCGAGCTCATTAAAGCCTAGCAGACTTCAGCATCCCGCTCTCGGCATTGAGAAGCAATCTTCAATCATGACAAACTAAAGGTGTTTTGGGGACGAGATCAAGGCTAAACTAACTAGCACGCAGCTGCAAGCTCGACCGTTTAAACCGTCCGTCCTTTCATGTCCTGCAGTCGCCTGCAGACCACTGCTGCGTCTCTGCAGCAGTCCCAAAAACATTCACCATGTCACCGAGACGATGTCAGCGTCGGGAGAGTGGGACTGCTGCCCAGAAACTCACTTAACCAGTTCAATGAGGCATTTGTCCAATTAGGACCTCAGTCCCTTGCCAAAAGGAAACCACCTGAACCCGTCTTTCCCGTCCTGCACCGTCCAAACCAAATGCTGGTTACGCAACAAAGCGAATGCCTGGTTTAGTGGTTGAGAAACGCCAACTGAGGACATAACGCCAACTGAGGACGCTGCCTCTTTGGGGATCTTATACGGATGGATTTACCATGTAGGTCATGCAAACCACTCATCACACGAGTACTCATTATACTACCAATTAGAAATAAAAAAGATGTCTTATGGGGCCGTTTATAATTAGCCCAGGTGCTCTTTTCAATTGACTTTATTCGTAAACCTGACTCACACCATTTTCGTCTGTCCCACACTTCACTTTGCCGGCACTGTAATTGGATTAATGTAGTTCAGATCGTGTGACCATCTCAAATCAGCACTAATCTGTCTGTGGGATAACTTTAAAGATCTAATTTTAGCATGCAGACTTTTCCTCACCAACAATATCAAAGAGTAATGAATTCTCCAGGGGCTGATAACTCTTAACAGGAAGACCTCCACTCTCTCCTGAGATTTACACTTAAAGCAAAATATCAACCTAAACTTCACAGCCTATAATTAATCTGACGTAATGCTTTGCCAATGTTTTTCAAAAGCAAACACGGCCGACTGCATACCTTCTTTTATTTTGTTTCTGTAACTCAACTGGTGTTAAGCATTATAAAAAAGTAATGGGTTTGATAGGGAACACACATTTAGTAAAACATTTTATTTACAAATTTTATATGTAAGACATAATGGACGATGGATCGTTGAATTATTAGAAAATAATGCACATCTAATGTGATGATTACACCACAGGTGTGCATTATTTTAAAATTATTCAAAGGACCTGAGTCAATTATGCCGCTTATAACGCGGTTACCACAGACATTGCTCTGGTAGTTATTTTAAGACATTTGACTGGTGTGCGTTTATCAAAAAATAATGCTTACCCGTGAAACATCAGAATAAAGCATTGGCAGCTTCGTGGTGTAAATACATACATATATGATATAATATATAATACAACATAAATATTATAAAACCGCATGCTTTTGCTCTAAATTTGAATGCTACTTTTTTTAGGTAATGTTGATAAATTCTTGCTCTAGCTATTACAAGACTGTGCCACTTAAGGGGCTTTTCTATTGCCGTGCCAAACCTTTCTCATTGTGTATCCGTTCCATTCTGTGCCAATCCGACTGTAAAAATCATCCGGCTCATAGTAGAATACTTTGTGATGTAAAGTAATACAAACGGGTCAGTCGTTGCCTTGGTAACACAATAGATGTAATGTAAAATAGTGAGCGCGTAATGGATGATTTTTGTTTTTGTTTTTAGGACTACTTTTTGCATGATCACCGTTTACATTGCTTTACCAGCTAGAAAGAGAAACTTGTAACCAGGCAACAGACGAGTGAACAATCCTGAGCAGTGATATCACTACATGCATTCTATCAGCACGATAAGAATTCCCGGACAAGAACGATTTGTAATCGTGCCGTGCCGAAGCAGGCTCAATTGGCAACTTAACTGTAACTGTTCCTTACTCAGTCCCTCCAGAAAAACGTGATTATGAGATCGCATTATTCAACGCAAAATCAGCCAAAGTCCACACATTTATGCAGGGGCCGCATTTTTTAAATACGCCGCACTTTCGCAGCATAAATTGCAGATTTCCGTGCGCAACATATGCTGGGCTTGCATGATTTCATAAATCACATATATCTTAGCAGAAAGTTGAAAAATTTTGTATTTACTTCACACAAGCGCAGCCATGTCCCCTGTTGCCATGGGAACGTTATAAAGTGACGTGATTATGTGACGTGAACATCATTAAAAAGCTGCAACAGCTGCAAACACTTATTGCAAGTTCCCGCAGTTTTTGCAATTTCGCAAAACGTTTTTCATCGCATAAAATTGCATCAGCTGCCAAACCTCCCTTCACATAGCGGTGATCCATATTCGCCATCCCCCCTCGACTTTAGGAAAGCAAAACATTTGTTATTTTCAATGAGATATTTGTTCCAGACTTCACTTTAGGCACTTGCCAGATCATTAAACAAACAGAGACCGGAAGTTAAGTTCCGCCCAGACGCGTAAGGGGCCAGTCACACCAAAAGCGCTTTAAACGCTTGCAAACGTTTTAAAAAAAGAGCAGTGCGACGCGGCTTTTTATATTGCTAAGCAACCACCGAGTCAGCTGTCTTGTCAATCAAATATTGAAGCGTGAGCGCTCTTTTGCTGTTAACTGTCATATTAGCAGAAACTTTAAAAAGAGGACGCTTGCTCTGACCTTGTTTGAGGATGAGAGGTGCACAAACACGCAGGAGAGAGTGAGCGAGTGGAGTCCGGTTCTTCAAAGCAACTGTAAACTTCCCTCACCACAACGTAAGGCCCGCCTCTCCCCTCATTCGATTGGACAATGGAAAGACGCGAATGACGTCGGGCGCTCCCCGCTCTCAGCGCTCCTTCAAAAACAAGTGCGCGGCAGGCGGAAAAAAAACGCAAGGCGCTCGGCGCGCATAAACAGCGCGCAAACGCGCCCTGCCCATAGAATATCATTCAAAAAAGGCGCCTGCAACTGCCATAAACGCTTTTGGTGTGATTGGCCCCTAACCGCGACAACCCAAGTGCGTCCGATGAAACCATCTATACGGTTTATTTCAACATTTTTACATCCTTAGCTTAGCACAAATGATAATCATTCTGGTACAGACCCACCAGCCCTAATCCCTCAAAGGATGGCTGTTAATCATGCTTTACATAAACATTTTACAAAACCCAATGATGTAACGTCTAAAATTAGCTCCGTTGAACCTAACCTGATGGAATTTTCACAACAGTCGGGTTCTGCTTTCATTAATTCATTCATAGGAATTTTTCTCATCTCATACATCCAGCCTGCAGGCCCCGCAGTGCTGGGAAAACACTGTCACTACCGGTCCAACTACAGAAGCCAATGCTACAGGAGTCGCCTGCTTCACCACAACCAAACCAGAATAGGGCTTCTGCTGGGAGCGAGGAAGACCATAGCAGGAGACTGAATGTGAAATGTGTGCACGTGTGTGTGTGTGTGTGACAGAGAAGGAGAGGGAGAGAGAAAAGAGAAAGTGGCAATAGAGAGTGGTGGGTTTGCTCTTTGGGAAAGGAGCCAATCCAATTACAGGCAGCAGTGCAAGCCCGGTTTCTTCAGCTGAATTTCACATTTCATCAGTCTCTTCCTTTCTCTTGCCACCTCTCTCTCTCTCTCTCTCTCACCTAATGCAGTTGAAAGGTAAGAACCGACAGATCATGCAGCCGACTATTCTTCAAAGCATGAGGCTCGCCATCTATGACAATATATCACTAAAGCATCAGATCCTGTCAATCTAAAATGCATACATTTTACCTAAATATATTTCACTAAACCATGAATATGTGCAGAACATTTTTGACTGATGACAAAAACAAAAATCACTTTTTGATTTATTCATAAAAAATTGGAACTCATTAAAGAATTAGTCAATTTTTTTAAAAACAAAATCCAGATAATTTACTCACCACCATGTCATCCAAAATGTTGATGTCTTTCTTTGTTCAGTCGAGAAGAAATTATGTTTTTTAAGGAAAAAATTCCAGGATTTTTCTCATTTTAATGGACTTTAATAGACCCCAACACGTAACAGATTAAAATAGCAGTTTCAACAGAGTTTCAAACGACTCTAAACGATCCCAAACAAGGCATAAGGGTCTTATCTAGCGAAACTATTGTCATTTTTGACAAGAAAAATAAAAAATATGAACTTTTACACTACATCTTCTCGTCTATCTCCGGTCCTGTGACGCGCCAGGACAACCTCACGCAATTGCGTAATGCCGTGGAAAGGTCACGTGTTACATATATCAAACCCACATTTGCGAACCATTTTAAACAATGAACTGACACAAAGACATTAATTAGTATCACTCCACATACAACAACGTCGAAACGGTCCTCTTTCTCCACACTTGTGAACACTGTGGCGTAGTTTTGCATACATCATCCGTGACCTCTTGACGTGATGACGTATTACGTGAGGTCGCGCTGGCGCGTCACAGGAGTCCAGACCAGAGATAGACGAGAAGTTGTAGTTTAAAGGTGTATATTTTTTATTTTTCTTGTCAAAAATGACAATCGTTTGATAAGACTCTTATGCCTCGTTTAGGATCGTTTTGAGTTCTTTGAAACTCCGTTGAAACTGCAATTTTAAACTGCATTAAAACTGTTACGTGTTGGGGTCCATTAAAGTCTATTAAAATGATAAAAATCCTGGAATGTTTTCCTCAAAAACATAATTTCTTTTCGACTGAACAAAGAAAGTAAGCAACATTTTGGATGACATGGTGGTGAGTAAAATATCTGAATTGTTTTTTAAAAATGGACTAATCCTTTAAATAAAAATCAAACTAACCAATTCTAACGCAGCATTTGTACCAGTAAAACAACAACGTCTTTAATCTCACAAGCTATAACCAAAAGATTGCTTCATTTGATACTGCCAGAAAAATCATCATGCATAAATCCTCCTAAATATTCAGTATATCACCCAGCCTTCGCTTGCACACAATAGCCAGATGCTCTGAACGTCACAGCCAGACTAAGACTTATGGACACACAACAAAAGCGACGTGTTTCCTGAGCTCTTCTGGCTGTGTACTGTCCAAGACAAACACTGTCTGGGGATGTGACAGTTCCCTAAGAATTCCCAGACGCACGAGGACTCATACAGTAGACTGTCTCGGCTTTTCCTCTGACACTGTTACGGTCTGTGCAGATGTGGTCGGATTTTCAAAGTCTATAGCAAAATTCCTTCATAATTCTGCCGTTTCTGTGGCAACAAGCACAGTCGGTCATTTCTGTCTGGCGCATTCTTCAGTTTGGCCACTAGGGCGGCGATGTGTACTGACTGAGATGTGAGCATTTGTGTGCTACACAAGCATGAAACGGCAAATGCACACGCTCTCGGCCTGATTTAATTTGCCAAACGAGAATAAAAAAGTGTTATACATTAATTAATAAGTTGCTAAAACATGAGGATTAGAGAGCGGACGCTTGCAACGCCACTTCTTGATTGCAACGCTGATTCAATTATAAATAAATTCATCAAGGCGCAAAATGCAATTTGCATGTTACCCTGTTAAAAGCTTGAAACTATGGGTCTCACACTTTGACATTGTCCGCTTTCCCTGGTATCTGGAAAGGCAGCTGTCATTGTGTTTTTGTAGGGGGTAGGTGGGAATGAGGGACAAACACAACATTTGTACAGTGCAGGTCTGGAGATCTTTGCTGTCTCCTGCAGCTGCCGTGGGCTGAGGAAAGAGTAGGGCATGTCTGTTCCTGCTCGTCTAACAGGGCCTGTCCTGTCACTCAATGCTGTGATGCCCCAGGGGGTTCGAATCCCAAAAGCAGCTGACAGACCCTTTGTCATCTTCATAATTGTTTATTTTCACAGGTAGGCTTACAACCTCTCTCTACCACATTGAACCTCTAAGTATAAAGCAGGGCTGGAAGGTATAGCGAAATTAATAGCAATGGTTTGCAATAACTGAATGATTTTAATACTTCAAAAAAAGGTACGAATAATGAAAGTTTTAGGTTGATGTAGGCAGCACAGAGACTGGCAAGCAAACCTATGTTGGTTATATAATTTACAGATTTTAAACATTTTACTATGATTTCAATTGATTTAAGTAATTCAAGGTGCTATCATATCACATATCGGATTATTTAGCAAAGTATTGCATTTTTCTTTAGTTTATACTAGTGAAATAATAGCGAGTAACAATAGATTTTAACCAGACTTCAACTGAGAATACTGTCTCATGTTGACTTAAAGGGACACCACTTTTTTTGAAAATATACAAATTTTCCAACTCCCCTAGAGTTTAACATTTGATTTTTACTGTTTTGGAATCCATTCAGCTGATTTCCGGGTCTGGCGCTAAAACTTTTAGCATAGCTTAGCGTAATCCATTGAATCTGATTGGACCATTAGCATCGCGCTAATAAATAACCAGAGTCTTGATATTTTTTCTATTTAAAACTCGACTCTTCTGTAGCAATGATATTACGCAGTGCCCGAAAATAGTCCCCTGCCCTTGAAAGTAACCAAGGGGACTATTTTCGGCTGCTGTGTAATATCACCACGCCTGCTGCAGCCATGTTATAGCATCAAAGTCCTTAATTATTACGCCAGAATGAGAGTATAGTACCTTGCCATATCTGCCTAGAAAATTGCAACTTTAAATTTTCTGTCCGTCTTAGTACACAATGTAACTACAGAACAGTCAAGTTTTAAATAGAAAAAATATTGAAACTTTGGTTATTTTAGCACGATGCTAATGGTCTAATCAGATTCAATGAATTATGCTAAGCTATGCTAAAAATGGTACTGCCAGAGAGTAGGGATGTGCATTTATGTCATTTTTTTCATTTAGATTAATCCATAGGTCAGAAGAACGAGTACTCGATTAACTGGGGGCGGGGCAATCAAAAGGGGTGGGGCGGGGTGTACACGTCATGGTGAAAATGAAAATATTTTTATTAAAAACTTTTTTATTAATTAAAAAAATATATTAATTTTGAAGAAACTATGACAGAACAATAACACATAGCCTACTAGATTATTAATGAATTAAATGTTTTAAACAAAAACCTTTTACAGGAATAGCTGCGTGACGAAGTGAAGCTAAAGGGTTAAACGCAAACCGAAGCGCTTTCTATATGACGCACTCTACATAATATTAAGCCTTTATACAACATAAATGTACAACGTGCATCTATCTGCATAAAATGCAAGACTTCAACTAAGTTTTCAACTAAGTTATGTACAGAAAGTATAACTCCCTTTGTGGATGTGCATCATAAACAATGCGCTTTTAAACACGTCCAGTCAAAGCACAAGCTTCATAACATTAAGCAGATCTTATGCTATCATTTTAGCGATTAGCTGTGTCGTGTCCTCCCCTTACCTGTTCTCAGTCAAGATGTAATGTTAATGCTCGTATGGCTCTCTGGTATCTCTTGACATTTGATGTTTAAATATAAGGTGATAACCCATTGAACTATTGACGGCGCTGTACATTTTGCACCTGACTGACTGTATTTCCCAAAATCACGGCATCTTTTTAAACCTATACTGCCTCAGTGATGTGAGGTGTGGCCGGCTTCACGTGATCTGCGGGCTGCCGCGCATGGCGTGGATCGGCGGGTTGCTGCAGGTGCGCGGAATTTCTGTTTGTTTTTAAATCATGCATGGTAATGTTACTGAATCATACGCCAGTCTGCGTAGCTCGACACGACGTCATACACGCATCTCCAGACCCAGTCTTTACTACCACATGCGCGTGGAGCGCTAACCAGACATCCAAATGCCGCCATATCCATAATAAATAAATAAATAAACCAACCAACCCACATGATCATCGTTTTTGTGATTGATCATCGATGCCACGTTCGAGTACTCGAGCAATCCCTAACCCGGAGATCTGCTGAATGGATTCCAAAAAGGTAAAAATCAAATATTTAACTCTAGGGGAGCTGGAAAATTTGCATATCTGTCCCTTTAAAAGGCTGTTGCAGAGTGAAAATTCTTGGCAGATGTGCTAAAAGGGGGCCACATTATCTCCATGCCCTTTATCTGATATATAATTATCCATATGATAACCCTTTACCCTTTGGAAATGTCTGGCTTATAATGCCAGTGTAAGGGGTCTCCATACTATGTCTCTATGTCTCTGTGCCTAACGTCATCACCTATGGTCTTACTGAGAAGACGTATAAAAATTAATATATATCTATAAATACACCAGAAGTTGCCATAAGCTGCTGTTTATAAACGCATGATGAAAAGAACCAGAAGAACTTCCCCAAAGGTTCTGAAATATTTAGGGGAAAAGTTCCTTAAACCATCCATAGTTTTAAATAAGGACTATTTAAAGTGAATCTACAGAAGTCATCTACAATTAATAACCTGAAACATCTCAATGAAACATTTCCAGCTCTACAAACTTTAAAGCTCCTCATAGTACATGTCATTCAAACCTGAAAATGAAAGTTAAACTTGCAATGTAAGATGCCAGCACAGCAGAAAACAACACCTGTGTTTGATGCTCACCTTTTTTAGTCGACCACTCTTGGTGCCAACGAAAGCCACGCAGTAACCATTGTAGACGTAGGAGGTCACCGAGGTCATCCGATCCCTGCTCTCCGTATAGAGTGTGTGTCCGGTCACCAGCTGAGAGCCGCCAAGAGGCTGGTTGATGTCCAGACCGCAGAAGGAGTCATCAATAGGGACAGGCTACAGGAGGAGAAAGGTCAATGGTTAGTCAGCAGTTTGCTTCAAATCCAAATGTCAAGGTCTCTCGGCTGTTTACACAAACACCAGCAGGAGAGTGAAAAGGATGATTTTAATACAGAAAAGCACTTCGTAAGCAAATCGCAATACATTATTCAACGCCAACTGCTTGCTCTGTTGTCAATGAAGAGTACAAAATAGATTGGGAACACTACGGGGCGGTTTCCCGTACAGGGATTAGCTTAAACCAGGACTAGGTTATATTTTATGAGTCAGTGCAGGTTGTTTTTAGTTTGAACAGCTTTACATTTATTTTAGTCTAGGACTAGTCTAATCCCTGTCCGGAAAACCACCCCTAAAGGTCTATTGGCACACACTTTTGGTACAAAAAGAAGGTTTAAATGAAAGTACATCTTTACAAACTCATTCACATAGTGTGCAAAGTGCAATGATCTGAAAATTGTGTCACTAGCTGAGTTCCATTTCACTTCAAATTGGGCAAATTGAAATCGCAAATTGAAAATGTGTGCAATGGAAACACGCACAACAAACTCCCATATATCGCAAAAAAGTATAGGTTTGTATACGGTATGTTGATGTCATCCGCTTGCCGGTCTACGTGCCGCCGTATCGAACACTCCTGTAACCATGGTTTTAAGAATGACTTATCGTGAGACAACAAAAACGGTTGATGGAAACGCTGTGATTATAAAATAGTTTTTTGCCGACATTTAGAAAGTAAAGCTAGAGTTTTGCGCAAATCTTTAATGGAAAAGAAAGCTAGTGTTATAGATCATTATTTTTTATTTGTTTCAGATGACAAGTTATCAATTTGGCAGATGCTTTAATCCTTATGCTGCGTACACACCAACCGCGAAGCATGCATTCCTTGCTCTAGATTACTTGCGGGATTTAACTTTGTGTCATGTACATTTTTTTGCTTGCGTTAAATATTTTGCTTGCTTCGAATATTTGAAACGTGTGCGAAGACGTGTTTAAGGCAAATAGCACGTGTTTTCGTGGCAATAGCACCGCTTGATTTGCATTATTTGCATTGTCATGACTATTTATATCTATTCGCGTCTCACTTTATATGTAATATACTCGTGCAAATCATCGAATTCGCATTTGGTGTGTACGCCCCATTACAGTGCCTTAAATCTTTACATCAATACAATGAATACATGTGCCCCATGGATCGAACTCATGACCTTGCCGCTACTTCTATCCACTGAGCATAGTGCAGCTCAGGCATCTCATGATTTTTCGGCATCTGCGTAAGCGGTCTTACCGAAAAAGCAATGTTAGCAATGTCTTTCTGGCCTTACAAAGTTCCCACACCTTCTGAACCAGTTACAGTTGTATCACCATCAACCTCAGAATGTACCTGACAGGCCTGAGAAAACTGACTCTGAGAAGATAACTGGACCACTGAGCGTGGTTCCCCTAGCCAGATGCTTGGCTTTCTGTTCGGCTAGGTAGACATGTTCTCGATCTGCTCTGTTGAATCCTGCCGGGCAGTGGACTGCCTCATTACCCAGTGCTATGAGAATAGTGTATCTCACCCCACCAGCTGGGGACAAGTGCACATTCACACACATATACACAACACACCGGCAGAAAACACCGAAATAGACAATACAGGAGCTAAAAATATAAACGCACTGTTAGTTAAATTATCTTGTCTAGGGCAACTGTAAAAAGCATTTTTGTTTCACTCTGACACACAAAACTAAACTAAAGAGACTGTAAACATTTACAGTATATTGAGAGGGTGTACGGTTCGTTTTTCATGTCACATGCAGGAATAGACCACTATCAATCCCTATCTCAGTTGGGGTGGCGAGTTATAACGCTCGGCGCCGTTTAGATTCAGGTCATCGGAGTTTGTGACTGACACTGGCCTCAAAGTGCCATGTAGAGTAAGAGAGATGAGCACTCCAACTCCATGATGCTGAACGCAGCTCGCTCGTCCCCAACACTCCACAGCCCTGTAATAACATCCCAGCGAATACAGACTAGCGCTGTAAAACCTTTACAGCCTCCCGGCCCTTCATAAGCTGTGGGACGGCAATAAAGCAGGGATGTAAATGTCTCGTACTCGGCCGACCGCGTTCTGCCCCTTCTTTCTGCTTTCTTTTATTTTCAAATCTAAAAATAGCTGCAGGAACCTGACCCGCATATTTCCAGATTTTTGTGTGGTCAAAAAGTCTTTTTTTGACCTTCTTCTTTAATAAAATATGTAAATGTTTGTACTATATCTGCATTTGTGAATAAAAAAACAGTAGTGATCTAAGTAATAAATACTATGTGACCCTGCCTGTGAAATCCAGATTGAAGTATTATGTGGCGTTTACACCAGCCGCGGAAGAGGTGGCAAGCGCGAGTGATTTACATGTTAACTCATTGCAAAGACGCGAATAGGCATCCTGCCCTAATTGAGCACTGCCGCGGGAAACGCGCGAGTTGAAAAATCTGAACTTTGGCGGAAAATCGCGTAAGCCAATCAGGAGCTTGCTCTAGTAGTGATGTGATTACAGGAAGCGAGCGAAGTCGCAGAAGCCCCTCCCATAACGTGAATTTCTGCGTGAATGTCTCGAATGACTAGAATTTCACACGCGGCTTTAACGCACAAATGAAGCGAGAAATGTTGAAATTTTCAAGCGTCAAAGTTTGATTTAAGTAATAGATTTCACATTGAATTCAATAATCGTATTTAGCCAATATTAAAGATATCAAGGTTATATTGTTCACAAAATGTCATTTACATTATGTAAGATTACTTTATGTAGAAAACTGTAAATCATAAAAAATGACTTTACCTTTTTCCCCGCCATTGACGAGTTTTCTCGTCAATTAAGACGAAATGCTTCCCTGCCCATGACGCTTCCCTGACAAGTTTTACGGTAATCTATAATTCTGGTATTATCCACTAGGGAGGCGCTATTACCCAACTTATATAAAACTGAAGTATAAAACTGAAAATCTATTGATTCCTTGAATTTTCTTTATAGTGCATGTTGGGATATTTTACTTCTGCTCAGCACTGGAACCAATTACCCATAACTGCTGTTTCATGTTATGTTTCATGTAGGCTTTGGCTCCATACACAAATCTGGAAAAGGGTCATCCCTTAATCAATAGTTTTCTCTTTAGATCACCGGTCCTACTCGTACCGCGAAAGGCTTGATCGGGCAGCGTGATGAAACGTAACAGCATCTGAATTAGTGAACAGCATCAAAGGCTGGATGAGCAGGTCGACAAGGCAGAGAGGCACTTGCGGCTGGGCTGTGTGATAAATCTTTTATTGAACCTTCTTGCCTTGTGTCTTCTTCTCTTTCTTATTTTTACTTTTTTAGAAGAAACTGGACCTACTTGAGTTGAGAACTGCACAGTAATTTCTTTGAGTGCAGACGAATAAAAATAGCATGCAGGAAATTGAACAAAAACATCACTGTCAGGCAGTATTTTACGTAAAATGAGCCTGAATAGCATAACGAAAAAATTTCCTTGTTAAAATATTTTCATACTTCTACCGATCTTTAAAACGGGATATAAAAGCTTGGTGGCAGCAAGAGGGCTGTGAATTCTCTAAACCTTCCCGCTGTTGCCTTTGATTTGTGTAGGCTCATAGACTTCGCTATGTTAATCGTTAAAGACCTGCATAACACTATAGATTTATTGAAAGATATTGACCGAGGAGGTTTTTACACTGCGTATATCATTGTGGGATTCCTGACAAATTCCTTCAACATCAGGAGAGGAGAAGCAGGAGGGAAGCTTTGTTTTTAATGAGGCTTAGAAAAACACGGAGGAGGGCTGGTTGACATCATAAGCCATTGACAGCCTCTGGGGGTCATAGTGAGGATCCTCAAGGGCCCCTAATGGGGCCAGAGTGGAGTCTGCTACTATACAGACCACCCTGCTCAGACACTCAATAATGTTTTTCTCGGGGTGACAATCACCCCTGACATCATGCTAATAGTGAGTTTACTGAAGCTAATAAAGCATGCCCTGGAGGAAACCAAGTACTGGTGATTTGTCATTAATACTCATGGTTCATGTACATAGATGTAAAAAAGAGGCAAACGCATTCATATTGTTTATATCAATGCGCCAGTGCCAGTCAATGCGCACATTTGCAAATAAACACACACTGAGAATTATTAGCATTTCTAATTCAATCTGTTTACACCCGCAGATAAAAAAGTCTCTGCAAAATCTGATCCCCTGGGACTGAGACTGAGACTAGTAAAAGAATAAAAAAAACGAAGAAAATGCTAAAATTATCTTATATGCTCTGCTATCTGACTTACAGTTGCTGACATGTCAGGTTCACCTTTTGTCTATCTATATCCTTTATTTACATCAACTTTAACATGGTCAGCTAGTCTATCAGTACTAAACAATTAACCATGTAGACTGATATTCAATCCTACAGGTTACGGGGTCAATAGGTTTGCTTGGATAGTATTCTGTTACACACTAAAGAGTGAATGATGGACATTTTAGAGCAACCAGCAGCTACATAAACATGCTGATCCTATCTTCATACAAGGGAAAACACAAAATTAGTAACTATCCCCCATGACTGTTATGATCTACTGAGGCTTTCTTGTGAGAAAAAGCAGGCAAGAATATAATGAACTACGAGAATAGTTTAAAAGGCTCAGAAAAAACATGCAGTGCTGTTACAGTAATGCAATTTCAAACACCCTCGAAGATCATAGTTTTAGATTCTGGAGCTAGTGCATGCACAATGTCTCATATATATTTATATATTAGTAATAAAAAAAGATTTCTCACCGCTTTGGTACAAGGTACGTCTTTACCCAACAGCCAGTTAAGCTCCAGGTTTCCCTCTCCCTGATAGCAGGACTGCATGCGCTCTTTGATATGAGCATTGATGTCCCGAATGGAAAAGACGCAGAGGGCCGAATCATCAGGCGGGTGGTGATACTGCTTCTGACCTTTGGAAAAGATAGCGAAGAGCACATCATCCTGAGCGCTAATGTTGAGGGATGCAGCGAGCACTCGTCCGGGTTTGCCCAGGTAAGCCGCCTGTAACAGACGGTACTCCACCCGGTTCCGGATACAGCCTATCGGCAGAGACACGTAGGAGTGGAATTTGTGGTCGTCTTTGCAAAGTCGCACGATGCGGGAGGTGTAAAACAGGTCGTTCGAAGGGCCGCTGGAAGACATGCTGTTCTCTGGGGTTTCTGGCTGCACGGTCAAAAAGTAGACAAAGTTGCCGCTGGCAAAGCCGTAGATGTAGTAGATATCGAAATGAGAGACCAACGCCAGGGTGTCTGAAGGGATCTTGATGAGTGACGACACAAAGTCAGTGTGGAGCTCATAGTCCAGCATGGCAGAGGACTCTGGGTCACGAGGAAGCTTACGGCTGGATATGGTTGGAAAGTAGTCTTGCTTGCCGTCTACCGCTGTGCCAATGAACAGAGTCCCATCCTTGCCTTGGGAGGGCACGAGGACCCCATACATGGTGCCTGTCTGGTTGACGCTTGAGAGGTAGTGCTCTTTTTTATGAGATGGTTCCACTAGGATAAATAGGTCATCCAACCGTAGAAGTTTGCAAACACCTTGATAAAGGCTTCCACAAGCGAGCAGCCTGTTCTGAGAGTAGTCGATAAGTAAGAGTTTGTTGATGTTGTTGGTGGAAACCAGAGGTTCGTTGCACGGCTGAACGATAAGCGGAGGGTAGCAGGCCTTGTTGTCATCTTCTGGGCCGGTACCATGGGATACTAGTAGCGTTAGGTTGCCTGATAACTTGTAGACACGGTTGACAGCGCCTATATAGATTGCTCCTGTAGTCTTGTGAACTGTCAAGTGGTTGAAAGCCCATTCTCGTCGCTCAGGATGAAAAGTTGTGAAGGTCTGTTCACAGCACACTACTGGTAAGGCTAAGATTAAAAACCAGCTTGTAAAGGACCATGTAAAGCCCCGTGCAGGGCTTTGGTCCAAAGTCCTCTGCGAAGCCTGCCGTCCCCCCATTGTCTGAGGGACCCGCAAAGTGAGAGAGGAGAAAACGAAGAGTGTAATACAATATCAGACAGCACAACCTTCCTTCTTGTGGTGTTTAAAGCTAGCTCTGTGGTCCAATGCCTCACCAGGGTCTTCACATGTTTCTGTAAGACAAAAGAGAAAGTAATTAGGGAATAATTTGGGGTCAGAGTATCTAAATAAATCAAAGAAGGCAAACAAGGAAGCAGACAATGGAAATTGCACCTCATTTACCAAACTGAGGGCCTCAGCCACCACATGAGGAAAGTTTCAACTAGCTCGGTGTTAAATTAGGAAGGGGTGGCTACTCCTAGAGACAATGGCAGGAAAGGTTTATCTGCACATTCCAAAGAAGTTGTTGGGTAGATTACACAATGCAGGAAGTTGAAGCACATTGTGACGACGGAAATTAGCATGACCCGAGTCACGCCGCTTCTCTGAGACAGCAGTTTCTAAGATCGGCATTCTGTCAAAGGTCTCCAGAGCAAAGCACGTTTCGTCAATGCCAGAATCGAGAAAGGAAACAATGACACATTTTGTGATTCATTCTGACTAATCGTTCTAAAGTTACTCCTTTGTAGATGCCGAGCGACTTTTCATCCCTCAAAAACATCCCTGTTACATTTTTTAATAATGCACTTACGCCAAATAAAGTAAGCTTAAGAACATTCACTGCCCTCTCATTTCTCCTTCTCCTTTCCAATATATTTGTCAGTTAGAATAGTGAATCAAGCAAAACGCAATTTACGTAATGGCAAATTGCAAAGGGCGGTCTCCCACATACAATAAATCAAAAGGGGGGGGGTTCCCTTTCATCTAAATTTATCCCAAGGAGTTAATTATCCAATCCACTGCATGAGGAAGGCCTGGATCTTATTACTACTACAAAGTGTGAACAAATTGGGTGCTGGTTCCATGCACCCTGACTTTACTATCTGCGCTGTTTAACAGGATCTCAATTCATTAATTATGCTTTCCAATTCTCTTCGTCTGTTTTTCTCTCCTCCTTTTTGTCTTTTCCTTTGACACCATTAAGTCCTGGAGGGATTAATCATTGGCACTAGAGCAATCATCCCTAAACGAATAAGGCAGCCACTAGAGATACACAATCTACAGTGTCTGACCACGTTCGCCATATTTCCGCTTCTATTTCTCCTGTTTGATTTGCATGCATTATCAGTGCTAGGTGGCACGGGAGGCTAACAAGCGCAGACAATGCCTACGTATCAGAGAATCACATATGATTAAGCAAAGCAGTCCAACAATAGCAATTAGATCCAACACGGAGGTACGTTTAAGTGAACAGGGCTTTGCCAGTCTGCTAGATCGTGTCAGAATATAGAAGCTATTGTTCGTCGCTTTGTGATTTGCATGTAGAGGCTAAAGGGAACAAAGTGATCAAAGGTATAAGGTGTGAGCGGAATTACAAACAGCACTTTGGTACATTTAAATAAAAAGTCTGATATCCAGGATGAAAGAACAATAGCTGAAAATTATACTAACGAGAAATAGCAGCATTTAGTACATACAGTGTAACAGGCCTCTTGAAATGATTATTGTTACTATTTATGATCACATGATCCTGTGTTTTATCATTGCAACATTTTTATTTCCCTTATTTTTTATATTTACCAAGAGCCCTATAAAACACGACATGGATCCCTGCATTTGGTACCTTTTCAACTGGTAACTTCAAGTGCGAGTAGCACATAAATGAAATTCCCTTGTTATCCCCCTCATAAGGGATGGTCTATACCAGTGGTCTCCAACATGGTGCCCGCAGGCACTAGGTTGCCCGCACAGAGTCTGTGGGTTGCCCCCCAAAGCACATTCTCCTCATAGCCTCAAGTTTGATATTTATTTATTACATATTTTTATATTAGTTTGGCTTCTTTTATGTATCTTAACATTTTATACAATGATAAAACATATCAACAAGTAAAATAAAATCAACAAGTAAAAAAAGTTTTGAGAAGTAGCCTTTCAGATTGTTTAATCCATTGTGGTTGAAGCCCTTGCTCACAAAAAGTTTGGTGACCCCTGGGGGCTCATTTATAAACGGTTTCAGCAGTAACAACATAAACAAGCGGCTTTCGTGCTCAACACGTAACTTCCGGTAAACTCTGCTAAGAATAAATAACAACAAAGTCCTTTCAAAGTAGTTTATTTATATAACAAGCAAAAAACATCAACACGTAGTTTACCTAGGAAACCAAAACATTTGTTATTTTTGATGAGGTATTTGTTCAAGAGTTCAGTTTAGGAATTAGTCAAACCAATAAAAACTCTGAAACCGGAAGTAAAGTTCCGACCAGACGCGTAATCACGTCACCGCACGTGCTACCGATGAAAGCGCATATAAAGCGTGCATACGCACAGATTTGGAAATTGTAAAGTGTGACGCAAAAATCTATGGCAAAGTCCATATTTATAAAAATAAATCTTTGATGTGAAAAAGTGCTTAGTGCAACATCAGGGTCTGAGCAGACGTATACACTTTTACTTGCTGCAGGTTTGTGGAAATATAAGCACTTTTGCTGCTCGAAAAGGGTTTAAACATTGACAGGCGATCTTTTATATGTCAATGACATTAATTAGCCAGCATTTAAAGGCAGAGATCTGAAACTGCTCAGCTGCGCACAAGACCATTTGCGATTTATAGACGTTTCAGCAGTAACAACATAAACACGCGGTTTTCGTGGTCATCACGTAACTTCCGGTAAACTCTGCGAAGAATAATTAACAACATAGTTCTTTTAAAGTAGTTTATTTATATAACAAGCAACATAAACAACACGTAGATTACATAGGAACCCAAAACATTTGTTATTTTCGACGGGGTATTTGTTTAAGAGTTCAGTTTTAGCAACTAGTTAGACCATTAAACAAACAGAAACCGAAAGTAAAGTTCGGACCAGACACTTATCGCGTCACCGCACATGCGCCTGATGAAACGTTCTATAGATTTCACATCTGAAAGAAAGGGGTGCGCGCATTTTCTGCGCATACGTTCGTTCTATGAGTCACACACGTACGTATTTTTGATAAAGATCGTAAGATCAAATGTAGGATGGTTTCTATGCAGCATTGTGATAAATGAGGCCCCTTGTCTATACACTGTCAGAAAAATGTTTAAATATGATCTCTAGCATACACTGGGGCAGTACCATTTCAAAAATAACACATTTGTACCTAAAAGTACCTCATACAATATAAGAGGTACATATTGGTACCAAGTATTAATACATCAAAGGTACTTATTAGTACCAAATGTATACATATCTGTACCTAAAGAGTACATATTCGCACCTTTTTAAAGGGTACTACCAGCTTGGGACCATTTTTCCGACAGTGTAGTGTGGCATGGCAGTAAACTAGGTTATGCCCTTCACACTCCTCTTTTGTGTTAGTTCGCACATGCTAGAGGTGCAAGGCACGTTCTCTGGAGGTGTCATCAGGCATCTGCTGAGCCAGCAACTTCCTGCAGCGTTCTGGCTTTACCTTCTCCCTCTGCAACCCTCCGTTGGCCTTATTTTTATAGAGTTTTAGTCGCTTAACCGGCCCATATCCTCACCCCCCTACCCATGCTCCATTTCTCCCTCCTTTTCTATTCACCTTCCCCACTGACTGCTGGCTCGGCACGAGCGCTTCTCCCTTTTCATGTCGTAGCGACAGCTGCACTGAAGAGGGGTCCGAATGCTGTAAATAACGACCGTTCGGAGTTTTGCAACGGTGCTGTCAGGAACAGAAGCAGAAAGGGCTTTGTTTATAACGCTTTGTCTTTTCTGCGACGCTTGACAGGACTCTCGTTATTATGCGGACCGGCCGCAGAATTCAAAAGATGAGACTGATTCGCCTCTTAGTTTCCTTTCATTGTTTGAAGTCAGGCTTTTACACTCGGCTCTCGGAAGAGATTACCATGTCAATGTTTGCACCTGTGAATCACGGGTCCGTCACACCACAGCCTATAGCGATAATGGTGCAATTTATGCAGGTTTGTCCGAAAGGGAATCTGTATTGTAGAAACAGCGTTTTGGCAAGAGCTGTGGCAGTGAATCATACAGTGCACCAATGGAACAGTAACAGTTGCTTCATTTGCATAACCATTACGACCCCACAACCACAAGCGACCGAGCTTTCAGAGCAATGCTCCATCCTGTTTGTGTGTCTGGTTTGATTTAGGGCCGCGTTTAACATATGCGACAGTAAAAGCCACATAAAAAAGATGGTCACTATGAGTTTTGCAAGATGTTCCTTGATCAACATTCCTGGAAACGGAAATCTTTTTTCAAATTCCAACTTGCAGTTAGATACTAAAAGGGTCATGGGATTGAACCCGTAATGATAAGAAACGAATAAATTGTAATGCACTGGAAAGCATTTGCTAAATGACAGTCCTAAACCCCAGCCATGGGTCATTTTGTACAGGCAATAAAATGTATGATGTTGATTCAGAAACATGTCCGACAAATTTCAGTCCCACACAAAAAAAAGTACAAACATTTGAGAATAACTATCATTTAAATCTTCGAAACCATCACTAGTGTTCCACTCTGGCACCAAGCAGCATTTTAGTTCCATTTGACTGGGCATCAGCACATGCTTGCACCGACTGTCATTTTATCATGTGAAAATCCATCCCTGGGTTATAATCCTCTCATTACATTTACATTAAAGTGACCTCAGGGATACGATACTGTTCAGATGGGATCCAAATTTAGCACCTCTAATCTCTCCCGAACCATGGCAAATTCAAAGCTATGCTTCTAAAAGATTCTTCAGCTAAATGTGCACAGAGCCGCAGTGGTATCTTTTAGACTGTGGTATCCAAACGGATAAAACTTTAAAAAAGGGGGTCACAGAATTTGCTAGCGTGTTATGTGTGAATGCACAGCATGGCACTGGATATGCGGCGCTACAAATACGAAAAAGATAAGATCTTTTTAATATTTAAGCTGTTTCTCCAGACTAAATGAAGAGCATATGGGAACTCTTCCTTAAAGGGATAGTTCACCCCAAATTCAAATTCTCATCATCTACTCACCCTCATGTTCTTGGAAACCTGTATGAGTTTTCCCTACAATAGAAGTCAACGGGTACCGTCAACTATGTGGTGACCCTCATTTATCAAAATAGCTTATTTTGTATTCAGCACAACAGCGAAACTCATACAGGTTTAGAACAACATGAGGGTGAGTAAATTTGACAGAATTTAACTATCCCTTTAAGTGTCCTCAGATATTTCTCCTGAGAAAGAGACCCTAAAATGTAAATGTGTAGAAAGATAGAACAGGAAAACCACTACATTCCAGTCAGTGGTGAAGCTGTGTGATTACTGTACAGGAAAACTGGTGTTTTCCTTAATGAACAGTAAGGCAAAACAAACCACATGTTAGCGCTAACTGCTCCCTTTGAAAAAACACAGTGTCCTACAGCACGACTAGCAATGTGTGGTTATCTCATCTATCGGCTATGTGCTGCTAGCATTAGGCATTAGCGATAGTATCGGGTGGCGGGGCAGTAGTTTACTTATTTATTTATTTGTTAATTTTTGACTCATTTATTACAAGTTACTTGATTGGTGGATAAAAAAAGAAGCAATAGCAACACTGTCATGACCGCAACCTTCTTAAAACTGATGCCATTAATCGGAGCCCACCATAGGCACTTTAAAATTTCCTTTGTGCCAGGGAGTGGGAACAACACACACTCGCTAGTTTTAACTCTCTGCGCGCTTACATCCTTTTTAGTGCAAGGAAATGTCAGAGCCGCACGTATTACAAGCTCAGGTGCTAGAAGGAATCCATGGCGCACGCATTCGGTCCGAGCAAGAGTCCAAGACGCGCGTATTAAGTCCAGGTGCGTGCAAGAAAAGAATTCCGTGTGTGTTACAAACTCTCTCTTAATGTGAAACTATGATGATGATAATAATCATAACCATTGCTAACTATCGTCATGAAAGCTCGCTATTGCCGATATGTCTGACGCTTGTCTATCGGCACAACCTGGCATCATCCAGGGATGATCTGGCCAGGCAATGTTGTTGTCAATAACTGCATTTCCATTACCCTTCAAATTGGGCAAACTGACATTGCGAATTGAAAATACGGCCAATGGAAACGTGTGAATATCTCAAAAAGGTTTTTAAGCTTGCATGAGTTGGTTTTTCAGGCAATTCGGAAGAGGTGTATTTTGCAAAACGGCAATTGAAAGAGTTTATTCGCATTCCCAGGTCACCTGATGCAAGTCACATAATTACTATTTGAAGATGGCGCTTTATGAACTAAAACCTACCAGAAACACCTCAACACGTGTCTGCTCCAAGAATAACAGACTTTCCTTGCCAATAATGGTTGGATAACAATCCTACATCTTTTTAAAATAATGTACTTTCACCTCAAGAAACACCTATACGTTTGCCGCTCCTAAGTATAAGGGGCTTTCCTTGGCATTAATGTTTGGATAATACTCTTACGTCTTCTTTGGTTAAAAATAATGCCAACCTGATCTCACAAAGTTCCGTGGGATAGTCACAGAATTTTTTTGCTTATTTTTCCGTGGCATTCTCACGGATCTCCGGATTTTTCCGTGACCCTGCTACGGACTGTCTTTTGGTTACTAAACTGCTTTTTCCTATTTTCAAACCATTTTCGCTGCGGTTTAGGGTTAGATTTGGTGTTTGCGTTAGTATGTCACTTTAACTATTGGTTTATACTAAACAAAACAGTTGAGTAACCAATCCGTGAGAATGCCACGGAAAAAGACAGTCCGTAGCAGGGCCACGGAAAAATGCGGAGATCCGTGAGAATGCCACGGAAAAATGAGCAAAAAAATTCAGTGACAATCCCATGGAAATTCGTGAGATCAGGCTGAATAATGCCTAGTGCGGTGGATGTGATATTGGGAAACTTACCAACATAAGTCGATGTGATGTTTGGAATGACTTATCGCGAGAGGAAAAACTACGTTTCAGTTGCATATCATCGGTTAATGGATACGCCGTCATTTCGCAATGGTTTTTTGTTGACATTTAGAAAATAACGCTAAAGTTTTGCGCAAATCTGTAATGGAAACGCAGCTAATGACTCTTAATGACATACAGTATATTTCCACCAGTGACCGTTAGCTAATCTCAAAACATTTGAGCTATGCTTTATGCTAAGATTAGCATACAAACATAAACGGTTGGGGGTAAATGAAAAAGATTTAACAGACCCAGATGGATATTAAATGCTTAGAAGTTGCTTTTTACTAGCTCATGAGTCCCCCTTACTAGTGTGACCATACGTGTCATTCTTCCCAGATGCGTCCTGTCCAGGATTTCGGGTGCATCTTCCGGAAGTCATATCATAGAGGATTATTATAATTATTGCAGAAAGGCAACCGTTACATTTTAAGGTAAGAATGAAACTACAATTGTATGTCTTATGTTTTTAACTGAATGGCATATGGGGTGAACAAATATGACTTCCGGAAGACGCACCGAAATCCTGGACAGGACGCGTCCTGGAAGAATGTAACGTATAGTCACCCTACACTTACATTTTAACATATTATCATTTATCTCATATGTTTTAGTTTTAAACATATTTATGCATTTTGCAGACACTTTCATTCTATAAGACTGGCTGTGCATTTAAACTATACATTTTATCAATACTGTATGTGTGATCGCTGGGTTCAAACCCATGACCTTTCCGGTGGTACTGCAGTGCTCTACCGCCAACACAAAACTGAGAAGATATAAAGAAGATATAAAAATAGACATAAATGAAACAGTTATTCTTATCTTAGTGGGCTGGGAGACTCTACCCATTCAATGATAATATCAGGGTTTGCTCTCTGTATAGACAGTGCCTGACTCATGGACTTAGAAGGGGTGGCATTTGGTGGCACGTTCTGCTCTGGTACCCAAACACACACACACACACACACACACACACACACACACACACACACACACGCCATGTGTGCCTTGACATCTTCTCCCTCGTTCTATAAGCTACTTAACAATAGAGGCAAAGTTGTTTGATCTTTTAAATTCATATTTACAGCTATTGTACTGGCGCAGATAAAGAACCTAAATCGCAATCCGGTTATGGTGGAAAATCCTATTAATTGTTGTGAAATGAAAAAACGACACTTTGGAATTTCATGCTCGGGATTAATCTGTCATTCCCAAATAACGACTAATCTTCGAGCATGTAATCTAAATGGTTAAATAAATGCTAATAGACATACCGGCGAGCAGGAAAGTTAATTTGGGAGACGATAATGGAGCAGAACGTTGTTTTCTGTTTCGACTGCTTGATTGTCATTTGAGGTTTAAAAAAAACGATGAATTTAAAATGAACTATCGCTTGGCAGCAAAAGCCATATCTCCGCTGCCATTTTTTTTGCAAGGTAAAAATAGAAAGTTTAATTTTCCTTGAGGGAAGAAGCACTATGTGGGAGTGCGTCTAAAAAAACGATTAGTAGGAGAGGTTAGTCCATTAGTCTTTATTTCTTTTCTGACATTCTCTAGCGGCGATAATGAGAGGCTTTGTGAGAGCAGGGTGTCGTGGCAGTGTAGTGATATTTATAATTTCTTTTGTCTCTGCGGGAGCTTCGACTGCGTCGGTAATGGCTGCCTGTCTCTGTGCCAGCTCCCAGTGTTGAGCACATCCATTCCACACAGTATGAAGTACAGACGGATTACAAACTCCCCGACCACATGGCTTCCTTTTCTTCTTTTATCTTAGCTATAAACTTTTGAATGAGATCTTTCATCAATATGTATTAACTTTTGAACTCCACCTCTGATACAACTTTCCTTTTCAGATGACATCACCAAGCTTTACTTTTTTGACTCCTCCCCTTCGGCCACACATGAAGACCTTTCTAGCAATAAAATAAATCCAAAGAAAACTTTGTGTCATAAAATATCCTATTTTACACAAACATACATTATATAGGGCTGCAAGATATATAAAAATTATTGGAATATCGTAAATGTGCATGATAAGTTATGCATAATCATGCAGGGTTCACACGGTAGAGGCAGCAAGCGCGGGTGATTTACATGTTAAGTCAATGCAAAGACGCGATTAGGCATCCTACGACGCGGATGGCGCGTTACGCTAGAATTAAGCGTTGCCGCGGGAAACGCGCAAGTTGAAAAATCTGATTTTCGTGCCACGTTAACCGATCAGGACCTTGCTGTAGTAGTGACGTGAAGCCCCTCGCATGACGCAAATTTCCACGTGAAAGTCTCGAATAACTAGAATTTTTAGCGCGGCTTTCAAGCGCGAATGGAGCGAGTAAACTCAAATGTTCAAGCGTCCAACTACGCGCGAATACCGCGGCTGGTGTGAATGCACCATCAGACTTTTAGGGCGATGAAGACTGGTGAGACAAAGAGAGTGATGCTTTCTTTGCTCAGAAACAATTTGAAATATGTACGTTGTCATATAATTTTTAGTTTTTAAATATATTTAATAATATTCAAATTGATTTATCCCATATTGTATACGCCATCGATTAAAAAGCTATCGCACATCAGATTTTTCCTCAATACCATGCAGCACAAAAACAAATACTCGACTACTAACTAGCGTTAAACTTTTCGGTTTCTCGCCATTACCTCTCGTCTGTCTCTCAACAGGACACTGAATGACACAGACTGACTAAAGCATATTAAAGACGATTAAATCCCTTACACATTGTGATTTCCCACAGTAAAAGCCATGTCAACATGACATCAGAATTAGCAGAGGGCGTTCTTATCCTCATATACAAACAAGGGGGTGCGGATATAATCTCTGCCTTTCCCCTGCAGCCCGCTGCGACGCCGCTACATTCTCGACGTTACAGCTCTGTGAAAATAAACTCCCTTTTATAAAACTCCCGACATAGTCCCATGACTCCACTGAAGAAGGATTATAATATTATTGTTATTCTAATGCATTTTCTTCTCCCACCCACAGTTACCACCTTCTCGGATAACAGACACCGAAAGGCATACGCAAACGCTCGGGAGGCCGTACGAAATCACATGGCGCTTTACACACACTCGAGTCTTGGCCTCACACCTATTACCACGACCGACAATCTGCTTAAAGACACACACGCAGGAAGCACTTCTCATCAGAGCTGTCTGTCAAGCTTAGCACAGGTTTCTATTAAGACTGATTTGCATAAATCTGAATTGTAAAGGTTGGCAGTGGGAGACGGGAGCCCTCGGAAAAGCACGAGACACCAACGGAAAATGTCACCAGAGGCCACAGGATTCAGATCTACCACCCGTAGTTCTGCGGCTATGAATTTAATGAAGCACTTTGATTGACGCGACACGCGTTTATCAATCAGGAAGTGCGGCGTTTGCAAATAATTCACAAGTTTTGAAAGTCAACATTACGGCATAGAGATAAAAGAGCCAAGCTGTAAGCGGGTAAAATCTGCTGCCGTCTGTTTAGCATTTGCGGTTGAGCGCTGACGTATCCTCATTGCTGTCCGAAAGAAACAATGAAAACATTGAAATTGTGATTAAGCTTTCCTTACACAATCAGAAAAAAAATGGTCAAAAAATTGTCCAAAGATGTCACTGGGCAGTACGCTTTAAAGCAGTGGTCTCCAACATGGTGCCCATGGGCACCCACATGGAGTCTGTGAGTTGCCCGCCAGAGCATATTCTATTAATAGCCTAAATTTTAATATTTATTCATTATATACTGTATTTTGATATTAGCTTGGCTAATAAACAATAATAAAACATACCAACAAGTAAATTAAAATAAACAAGTAAAACAAAAAGGCTTTGAGTTGACTACATCAGAAAATAAGCCCTCCAGATGTTTTATCTATTGTGGTAGCCCTTGCTCACAAAAAAGTTGCTTTAAAGGGTAGTAGTATGTAACATTTAGGTACAGATATGTATACATTTGGTACCAATATGTAACATTGGGGTACTCATACAGTATGCATCCTTTTTGTACCATTATGCACTTCTGAGCTATTAATATGAACTCTTTAGGGTCAAAGCCAAAGAAAGGGTACCGACCCAGAGACAGATTGGGACATTTTTTGACCACTGTTTGTATACATTACATTGTATTATACACAAGATCACATAAATAATCCTTACACATTTATATTCATATCTGAGTTCAAGTCACTGCTCATGGTCCTTTCCCAACAATTCTTCTTTCTCTCCCTACAAGATTTCCTGTTGTGTCATCACTATCCTGTCTAATAAAATCCTTAAAGGCCAAAAAAACTTCCCTGAAAAACTAAAGTTTAAATTAATTCGATTATTAGTCTCTATTCATCCCGTTCCTGCCTTGTCCTTATCTATCACCAATGTTCCAGGGTCCAAGTTCTTTGTGTTAGGGCTGTGTGTAAGTACTAGAAAGATCGGGAGAGATTTGTTGGGTGCTGGATTACGCAAACAGCAGCGCTCCCAGCTGTGAGAAGCGACTGTTACAGTTTTTTTCGATTGCTAAACGACAGTGGGCACAACTGGAGTCACATGTGCAAAACTCTAGCTACAGTCTGCACAGCAGCAGTTCATGTGGACAAAACTCTAGTTCATTTTTCATTGCTTGAACACAGTTTTCAAAACTCTACACACTTATCCCATGACTTTAAACACAACCTGCACAACACTGTGGATTTACAGCACTTTGTTCAAATGCTAACACACTGCTGTCAAAACTGTCAACCACACATTCAAAACAGAATTCATTTCAGCCTTGTGCCTTTCAAACACTGCTGATTGCAATTTTATATAAATATAAATTCCAATGTCATATATATGTCCAATGTCATATATATATTTCATATATATATATATATATATATATATATATATATATATATAAAATATTACTTTTTATATAAATATGATAGGTAGAGCTCAGAAAGACTAATTTTGGAAATGAAACAAAGAAGACGGGTTCGTGGAGGGAGAAGGGTGGCATAGTGGCCTGATGCTAGAGAGAGGCAGGATTAGCCCCTCAATTATTTGTTTGAATTACAGTATGTACTTTTAGTTTCTACCTTTTTTTCTCATTACTGTAATTCCATAAATTACTACAAACTATTGAAGCAAACTGCTAATTTTCATTTACCTTAAAGAATTATGATGTTCTAAAAAAATCATGTGATAAATCAATCAATCAATAAATAATTATTTGAAGAAAACATTACTTTGTATGAAGTCATTGAAATTTTTCAATCTGTAAAGATAAAAAGTTAGTATTTTCTGTATTGGTGTTTGATGTTAGTGTTTTTTCCTCTCAGTGTGTTGTGAGTGACAGTGTGTGTTATCTCAGTGAGGGTTGTGTATTGTGTTTAGCTGCACTGAGCTGTTTTGAGTCATGTGTTTAGAGTTGTGTTGTTTGAAGTGAGTTTTGCAGGTGATATGTACAGTTTAGCTCAGGTGACTTTTGGTATTGCAGACTGTAGTTAGTGTTTTGCACATGTAGCTCCAGTTGTGCCCACTGTTGTTTAGCAATCGAAAAAAACTGTAAGCTGTTTTAGGCCCACATCCTAACACCCAAGACTGGGGTCAGTTTTAAACCATAAGCTTGCACAGGACTCTGCCAAATCTAAGCTGCAGATTTAGCCAATGAACTAAATCACTGCTGTACCCCACAACCAATCACATCACTGCAAACAGAAACAATCAATTGTTTTCCAAATTTACCCCAAATCAATCAATTGCTATCAAAGCTAGATTGTAAACACACTTATCATAAACACAATATAACAATTTCTAGAATATTACTTTAAAGTATACTCAATGCGGAGTAAAAGTTGTTTTTTGTAGATTTTCTTTGCTTTGGATTGTGTGTGTGTGTGTGTGTGTGTGTGCGTGCGCGCGTGTGTGTGTGTGTGTGTGTGTGTGTGTGTGTGTGTGTGTGTGTGTGTGCGCGCGTGTGTGCGTGTGGCTGGCATGGAGAGGCGGTCGTGCGAGGCTCTGGCACCCAAGAGAGAGGGAGAGGCAGCAGAAGCCCATCTATTCATTACTCCAACTGGGCAACAACCCGTTACAACAGCAGTCACAACTCCAAAAACTGGCACCCACACACAGACTATTATCTGAGGCAGATTTACACAGCCTGGCATGGAGAACGAGATGAGCAAGAGAGGAAGCGATATAAAAAAAGAATAGATAAACGGATGGATGTCGGGAGAAAAGAGCAAGTGCATTGTTTGTGAATTGGTTGAATCCTCTCGTAACGTTATGAAGGAGACAGAAGAGAATAACATTACAATCTGTTGCCCTTAAATCCAATGCATTACATAAGAGATTCAGGGAAATGAAAGGGCACAGTAATGTCAGAATAATCCTCTTCCACTGTTTCAAATAAAACCTCAGCAACTGTATGCAGAGCCATTCAGCGCTTCATCCTGATACTCCACACGCAGCGGGAGGAACAGCCAGGACTCAAACACACACATCTCAAAGTGCCGTTGTGTACTTTTTGAAAAGTGTACTTTTTCTGGCAGTGTAGAAAAGATTAGATATTAGATATAGATACTACTATACAACAATTGCAATGATAGACATTTAGCCATTAATACAATTAATAAAGTTAAAGGTGCCGTAGAATGTATTTATCTTGCAATGCCATATCACAAGCCTCAAACACTACAAGTTGTGACTGCTGAGTTAGCACTATATGCTAGTTAATCCTATATGCTAACGTTTAGGCTAAAGTTCTACTATTGACATTACAGTTATGTTTGCTGATCCATACTGAAAAAACATAAACTTACCAAACGTCCATTTCCAATCTCTGAAATATGAATAATAAATTTTTCCTCAAAATCTGTATCTCCGTCTGATAGAGGCTCAAACAAAGTCTGTTGCACACACAGAGCTACTGAAATGAGCCAGTCTGAGAAACAGCCAATCAGTGCAGAGCACAATATCCTTTCAAATAAGATAATAATTAGTGTTGGGGAAAGTTACTTTTAAAAGTAATGCATTACAATATTAGGTTACTCCCCAAAAAAGTAACTAATTGGGTTACTTAGTTACTTTTCATGGAAAGTAATGCTTACGTTACTTTTGCGTTACTTTTGCGTTACGTTTGCATTACTTTTTCTTACTTGGCTAAGGCTTGATCTCTTTCAGGCCTTGCAGGTGTTTTTTATGATCGCAAAAATGTCAAGTTCTGCCATCTCCATTTCCGACTAAACTGTTACCGCTCAGGTGCACAGAGTGCGTAATTCTACGTTAATATGTTCAGTTTAATTCAGTACATTATTTTATTTTTAAATGGAATTAATTAAACTGAAAAGTAACTTGCATTACTTTTAAAAAAAAGAAACTTAAATATTAATGTGTACATTTATAAAGTTACTTTACTCGTTACTTCAGAAAAGTTATATTATTACGTAATGTGCGTTACTTGTAATGCGTTACCCCCAACACTGATAATAATAGACCATTTCATTCTGGAGACAAATCCCAGGGTTGTAAATGGACATGTAAAACCGTCTCTGGATAATGTTTGCACTTAAATAAAGTCACAAACCTTCTACAGTATGTAGGTATCGGAGAACAATGTAACATACTGTATCAATGCATTCTTTGCCACCTTTAAATGTATAATTGTATGTTTTAAATTGACAGAAAACAGAACATTATCAGCATTATGCAATACCAAGACTCATGGCAGATCTAAATACTGACACAAGAAGGATTTAACACACTTCTGTTAATCATCTGACACAGCAAGCATGGCTTTTAACCTATGCCAATAATCTCAAAATGCCAAATATCTGCCATTTAATCAGCCTGGCCGATAGTCACAAATGAGACTCTTTCTTTCCGAAGCCCAGTACACACCAATCAATGTCTACGGCCAAATGTGAGAGGCATTTCTCCGATCTCACTGTTTTCCTGTTTCAAATCAAAATGTGTTTAAATTACAGCCCTGAAAATGAACCAATGAGCTTCTATTAACACTTAAAGCAACACTATGTAGTTTTTTTACCTTTAAATAATTTCTCTAAAATTATTTCAGTGATAGAACAACTTTTAACTGGACAAAGTGTACTGTTGCTGCAACCTGAGCAGCCTCCTAGCTGCTACAAGCACACTCTGAAAGTGCTGGTGGAGGGTAGGAAACACAGCCCCGCCCCTCCCCCTGCCTGAAGTAGAGTGTCTGATACCAGGCACTATTATGCTTTTCAACCACACGGGGGAGCTGTAAGTCATTTTTAAATGAAAACTACATAGTGTTGCTTTAACACAATTAACCAACAAAGAAAAAATGGACCCTAACTGTGCCTGGGGCAGTGCCCTTTAAAAATGACTTAAAGGGGACATTTCACAAGACACTTTAAAGATGTTAAATAAATCTTATAAAGCTGATCTCTGCACTAAATGGCAGTGCCGTGGTTGGATAGTGCAGATTAAGGGGCGGTATTATCCCCTTCTGACATCACAAGGGGAGCCAAATTTCAATTATCTATTTTTTCACATGCTTGCATAGAATGGTTTACTAAAACTAAGTTACTGAGTTGATCTTTTTTTCACATTTTCTAAATTGATAGAAGCACTGGGGACCCAATTATAGCACTTGAACATGAAAAAAATGTGATGATGTACAGATGTGAATACATTTGGTACTTTTACTGTAAGTACTTTGAGGTACTAATATGCACTCTTTGGTATAGCAATATGTATTTCTGAGGTACGAATATGACCTCTTTAAGTGCAAAGGTGTACTTTTTGAAAGGGGTAATGTCCCAGTGACAGCTATGGACAATTTACATTGAATGTAGGGACCGGAGTCTGTGTCTCTACCAACATTGCTTTATTCATTATCCTCTAATCAATAAGATGCCAATATAATTCATTCGGGTCTGTTATGCAATAGACCATCATTTAAGGCCGGTAGAAAAGAGGACCACAGTAATCCATTTCATAATACTTCTAAGTGAATCGCTGCCACAATAGCAGACAGCTTTATAAATATCATTCTGTAATAGTACAGACTGATGCAAAACTCAAAGTACCTCCAAACCACTAAAAGACACGTACGGTCATTAACCACAAACCTTTATGGTACACACTGTGCCAGATCTGTAGGAGTAGATGTACTTTACACCATCATTGTTGTGAAGATTATGAATAAATCATTTAAATGCTGCTGAAATAACTGCTTTGGTGTCATAAATCTGTCTGTTAATTATAGTCTTATGGGCAGTAATTGTGCATTGCTTTGCGTGCTGAGGCATGGTACAGTATGTTAGGAAGCCACATTGAGATGCTTTGCTGTCTACACAGGGAATGACAACTGTATGTAATGTCACGGTAGTCTATACCAGCTGTATCATTTGTCACGCCTATCCTAAGCGTACAGGACATTGACTCTGCTGAGCATATACTGTCACTGAACAACATTCATTTATACACCAGGCTATAGGAGGCAAGCTCTCTCTCTCTCTCTCTCTCTCTCTCTCTCCATTGGCGTTCAGGCCATGCACTGTCTCTCAGTCTTTGACCATCCATCCTGCCACACCCAGACGATATCGGTGTGATTTATGAAAAGCACATGCATAGTGATATAGCACCTATGTCCCATGAAAGTCCCTTCGTACCCGGCTTGGTATGTCAGGGATGCTTCTGAAATACGGAATTATATGTAAATAAAATGAAGCATACTTTGGGGACAATTCGATTTCTTGCATTGTTTTTCACATTACCGTAATGTTAAATGTAATGTTAGCTATTCATAAATGCTAAAACTCAAAAACTGTAATGGGGCGTACACACCAAACGCGAAGATTAGATACAAAGTCAATTACACACAACTCGTGCGGGGTGATACGAATTACGCGAATTGGGCGGCATGATTGCTGCGAGAACACGTGCAAAATACGTGAAAATATTCAACTCGAGCGAAAAATTTGCATGACAAAAAGTTAAATCCCGCAAAATCTAGAGCGAGGAACGCAAAGCTCCGCTTTTGGTGTGTACGAAGCATAATACAAAATAACCTTTTTAGAATAATGTAAATATATATATAAAAAAATAAACAGGGTACTTGGAATTTTGAAGAAATGTACCGTATTTTCCGGACTATAAGCCGCACCGGAGTATAAGTCGCATCATCCAAAAATTCGTCATTATTAAGACGAAATAACATATATAAGTCACAGCGGACTATATGTCCCGCTTATTTAGAAAATGATTTCACAAAATCCAATTGAAGAACAGACATTTAATCTGGAAAGGCAAGTTATTCAACTAAACAATAGCAGACAGAACAGCAGGCTGAATAGATGTCTGTACGTTAAAGTAATATTATCCGTTATTTAAACGATAAATCATAGCATACAGAACTTACCTGGAAGGTTGAATAGTCTAAATTAACCGAACAAGCCAAATAGCATGAAGTTTGCATACTCGTCATTCCACATTACTAAATCCATTAAATTACATAAATACAGAAGCAGCATATGGCGGACTCTCGCGGCTGTAAACGGTAATGTTGTCTCTTGCCTCATAAATGTCAAAATGAATTCATACTGGCTTACAAGGCGCACCTGACTATAAGACGCAGCACCAGCCAAGTTATGAAAAAAATGTCATGGAAACAAAGTAAAAATACAAAAATCTGGTCGCAAAATATGCTTCATTTACTAAAAATGCTAGCTTATTTTCAACGTTGGGGCAAAAAGGGACAAACCCAACCCCCTAGGTTGTTATTTAATCTATGCTAGGTTGTTTTAACCCACTGTTGGGTCAAATATAAACATTTTCTGGGTTTATTTAACCCAAAAGTTGAGATTGTCCTTTTTTAACCCAACAGCGGGTTGAAAATAACCCAGATTTTATTGGTGTACTTTATGCAAATTTTAATTTTGGGGTGAAATGTGATACTGTATACGTACTTATATAACAAGGATGATTAAGACATTAAGATCATATCAAATATGCATGCAATCTTGCTTTTCCTGTGCATAAGTATTGCAAAATACTGAAAAAAATAACTCAATCGTGCTTAAAGATATACTCTAGCCTCTCGACTTACATTTAAATCGTATTATTTTAAGCTTATGTAACATTAAGCTGCTTGACAAATACATCTGTTAAACAAGCAAACCATGCATGATAAACACAATGTTAAAGTCTATATTTTTCAGATCTAAGGCATTATTAGTCTCGCTGTGTGAAGGACTAATACACAGTTATGGCAGAAGGGTCCAGCAGCTTGTGAAATAATGCTTAAGCTACATTTGATTTATTTATTTAGTTACGTATTTATTTGAATATAATAACTGTGAAAAGAAACTGCTGTTATTTAAGCCTCCCAGATATCGAAAAATGCAACTGTTTAACAAATGCAATGGCACGCAAGCAAAACCCCTCACGAATCGCAACCCACAATAAGTATGAATGTAAGATTGAAAGGCTTTAGCTGAAAGTGGACGCTGGACGGACAGTTTTTTCCTCCATCATCTCACTCACTTTATCTTGCAGACTCTATTTCTCCTGCTTTAGGTTTACTATCCACCACACTGCGACAGCTTAAAATCTTATTTAGCACATACATGGACCATTTTTTCAGTCTATTACATTAGACAAGGCCTGAGTCTTCCTGAAGTATTGCTTTCTTTCTGTCTTTTTCTGCCGTTCATAGTTTCCAACAATAAAGGCCATAATTTTATCAACGTTAATAAAAACAGATCGATGTGAGTTGGCGGCTTGTTACTCAACCTGATATCCTTCAATATAGAGGCAATAATGAATAAGATTGTCTGAATTAGCGTACAAGGTAGAACTGAGAGCATCATTGCGGTCTTTATAGACACTCTTTCATGAGAGTAAACCGTGATGCCCGGCCTGACGCGGCGCCTGTCTTTTAGGTCATCTGGAAAGACAGATCAGAATAAATTCAATGAGACTGTCTTTCAACCTATGCCAGGCTGAACTTCACATGCTTATGAATAAACGAAAGCAATTAGTGTATTGGTTAAGAATTAAATGGCAATGGAAGTGGGTCAAAAACCATCAGACTGGAAGTAAAAGGTGATTTAGATACACTTCAGGTGATATATGGATTATACTCACTACATATAATGGCTATTGTTATCTTTTTATAGAAACTAGGCTTTGAAACATCACTTATGATATTGATGTCCTTAACATATAACCACATTTATATACCAACACCTATTCATTATCATGCACTTAAATAGAGGACTGTTTCTTAGTAAAAAATAGACAGGTTAGTCAATCATAAAAATCTTTTTTCCATGATTAAGTGTTATGATTGGGTGTCCAGTGCTTCTATCAATCTAGAAAATGTAAAAAAGAACAAACCAGTAACTTAGTTTGGTAAACAATTCTCTGCAAGCGTGTGAAAAAACATGAAATTTGGTACCCCTTGTGATGTCAGAAGGGGATCTTATTATAATAATACAGCAGGGGTAGTGATACTACGCAGCGCCTGAAAATAGTCCCCTGCTATTGAAAGTAACCAAGGGGACTACTTTCGGCACTGCGCAATATCACTACGCCTGCCGCAGCCATGCCACGGCAGCAAAGTCCCTGATCACTACGCCAGAATGAGAGCATAGTTCCTAGCCATATCTTCCTAGAAAATCGTAAATTTTAATTTTCCGTCGGTCTTAGTACACAATGTAACTACAGAAGAGTCAAGTTTTAAATAGGAAAAATATCCAAACTCTTTGGTTATTTTTTTGTGCGATGCTAATGGTCTAATCAGATTCAATGAATTATGCTAAGCTATGCTAAAAGTGCTAGGGCCAGACTCAGCTGAATGGATTCCAAAACTGTAAAAATCAAATATTTAACTCAAGGGGAGCTGGAAAATGAGCACGGAAAGTGGAATGTACCTTTAACTTTTCAGCTCCATAATTTCAATGTTTTAAACAATTGTCTCATTTCTTTTTATTTTTTCCCAAGCTATTTTAGGAAAAACATCTGATACTTAAATGAAACACAACTGAGATGTTTTCTCTAGAATGTTTTCTGGTAAAAAGAGCTGACTGATTCCCATGAGAGGCTTGAGAGATACGTTCACAATAACCTATAACAGTTGTTGGTGACTTATCAGGTAAAACTTTTAATATGTGAGCTGATGAGCTGAAGAGTCATTTAGTCCATTTTCCGCTCTTAGAAATTGGAAAGGTCAGTAATATTTTAAGCGTGCAGAACTTAGTGCCAACTTATTCATCCTGAACCCTGTCAGACAAGGTGTCCAGCCAGTGTAAATGCTGAATCACTGCTCTTCAGACTGTTATGAGTTTAACACCCACAGGAAGAAGCGTGAAGTGGAAAATAATGAAGCCTTCATTCTGCTGCCCAAACACCTCGCGAGCTCTGCATCATGTGACCCAAACTCCTGACAAGGTCACTTCCTTTCAGATAAACAGCAAGATCTATGTAAAATTATGATGAATTGGATGAAATGAAGAGGTATATGCACACTGAATCTGATGCAACAACAAAATAATAATAATAAGATTTTATGAAAATGTATGCCATGCATGTCATCATTTTCAGCTTGTTTACTGAGAAGAAGACCTTAAAATGACACCACAAAAGATCACAACAATGCCATAAACTGTGCAAAACTTTGCCGTGATTTTAAAGTCTACAAAAAAAAAGATTTTACATTATATAAACTCAAATATTTCTCATCACAATCTTCCATAACGAAATAATCTCGGTGCTATCCACATTTCCTTTATAGCTCCTTAGCAATTTTCTCCTTTAAGCAATTTTAGAATTAGATTAATACTTTAATGAAACATAAGTGAGCGTCCTAATTCACCATCCCAGTACAGCAAAATCTGAGCAAGAAAATCTTCCTCTGGAAGAAAAACCTATCTGCAGAAGAGTGTTGAATAGGATATTAGTGAATGTCACTCTGACCTACAACAATTTTGTCTCAAGAGGCGAACACCAAAGCATAGCATAATTCACTGAAGCACCCAAGCAGGTGTGAGAGTCCAAGTTTCATAACAACTGCACCAGAAGAAACATGAATAAGCTCACTTTTGAACAATAGGACAGAGGAAGCCAGGATAGAAGCCAAAAGAGCGTCGGAGACGCTAAAAAGCCGTGGGACTTTGATTTCATGCCCTTGGATTCAAAGGCACTGCCCACTGTTGCTGGCTTCCATCTAAACCTTTCTTTCATCCTTTATTAGCAATTCCTCTTTTCTAGATCCTCTTTATCCGTAAGCATTTTAGCAGTGGCAGGAGTCCAGGGTGAAGGAGTGATGTGGCGTCAGGTAGGGTTAAAAACATATGCAGGCCTGTGGCAGCATATCCATTTTGACCATCAAAGATGCACCAGTGGGACAGTGCGCCCTTGCTGAAGAATGCGCGAATGTGAGTGTATAGCCCTGGTAAGTGCAGTATTGGCGACTTTTTTACCATTTTATTTCCTGAGGTGAGCATCACTATTGCTCGTGTACTAAGTGTTAGGGATCTGAACAAAATGTATTCAATTTCAGCATGCAACTTGTCACACAAAGTGCTATGGACTTAAAGGAAAACACCACCGTTTTTCAATATGTTCTTAATTCAGCTTAGATTAATTAATTCATACCTATCTTTTTTCAATCTTTGCACTTTTAACCTTTGTACAGCACTTCGTAAATGTGTTAGCATTTAGTATAGCCCCATTCATACCTATGGCCCCAAACAAAAGTTTTATTTAGTGCCACTATACTTATTCGTGTAACTACTCATGTAACGGTCTTTAAATAGGGAAAAGTGTTTGGTGGCCTTTAAATTCATCCCTGTTTGGAGCCATAGGAATTAATGGGGGTAGGCTAAATGCTAACACATTCAAGAGGCGGTGTACAAAGATTAAAAGAATACGCATTGAAAAAAGATATGTATGTGTTAATTTGACTTTGTTAATGTAAGAACATAGTAAAATATTGAAAAACGGTGTTTTCTTTTAAATGATATCTCAAATTGTGCCACTCACATATTTTGTGTATTTTTTTTCTAAATATCCCCACATCCTCATACAGCAATGATTTTAAATAGAGAAGTGCATGTTAATTGAGCATACATACTGATATCATCGCACACCAACTCTCAACCCATCAGCAGAGAGGGAATTAAAATTCAGTGCAGGGATTTACTAAACCCAGACTCGCATGTGAACCGCATAGTAATAGAAAAATACTACTGACTTAGTAGACCAGATCCTTTGACTAGTGTTTAGGTGGCAGCAGTGGGTTTTTTGGGGGTCTGGGATGGATCGTATTGGTCATGGTCTCAACCTTAATGACCATATCCATCTAAAAGTTTCTAAATAAAAGGGTGTTTTCCTCTTCTCACAAATGTAACATACGCTTTTCGGGCATTCAGTTTGATCAAAGACTAATCTGTGGGTGAATGATAATTTAAATTAGCATCTGTTTCAGCTGGGCAACAGGGAGAGGCTGAACCTGAAGCTATTCAAAAAAATATGAGAAACAGGGGAGAAATGGATGGATAAAGACCAATCTGCCAATAAATGAAAAGAAACCAGCAGCTTTGGATTTGACATTTTTTGTAATTCAGCCTACCAGAAAGTTTTGATGAGATTAGCCTGATACCTTTTGTCACTGGGACGGTATAGGCCTACCTTTTAAAAAGGTCCTAATATTAGGTAGGCTACAGATATGTACCTTTGAGGTACCAGTATGTGCCTCTAAGGTACCAATATGTTCCTTAGAGGTATCAATATGTACCTTTAAGGGTTGTGCACACCAAAACTTTTAAACGCGGCTGAAAACGCCCGGAAACGCCGAATGCCAGCTGTTTTTCAGCTGACTGCCAGCTTTCTTCAGCTAGGCACTTTGGTAGCTCTGATACGTCAGCTGTGAGACGGTTGGTTGCTGTGATACTTGTCCCGCCCCTCCTCCACTGTGATTGGACGGTCGTGTGAGAACTGACATTGACAAGCGGAGCTTTGTACCCAAAGTTTCAACTCTCAACGCACATCGCTGAGCGCGGAAAAACCGCCGGGCGCCGGTTTTCAGCGCGGAAGAAAACCGCTAGCTGCTGGCTTATTTGAAAAACGCAGAGCTTCTATTATAAACAATTGAAAACATGCGCCGGCCAGGGGCGTAAAAGCTTTGGTGTGCATGCCCCCTTAAACGTACTAAAGAGGATGTTTGTTTTATACATTTTTGCAATATTACTTGAAACTGTCTTTACTAACTGATAAAAGACTATTGCACTGAAAGTAATAATATTAATATACGTCATCTGTGCACAAGATAGGGCCTTAAAAACATCAGCCAATGCGATTGGCCCTCTGTCTTGTCAATCACTGCCATTATGTTCCTTGTGAGAGACCTGCTCGCTCCCGTAACTTTACACAGGCGACGCATGCGCATACCGCATGAAACTCCGTCTTAAATTTCGCTTTGTTTTTATTGTCGATCCTGCTTTCCTCCTCGAATTTGCACCATGGTAGAGAAGAAACACGAAGGAGGAAGCAAAATAAATACTTTTTTTTAAAGTCGCTGAGAAGAGGAGAAAATTGTCAAAAGAACGTAATGTAACCAGAGTCGTTATTGGAGAAACATTTCAACGCTGGAGACCAATGAAGGAACAGAGAGGTGTCAAGACAAACGCGCAATTCGCAAAAATTCTTCTCGACAGGTAACAGTGATTATTCTTCTTTGTGAAATAATTATCTGTATCGGTAGATGGTTTTCTAAGCAATCAAACATCGTATTGGCACAGAAATAAATGTAAAGATGCATCCAAGCCACACTGTTATCGCAAGAGGTAAGCTGACTCATGTAAATCTAAGCCTCACTTCTTAGTCATTAGCAAACGTATAAGTTGAGCAGTCAAAACATTTCAAGTCTGGCTTTTGATGTGCAGTAGAGGATGGAAGTTGTCAAGTACACCGAGACAAAAACATGAGTGCATGTGTATGAGCAATGCACTCAATGCCAAGCATGTCAGTGCAAAATCCGACCACAATGTGCATAATCACTGACTGGGTGTGAAAGAAAATCACTAATCCTTGCTTTTTTTGTTTAACCTTGTAGTAACAAGCATTTCTGAGTCATCATAACTGGTTAGGAGAAATGTTAAACTTCTGTACAGACTCTTGTCAAGACAGGGTGACTTTCCTTGCCTGACCTTATACAGTGGCATGGCAGTACGCCAGCCAGCCATGTGAAACTGTACGGTGACTCTTCCGTACTGTGAGAACGGTCACGCCAATGCCATGCCCCGTCCATCAAACTTCCCCTGAGCGCCACTAATATAATGCCTACTTCCTTATTCCTCCCTTCCTCTTCCTGTCTGACTCACTTTCGGCAGGAACAACCGAGGAGACGCATTCGCATTCTTCCCTTGTTTCATTTTCTGTGCTGCCTATGGATGCTGTCAGTATCACAGTTCCCACTGACGTCTTAAAACTCGGAAGATGACTGGAATGTAACAAACAGGATTGTTTACACCACTTGAACAGACTGTTGCAACTAGTTTTCATGTAGTGCAAAACAAGACAAGATGCATAGGCCTTCAATAAAACTCTTGACTAAAGTCATCCTCACATTTAAGAGCATGAAAACATGGCGAAAGAGATGTGAACAAAGTGACAGGTTTGTGATGAAAGCAAATTGATAGACTGTAACACCATCCGTGATCTCTACATTTATTTAATTCATCACTTATCACAGCAATGATGGATACCAACATCCGCAGTCGCCACTAGATTCTGTTCAGTGTCTGTTCAGATCCGAAAAGTGTTAGGAGAGAAAAACATCAAGAAGATCAGGGCTGATAGCAGGTCACGGTATACTGATGGGGTCGTTGGCTGGAGTTACAGAAACGATTTATGCTGCATCCTAAGGTGTTTCTCTATGGACCTTATCTAAGTAAAGATCTTTTATTGTTCTGCTGTGAGAGATAGCAGGTAGCAACATGATTTGAAGCGTATTGGTGTGGAAAGCCTGAGGCCAGTCGACTGGCCATGCCCGCGCTCCCAGGCACCTTTTATTCTACCGATCCGGCCTTATGGGGCATACACACCAAACGCGAGTTCAATGATTTGCGCGAGTAGATTACATACAAAGTCAATGCAAAGATGTGATCAGACGCCAATTGGGCGGTGCAATTGCTGCGAAAAAACTTGCTATTTGCCTCAAACGCCCCTTCGTGCAAGTTGAAAATATTCAACTCAAGTGAAATGTGCATGACACGAAGTTAAATCCCCCAGGTAATCTAGAGCAAGCGACGCGATGCTACGCGTTTGGTGTGTACGTAGCATTAGTGAAGACCTACATTTCATCCCACCTTTCAATTACATAAAGGACAGGTGGACACACCAAACAGTAAGCATGGAGACATGAGTCTCTCTGGTCATTAATTCAAACACACTGGGCATCCTACAACGATCATTGGGTGATGCAGAACCCAGGACATGGCTTGACAGGAGAGGGCATGCTCGTATCTGCATTGCAGTCTACATCTACATATACACCACCATACATCTTGTTCAAACACTACTGTCCTCCACCCCACTGAGTAACAAAAGGAAATACAGCGAAACAGGGGTGGGACATCACTTAGGAGGGTTGGAAAGCTGTCTCCTCCAAGCTGTTAATTGTCAGGCTGTTGAAATGAGTACACAAACAAACAATATAACGCGAATACATTTTTAATTCCGATTTTCCCAAGCAATTCTGCTTTCCTGCACACTTCTTTAACAAAGCCTTTAACTGACAGATCGGTTTTAACAATGGGCAAAGCTAATGAAATATTTATTGCCTGCAGGAATAACAGCCCTGCCATCATGCGACTGTTACATAACGTGAGTATTTCCAAAACAACTGATGTGGGGTCAATAGAATGAGCAGATGAGGTGGGTGGTTTAGCAAGATTCACCTCTGAACCTTCACTCGGAGCAAACAGCATCGTATTAAACCTAGCTGAGGGTTAGAAACTTAATTGCGAATGTTTTCACAAACAGATAAGATGCCTCGGGTCAGAGCCAAAAACTCAATAAACAATTCAATCTAAAAGCCTCAAGAGCTTTCGGTAATGAGAACGTTTCTGGAACATGTTCTTTAACTTTCTAAATAAGTCGCTTAAAGCCAAAATAAAATGGCATACACAACCTACAATTTTAATTATGTAATGTAAAGTTTTTTTTCAGTGAAGCAATAAAAACATATTACAATGTCACTCTTGCAATTGTCTTATTGTAGTAATTACTTTATACTAGAGATTTACAAATCGTCTAGCCAGAGACCGGAAATGATATTGTTACACGTACGATTGTTCCACGTACAAATGGACGATTTTACGCATAATCGGCCGAACCGGTACCCGGCAGTCAGCTTCACGACATTCCGATTCCGAGCCGGTCCTTTTGTTGCCAGTTGTGCAAGCAATAACTCCCAGCCACAAACGCTCTCGCAGTGAAAGCAGCACACGACCGTTATCCTACAGCAGTATTCATTTAATTATGTACCCGAAAACGTGATACGTTTGACATAAAGACTGCGGCTTGAACCGCCACCACAAATCCCGCCGTAATTATACAAATGTCAAAAGATACCAGAGATATACGAACATAAAATCTTCACTGAGACATCTAATTTCATCTATTTTGAGATCTTTTCAAATAAAAAAAATATTGAATGCAGTTTGTTTGAAAGTGCAATGTTTTAAAATGTATGTTATGTTAAAAAGTTTTTATAAAAAACAAGTGAATTTTTGTTTGTAGCCTATAGACCCCTTCAAAGTTTGTAAACATTGAATGACTATCGGGTGCGCGCGCAGCATGGGGTCAAACTGTTCATACCATCCAGGCTTTATAATGTAATCTAACAGGGCTGAAAAATTATGACTTACCTCAAATGAAGTGAACACAACAAACACAAGCCTCTTTGATATTTGCATTGTTCCAGTCTGCACGTTAATTGCTTGCAGCTGCAGATGTTGTATTTTTTTGTTTTTGAGATTCTGCATGAATCGCGAAAAACTTAACGGAAGACCTGGTGCGATTTTCACAACCTGGTGCGTTTTTCACAAGTAAGTAGGCATTTTTGACGATACCGAATAATACGCAACTCTATCTGCTGTAATGGCTTTTCTGACCCTGACATGCGCAGTGGAAACTGCCTGTGACGTGAACCGTGAAGGGGTCTATAAGTATCAGCAAAAATCAGTATCGGCAGGTCACACAGAAAAATCGGAAAAATTGCTATCGGCCTCTACTTTATATTTAATCATTCTTGTGCATATTGTACTGCACATGTGTATATTTTTGTAGCATGTGAATTGTATTGCATCTATAATCTGTATAGAAGCATTTAAAGAGCACCCACTTCATTGCTAAAAAAACAACGTTATTTTGTGTATTTGGTATAACACAATGTGTTTGCATGGTTCATGGTTAAGAAAACACATTATTTTCCACATACCGTACATTTTTGTAGCTCCAGATTTCACTCTCTTCCTGAAACGCATGGCTTTAAAAAGCTATGTCCCTGATTGGCCAGCTAATGTGTACGTTGTGATTGGCCTGACTACCTCTGATGTCAGCCGGAAATGTGGCGCTCCTTACCATGTTTAAAAGATTTGCGCACAATGCAATGCTAACAGAAATTATGACATTATGATAATGTCGGTCTTGTCTACATCACCAATCCCAGGAAGTAAACTGTTGCCTACAATCTGTGTGTTTGTTGTAGTCCAAGAAAAGAGATTTACGTTGGAGACGATATCTCGCGTCGCCGTTTACTTTGGGGTTTGTGCCTTTTGGATATCGTTAACATGTACTAATACACACTTACAAACCAAAGGAAATGTAAAATCGAGAATCGGACCATTGTTGCTCTTTACAAAAGCTTTTCATTGTACATGTGACAATAAGGGACATTGACTTTAAAAGATGCCACATTTCATGGAAAAAGTCTGTTTTTAGGAGAAACATTGAGACAAAATTAAGACAACAGATTAATAATCCCTAAAAAGACCCAAGTATTTTTTTTTAGGGAAATGGGGTCAAAAGTTGACATTAAAGACAAGGATTGCTAATAAAAGATCAGAAAGACCAATAAGCTCATAATATATCTTAAACTAACCCGTAATATAGTTAACTTCCTTATTCCTCCCTTCCTCTTCCTTTCTGACTCACGTTCGGCACAATTGAGGAGACCCATTCATGTTCTTCCCTTGTTTCATTTTCTGTGCTGCCTATGGATGCTGTCAATATCACAGTTCCCACTGACGTCTAAAAACGTGGAAGACGACAAACAGGAATGTAACAAACAGGAATGTTTATCACCACTTGACCAGATTGTTGCAACTTGTTTAGATGCTGACTTCACATACAATTTGGTTTACATCCTATAATGCAAAACAGGACGCATAATAAAATAAAACTCTTGACTGAAATCATCCTCACGTTTAATGTTTTGAAAAGGCTGATCTGAGATCAGTGTTAAGGCACAGTGCTGAGTAAACCTCCATTACATCACAGTAACATCACAGAGTGTCACAGATTTCACACTTTCACTTCTTGTATGGCAGGCGTTAAACAATATTACCCAGAATCCTACAAAGCTTTCTCTCTCTCTCTCTCTCTCTCTCTCCAATTCCCATTGGCAGGTAGTAGCTTCAGCCCAGTCATATTTAATCAACATCTTGAAGGACAACATAGGAATCTGCCGCTCCACGTTTAGAGTCTCTGTACTGTCACTCTCGGGATAATTCTCTTAGATACCCCAATTCATCACTTTCCTAAAACGCTGAAGAAAAAAACGTGGTTGACCTACATTGCTGATGATCTGTGAATTATACATAACGTAATCTTTTGATTATTTATTTCCTGTGGTGTAATTCAAGAGCCGAGCGCTTACGTTGGCAATTTACAAACGCAAACACGGAAAGCTGAAGGCAGATGATGATGTTGCGGTTTGATACCGCAGGCTTTAAAGCGTAATATCTCCTTTGGTGTCTTTATGTAGCTTAACTGTAACATCTACTAAAAGTTATGAGAAACATTTAGCAAATATGACACAGGAGCATTGAATGTATAAAGTAAAGAAATATTGGATGGGAAAGGCGACTAGGCAAGCTAGGAAAGGAAGCGATTGTTCATTGTTATGATCCTGGGCAGATTTTTACGGTATATGCTCAAACAATTGAGCTTCCCCCCAAAGGTCAGATTTGAAGACTGATCAATAGCTAAAGCACCCGATGACCTTGATGTTTTTAAATGGTTCAATATTTTGCAGTTTCACTGTGACTGTCGGCCTTGAAGGACATGATAATAAATGACAAGATAGCTAACGGTGTATTAAACACACTGCACACAATATATTATTGCTTCTACTATTTCCGAAGAACGCATTTGAAGATATATAACCAGTTCCGGAAAAAACAGATATGAACTTGCTTCCAACCCTAAGCCAAAGTAAAGACTGCACAGAACGCAGAGTACATGGGAGGACTTGAGACGTCTCCGTCCGGAATACTTTAAGCATTCCAAGACAATCCTTCCGCATGACCCATGTTCCTATTCTAAGTACGGCTACTTCTTGTTTTCAAAGGCCCATGTCCAAAACTCCTGGCTTGGCCCTGAGCTAGGCCTGAATGACTGTGCTTGCCCAAAAATGGGATGGGACTTTCAAGACAGGATGTGTGATATTCCTAACTTTCATAGGTTATCATCCACACGTTGAGTTTGTTTGGCACGTGCTATTGAAAGTGTTTATCGTCTCACCCTCTCTCGAACCATCTCTCGCTCTCTTCTGAAAAGCCCCCTATCAAGTTCAGGAATGAATTTGGAAGTCTTATCAGACCTCTTTTCCCAGCTGAGGCAGAGAGGATGTGTTGAGGCGTCTGCCTCCTGACAGGAAAGAGGAGCTATCTTTGCTGATAAGGCCATGGCTGACTTGTAACAAATTGTAACAATGCGGACAGAATGGATGCAGGTGGTTACACGTCAGAATGCATGCAAAACCCTGCAGACAAATCCCAGTCTGGAAAAAGAGGTTAAAGCAATTACTTTTTCACAACAAAGGAATGATGCCTCTCAAAGCAAAACTGACCAAACGTAAACGGTCATTTTTTGACCATGTAGGTCTTCCTTACTGTACATTAAACAGTTTCTTATACCTGTTTTCTTTTCTTTTTTTTCTATAATCTGTCTTTGTATTGCGTGATATATCTGGGTATATAGTGCAATACAAGCACATTTCTTACAATTATCATTGCATATAACATCTCAGCAGAGTATTACATAAAAAATAACCATGTACTGTACTGTAAAGCCCTTTTCACACAGAGACTACGGAAAAGACACGGAAAATGCGTCCGGGATTTGTTTGGAATCGTTTGATTTTTGATTTATTCACACTGCCAATAATATTCTGTAACTTGTCATGCATCTACACACATACCGTAAAGATCCCGTAAAAACACTTGATGCTTTTAAAGTTGTGTACCTGGTAGGTTTTTCCAGTGTGTTTTCTGATTATTAATGCTGTAACGATTAATCGTGTAAATGCGCGTTTTCTCAATGAATGAATTTTAATGAATTACCATGAAATCTCGGCACATCCCAAAGCCAGGGGGCGCTCTGAATTGATTTCAGAGGCATTTTTAATGGGATATGCGATTAATCGTTGCAACCCCACTGATTATCTGTGATTTCTCTCTTGAGAAGCCACTGGCATGCATTTTTGTTTATGACAAGATCATAAGGAGTGCGTCAAAGAGCTGAAACATAACTTCTGGCTGCGATGACAAGCGTGTCCTCACTACGGCATGCCCCTTATTGCATTGTTTATGCCACTTGTTCACACAGAATCCTTTCCGTGAATGTTACGGCAATGGTACTAAGTCCTCTTTACGGGAGCGATCCAAGAACATTTATGAGACGTAAAAACACTGCAAATTTTACGAGGGTTTTCTGGGAACAAAGTGCTGTGTGAATGGGGTAAAAGTGACTCTGCATGCAGCTTATGCGAATGGTTTTTGAGAACGTTTTTCTATAACACAAACTAAGCCTTTTTAAAGAAACACTACTTTTTTGAAAGCTAGATTTAGTGCTAGCATATCTGTTGCGGTGTCTTCACTAAAGGTTTAGCAAACACTAAGTGAGGGGTTGTGGTTAAGGGTGGAAAATCATTAGTGGTTTGTGGAAACACAAAAGCCTTGCGCAAGCATTCCAGCCCTCGTAGATGCATAAAATCAGCATTTTCTTGGGATAACATACAGACCTGATGTCGACGTACAGTCAGTGTAAAGTGGCAAACATACAGTCTATGCTTATTAAGCCGTACATCTTCCATATAGATTATTACTGTTATCAGTAAAACTGGTATTCTTTACATACTGTGAAATATAGTGTGGCATTTGGCATAGAGGATTACATACAGAGAGAATTATAGAGTCTTACAGAATGAAGAGACCTGTTGTGCGTAAGCCGCTAATGTGTTTCGAGCTCAAGACAGATTGAGCCATTGAAGAATGGCTGACGGATTCTGTCCTATAGAAGTGTGTCATGAAGGCAATTCCATTAACATCTTAATAAAAGCGGCCCGGGCCCTAGAGAGCCTTGAGACTCTGACTAGCGCTTTCAGTCAATGGCTCGAGATGAAACAGTAGGGCCGCACGGTGCAGGAACTTTGTGGCGGCGTTTGTTAAAGACCGTTATTCTTCCCAGAGGACGGGCCTCTGAGTTTGTAAGCTCTCCATCATGGTCCGCTAGCTCCATACGCACTACTGTTTTCATTTACTGTCCTTACTCCCATCTGCTGGGTCAAAGATCTAACAAAAGCTTTTGTTTTGGCAAGCTGGCGACGGCTGTAAGGGGAGTGCTGGGCTTAACGGTAGAGACATCGTATGACTGGGCACATGGCAAAATGTGTGGGTACCTCTCTGCTTCTTTTTCGTACACCCCCTCTCTTTCTCACACACACAAACTCTTTCTCTGCCACTCAAATGCTTTCTTTACTTCTGAATTCCCAAACTCTCAAGAGGCAAAACTTCAGCCTGCACAGACAAAACTAAGCGTTAACCCTTTGACAGACGTGGCCCACAAATCCCCCCACAGCCAACATGAACAGCTGAATTAACTCACTGGCAGACAGGCTACAAAAAAGCATCTTAAACAGTAGCATGCTGATGGTGTCCTCATCCCATCTCCCTAAAAACTCATTATTTATGCCTGAAAAGTAGCAGAGAGTCTAAAGGTAGCAAGATTGATCTTTACAGTATTTTTAGTTCTTGTGCCACACTTGGGCTCAACAAGCTACTAAGAAAATATAGGAAATGGCAATATTAACAACAATGTATTAGATAGTTCTCCTAAAACAAGTATATAATAAAAATCACAAATTAGAAAATGTCTGACATGCAATTACAGTATAAAGCTATAAAACTGTAGCAGAGCTTAGATTATTTGATGATAAATATATAAGCATGATAATCTTTTATGCTATTATTTTTTAGATGTTTACATTTCTTTTGCACCTCCATATTAGACTGAAACCCCAATTTCTTCTAGGGTGGCCATATGTGCCATTTTCACCAAAAGCGTCCAGGCCAGGATTTCGGGTGCGTCCTCCAAAATCCTGACCAGGACGTATTCAGCGAAAATGGCACGTATGGCCACCATAATTTCTTCTCCATTTAATCTTATTATTATCTAAGAGGCTGTTTACACCTGATTTGCGTTTTGGTTGATCGGAAAACAATTGGATGATGCTAAAGACAGATGTAAACAGGGTGTAAAACGTTTTGAGCTCACCCACATTCAAAGGTAGTTGAAAACGCATTCCACTGCATTGCTTTTGAGGTTTAGACGCTCATGTGGTCGAATGTGTTCGAGCAGCCACAAAAGACCGCCTATTCTCCGCCTATTGATCTAATGTCAAGTACTTAGCACAATATTTTTACATTGGACATGACTTCTAGCGCGAACCCACGGTGTTGCTCTCAGCCTCTTTCATTTGTTTCATTTTGCAAGCGTTTGAAAGTTGCGCAAACTTACTTCATCAATTGCTCTGAAATATCAGAAAAAGCTCTGTTTACTAACAACACAAGCACCGGACATTTACATTACATTAGTTTGCGTCATTTTAATTAAACCCAACATTTTCCTTGCTCGTGTTTAAACAACAGCAGAAGGACTCGCCAGGTGTAAACGTGAAAGTGTCTCTCTGGTCCTCTAATGATCCGATTGACCAAAACACATCTTAAAGTGCACCTATTTCATTGCTAGAAACAACGTTATTTTGTCTATTTGGTATAAAACAAGTGTTCGTGTGGTTTATGGTTAAAAAACACATTATTTTCCACAAACTGTATATTTTTGTAGCTCCAGATTTCCCTCTCTTCCTGAAACGCACTGATTCATGTACAAAATTAATCGATTTGAAAGCTCTGTGTCCCTGATTGGCCAGCTAATCTGTACGTTGACGCTCCTTACCATGTTTGAAAGATTCAGTCACAATGCAATGCTAACAGGAGTTAACTTACAGGCTGTGAGTCCAAGCAGGAGGAATTAAGATAATGTCGGTCTTGTCTACATCACCAATCCCAGGAAGTAAACTGTTGCCTACAATCCATGTGTTTGTTGTAGTCCAAGAAAAGAAATTTACGTTGGAGACGATAACTTGTGTCATTGTTTACTTTTGGGGTATGTACCTTTTGCATATCATTAACATGTACTAATACACACTTACACATCAAAGGAAATGTAAAAATGTGAATCGGACAATAGGTGCTTTTTAATACCAGATATAAACAGCCTCTAAGAGAAAAGAGACTCAACAAAAAATACATTTCTGCTTCTGGAGAACCCTCCTATCAACAGACATGCTTTGGTTGTACAATTGACCTCTGTCTGATTGGCTGAAAGTTGCACATGCATTCACACCCACAATTCTCCGTGACCAATCTGGACATTGGCAACTTCCAGCCGAGAGTCTGTCTACCAACTGTTCAAGAGTAATTAACTGCAGCACAAAACACAGGCCTAATTACAGAGTCATCCAACACCGGGTCACCGTATCAACTGCATGTCTAATGCGGCAACACTAAAGACAAATTAACACGCCAGGTTGTTTACAACCTTTCTCCGCTGATAAGCATGTTCAGATATAGACAAAGATGCTGGCAACTTACTGTCTATTAGCCTTTATGCAGAGTGAATCCACGTCCCTTGATACCCAACTTTCGAATTTCCCCTGGTCAATGTCACGTGGTAATTTTTATCACATCTGGCTCCACTTGGATACGCTCGGCTGTACACACATGTATGCACGCTAACACAGACAGACTAGAGTAGAGATGTTTTTCGTGAGAGAGCAAAGCGTGAAGGGTCAAGAGTGATTGCGATCTTTGTTGTGACGGATGGTAGGCAGCCCTGGATAAACAGTTGAACTAGGGGTGCAAGATGAGTGCGCTAAAACAAATACACAGAGGATACACATACGTTTACATGAGGCGGCATAAAGGAAGCAGATAAACTCACTCTACGTTAGCCCATCCTGCGGGGCATAAGTGTGTTTGTCTGTCTGTATAAGCAGTTGGAGGACGGTGGACAGCCTTCCACTGCGAGCACAGCCCCCCGAATGCATCTGTACTGTTGTTCACTCATTAAGAAATAGGTCAAGGATTCCGCTTGCATGCGTCGCAACTTGTCAAAATCTCTTACGTTAAATAGGAGCAAGCCTGTGTGCCACCATGAGAATGGAGCAGAGAAGTGTAGTGTGTAGTGCACAGCATGCAAATAAAGCAAAAACGATCTCATTTATAACCCACCCACCTCTGCTAGCGTGTTATAAAGCTTTGCTTTGATCTTATTCATCAATAGGTGGCGTTACTGAGCCACGTGGACGTGCATGGTCAGCTGAGGTTCCTTTGGCACGGTTGGGATTATCATTCAGCGTTCATTCCCGTGTTTAGCTGCCTCAGCGGTTAAAGCTACCCGGAGAAAACTGGCTCTTCGGCAAACAGGAGCTGACTGGTGGACAATGGTAGAGATGACTGATCAGATAGCAAATACTTTAAGACCTTTAAACTGCAGCGAGTCACTTCGAACAAGACCGATAGGGTAATCTGACCGACCCCAAAGCCGAGCCAAGAAGATACAACCACATTGGCTCCTAAACTAACACATTCAAGCGGGAATTTAACTGGGGCAAGCAGGATAAGCACTCAGCATGGGTCTCTTGTGGCTTCCCCTATTGAGATTCAAACCTCAGCAGCATCTCGTACACATCTATACGAGTAAAGAAAAAACAACAAAACCTCATTTAAGTGCATAATACCCTCCAATTACCCTTCAGGAAGCGTTTAGTGCACCTGACTGACATAATCAAATCAATATCACGGGACTCTTAGAAAAAGTGCTAGAGGCTTTTTGATAAACAGCCCAAACCTAGAGGAACTGAGAGTGCCCGTGCTGTGAAGGAAGGAAAAGACACTCGTGGTTTCACTTTATAATTCAAATCAAACCACGCGGAGCCGGGGCGGTGAGGGAAGGTATAGGGAGCATGTAAAGATGATGGGTGCACACGCAGCACAGACTTGTCTTTTCGGCTTTGTGTAGTTAACCTTATTGATTAAAAAGCCTGTGATCTAGAGATGCTCTACAGCTTTCCCTGTCTCTCAGCGCCTCATCAAAGAGAACAAGCTACAAAGCCGGGATTGAGCGGGATAACACGTACAGAATGCAATCATTCTCTTACATGGAGATGTTTTGAGGAAAAGCAATGCTTAATTCTTGCAAAAGTTTAGACAAACTGTATTATCGGATGGTCAGAAGTTTTGAAAATGATGACAGCACGCTCTTAAAGGGATAGTTCACCCAAAAAAAAAAAATTCTGTCATCATTTACTCACTCTTATGTTGTTACAAACCTGTATTAATTCCTTTGCTCTGATGAACAGGAAGGAAGATATTTTTAAGGAATGTTTGCAGCGATGTTGTAGAATAAATGTTCAGTCGTCGGTTGCTAAAACAGCTTGACCAAACATTTTCTTGTGAAAAAAACTGAATAAACGTGCTATATGTTGATGGTTTTACAAGTGGCTCATAAAAATAATTGTCAATAACTTGAAAGGGAAGATTAACAATTGTGTTTCTCTAGCTCAATTGGTTAAGCACTGCATAAAAGTCTTGGGTTCAAACCCGAGGAAACAAACATTAATATGCAACAAATACCCCACACAACTGATTGATCTTCAATGTGAAATAAAGTTTGGATATAATTTTCCTCACAACTACGTTAAGTTGTTCGTCCTTCAGTGGTAAAGCACTTTCAATTATTGAATGCGAGTCTTCATCCTGCTGTCTCAGGTCAAACCGCTGTTTCGCTCCAAAACCGAGATAAAGAGAGAAGAGAGGAGGTCACGCTTTAGATGAAATCACCTCATCCTGACAGAAAGCGCCATTTCATTGCGTTAGTCAGACCGATTAATATCATCCCTGTCCTTTATAGCAGATGCCAGTGATTCTCATGCAAATGCTGGCTCGTTTTCTACTTAAAGACACATTTATTTTCTTTAGTGCCCGTGTCAGAGCCGTGCGTGTGAGGAAAATGAAGATTTGCGAGTGCATCTGCTGTGGTCCAGATGAAAGAGCAGAGTTTGAGGTAGGATAGTTTAAATTATGACCAGAGGCGACAATGTATTCGTTTTATATTCTTAACGTGTATCAATCGCTTTGACGGCTTCGCGCGAAACCGCGTAACATGTGTCGAGGTTACGGTCGTACATCACGGAGGTCATGCTTATTTAAAAAGGACAGAAAGGTGGATGATTTCCAAGGGCAGCAGGATAGACGCAAGGTGTGAGAGAGGTATGAGTAATTAACTTTAAGTGTAAATTAACATCAATAAAATAAAGTTTAATGTTGTGGAAGCGCATATAAATGATGTGACAGTAGCCTACAGACCAAAACCTCTCACCGTTCCCGCCGCTATCAGAGATGTGCGCGATATGCTTGAATGTTATAGAGCTCAAAATTGATGAAAATAAAACATATATAGATAGATATATGCGTTCATAATTGATTCAAACCTTTAAATTTATGTAGGAGAAATCGCCTACAAGTGCTATCTGGAGGGCAAAATACAAAATCCAACTATAGCTATCTTGTAGATGAAGGTCGAAAAGACAAGGCAGAATCATTATCAATGATGGTTTGAATAATATATAAAGTTGAAGCATTTTAACACTACATATTTAAAGTAAAAATACACAAAATGCTTCAAAATAAACCATGTGATCCAAATGAAATTGCTCGCAAATCACAACTTCTTTCAATTTACAATATAGGCTACAATTGGATCTCCATGCTTTCCTCTAACACAGTACACGAAACGCATTAGTATTCCTAACCACATCTCGCACGTAAAGCATCTCTGCGTTGAAATGCATTCACAAAACATCTTTTTCCACTCACCTATAATCCAAGAGAAAGCAGAAGACGATATGCAAATGCACTCTCTTAAAACAGATGCTGCGTTCCGATCAGTTCTGATAGAGATAGATCCACATCGGAATGAATGAATGCTGCGGAGTCGTCCTGTAAAGGTTCAAAGGTATCTACGGTAATTTCTCAATTCCTCGAAGACGTCTTGAGGGGTGCGTGCGAGGCGACGACTGACGCTCGGTTTGGGTAACTGATCTATGCACCAAAAACCAACGCTTTCTGTCTATGCTGCTGCTACTGCTGCTGCTGCTGCGCGCGCTGGAGGATGGTCATTCACGAGCGCGTGGCACACATTCCCTCAGTCCCGTGACACTGACAGCGGCTTGACATCACGCCTTTTCATCGGTAGTTCCGTTATAGCGTCGTGGACGCGCTCGTTCCTCTTCTCCGGAGGTTTTACGCTAGACTGGCACGCTCACCGGAGCCCGGTGTCGTTACAGTACCGCCGCGTTTAAAGCCAACCCCCTGTGTTAGCGCTCTCAGACACCACCGGCTTTATTTGCATGTCGCATGTTTTAACTGTTTCATGCACTGAACGCATATACAAAAAGCACGTACGTTACGAGGTGATTAAAAATCTGATTTGTGTATTTGCAACAAATAAATTTATATTATATAGAGCTATTTAGTGCAGTGTAAGTCTTTGATGCTGTGTAGGCTTGAGTGTGGATGCTGAATAGTAGAAATGACGTTTACCTTTCGTTGTCCATTACGCATTTGGCAGAAGCTTTTATCCATACAGTGCATATGGATTTTTGTGAATGAATAAAGTGTTTGTCTATCTGTATGCCTATCCATTCATCTAGGGCCAATTTACAGCTGACTATATCAAAATACAGTTGTCAGTACACAAAGTCACACTATGAATGTGTATTCATTTACAAAATGTAGACCACTTTTATAAAAAATACACAAAATCCTAATAAACAAAGAGAATTGTGGAGCACATTTACCTTTAAACTTCTCATAAATGTAATATAATAATTCAACAATGATTTATTTGACAACATTAATATTTATTTATTGACATTTTTATACCAATAAATCTTTTATGGTGGAAAAAGGCTTGATATTTACTGAAAATATCCAAAGTTTATTTACAAGTTTAAAAGCTGTTGATCTATACTAGCATTTTTCTTTCCCAAGCAGTCGTGATGCTGATTCAATTGGTAATTTTGCTAGACAGTGCCATCTTTAGACAGATGTATGTAATTACCACCACTGACTCAACAGGGACATTGGTAACCTTTCAAACAGGGTACACACAGATCTGAAAGGGAAAACAAATCTATATATTTAATTTATGTACTGCATTATTAAAAAACAACATTTAAATATTTTTTATTAATAAATAATTTAGCCAGAATTTAGCCAGTTCTTTGATCATTTATATTTTTTGTAAAATGGCTAATTTATGAAAAAAATATTATTAAAATTAACAAATACAATTTAATATCAAATTTATGCATTGCACAATTTTTATTTTATTTTTAGATTTATTTCTTAGTGTTTAATAATACTATATGCCAATACAATCCTGAACCATTCCAGAAAAAGATCAAGAACAGACTACACTGTCTGTCAAAAAAAAAAAAAATTGTCAGAAATGGTCCCAAGCTGTCACTGGGGCAGTGCCCTTTAAAAATGTCTCAATATGTACCATTTAGGTACAGATATGTAATATATAAATTTTGTACCAATATGTACCTTTTGAAGTATTAATAAATATGCACTCTTTGGTACTGATATGAGGTAGTAATATGAACTCAAGGTGCAAATGTGTATTGTTTGAAAGGGCACTACCCATACCACCATATTTTTCACAAGAATTACAGCCACACAATTTGTGCTCAACTCAACACGCCATATTTGCCCTGAATTTTGCTTTGTAATAATCTTTGCTGCTACAGGGGGTTTCCTCAATCGCACCTCCCATATCAGTTTTAGGCTGAAACTCGTTTTATCTGACATAAAACATTTGCAAGCATCATAACTTCGTGTTATACAACCAGCAAATGATATTTGGCTGTCAGAGGAAATTAGTGATTCGTAAGTCATTAACAGCGTCTTTCTGCAGTAAATGGAATATTGCATCATCAATCCCTCTTTACGGGCGACATTAATCTTTTCCTCATTCCTTTAAGTTTATAGGCAAAAAATTATTTCAGTTCTGACTTCTGACAGACAGAAAAGTTGCTGAAGGTATTAGAATACCCTATAGCGAGACAAATCTGTCATATCTATCTGTGGCACAGTCATTTAAAATGACATTCTACAATCGATACTTTGATTGGTTGGCTACAACAGAAAGAGATTACACGTTGCTCTGTCTTCTACATCTTTGTACTTAAACGAGGATATTGCAGGAGCACTTATTCTATGATCCATCAATAATTTAAAGTGGGAAAAGAACCAGTGGCAGCCATCAAAAGTATTGCAAAACTGCCAAAGGAGAGAAGAGCGCATCTACCGAGCCTCGTGTAAGTACAGGCTACTAAAAGCTGTGTACTCTTAAGGAGAAGCTGGGTCAATATCTGGAGGGCGTCCATATTGAAGTTTCACTGCTTTACCTCTCAGATGCATCTTAGTCATCTGCTGGTAATCAAATATGGGTTTTTTAATACATTATTCACTGGCCTGTTCTGAACAAGTGGGAGTGCGTTTTAATAAAGAGTAATTCAATTTGAATCGCAATGATAAAGCTCAATCCAGTTAGGCTGAATTGAACTATAGTTGTTTAAAATGAGAAGAAAAAATGAATTATTATTGGTGCAGAGACAAAACAATTCTCATGCACAATGAAACCCTTTAGGCATGCAAAACCTCTGATTAAAAAACATAATATATTGTCTGAGTGCTCTTGATGGTACTTTCGTGGGTAATACAGGTTTAAATCCAACCTACATTACGTCTGCTCTCTCTTTCTCCTGTTTAAACAAGCAATTATTTCAGCCTGGTCTCACTGTTAATACGTAGTATATTTACACGTAACTTTAAAAAACAAAAACATATTTTTTGTACGTTGAAATACATGCTAAAACTGTTTCAAAACGTACAATGTAGACGTATTTACAACATTTAAATTTAGCATTATTACGTTTTGACAGCTAAAAAACGTTAAACTTTTACGTATCTTTCATTCCATAAAGATTGCTGTATAATTTCATTTTAAAGCAACACTATGTAGTTTTTTTACCTTTAAATAATGTCTCTTAAATTATTTCAGTGATAGAACAACTTTTAACTGGACAAATTGTACTGTTGCTGCAACCTGACAGCCTCCTAGCTGCTTCAAGCACACTCTAAAAGTGGTGGTGGAGGGTAGGAAACACAGCCCCGCACCTCCCCCAGCCTGCAGAAGATTGTCTGATACCAAGCACAGTTGTGCTTAACAAACACAAGTGGGATCTGTAACTCATATTTACATAGAAACTACATAGTGTTGCTTTAACCATTTTAGCGATATGTTACCACCTTAACCCTACCCCTAACCTTACCCTAAACCCATAATCTTTTATAAAAAATATTTAAATATGAAAAATGTATTTTTTTATATTATGCAATGTAACGGACAGATATGTTTAGGAACATATTAGTAACAATATAGCATTCAAAAGATATTTTAAGGTGCTACAGTCCTACGCAATACAGTTTATTAAAATCATTTAATGTTACTGTTTTAAAAAATCATAAGAGACAGACAATTAAGTGTAATCACAACAACTTATTTATTGCGAATATTAAAATCAGTACCAAAAGTAGTTAAAATGATGATGTGCTGCAGCCGCGGTCCTCTCTGGTGTATATGAAGTGAAGTAAAGAGAAGTATTAAAGTTATTAATCCAAGAGTTTGATCAGCGTTGATCTGGCTTCCCTCTGTCACGGCGCGCTTTTTTAATTTCAAACGTACACCAACGGAAATGGAAATGACGGAAATATGTCACGTGGCACTCAAAGAGCCAATGAGCTTTTGATATCACTGCCGTAAAGCAATGTGTCGTAAAGCTTCTTGAGGCGGGATATTTGAATTCACATTAACGAACGGTTGCTGATGAGAACGCGGATAAAGATCGCTGGATCAAGGGCTGAATTTGGATCTGTTCCTCACAATCGTATGAAATTTAAAGATGTCGATTACAGCAAATGAATAAAAGTAAAATCTTTTCTGAATTTATGTTGTATTATGTTGTAATTATTGCTTAGTAGTAAGACAGCAGTAGATATCGCGTTTTTGTGTGTCATGGCAAACAAACTAAATATAAATACAGAAATGCTATTCATTTTAAAGTTTTAAAATGTTAAATATTGTGAAATTCTCTGAATATCATAATCATTTCATTAGGTAAATGGGTAAACTGTCTTAAATAAATAAGTTAGAAAATATGACTGAAAACATGTCATTGTTATGAGTAAGAAACGCCAATGCATGCGATTTTAATATTTATGAATAGGAATAACTTACGTACAAATTTGTACGTTTGTGAAGCTGTAAATACGTAAATAATTTACGTATTAGTCCTGTCAAAACGTCGATATTGTACGTTTCAGTGTGTTTTAAACGTAAGTAAGTGTACGTATTGTACAACCACACTGAAACGTAAAAATACACACGTATTCTCATGAGATCACGTTGATTATTTTGTATTAGTTTTTTATAAGTCTGTTAAGATGCTACTGTATGTTTTTACAGTGTGGCATGGAGCAAAATTCTCTCACCTTCTTAGACCTCCAGTTATTATAAAAGGAAACATTTGACTTTGGTCATTTGAAGTCAACAGTAACAGATGTGTGTGAATGGAAACTGCAGCTGTGTATCACCGAACACATGTCCTGTGTTACAACCACTGCGAGGCCTGACTCAAGGTTGAGCTCAAGTGCCAGGCACGGAACGAATGCTATAATTGGTACAATCCACGAAACATTATCCCTGCCTGACCTTGGCCATGGTTGTACAATCTGAGCCTAATTACTAATGATTGCTGGACTCTGAGCGGCTGTGAAAGTGCCCAAATTGTGTCCAACATCCAGATGGTAAAAGAGCGAAACTCATTTGAAATATTTTAGAAGATAGAATTCAAATATTTAAGTTATGCTTGGTGGCAACTTTTAGGATAAATCTGTAGGAAAAAAAACTATTAAAAATAATTTACGAAGATGTGCCGATACCGATATTCGATTACTTAAAGCAGTGTTTCTCAAACTTTTTCAGCCCAAGGACCACTTTATCTTCCATTTTTTTTCTGAGGACCACCTAACAGAATCTCACTCAAACACTCCCCCAAAAAACAACAAAATAGGAAGGATAAGCTAAGTTTAAATTTAATATGCAACTGTTTCAAGTAAAAAACTAATTTCTTAAAAACAAATGCAATGCTATGTTTAGAAAGTATTATATGTATTTTATTTAATTTGTAAATTATTTTTACAATATATATTTAAATGATTTTACACATGAACAAAAACTAGTACATTACAAAACTAATAGATCTGTGGATTTTAGCTGCTTTCAGTTGACGCTTGATCTTTTATTTTGACTCCTCTTTGGTTTAGCCAACCGATCAATTTTTATGTTATTAAAACAGAAAGGCAATAACTGATTCGCAACTGTTTCGCAACTGCATTAAAAATCTACTTAAATAAGTGACGATTGTATAAACACATAAGCCTAGTTTAGGTCATCTTTTGGCGGACCACTGGGGGGGGTTTGGGGGACAACTAGTGGTCCGCGGACCACACTTTGAGAATTACTGACTTAAAGGGATAGTTTTACTTCTGTCATCATTTACTTACTTTCATGTTGTTACAAACCTGTGTACATTTTCAAACCAAACAGTTCATAAACCCCATTTACTTCTAGCCTGGTCCAACCAGACTCTCGTACATTCATTTCATTTGTACAGAGTCTGGCCAACTTCTGTTAAGGAGGGTCCTCTGTTGAAGTTTAAAACTATTGGATCTGCCAGAGTCACTCATGATCTGCCATAGGCGATCGCTAACGTGTGGTCGTGACGTATGTCATGCGCTGAAACCGTCCGGAAACAACAAGTCCAACAAAACTTAGCAAACATTGTTCTTGCTCCAGCTTTAACTTTTGTATATTTGTCAGTTTTGTAACAACGGACCGAATAGCTTTTCTCACATCTTTCTCCGCTGCCATTACTGAACTACAACTCAAACTGACGCACGACCTCAACATCATCGTTCTTAGCCACTCCCCTCTGTTCGCTGATTGGACCTGCAGATTTTTGCAGGAGAAAACGAAACTCTACACAGCAGTCCCAGACGTTGTACTGAAGCGAAATGAAAATTAAGCGGAAGCACATAGGAGGGCGGAGCCAGGCTAATTTACTTCCATAGTATTCCTTTTTCCTATGCATGTCAATTGGGTTTTGACACTTTACTTTCTAAGGTTACATGCTAGTCCTTATCTTATATTTCCAGATCTGCACTCCTGAAATTTTTTTTTGCTTTGCCCAACGTATCGATACAAGGGCTCTATTCCGCACTGAGGATTTCAGGACTGATGGATGGCTTTCCTGCCCTTGATGGTGGTGTCTAAAGTCTGCTCCACATCGCACCCACCTTCTTCCCCTCCCTCTCCTATTCATACTCTAGGTCTCCATAATCCTATGCAAGTCGTGGTGGATGCAAATCGATCGTCCCATAACTCACATACACCTCTGCTGTCAAGGGTCTCCATTAAACCCTGGGCCTCTGCCACTTGTCTGAGCATGCGTGCGTGGGCATACAGCATTATGGCGGGTGCCCAGCCCGACATGCACAGCGCTGCATCAAACAGGCAAGCAAAATGTGAGTCATTGCTCACTCTTGTGACGGCTTTTTGCTGACGTGAAGTGCGCCAGCTGCTTGCTGATAAGAAAGCTGACAGACAGCACCCAAACTCTTCCAAATCGGCCCAAATAATCACACTGCCAGGCTGTGTGTTGTATTTCTAATCCAAATCCAATGGCCTGCTTTGTGGGGGAAAGGTAAAATGAGTAAATCAGAATGTTTATTGATCAGAGAAAATATGGTGAGATACAGATGAATGGGGGTTGGGAAGAGAGGGGGCGGATTTGGGGGTTAAATCGTGGCGTATTACAGAACGAACTGATTCCACACCAGGCACTGAGCCGATTTCGATTTGTCGGGTGATCAGCTCTGTGGGCGAGCCAGACGCAGGGCGAGCAGGAAGCGCGCTGAGCGTAATGAAGGGCGATGGCCCGCTGCAAGAACGCCGCTCATCCGTTGGCGGATCAAAGTGCTCACATGGCGTAATTTTGTAGCGAGCTGAGAGGTTTCAAAGAGGTTCTTGCTCTAAAGCACCGTGGCATCTCATCAACTCCGCCTCGCCGTCTGACAGCGTCACGAGGCCAAGCGTGGCCCTGCCGGCACAGCGGGAGATCCATTCCACCTCTCCGCTCAGCCATGCCACTGAACTCATGCAACACACACCAGCCACAACAACAGCTGATTCTGACACGTATACTGGGAAATGAAGGAACATTCCCTGAATATGTGGATATGATGGTGTGTTGTTGATGTGAAAACCAGCACTACATTGGATCCAAAGTGACACATACAAGCTATACATTTTACCTGTATGTGTGTTCCCTGCACTGTCAGAAAAAATGGCTGAAATTTGTAACCCAGATGTTACTGGGGCATAGGGGTGGGTGATATGGGTAAAATATCATATCATGATTGTTTTGGGACAACTCGCGATTTCACGGTTTTATCACGGTTCTTTTTCAATGTTGGTTTTTTAAAGACTATTTTGCCATTACTGAACCTTGCAACATGATCTCACAAAGTTCCGTGGGGTAGTCACGGAATTTTGTGCTCATTTTTCCGTGGCATTCTCACGGATCTCCGCATTTTTCCGTGGCCCTGCTACGGACTGTCTTTTTCAGTGGCATTCTCACGGATTGGTTACTCAACTGCTTTTTCCTATTTTCAAACCATTTTCACTTCGGTTTAGGGTTAATTTGGTGTTTGCGTTAGTATGTCACTTTAAATATTGGTTTATACAATTTTTTCTGATTCATTCTTTTATATTTTTTAAACTTTAAACAATTGTTGCCTGGCGTTGGGGTTAGAGTTGGGTTTGGGTAGGGATGTCATTTCATGTAAATCTAACCCTAAACCGAAGCGAAAATGGTAAGAAAATAGGACAAAACAGTTGAGTAACCAATCCGTGAGAATGCCACGGAAAAAGACAGTCCGTAGCAGAGCCACGGAAAAATGCGGAGATCCGTGAGAATGCCACGACACTCCACTACAAACAATTACACAAAGGAAATAGACAGCATGTGCTAAACACTAGTTTTCCCTTCTTTTATTTTCACTTCTTTCAAGAACATAAAGCTGTGGAGCATTTTTGTTACCATAATGTTTGATTCCTCCCTTACAAAAATTAACCATGGTTTTACTACAGTTAACACCAAGAAACCATGGTTACTGTAGTAAAACCATGGTAACCCCAAAATAACCATGGTTTTGAGAACCATGTTTTTTAAAAACCCTAGTTAAACCATGGTTAGTGTAGTAAAACCATGGTTTTGGCAGATAGTAATCAATGCACCAAAAAAACATGGACTACACTGCAAAAAATGATTTTCAAGAAAAAAAATTGTTAGTATTTTTGTCTTGTTTTCAGTAAAAAATATCTAAAAATTCTTAAATAAAGATGTTTTTTCTTGATGACCAAAACGACCCAAGAAAATAAAGTTTAGTTTTTAGACCAAAAATTTCAAATGTCAAAAGTGATTTTGTGCATAAAACAAGCAAAAAAAATCTGCCAATGGGGTAAGCAAATTTTTCTTGAATTTTTCTTGAATGTTCAAGATTTTTTTTGCTTGCCTCATTGGCAGATTTTTTTGCTTGTTTTGTGCAGGAAGGTCACTTGAATTTGAAGCATTTTGTCGGGGACTGGGGTTGTTTTCTTGGGTCGTTTTGGTCATCAGGAAAAGGCATCTTAATTTAAGAATTTTTTTATATTTTTACTGAAAAAAAGACAAAAATAATAAGAATTTTTTTCTTGAAAATCATTTTTTGCAGTGTACACTTTTACCACAATAAAACCATGGTTAATTATCATAAGGGCTGTTCTTTGTTTTCTTGTTGTTTGTTCTAAACTTTGTTTGCAATGGTGGATCAGCTACTTTTGCTTACCTGCCCTAAATTTTTTAATGTAATGTAAATGTCGTGAATCAGTGCTGCCCTGATGGCCTGGTAGTGTAATAATTTGAATAGAAATCATTTGAATTACGCATGTGTCGAACACGGCAATGCGCATCAGTTTGCGCATCAGTTTGTCGCGTACCTGCACTTGTCGCATACTTGATACAATTCTTGAAAAAGTGAATTGTGGAGACATTTTAATAGTTCGCGATTAAATATCATCATATTGCACACCCCTACTGGGGCAGCAGCTCCTAAAGAGTTCATATTAGTACCTCAAAGGTACATATTGGGACCAAATTGAATAATACTTTTTGGTTATTATGATTTTAATTGTAATATAAAAAATAAAAAAATTGAAAAACTGTGCTTTAGTTGTCTGTATTCATCTTTGGCCTCTCTTCAATCCTCTTTTTTCAACTTTTTAATCAAGATCAGGGTTTTTGGCATAACATAACCCCCCATCGCAACACCACTGGTTTCACCATAACATAATGACATGAATATGGAGAGCTCTCTTTAATTCTCTAATGTGTGCTATTGTATGCAACAAAAGTTATTTCTCCATGAAGGCAACTGGTGTAAGCTGAAGCCAAACCTCTGTAACCTCATCTGAGACTGGGGGATATCTGCTCGCCGAAAGAACCATCTTTATGTAGCGAGCGACAGTGGTTTTTGTGCTAGCCTGGATACATGAACGCTGAAATACACCTGTCAGAGCGTTATATATACTACGAAACCTTACTGTGCTTACTGGTAGTCTTCATCCTATCAGTTTGTACATCTTCAATAACATCGATGCCCATCCATTTTCTAATTTTAGAGCAAAGGCTCAATCATCCTCCTGAACTGATCAGGAATGAAAGACTCGACAGAGAACAAACATTATGAAAATCCTTCAACGTAATGCCCTGCGGGGACCTTCGGTTACTCCATCAGAAACGAAATGCGATTTCATTTCTCTGTTTTGTTCTTACAGACGGGAGAAACAAGAGAGTCTGTAATTGCCAGCAGCGCGTTCGTATGTGGCTGCACATATCACATTGAAATGTTTATTATTGTTTTTGTCTTAGCTTGAAGGCGTCTGACTGACAGAGGGAGGAGGGAACTCGGAGGGAACCCGCGTTCTCGCACATCAAGCGCGTGGGAGTGAGTGGCAGGCCGCGTCAGCTAGCGGCGCTAGCAGAAACAGACAGACTGAACCGCGCAGATGGCCGAACCTTCAACAAAGCGCTGCCATCCATATCACACAAATATCATCTCAAGTCCTACTGTAGGAGATCGTAATGGATAAAACAATTAAGAACGACTCATTTGCGACTGAGTCATTTTTGCATTCACACATAGCAAAGCATAATTTCACAAACATTCACTTAGAATGACACACAAGACATTTTCGCAAAAAGACAAATTCGTGAGGACCTCTCTCACAGATGCAATGGTACCAAGGCTACTACATGCTAAACCGAACCTGGCAATATTTTTAGATATAATGCAAATATGGTGATGAGCACTTTGAATGTCCTCAAGACTGTATTTGTCCTTCACAAGCATCTCCAAAACTCACATGTATTCATCTCTAAAGACATAAACAGGCCTCACGCTGTTCGATACAAATACACAACCAGCACAAATGCATGCACACAAAAGCACTTATGAAAATTACACGCACAATAAATCAGGGTCCATTTTAATAAGATGTTTATCAGAACGCGAGTCTCTCGGAAATGACTATGCGTTCGCTCGGCTCTCATTGTCGCGCATCTTGATAATGTATTTGATTTTAATTAGACGTATTTCCACACCCTGCTACGCCAAACACCTCTCATTGTAAAGGCGGAAACAGGCGCGAACGCGGCTCCGGCCAAATCATACGCACAGCTATTAAGCAGAACCACACTGCTTAATAGGGTAATCTCCTGTTGATTTTGTCATTATGTCCCCCACAATCAGCAGCGAGACATTGTGCGCATACTAATAAACTACTTTGCATATTAACAAGGAGTTTTGAATTTCTGAAGACTTCAAAGTAAGTACACCAGGCTTTTAAAAATATGATAACTTCAAGAATACGACATAGGTTCAAACTAATATCTCTGCTACGGTACGTCCCCCGATGTTCCTTTGTCTTGCAAGTCACTATAAACGTCTATCGAGAACGTAAATGTAAATGTTTGTTGAGGGAAGTGTCATGTACATTGCTCAAGGTTCTGTTGTTTTTTCAGTTTCCCAGATGAAATAATTGGACAACATAATATGTTTTCTTGGAACCTCAATAGACCGAACCAAGAGAAAGCATCTGTTTGCTCTAAAAATATAGGGCAGTAAAAATATATATTTTTTGATATGTGATACAGGTTCACAGAAAATGGGAGCCACATTTAAACACATTTTGGGATTGGAGTCGTGGCCCCACCATTAGCTGTGCACCATAAGGGGTGTGTGGTACCAACAAAACTTCACAGCAATTCGCAAGTATTTCACAATAGTGAAAATTTTTTTGGACTTGTATGATGTCTTTTACGAAGTCTGCTTTTCTGCCGTTGACGCTTTGTATGGTGGGCTACATTAATGCTTTCTAATAATTATACCTGTTTGTATAATGTACATCATACGCATTTATTCAAATTTGTCACCTTGTAAAATAAAATAAAAAATTCCAGGCTGGTTGAACACCTATTATAAAAAGAAGAAAAGTGGGTTTAAGATTGTTTTAGTCCAATATGTTTTTAAGCTTCATTTCCAATTATGATGAACCATTAAAGGATTAGCAATTTTCTTAAAGTCGCCATGAAACGGAAGTAGCGATTGCCTCATTTTCCCCGTGGTGACGTATATTCGAATGAAACGGCTTTTGAAATATAATAAGGCAGAGCTGGATTTGAATTTGTCTATCGAGATCTGATTGGATCATTTGAAGTTGGGTCATGTTGCTAATTGCTAATCGCTGCAATCTTCTCTCAGACCCCGCCCACCTGCCATACCATATGACAAGAAGTGAAGAGAGATTGTTTTGAGGAGGGGAGGAGATTTGCATTTTTTATTAAAGATTATGAGCACACACGAATTTTAAAAAAATAATGAAGCTCACAGATAAGTCATTTGTTAATAATACCACAATATTAAAAAATATATAAATACTTTTTCATTTCAATTTCATTGCGACTTTAAAAAAAATCCAGATAATTTACTCACCACCATGTCATCAAAAATGTTGATGTCGTTCTTTGTTCAGTCGAGAAGAAATAATGTTTTTTGAGGAAAACATTACAGGATTTTTCTCATTTTAATGGACTTTAACAGACCCCAACACTTAACAGTTTTAATGCAGTTTAAAATTGCAGTTTCAAAGGACTCCTCTAAACAATCTCAAACCAGGCATAAGGGTCTTATCTAGAAAAATGATTGTCATTTTTGGCAAGAAAAATAAAAAATATGCACTTTTAAACCACAACTTCTAATCTTCCTGTGACCCGCCAGCGTGACCTCACGTAATACGTCATCACGTCAAGAGGTCACGGATGACATATCGAAACTACTCCCAGTGTTTACAAGTATGAAGAAAGAGGACCGTTCTGACGTTGTTGTATGTCGAATGATACTAGTTAATGACTTTGTGTCAGTTTACTGTTTAAAATTGTCCGCAAATGTGCGTTCATATATGTAACACGTGACCTTTCGACGTCATTACGCAATTATGTGAGGTCGCGCTGGCTCGGCACAGGACCGGAGATAGATGAGAAGTTGTAGTTCAAAAGTGCATATTTTTTATTTTTCTTGCCAAAAATGACAATCGTTTCGCTAGATAAGACCCTTATGCCTCGTTTGAGATCGTTTAGAGTCCTTTGAAACTGCAATTTTTAACTGCATTAAAACTGTTAAGTGTTGGGGTCTATTAAAGTCCATTTAAATGAGAAAAATCCTGGAATGTTTTCCTCAAAAAACATAATTTTTTCTCGACTGAACAAAGAAAGACATCAACATTTTGGATGACATGGTGGTGAGTAAATTATCTGATTTTTTTTTAAGAAAATGGACTAATCCTTTAACTTTACACTTCCAGCAGGCAATCAATGCATTCATATTTTTGTATGTTTTTATTACTGTAACTGTCAAATATTAGTCCGTTTTCTATTATCTTCAATCCGTGAAGTGACAAAAAAGCCAAAAACTTCAAGACCATGATTGTCAGTTTTTAATTAAGCGTGTCAATGTTTGCAATGCCCTCTGCAACCCAAGTGACTCTGAGCTCAATTAATCTTAAATAATTCCATCTCTCACGAGCGGAGCCAAAGGACATCAGACACACCCCATCACAAATTTATCCCATTACCTTTCGTTAAACCCCCAAAAATGCCAACAGACATGAATTACTCATTTCATCCGGATAATATCTCTCACCAAGGGATGCGGAACGCTCAAAAGACAAGACAATTGCGTTCATCATTACACGTCAATGCCCTCCATCACCAGGGGACTGGACGGAGTGATGCGGAGAAAGAGACTGATGAAGAGATGATGAGAAGGTCGCTTCCCGGCGTTTCGTCTCCCAAGACGGGGATTTAGACTCCTCGCCCGCCTGTTCTTGTAACCGCACAGAGAACTTCTGAAGCTTTAATCCCACCTGGCCTTTCACAGCCCGACCCGGACCAAAGCCTATGTAGATAGAAGATGTAAATGTGGAAAGGGGGATCAAGGGAAGGATGGAATGGGATCAAGACGTGACAGAGTCATTAGAACCGGCCTCATCCGTCACGTTGAGGTGCATGAGAAGGACGCAGGTCAGGGTTAGATTTTAGTTTTACTCTATAAAGACAAAGACTTGCAAATGTTTAATGTTCATTTAACTTTGAACAAAATGTTGCCAGATTTTGGCACAAAAAAATACCACATATATATATACATATACATATATGTATATATATATACATGTTAAAAATGCCCTTTTGTGTTAGCAAAATTGTGCCGTTTTGGGGTCCATTTACATGAAAATGAGCTGACCTCTGCACTAAATTGTAGTGCCATGGTTGGATGGTGCAGATTAAGGGGCGGTATTAATATACGATGATCCCCTTCTGACATCACAAGGGGAGCCAATTTTCATTGACATATTTTTTCACATGCTTGTAGAGAATGGTTTATCAAAACTAAGTTACTGGGTTGGTCTTTTTCACATTTTCTAGATTGATAACATTGGCAACAATACTACAACATGAATAAAAGTTACATCTTCTTTCTTTGTGTATTTGGGCGGTGTTATGCAGATCTTCCCACACAGTGACCCAGATGTGGGGGTGTGTTTGAATGAGGCGTTTTAAGGAGCCATGGATGAGCCTTCACTTTTTGAAAGAATATCTCTTTGGCTTTGAGACTTTACAGATCTTCTATATGCACGAACAGCTTTTAACACTCCAAAGACAAAAGAAAACATGAAATCACATCATATGACCCCTTTAAATTCTTTCAAGACCAAACTGTATGAACTAATGTATGCAATGAATATTCATTTGATATTAGTGTCTTTTTTTCAACATTTTTGATGACCACCATATGTTGACCCTTAACTGCCAACTCTATAAAGCCCGTTAAACCTCCTGCTTCTCATAATTTTCCTCTGTGAAATAATAAAGTGGCTCTATAAAGTATTTGGACTTGAGCCACCCTTTAACCATTGTATCAAATAAAAAACGTATTTTTAAATAAAGACAGCACATTCACAAAAGACTGACTTTATACAAACTAAGAATCATCTCTAGGTTTAAAGGGATAGTTCACCCAAAAATGAAAATAATGTCATTAATGACTCACCCTAAGACCTCCGTTCATCTTCAGAACACAGTTTAAGATGTTATATTTAGTCTGGGAGCTTGTTGACCCCTTATTGAAACTGTATGTACGGTATAGGGTTCATGTCCAGAAAGGTAATAAAAACACCATCAAAGTAGTCCATGTGACATCAGTGGGTCAGTTAGAATGTGTTGAATCATTGAAAATACATTTTGTTCCAAAAATAAAAAAATTACGACTACGAGACTAAAGTCATGTTACTGCAGTGACATGGATGACGAACGACGTGGCTGACGTGTTATCTGGTGCGCCCCAGCTGTTTTTTTTTGTGCGCCCGGGCTTCATTTACAGTCTGAGGGAGACGCATGCTGTAAGTTTGAAAAAAAAAACTTCCCAAACATGTGTGAGGATAACATGTGATCTGCGTCACTGTAGTCACGTGACTTTAGTCTCGCTCATGCGCTTCACAACAGATGCGGAAGAGAAGACAATGCTGAATAAAGTCGAAATTTTTGTTATTTTAACACATTCTTACTGACCCACTGATGTCACATGGACTACTTTGATGTTTTTATTACCTTTCTGGACATGGACAGTATACCGTACGTAGATTTTCAATGAAGGGTCAACAAGCTCTCAGACTAAATATAAAACATCTTAAACTGTTTTCCGAAGATGAACGGAGGTTTTACGAGTTTGGAACGACATGAGGGTGAGTCATTAATGACATTATTTTCATTTTTGGGTGAACTATCCCTTTAAAAAGCTGAGAAAAGTGGTATTAATTCTGAGGAAAAAGTCTAACATCATTTATTTTTAACAGATGTCACTCACTACAGGGTCGATAATGCAATGACATTCATGCATTTTTTAACGTGACTCCAATATCCAATAGACCACAGTATATTCAATATGTATGAAACAGCAAAATGATGTGTTACATGTTCAATATTTCATTTGAAAATAAATCAACTTTTTAGGAAATAGCACTATGGGTAATTACATATCAAAAACCATGCGATCACCAGCCCAGAGTCAGAGACCACTTTGCTTTAAGATTCACCTTCATTACTTACAGAAATGTGAGTGGTTGTGTGCACGTGAGAGCGTTTCTGCGCCGTTCAGCCTCCTCTGGGTCTCCATGAAACCCTTCATGCAGCACATTTAAATTTAAATTAGATCCATTCAAAGTTTCATTTTTAATCATGCATTATTCAAAATAAAATCATTCCAGAGGACCACTAAAGGATGGCTTTCTGGACTATCATAATCTACAAAAACAACATTAAAAATGTACGCCACGCCTTAGGACTACCTCCGAAGCTGTTCTCTCTCTCTTATTCTGACTGGGGAGAGCAAATAAGATTGAACACTTTCATCTGTAAGTTCTCATACAAAACTGCAAATATGTCTAAGTCTTCTGAGACTCCAGTCAAAACAGATCGGTTTATTCTGATTTTGTCACACCCGCAGTGTATCATTTGAAGCACACTATTTATGCTCGATTTCAGATGACAGACAGTAGATTCATGATGGGGCTCCATCATAAATCCAGAAATATGTGTACAGAATTTATTCATAAAGACCTTTGAGGTAACAAAAAACAGCTTTGCTTAAAAACCCAGCGAGCTCACTACCTAAAGCATTTAAAGACATCAAAGAAACGCTTCATTCACAAAGGCTTTAAAAGGCAGCATCACAGACTTGTTCACTAACAGCACATTCACCTACTGCATTTGAATCAGTACTACCATAAACCATTGTTTTACTGATGCAAAAACAGTTAAAGGTGCAGTGTGTAATTTTTAGAAGGATATCTTGAAAGAAATGCAAAATAATATACAAAACTATATTATCAGTGGTGTATAAAGACCTTTAAAAATTAACTGTTATGTTTTTATAACCTTAGAATGAGACATTTTTATCTACATACACAGAGGGTCCCCTTACATGGAAGTCTCCATTTTGTGCCGCCATGTTTCTACAGAAGCCCTTAACGGACAAACCTTTTTACTAAGTTGTCGATGAAATGTTTGTCCGGTGGTGGCTATCATAGATTCTTTATGCATTTCAAAAGCGAGGGTTGGGCAGTGGACTGAGCCGTTGGTTGCAATTCGCAACCTCACCACTAGATGCCACTAAAATGTACACACTGCACCTTTAAACCTTCCATTTTGGACAACACCAGCCTGTTAAAATGTACTACATTGCTGTGAACAGAGTAAATATTAGGGCTGGGTATTGGCAAGGGCTTCACGATATATGTATCATGCTGCAATGTATTGCGATACAATGCAATACTTTTTCTTTTTTTATAAAAAATGTAAAAAATAGAGCTGAATTTTTTTTACTTTTTTTTAAGCCAAAGTGCTTCCACACGTCGGTTTTGAAAGCTCCAGGTGTTTTTAAAGCCATTTTCTCACTCCCGCTAACTTCTGACCGTGGGTTCACACCAGGCGCGTTTGAGGCGTAAAAATCGCGTCTACCTCGCCTAGTTTGCTGCTTGAACAGTTTGAGTTTACTCGCTTCATTCGCGATTGAAAGCCGCGTGTGAAATCCTAGTCATCAAGACATTCGCGGAAATACGCGTCATGAGGGGCTTCTGCGTGCGACTCCGCTCGCTTCCTGTAATCACGTCACTACTAGAGCAAGCTCCTGATTGGTTAACGCGGCAGGCTTTTCCGCGGCAACGGTCAATTCGCTCAATTCTCGCAAACTAGATGCGCGAATGAGGCGGAATCCCGTCTACCGCGCTAAACGCCTCATTTGCGCCGCGAGACCTCACATTGACTTAACATCAAAATCACTTGCGCTTGACGCCTCTACTGCGGCTGGTGTGAACGCAGCATGAGACATTGGCCGAATGGCTGTATATGACAGACACTGGACAGTGACAACTACATCAGCGGCAGAGGAGGTCGTTTGAAGCACACAGAGGGATTTAATTGTTTTTTAAAAATATCGATAGTAGAGATCGAAATATCGACACACTATCGTGGAAAAATTATCACGATAGTTAGCTGTATCGATATTTTTGCACAGCCCTAGTAAATACTGTATACAATAAGTGCACTGTAAGTGTATAGCATACTATACACTTACAGTGCACTTACTGTATACAGACATATGTATATAAATTACCATTTTAAATAGCTCAGCCTTTATTAAAGTACTGTACAACATAACAGCTAAATAAAACCCAGACACGGACAAACCCTGGATGAGTTTGATTGCTCTCCTCACCCATCACAGTGCCAGCATCATCAGCACTTTTCTCTACACTTCTAACATAAACTCACAGGTCACTGCGGTCACAGGATGTGTCAGGTACGATGTATTTTAAACTCTAAAGTGAAGTCTTTTCCAAAGCAAATGCCACAGTCTACAGAATTTGGAGGTTTTACAGAGTGGGTATGTTATGTCTGAACTTATGGTGCGTTAGGAAATGTGTGCTTTGTATGTCATTGTGGCACGTACTGAAAACGTACCATTAAACCATTGTATTTCTAATCTTGATCCTTAATGTTACATTTTGATATTCTTAAAGTTAATATGTTTAAATTATATAATTATAATTAATGTATAAACACTGAACATTAAATGTTCAAGGTCATGACAACATCTATGGCATGCTGTTGACTGCTACACAAAAATGTAGTTTTAATAATGTTCTCTTAAAATAAAAGTGTTGAAATAACACATGTTGTGTCTAGTTAAGGACAACACATTAAATGTGTTGTCCTCAACTAGACACATGTCTGTGTTATTATTGGAACAACACACTTTGTATATTTTTTGGCCATTTTTGCCTGAGAGCACAGGAAAGTACAGGGAAGAGAGAGGGGTTTGGGATCGGCAAATGACCACGAGTCGGGAATCGAACTCGGGTCGCCGAAAGTGGGAAAGCACCACATGTCGGAGCGCTGCCCACTACACCATCAGCTCCTACACTTTGCTTGTTTTAACACATCTTGTGTTGTCCCTTTTATTTATTTGAACACAAAATCAACACAAAATGACACATAATGTGTTAAAATTACATACATAGATAGGAGTGGTTTCCCGGACAGGGATTAGGCCTAAGTTTAATAAAAAATTATAACTAATTTTAACAAACATGCCTTACTAAAACATTACTTGGGCACTAATGTATTTTCAGAGTGTACCATGCAATGAAAGTCTATGGGACAAAAACAATCTGATCTCACGGAAAGTTGTGTTATAGTCACGCAAAATTTGATTAATTTATTAATGTCCATGGCACGAAATTCAGCTTTTATCGTACCTTGAGCACAAATGTCTTTTCGTTTCACTCGCACAAATTTTTATAAATTGTTTTTTCGTGTCTGTTGCATGACTTTCTTTTGTCTTGCCATTTTATGTATTGTTTTCTCATAGTTTTTTCCTATTTCCTTACCATTGTCACTTGGGGTTGGGGTTCGAATCAATTTCTGTTACATTTTTAGACATCCTAACCCAAACACCAACTTAAACCCCAACTCCAGGTAAAAACATGTAAACCAATACATAAAAGTACATCCTAACCCAAACCCCCCAAATCTAACCCCAACCCCAAGCGAAAATGATTTAAAAATAGGGGGAACATTTTTGAAAACAATACATAAAATGACACGAAAAAGAAAGTCTTCCTAACCCCAAACAGCTGAAAGAAATCTGAAAAAAAAAGACAAACCAAAGCTCGGGTCTAGGAGGTTAAGTGAAAAATATAAGTGTAAAAGTTTAAAAATTTGTAGGCGTTACGAAGTATTTTTTTTTTTATTCACCTTTAAGTTTTTTCAAAATATTTTATTTAAAATGAGAAAATGTAAGTTTTCATAGCATAACTATAACATTAATATTTTAAGTTTTAAAAATTGAAGTAATTTTTAAAGTAGATCTAACTTTCACTTTTTACAGTTAAATTCTTGTAACAATGTTTGTCTCTTAATCAATGCAAATAAATATAAAATAGATCTTAATGTTTTTTTAATCCCACAGATCAATGTGATTTTTTTTACAGCAGTATTTGGAGTCTTTATTCGACAAGTAGTTACATTAGCCTACAAATATATTCAATTTGGCTGTATGCTTGAAATCTCCTTTCATTTAAAGGTGAAAGGTAGAAACACACATAGTTAATCTGTTGTTTTTAACTACCAAAGTCATTTAGTTTATTACCTTAAAAACACCAAATGTTTCCTAAGGGCTAATGTATTTAAATGCAATGCCTATACGAATTGAAAAAACGAGAGAGTAAGAACGCAAGTAATATGAATCTCCAGTGTCTTGGCATTGCAGAGTCACATACATCTCTGCCCATTGAACTTAGAGTTTGCGTCAATGTGAATAATGGACCAGAAGCCCCAAAACCTACAGTAAATCACCAGCACCAGTGTGTTCATTACCGCTGTGAGGTCTGCAAGAGCTAATGATCTACACAAAAGATACATTACACCAGATAAACCCGGCTGGACCATAAAATGGCTTCTAGGGTGCAGTGTAAAGATCGTTTCTGACAGATAAGTATTTTTAGTAGATGATGCAGAAACCCTAGTGTCAGTTAGGTTTCTAAACTTATTGACTTGTTTTGCCACTAAAATATAATGGCATGAGACTCGTTCAAAGAAAATAGCCCATATGAACATCTGTGAATGCACATGAGTGAATTCTATATTAATATTTTAAAGTTGCTAAATTGGATGATAATCATAAACAAGCGACATTTAGGGTATTAAACAATTTCAGTGGAAGAACTGTTTACTCCTATTATTGTAAATTTATTTTTAAGACCACAGAGTGTAACGTCTGCATTATAGTTGCACAGAACAGAAAAAATGACTGTATCTAAACAAATTTCTTTTTACTCCCTCCATTTCCCCCAATTCCAGAGAAACTCATATAGAAAAATCCACCTTCAAATGGTTTATAACTCACAGTTGTCTATGCACACTATAAAACATAGGCGTTGAATACTCAGGGGAAATCATTTAAAGATAATTCTGTCCCTCACACTTTTTTAAAGACACACTATGCAGTTATTTTACCTTAATATAACAGCTTCAAAGTTATTTCGGTGGTAAACAAAGTCATAGTAAGGCGAATCATCCTCCTGTTGAAGCTCGGGGAGGACGCCGCTACCAAAACCAGCAATGCAAGCTTGAGAGAACCGCCCCTGACAAATCTCGCGAGAATCACGACTTGCTTTACGGCAACGACGACGACACACGTTAGGCTTGTTCGACTTCGTGTGGCGCTGCAAGAACCGACCGCCGGATGACGTCAAAATACCGCAAGAACGATCCGAGACGGCACTTTGACGTTATCCGGCTGTCGGCTCCTGCAGCGCTGCACGAAGTCAACCAAGCCTATAACAACAACTGCACGCGCGAATTTAAAACGTGAGGCTAAACGATTTAAAAGTTAAGAAAGCGCGTTCGGAGAAGTGTAGGAAAAGGAAAAGAGAATCTGACCGCGTTAGGAACCGGACAAGAGTCCCACTCTGTCAGGTTTTTACTCGTTGGCGTGAGCTATAAGACAGCACTGGATGGGATGCTGATCTGGCGATCTTGTTGATGGACTAGTAAGTAAATCTCTCATTTGTAAACTTGTTTGCGGTCTATGTTGTATGTTGTTGCGCTTGCTTGTAGTATGTCATGCGATTATCATGACAACAGTTGTCAATATCTCACATAATTATCAGGACATAAATAAGCCTAGAGGTTGTAAATAGTATAAACATGCACAATTTGCTAACTATTATGATAAATAGCAATAATCATGTATAGTGACATTATAGCGAACAATGTCATGAGATAATGCAACGTACACAATTATCTTTGTCATGGTATTTTTTTCAATGTTTACTTGTGATTTAGCTGCAATCATGTAAAAATGTTATAAGCTAGCAAACGCGGTACTTTATTATTATATGAACTCTACACTTGGAATAAACTTCTTATTATCCTATTACCATCATCTGTAGTTTAGTAGACTATGCAGTAGCCTAATATTTGTATGAAATTGTGAAACATTACCTGGCCATTTTCTTTGAAGTACTACAGTGGGAAATTAAGACAGTTGCAAGTATTCTCCAGCGACTCTAGGGGTCGCTGTTTGACAAAAACGCTGAAATGCATAGAGCGGCTTTAACTCAGCGTCACCATTCCCGCTCATCTTCCTTGGTTTGTTACTTAGATTTAAGTAAACTAACATTCAGCCAATCACTGGTGAGCGCTATGAAGCAAATAATCTTTCGTGCACGGGGATCGAATGTTTTAAGCGTCAAAGGACAGAAGCGGGAACACAGCGCTGATGCAGCTGCAGCAGCTGAAAACAGGGCTTATGGCACTGATAATAACACACATACATCAGGATATGTGTTAGAAACAAGCTGGTATAGTGAGTAGGTGGCATTTAGTGCACTTTGCAAATCTCTTATTTTTATTTAAATAAAAAAATGATTAGATGGCAAATCTGAAAAAAATGATGCGCTGTCACATTGCAGTAGAGGCAGTGAAAAAGAACGATGTCAATCACTAGCAACTGATTCATATCTTCCTCTTAGTGACGTAAACTTTCAGCACCGAACTTATATCAATAAACCCTTAAAAAGACTGATTGAATGTTTGTGTGCAAATAAAAAACACCTATTTAGTACTCTATGCTTGTCCTTTCACTTGTCCAGTAACTGTGTCCCAGTCCGAACCTGGTTTAACTTTAACGGCCTGTTAAACATTTATGGAGCAGTCATGCTTAAAAGGGGCAAGCACGAGGAAAGCCAGGCTCAGCTGGGTGTCTAGAAGGACAAACATCTCCAAATCTTCCCTAGCAGTTATCACTTAGCAGCCATTAACAGGAAACAGGGAAAATGGCCTTTAATTGGCCAGTTAATTGCTGCATAAATTTGAGTAGTGAGAGGCCCAATCAGATGGAAATTGTACCCTGTGATGGGGCACTCAGCTGGGCTGGCACAGCCAGCAGTTATCCGCAGATGGACATCAGCTTCAAACTGGATCAAACACATCAAAACAAAGCCCACCCAACAACAAAGGGATTAAAACTCTCTCAACAAAGGGATTAAAACTTTAAAGAACTTTGACTTTACATATACATCAGAACAGAATAATATAATACAACATATACAAATGCACTTTAACACAAACATTATGTAAGTTATTTAGTTTTCAGGTTAACTTTTAGGAATCAGGAATGGATTTAGAATAAAACAGCAAATTTCAACACAAAATAATGGCAGTATGTGGGTGGCTAATTTATTAATTTTGGTTACTATTTGGGTGATTCTCATGAAACCATTGAAACAACACGGCACTAATGATTTTAGCTTTAAAATGTGTAATATAGCAACATTAAAAAGCATCAGAATTAACACAATACTGTGTTCTACCTTGCACAATGTGTGATTTCAACATAAGAATTTATAATTGTAAATTTTATCTCATTTTCTCATTTTCTGAAATTCTCATTACCGCAATGTGTCCGGCTGTGTTTGAACATGCGTTATGTTGTAATTTAATCAAATTAACACAAAAATATTAAGAAAAAAAAAATAAATGGATGTTTTGCTAGACTACTTTAGATGACAGAAAAAATATTTACTGAATATTCATGTATAATAATAATGAAGAAAAATTAGGAAAATTATGTGTCCATGCCTGATGTTCTCATCCTCCGCAACACTTTTTGAGAACAGTTTAAGCACACATACAGAATTTTAATAAAGTTTGATTTTGAGTGACCAAGCACATGGACCAGTTACTTCAAGATGGCTACCAGGTAAGATCATTTTTTTACAGTTAATTTGAAATATTGTCTTGTCAGAATGCTTACACAACAATTTGATTATCATTACCGCAACAGATGCTTATTAAATGTTAATTTAATTAATAGAAGCATAATACTTTGATTTTAAATGCATGTGCAGAATCTCCAAATTATGTTCTTTCAGGTTTGTCATGTCATTTTGAAAATTTGTCAGTGTTGATGTTTTCTGACTGTTGCGGTAATGAGATTTTTTAGGACTAATTTTTTAAATTATGTTACAAAAAGTGTTAAATGATAAGTACAAGTTTTTAAATTAATGTTCCCATTTACTCCAGACTTTGTTTTTCAATGTCTGGTGGGAAAAAAGTAAATTTAAGCAATTTTTACATTTTCATGCTTGACATTTTTAAAACCAAGTTTTCGTGAGAATCACCCATTTGTACAATCCTCTATTTTTTTTACAATCTTAATATATATTTTTATCTTTATATATATTTTTGTATGATCTGCAGTTTTATTTAGGACCTTCATGCATATTGCCTAATAAACATTTGATCTGGTCAACTGTACGATTTACATAGTAAAAATTCAAAAGAAATTGCCAGCTCATAAAATAGTTACATTTTCCCGTGATATCAGTTTAATTTGTACACACAAAAAATGTTGTTAATTGAACATCCTTTATGCTTTCCAATCTCAGAGCTTCCACACTTCTTTAAATCTTTATAAAAGTATCTGCTTGATGCCTAAATGTAACATAAATGTAATGAAAAGTCCAAAGTCAATCACTTGATCTCAGCCTCCTGACAGTTTTCTTTCAGAAACAGATAGCCATCTTTGGTAAAATGATATTAATGGCTTTTGTTATTGCATCACATACTTCATTTTACCAATACCTGTTACGCCAGGTATTGGATTGGATGCAAAGCGCTTCCTCATCTTACAGCAAAACTGCCCAAATAAAAAAAGGAAAGCAAAACAGAAGTTTTATATTGAATATGATAATAGATCTAATTTTTTTTAGCTCTTTTGTTTCGGTGACATAATTCTCTAAAATGTTCTCCAGACAAGTGCTGCGTAGCAGAAAAACCTTATATGGAGTTTGTTTGGGCGTTTATATTATGCAAATTACTAACCATGTGCACTCGGCCGCTCATTCAGAACACTTCCAATTTACTATCATAAGAACAAATTTATGTGTGTACACACGTGTTGTGAATTAAGTTTTTGTGAGAAGTTCAAACGTGCATATAAATACAAAAAAATTTGCAAACAATACATAAAATTACATGAAAAAAGAAAGTTGTGCCACGGACACGAGAAACTATAGACATCTGTGCAAATATCACGACAAAGACATTCGTGCTAAAGGCATAAAAAAGCTGAATTTCATGTCATGGACACGAATAAATTTATAAAATGTTGCGTGACTATAACATGACTTTCCGTGAGATCAGACTGGCCAGTAAGCTAAAAAAACACACTTATAAGTCATAACACCTGAGAAACTATATTAAATACCCTGCACTGTAAAAAATACTTTGCTGCCTTAACATTTTTTGTTAAATCAACTCAGATTTACAAGTCATGTCAACAGAGATGAGTTGTCACAACTTATAAAATATAGTTGAGAAAAGTCAACTTAATTTTATAAGTTATAAAAACTCACCTGTAGTTATAACATCTCATCTCTAGTCAAGATAAATAATAGTAAGTTGAAATGACTTGTAAATCCGAGTTGATTCAACAAAACATTTTAAGGTCGCAAAGTATTTTTAACAGTGTAGTAACCATTCGCAATCTCAGCATCCTGTGGCCAGTTTATCTCATGCAACCACTACTTACATATCTTTTGAAATATGTACTATAATATTGCAAAATGTTTCATCAGTACAGGGTCAGAAAATGCACACATTATAAAACACTAATCGAAAAGAGTGCTCCGCGTCTGACTAATAGTGTACAAGAACACACGACAAGAAACCGTATGCTGGACACAGCTGACACAGCTTAGTTTTTGTTTTTAATTTAAATCGCAGTGTAAGACACTCAGCATTACTGAATCCCCATTAGCAAAGCCTTACGCTTGCAACCTCAACCTCAACTAAATGGAAAGTCACTCCGCCTGGTTAACAAGATTCCATGTGCAATTACTCTAAAAGTGTCTAGTTTGCGTTTTTCAAACACGCCACCCAATCTTGTTTAGGTAGAGAAGCTGACCTAATTCAGTTACGACCGAGCGGTTCAGTAAACGGTGACACTGATCTTTCCCGATCTGCCCCTTTTAAAATCCATGTGGCGGTCGGCTCAGAATCAATCTAATGTAAATATAGAGACAAACAGCTCCCGTTCCATCACTCATACATTTTCAACAGCTGACATTTCACTGACATTTCAGGCCTGGGACAAACTAAACAAAATGGTCACCACACACCATGTTAAATGGAGGAAACCAAACCACCGCAGTACTGTAGGTGCGTTCTTCATACATGGCTCTGTCTCATTCACCTAAATAAACAATGAACACCTGGAAATGTCAGGTTTTCCACTTTGGAAACCAACTGGATGAATAAAAGACATTCATTCATGTTCTCTAAGGGTGGCGTATTAAGCATTTGCTAACAGTTTGATCAAAGAGTGTTAAAACTTTCAAATGTGGCTTCCACACTGGAAAAAAATAAAAAAAATTAATTCAAATCCCAGTGGGAAAGTCCATGTTTGCTTACTGCTTAACTCCTAAGTTGATTGTTGACTTAGCTTGTGTTAAAGTAAATTTAACAGTATTCCACTTAATGTGCCATCTCACTTCTATTTATGTGGTTTATGCGTTGCACCGTCAAGGTTTACAAGACAAATTCTAAAAACAGCTCTCCAGATGTGCAAAATAAACCTAAAGTATTCCCATCCCATCGTACAAATGTTTATTTCTGTCTGTCTGTACCTGCATTTCATTCCATACCCTGAAGATTTGACACGTTTATTTATTTATGACTGGTCTGTGTGTCATTTTGGCACCATTGAAGTTAATGTGGTGTGAAACTAAATCCCATAATTATTCCAGCCAATAACCCCCCACCCCATCATATCACCCTTTTTGCCATTAAACCAATTATAGTATTACCTCCTCAGGGGTCTCTGACCCGCTAATGGGGGTGAGTGCGTACAACCCAGAATTTGCGGTTGGGGTCCCGTACACAAGGGAGTGTAATACACGCACGCAAATACAATGCAATGTCCAAGGCCCGGACTGTCATTTCACATTAATTTTCACCTTTTGCCTTCACATACAGAATTGTCAAAATAACTGTTAATGGACAGTGCTAGGCTATTTAGCAGTGTGTTGACACAGAAAATCAGAATAAGGCTTAAAACTTAATACTGGACACTATTTTCGTCTGAATGTGTATATCAAATTCAACCAATGGTGAGGCTTAATGACAAAGACAGGGTGACGCAGAAGCCAGGAAGTATATCGCTATCTAAAATATTGCCAAAGACGTTTTTACAAGGACGCAGGAAGTATGGCAAAAGAGACGCAGCGTCTCGTTCCCTTCTCAGGGAACAACAGTTACATACGTAACCCGAGACGTTTTCATGTGTGAAACACAACTATGCAAAAAAGCATTTTGGTATGAATCAACATTCGCATACAGAAGATACAAGCATTTCAAGCGAACAGTTTAGCAAGTGTGCTTAAAAAGTCTTAGAATTTTTATGATATTATCCTACACTACACAGGGAATAGTATAGATTTTTTCCAGAAAATGTCTTGCATAAAATAGATTCAAGCACTTTGCCCTGTATCTATGTACATGTATGTATATATTCAAAAACTTCCCAGGGCCTCGAATTTTTTCCCCCAGATTCACAAACTTTCAAGGATTTCAAGGACCCGTGCTATTTTTATCAATATTTTCGAATTGTATCCCTGGAGTCAATTTTGCCATGTTTTTGCACTAAACCACACAGGGTCATCCGTGAACCTCATTATACAATCTGCCGGAAAATCTCACCATGCTTTTCTTCTCCACCCAGAAGAAAATGTAAGAAGCATAAGACCTGAGAGGAACTTGTGCGCGAACAGAAATAAAAACTAGTTTGGTTCAAGAGACACAACTCATGCTTGTTGAAGACGCTCTGTGTGTGTGTGTGTGTGTGTGTGGTCCACTGCCCTTGAGATTGCGTATCGTGTTTTTTTTTAAGGTATCTGTCAGCATACTTGACTGTTTAAAAGCCCACCTGTGTTTCAGAGCAGCGAGGGATTTCTCAGTTTGTGTTTGCTTTGGAACTGTGATAGAAAAGCATGTTTTCACCAAAATGTTTAATTTTATGATACCTCGACATTTGCCACAGTCCTCACAGGTCAAATATCGCCTCAAAATGAAAGAGAATTATAATTTGCATAAAGATAATGAAAGCTATTTTAGGAACTCAAATACATAAGATATTTTGCATTGTGACAAAACTACACCAATCCAGTTCTTTTTAACCTATTATTTTAAGATACAAAATAAATCTCAAAATTATAACGTTAATTTTAATGTGTTACCCCCAACACTGTATACAACAGATTAAAATGTTATACTTTTTGGGGTACAATATTATACCCTAAAGACCTATTCTATATCTTAAAACAATACTCTAGTCAAATTACCCCAATATGTACTTACCCTCAAGCAATCCAAGATACATATGTCCATAATCTTTCACACTGACACATTTGGAGTTATTTTAGTAAATGTTTTTGCTTTTCCAAGCTTATAATGGGAAAAAAACAGAGATCATTCAACAACTTCTGACTTTGAAGCCCCAAAAAGTGAATCCATCCCTTACAGAACTATTCCACATGGCTCCAAAGGGTTAATAAAGGTCTTTTCCGGGTAATCGATGCGAAATTGTAGGAACAATGTCCATATTTTAAACTTTATAAACTATAATAACTAGGGATGCACCGTTAGGATTTTTTTGGCTGATACCGATTTAAACAGACAACTTGTGGCCGATGCCGATACCGACATTAAACACGTATACAATACTATACAGTTGGTCTATTAGCTAGTTTATTTCTGCATCAAATTATTTTTACTGAACATGGATTGGATCTAATTAACATTCAACTGACCAACATAATAAGAGAGGCACAAATTAAGCTAAAACAAATATAATAAGACAGCATGACAACCTTCAAAGGTGGTTTTTGCTATTCAGCATTTATTTTATTAACAACTAATTTTTTACATATTATGGATTTCTTTATGCAGTTAATTAATGAACAATCGGTATCGGCCTTTCTCGTGCTATTGCCGATATGCCGATGGTTTCAAATTCATCAAAAATCGGCTGATAAATATCTGCGGCCGATACATCGGTGCATCACTAATAATAACTAGCTTCCGATACAGATGCCATCTTGAACTCACGCAATTCACGAGAGTCACTGCGCAACTAAAAAGATTATCTAAAACGAAGAACACAACTTAATTGTGATTATTAATTTTAATTTTTACATTCAAACCTCAAATTCAAACTCAACCCTTTTTGTGCACCTCATTTACAAGCTAAACTGCCAGCAGCTAAAGTATCCTAAAAAAGATGCTTGATAAAGTAACAGGCTTGTGCTTCCTTTTCAATCAGATAGAGTGATTGCATTGAGGGGCTACTGTTACGTGCGTGCATACAGTCCAGTAAAAAAAAAAGATGCAGCACAGGCATGCAGAAGGTCCCAGATCCAAAGGGCAAACCAAGGAGAAGTGTGCCGCCTGGCAGAGCTAATAAGCGCCCACCCTGGCCAAAGACTTTTGAAAGGCTCATTTAACCCTGCTTCAGCCTCCAGAGAACGGCAATTTGATTTGCTTGCTGGGTAATGTACTAGACGAGCCCTTAATGAAATTTGTGGGCGAACGTCAGAAAAAAAACAGGGAGAAATGGAAAGGCGGCATGCGACAAGCCAACGGAAATTGCTATTTTGCACCCAAACTCCCGGAGGAGAATAGGGGTATTCAATTTAGGTGACCGGGGGCATCGAAAAGAGCCTGCGATGAAGGTCTAACAAAAGGCAGCGCTCTTGGCATTTATCTGGACAGGCAGGAGGAGTTTGTTAGCGTCTCTATTATAAAACGAATAGTGGACATAACCGCTAGGCCCTGATTGAATCACCTCCATTGGTGACTCATCGTCTGACCCGCTTTCATTGTTAAGGTGTGGGTCCCATCAGCTCCTTCAGCACGCTGTGTACTTTATAACCTGCTTTTCACACAGACAGACAGAAAGAGAGATCTGTAAAAAAGAAAGAAGATAAAACGAGATTGAAGAAGGAAATGCCGGAAACTCAGGAGAAAAAGTTGAACGTGTGACTGTCGGGAACATTTAGAGACTGCAGAAAGGTACAGACAAATGGAAGATGACAGATAGTCAGAAAAAAGAGGAAGACAGAGAAAGAGATGGAAGCGGAAGAGATGGAGGGAGACAGACCGAGATAAAAAAGAAAGAAAGAAAGAATAGCATTCAATAATTCTGTCACCAATAATAATATGTTGTGTCAAACTTTGTATGTTAGATAGTTACTTCATAAAAAATATAGTTGACAAGATACACTTCACATGTTGTTTTTCAAAATGCAATGCTTGTGGCAGGACATTCACCCCTGGATGTGACACCATTTTCCAATGTCCATTTTCTTAAAAAAAAAAAAAAAATCCAGATAATTTACTCACCACCATGTCATCCAAATTATTGATGTCTTTCTTTTTTCAGTCGAGAAGAAATTATGTTTTTTAAGGAAAACATTCCAGGATTTTTCTCATTTTAATGGACTTTAATGGACCCCAACACTTAACAGTTTTAATGCAGTTTACATTGCAGATTCAAAGGACTCTAAATGATCCCAAACGAGGCATAAGGGTCTTATCTACTGAAACGATTGTCATTTTTGTCAAGAAAAATATGCACTTTTAAACCACAACTTCTCGTCTATGTGACGCGCCAGCGCAAAATCACGCAATACGTCATCACGTCAAGAGGTCACGGAGGACGTATGCAAAACTATGCCCCAGTGTTTACAAGTATGGAGAAAGACGACCATTCCGACGTTGTTGTACGTCGAATGATACCAATTAATGTCTTTGTGGCAGTTTATTGATTAAAATGGTCCGCAAATGTGCGTTTCATATATGTAACACGTGACCTTTCCACAACATTACGCAATTACGTGAGGTCACGCTGGCGCGTCACAGAACCGGAGACAGACGAGAAGTTGTGGTTTAAAAGTGCATATTTTTCTTGTCAAAAATGACAATCGTTTCGATAGACAAGACCCCCATGCCTCATCTGGGATCGTTTAGAGTCCATTGAAACAGCAATTTTAAACTGCATTAAATCTGTTACGTGTTGGTGTCCCTTAAAGTCCATTAAAATGAGAAAAATCCTGGAATGTTTTCCTCAAAAAAAACATAATTTCTTCTCGACTGAACAAAGAAAGACATCAACATTTTGGATGACATGGTGGTGAGTAAATTATCTGGATTCTTTTTAAGAAAATTGACTAATCCATTAATGTCAAAAAATGCATTAAAAAGTTCCTTTCATGTCACACTAAAGCAATAAAGTCATGTGGGTTTGGAATGATGCGAGGGTAAGAAAATGAATTTCATTCCTAAATAAACAACTTCAAACCAAGAATGAAAAGCCCAGAATGAATTTCACATTGCACTAATAGCTTTCCAGTTTTTTGTTTAACGTGTGCATATGTGCATGTGTTTGCATGAGCACACATGGAGCTCACGCTGCTGTATGTAGTAGATGAGAGAAGACTGGGGCGCGACCTTCACCAAGACAAGGTCACAGTCCACAGCACAGCTGGTATGGGAGAAAGACATTTGCCTCTGGAATTAATGGTATGAATCAAGGTCATGTGTGCACTCATTGTACTGCTTACACAATGCAAAAAAAATCTCTCTCAAAAAAATGCAGGCCCTAATGTGCAGGTTCATGACAGACCCACATAAATGACAGACCCACTATGCTAGTGCTACTGTGTGAAAATAGCTGCTAATTTCACCTAGGGTTTATATAAAGAGGTATATGCTTTATATCATTTACAGTTATACTGTAAGCGTCATGCCCTCGAGAGTTTTGAGGCAAGAATTTATGCAGTGTACTGTAAATAATTTTTAGCCTTGCTTCATGTAGTCATTTGTACTGTAAAAGCATAAAAATGTATTTAATGCCACCAAAGTCAATTATATAAATATATCGTTTCTATTGCCAACAAGTCCATTTTAGACCATTTCTAAATTATTTTTTTTAATTATTTTTTGTTTTGTTTTTAAATTTTATAGATTTTATTAGTAAGCAAATAATATTTGTAAAATGTATTCTTGGTGAATATAATTTTTTTTTTATCCCATTTTCTAAATTATAAGAAGTGACAAATGTCATTGCTTTACAAGTTCAAGACGTCATTCAATCTAAAAATATCACGTGACATTAAACAAATCTGCATTTTTGTGATGCGACTTAATGTTGCGCAGCGCTGCGCAGACAAAACGACGGATGACATCACTTACCATGAGCAGTGGTGGACAGTAACGAAGTAAATGTAATTCGTTACTGTACTTAAGTAGTTTTTTCGCGTATCTGTACTTTACTCAAGTACTTTTATTTTGGGAGACTTTTACTTTTACTTTACTACATTTTAGTCAAATATCTTACTTTTTACTCCGCTACATTTAAAAAATCAGTCGTTCCTTATTATTTATCAGTGGATAAAAAACGTAACTGGGCAAACTAAAGCTGCACAAAAAAACTAAGATGCACACGTGATGCGTCAAACCACCAATCAGGGTACAGCATGCGCTTGAACTTGTTTTGGTTGCCGCGCTGTTTCACGTAAGCTAGTGCAGCAGCCAGCCAATGCATCGTTTGGAGAATGAAACTGTATTAAAAAACAACGGAGGAGATAACTGACCCGTCACAACAACAATGGCCTTATTTACGCGAGTTTTTTTAAGTCCTTGAATAAAAGAACGAGTCCTTCGTGTCTTTTATCTGCCTGCCTTGAAACTGTGCTATTTCGTTTTAAAAGAATACTCTTTCAAATCTAAGGAAACGCGTAGAGGTAAGGCATTTTTATTCTGGTTATATTTTTAAATGAGCAATCTTAACAGTAGCTTGCAGAAAACTGTTAATTGTGTTGCTAAAATATATACGACGTTATCATGAATGAACTTTAAGCTATGCAGGCTGAAGCTATTTTTAGCCGTATAGTTCCCTTTCAGTCGGTCACTACGACGTCACGTCGTGACCGACGAATTGGGAACTCGCTTAGAGAGACCAATCTGCTTCGAATACTACTAAAACGCCAATGAACTTGGCATTGAGATATTTGCATAATGCTGGCGCCGCCCCGCCAGGTGCGTATATAAGCCCCAGGTGCAAATATAGAAATCAGCTTTTTATCGCTTCGAAAGCCGGCAGTATCTGCTACTGAGAAGCTACTTTCTGCTCTTCTGGGGACGGTTGCTGAAGTTGATTGACAAGCAGTACTGACACAGCGGACGCTCGCAGTATTCCACTGCTCTGCATATTTTTTGTTTTGAGTTTAGTGTGTGCGTTGCCTCTCCCTGTGCACATCATCAGCTGAGCACCAAAAGAGTGATTTCCCTAAAAGAGTGATACGTGAGAGCTCTGTGTCTTTTTAAAGACAGCCACTCTCACGTATATTCGGAGATCAGCGTCCTTTTCAGGATAGCTTTTCCTCCGTGCGATCTTGGGTGCGAGAAGTACAGGGATTCCAGTGACGGTCACGAACGCTGTCTTTGTGCTTGCGCATCGAGCACTCCGAGGCTGCGCTCGTGGAGAGCTTTTGTTCTCTCTGTGAGAGCATAACTCTCTTGGATTGCGGAGCCGACTGTCCTTTCTATGGGAACGACGTCCGCGCCTTTGCAGTGCTGAACGCCGCCATGGTGCGGCTGTCAAGCGCTCGCAGGACGCTCTTCGCATCACTACGCTGAGTAGGACGGAGGATGCGTCCTTCACCTACCGGCCTTCTCATCCTCAGCCGGTTGAGGCTCCGGTGGAGACTGCAGAGTCGTGTTCTGCGATTTCTGCCGAATCCATTGGACCTCCTTCTGGTCCCGTCACTTCTGCAGCATCAGAGGGGTGTCCGTTTTTTCCCTCCGAGGCGGAGTCATCCCGGAGATGGCGGCCGTGCCCGCTCGAGCGGCGGAAACGGTAGAGTTGGAGGGGTTAACCCCTCTCCGCCCGAACCGTTCCGCCCACATGATTGGTACTTCGGAGCTGCCCGGGCCTCTATGGTCCTCACCTCCTGTGCCTGCCTTTCCCAACGGCACGAAGAGCTGACGTGATTTGCGGCCGTCTCGGCTGTTCAGCTTTCACCCCTCACCTCCCTCACCAACGGAGCCGCTAAGGGGGGGATCCCTTCAGTGGAGCGGGGGGTTGCGATGCAGCTGCGTTCCTGGAGGGACCACCCAACCCTTCCCTCCCGTGTTTGTATAGACAGTCGTCCGGTTACGGGCGCTGCCCATCAGGCATGCGGAGACGCGGCTTCAGCCCTGCACGCAATAACGTTACTGCAGGTTCACCAAGCAAAGGCTTTAGAGATTTACAAGGGAAGCCGCGACCTTCAGTCGTGCGATGTCCACCACAGTGTTCAAGATCGCCACCTTTGGCTATGTCTGGCTTACATGACGGACGCAGACGAGAACAACTTCTTGAATGCTCCTGTCTCACAGACCGGCCTCTTCGGCGAGCCCGTGGAGTCGTACAGCTCCGCTGCGCAGACTGAGGCGATCTCCTAGGTCATGCCCCGGCGAAAGAGAGCTGCCCTTGGTCCACCACGCCGGCTCCTCAGTCTGCCTCTCGCCGTCGGCGTCCTGCGGCGGCCACCTCTGTTCCCCTCCTCGGACCCCATTTCGGCAGCGCATGGGAACCGGTCGTCAGCAGCTCGCCCCGCCCGCTTAGCCGCTTCCCGTGAAAATCGGGAGTTTATGTGGCCAGTAACGGGCGACCTGGATTGGCAGAGGATCACTCTTCAGGAGACGGTGATTCGCTCCTTCCTCCGGTAGAGGGTCGGGTGGAAAATTCTTGGTTTGCATCTGTTCCACCGGCTTTCCAGCCGGTACCCACTTAACCACACATAAGAGTGCATTCCTCTTCCCTCTCCAGGTCTCCAGAGGATCGAGAGAGCCGTGAGCGGGCACACCAGCTCACCCTACCTCTCCTCTATCGCCAGCGGGTGTTTTTCCGGAGTCTGTGCTCTCCGCGCAGGAGACCAGACGACCGTCACCCTCAGCGGGCTCAGGTCAGTGTCACACACACACATACTGTAGATGTTTATGCTGTCACAGCAGACACACCGGCAGTTTCACCTGTCTCGCTTCGCTGCCCCACCGCGGGTACTTCGGTAGTGTCGTTAATTCTCCTCGTACGGTCCCTGGATGCTTTGCTTCAGTTCCCAGCCCGTCTCATTGAGTTTTACGCACTGTCCGCCTCGGTTACGAAATACAATTACCGGCACTCCCCCAAATTCTACGGGCATTCGTTTCACTATAGTGAAAGCGTCCGATGCACATGTACTGCGTGCAAAAGTTGATGTCCTGCTGGCGAAGGACATTTCGAGCCGGTCCCTCTTACCGAGAATGATGATAAGGTTTTTCCAGCCTTATCTCATATTACCCAAAATACGCGGTGGGTTACGACCGATTTATTTACGCATCGGCTCTACAAATGTGATCCTTTAGGATGATACGCCGAGGCTCGTATTTCAATATTCAGATCGGTTTGCAGCCTTAGACCTGTAGACGTGTACTTTATGTGTCCATCTCCCCTCGCCTTAGACCGTTTTTCGCTCTGCGTTTGTGGGGTGGGCATATTAATACTAAGTACACCATTCGAGCTGTCTCTCTCTCCCCGTGTCTCCAGGAAAGTGCTAGTCACGGCATTAAAGTCTCCGAGAGAGAGAGCGTTGTTCGCATTCTGCTTATATTTATGTCAACTATAATGGCTCGTTCTTGGCAGACGTGCGCGAACACAGAGATTTAATGCTTCAGCATCTCGCTCGTTTTAGTCATCAGGTCAGCTGGGAAAAGAGCAACTTTGCCCCGTGCAGAGGATCCTTTTCTCAGTATGGAAATAGACTCGGTCGATTTATTGGCGTGTTTTACAAGAGTGCGCAACCAGTCAGTTCTGACTTGCCTCGGTTTAATTCGAGGGAAGTACGCGGTCCCTCTGAAACAATTTCAGAAGCTCATGGAAATATGACAGCATGCTGCGGCTGTGACACTGCTCGAGCTGCTTCATATGAGACCGCTTCAGCATTCGTTTTACGATCGAGTCTCGAGGAGAGCGTGGCGCAACGGCATACACTGTGTAACCATTACACCTGCGTGTCATTTCAATTTTACCCCGTGGCAGACCCAGCATTTCTTATAGCAAGATATGCCCCTGAGTCGGGTCTCCTGGCATTCTGTGGCACATACGATGCCCCCAGCACGGGATGAGCAGCCACGTATGACGGGCTTGCAGTCTCAGGGGTGTGCATAGCACCCCAACTGCCGCGAGCGGTGCGCTGTATATCTCGGACTTGTACGCTCCGCTATGGAGATGCGAGGGAAGGATGTATTAGCCGACACCGACGTCATTGCGACTGTTGCGTTATTTACCGTTAAGGCGGTTTTTGCGCTCTCGTCACCTGTCGCATCTCGCTCGTCATCTCCTCCTTTGGAGTCAGAAGCATCTGAGGTCCCTTCGTGCCATTTACATCCCGGGTACGCTCAATACAGCGGCAGACGCGCTTTCCCGAGCTGCGCGCACCGGCGAATGGCGACTCCACCCCCAGACGGTTCAGCTAATTTGGAAGAAGTTCGGTCGTGCGCAGATATATCTATTTGCGTCACCGGACGATACCCACTGTCGCCTGTTTTATTCACTAACCGAGGGCAGCCTCGGCGTGGATGCGTTGGCACACAGCTGGCCGCGGGGGACGCGCAAATATGCATTCACTCCAGTGAGCTTAATCGCATAGACACTGTGCAAAGTCAGGCAGGACGAGGAGAGCCTTTTATTAGTCGCCCCGTACTGGACGACCAGGAATTGGTTTTCAGAGTTAATGCTCCTCGCGACAGCCCCTGCCTGGCGAATTCCCCGGAGGAAGGACTTTTTTTCTCAAGGAAGGGGCACATTATGGCACCCGCGCCCCGACCTGTGGGATTTCCATGTATGGTCGTTGAGTGCGCGCAAGGTTTAGGTGATTTATCGCAAGCGGTATCTAACACCATCGACGCGGTTCGAGCACCGTCCACAAGACGGGCTTACGCGCTTAAATGAAACCCTTTTCGTCACCTGGTGCTCTTCGCAACGCGAGGACCCCAGAGAATGCTTAACATTGTGCTTTTATATATCTTCAACATAGGTTAGATGGTAGGCTGTCACCCTCCACCATTAAAGTTGATATCGCCGCTATTCTGCTCATCACTCACTTATTAACGGCAGATCAGTTGGTCAGCATGATTTGGTTATTAGATTTTAAGAGGCGCTCGCAGGCTAAACCCCTCGCGCCCTCCCTCTTTCCTCCTGAGACCTGTCCATGGTGCTGAAGCCCTACTACAGGTTCCGCGTTCGAGCCTTTGCAGTCTGCGAGTCTGAAGTTTTTGTCAATGAAAACTCTGACCCTGCTAGCATTGGTCTCCGTGAAGAGAGTAAGGAATTTACATGCATTCTCTGTTGACATTTCGTGCCTTCAGTTTGGTCCTGCTGTCTCTCTGAGACCCAGACCAGGCTACGTGCCCAAAGTTCCCACCACTCCCTTCAGAGATAAGGTGGTGAGCTTGCAAGCGCTGCCCCCGGAGGAGGGCAGACCCAACCATGGCTTTATTATGCCCCGCACGAGCGTTACGCATCTACGTGGATCGCACACAAAGCCTCAGGACCTCAGACCAGCTCTTTGTTTGTTATGGTGGTCAGCAGAGAGGGAAAGCTGTCACTAAGCAGAGGATGTCTCATTGGATAGTTGATACTATCGCCCTTGCTTATAATCTGCAGGGCATTCCTTGTCCATTTAATTGAGAGTTCACTCTACTAGAAGTGTTGCCTCATTTTGGGCATTCGCTCGTGGTTCATCGCTAACAGACATCTGCAGAGCTGCTGGTTGGGCGACACCTAATACGTTCACTAGATTTTACAGTGTTCGTGTCGAGCCTGTCTCCTCTCGTGTTCTTTCCTCGTTAGGGGAAGCACAGAGAACAGGCTCGCAGGTCGGCTTGCAGCCTCCGACTGCTGCTCCAAACTGAGCTCAGTATGGAAGGCCATCGAGGCAAAAACGCGTAATAATTTGTTTTGCCTTCCTCCGCTGCCTTGGCAGCCTGATGTTGCGGAGCATCCGCTGCCAGCCTCTCACTAGCTGCACCCTCGCGAACCTGTGTTTGGCTCGGGCATCCACATTGCGACCCACCGGGTTCCTTTGTGAGTATTTTCCGTGGGGTTAATCCTACTAGCCCACGTTTCCCTCAGCAGAGCACTGCTTTGCTTACACAGCCACGGCTGTCATTTATACCTCAACTACGGTTGACTTTCGCCCACCAATAGCCCTTAACGGGGCGGTGGCTTCCGCAGCGTTCCTAGACCGCTCAGATAGGGCGCTTCCCAGTCGCTGGCACTACTGTTGGGTTAAAGGAACATCTAGTGCCCGGCCTTCTGCCTTAAAACCTAATTCTCCTTATCCTTAAGTGGAACCGGAGGGCTTTACGCAGACACTGGAAGAGGTCAGCCCTCAGTGGCGTTTTGGTAGGGATTCCCAATTCGTCGGTCACGACGTGACGTCGTAGTGACCGACTGAAAGGAAACGTCTCGGTTACGTATGTAACCCTCGTTCCCTGAAGGAGGGAACGGAGACGTCACGTCCCGTCGCCACAGGGCTGCTCCCTGCTGTTTATCGGCCGGTCACACTTTCCGGCTTTCTCAGCGAAAAAGAAGCTGATTTCTATATTTGCACCTGGGGCTTATATACGCACCTGGCGGGGCGGCGCCAGCATTATGCAAATATCTCAATGCCAAGTTCATTGGCGTTTTAGTAGTATTCGAAGCAGATTGGTCTCTCTAAGCGAGTTCCCAATTCGTCGGTCACGACGTGACGTCTCCGTTCCCTCCTTCAGGGAACGAGGGTTACATACGTAACCGAGACGTTAGTTTCACTTAAGTTCATTGTATTTGAAGCTCAGTGCTCTGTTATTTTGAAATGACAATTAATCACTATCAACACTGTTGTAAAATATAAATGACATTTTGACTAGCCATGCAGTGTATGATGCTTAAACAGGCAGGTGGATTGGAGTGCTCCCTATTAACTGAGATTGTTATTAATATTTTCAAAAGTTTTGCTTCCAAAATATATAAATACATTTAATTATGTATTACAATATACATATGACATGCTAAACCACATGAAACGTTTCTGAAATTGGCTTGTTTTATTTGTCAAAGAAAGGGAGACTGATTTCTAGATAACATTATGTATTTAATGTTTTGAAAACTATTGTGAACCTGTGCTTAAGTCAAGTTTTTGTTACACTTAAACTGATAAATTATTTAACAAATAAATCTTGAAATGAGACTTACTGCTTTCAAATCCTATTTCATTTGATGCTAAAGGAATTTTTTTGTTTTTAAGGTTTTAGGCTTATGATAATTTTAATAGACATCAGTGTCTGATTTATTAAAGAGTAACTAAACCCTTAACCAACTTTTTTTTAGTTAATGATCTGTAAGAATGATGCTTTATTAGTGCTGTTCATTGATTTTAGTAAGTTTTTTGACATTTGGATATAAAGTGTTTCAATTCTTCAATATATGGTGTAAAAACGCCCTCTTCAGGTTGAACGGTGGCTACTGCAGTTGAATTTTCCTATTGGATGTTGGGTCCAAAAAGTAACTCATGACGTAAGCAGGTTCAAGCTCACCACACACTTGGTACGAGCTTAGTTTGTCCCCTTTATCTCCGTTGGGATCTGCCCACTTTTCTTGCATTTTTCAAATATTGCCAGTGGGTGGAGTCAGGCTCTGACCAGGGGTTTAGTTACGCTTTAATGTCCTTTTATTAATTGATTGGTTAGCCAAGAGAGTTATTTCACATAATTTGAGTTTTGTGACAAAAATGATACGGCCATAATAAAATCACAGTACTTTTGTACTTAAGTACATTTTGAGGCAGATACTTTTGTACTTTTACTCAAGTAAAAATTTTAAGCAAGTACTTCTACTTTTACTTGAGTAATATTTTACCCTGGGTATTTTTACTTTTACTCAAGTACACGATTTGTGTAATTCGTCCACCACTGACCATGAGAGATTATTGGTCTACCTGATTTGGAGAGCATTGAGATTGCTAGAGTTCAGGTACACAAAAGCTTTACCAAACATTAGTCAAGCTATGAACACACCTTACGCAAGTGATACAGAAAAATAATATTCAGTTGAACCAAAACGAATTATTAAAGAGCAGCTATTGTCTGATTCACATTTTTATATTACCTTTGGTGTGTAAGTGTGTATTAATACATGTTAATGATATGCAAACGGTACATACCCTAAGGTAAACGATGACGCGAGTTATCGTCTCCAACGTAAATCTCTTTTCTTGGACTACAACAAACACACAGATTGTAAGCAACAGTTTACTTCCTGGGATTGGTGATGTAGTAAAGACAGACATTATCATAATTCCTCACGCTGGACTCACAGCCTGTAAGTTAACTCCTGTTAATAACCGAATCTTTTAAACATGGTAAGAAGCAAGGCAAATTTGGAGCTACAAAATTGTACGGTTTGTGGAAAATAATAACCATGCAAACACACCCTAATGGCAACTTGAAGGTCCGACGTATGGAAATAATTCTACATGTTTGTTGTTATTTTCCTGAACTGGCGCATGTCTGTGATGTAAACGTGTACGCGACGAGAGCCATCATGAGCAGACTTTCGCGTTTTTACCCTTTAGACGGGGATGCGACGGTAGATCGTTTTTAAGATTTCCACTCTGGAAGGTGGTTTCACTTTTTTTACGTTTTTAAGCCCCCAAAACGCTGTTGCCGTGTAAATCAAAGGCACATCCGATAAAATATTCTTACGTTTTTCACCCTCGAGCGTTCTCGTGTAAACAGACCCTAAATCAAACACTTTTAGTCACAATGTTTCTTACAGAGAAAAAACTGTTTATTTATTTTAAAATAAATCCATACTCTGCTGTGAAAACACTTTCTTTGTAAGATTTTGATTTTTTTCCCGAAAAATTTAAAGGTAAACAAATAACTATTAACTACACTTAACTATTCATTTTTAGAGATTAAGTAGAAGTTTTCAAGGCCAGTCAAATTACACTTTTAAACGGGACATATGTAGACCATGAGCATGTGTGAAAATCAGCAAAAATTGGACTTCTGAACATGGTACTACATTCCTTTACTAAGAGACATTATAGATGCTCAGCAAAACACTCTCATACATGCCAAAACTAAAACTTCAGTATTATCATATAATGCTCATGACATTGAAGATGTTTTTATGCCTGTAGAGAGAACGAGAGAGAGAAAGACAGAGAGAGGGAGAGAAAGAAAGAAAGGCACAACTAAAGCAACAATAATGGGAATCACTTCTGAAATGAAAACGCAGGCACAGGCAATATAACCAGTCTGCAGTGTTTATACTTTCATCCATTTCACAGCAATTTTTAGCTGCCTTTCCTCACTTTTCTATTGGATATCTTGCCTATATACTAGACTTTGGTTAGATGTCAAGGTGATAGTGTTGAATTGTTCGGCAGTATCCAGACACCATTCTGAGGAACCAAACATCCATTAACCATTCAGCTCTGTGGGGAATCGCTGATGTCTTTGAACGCATGTGCTGTGTACCATCAACACGACTGAATAAACAAGGCCGCGTCCTTCTCGCGAAGACAAACACCGACCAATCAGATTCATTCGGGGTTAAAATTAAACTACAAGTGGACCGTGCATACAAGAGTATAAGACAAAAATGCATTCATTTTGAGAATCATCAGCCAAGCAAAAATATGATGTGTGAGGAATTTAAGAGAAAGTGATAGACTGAAACAGCAGAGTAAAAACATTCATGTGTAAACTAACACACCAGGGCCGTGCACAGACATTTTGAGGGGCAGTGGCTCAAACCAAAAAGGGGGCACAATTTATAATGTTTTAACAAAAAATTATAAATATGATGTATTACAGATTAGTATCAAATAAGAGAAGTTATAATGGAAAATATAATTAATAACAAGAATTTAAGGGTGACAAAACTGCTTAATATTCTATGTGATTTACGTGCTGAAGCTTTGAATTCGTGTTTGCAATGTTGAACTGCCTTTGCAGCCTCCCTTTCAACTCTGTTTTTTGTGAAAACATAGTTTTTTTATTTTTTGTCTTTTTTAGCAAATTTGGTGTGACTTATATTAGATCTCATCGGGTACATTACTTTGATTAGACAAGCACTGTTATTCTAAGAATGTGCATATTTTGTTGTTACTTACTTGCTAAGTTATTAGCACTTTTAGAGACCGAGAGCAAATCATTACCGACAGAAATACAAAAACATAGGCTACGGAAGCCGAGAGGTCATCCATATTTTTATTTTTGCTTGCTTGTTTTCTTGTGATCACGACTAATTTTCTCATGATCTCGAGATAGCAAAGGCTGTCTTCTCGTTATCCTGACATGATAAACCAAAGGCAATAATATTTTGTTTATTTTAAAGTGGACTGCTGATGGATACGAGTTTGGGTCTTTGCCGTTACCACACGTGTAGCTAATTGCCGATAAACCTAATAAATAAATAAAGTTGGATGTTTGATGCTCGTGAATTTAGGGAACATCTCTAAAGTAATAATGTACACGTTTCTATATTTAATAGTATTTAACAGTTTATTTTAAATTAATATCAAAAATTTTAAAGAGTGAATTATAGTTGACAACAACATGAACACTTTACAGTTGGTTTTGTGACTGATTGTTGACTTTAAGTCATTCAATTCAAATGCATGTTAAAGTAGAAACTTATATATTAGTTACTTTAAAGACGGTCCCTTGAGCGAATTCCTGATCAAAGTAAAATCTCATTTGTTCATCCATGCTAATTTAGCAAAATATGATTTTGCTGTCTACAAACAAAATACATACTATTGAGTACACGTAAGCTTTAATCACATTACAAGAATACAACTTTTGTTATGTCGAGATCACGAGAAAACAACTGTTGGTATCTTGAGATAACGAGAAAATTAAGTCGTGATCACGAGAACACAAGCAAGCAAAAATAAATATAGTACATGAACTCTCTCGGCTTCAAACTACCAATTTACTTATTCAGCAGCTCAACAACTGAGGAAATGTAATGAATCTATCTGTCAATACAACAAACTGTCGTCTCCGCCAAGAGTGGATACAGATTGTGAGAGATGCTGCGGAGCGGGAAATCACGAAGTGGATTTCTGACTAGAAACAGTGGATCTTTAGACGAGCGGTAACAGAATTTGACCGGGGCTGGCGGTTGGTCAGAGGGGCACCTCAGCCGATTAGGGCAGAGGGGCAGTGGCTCTAGCCACCGGGCCATCCCCCTGTGCACGGCCCTGTAACACACTAACACGCTATTACAGTGCCACATATTCACATGCATGCATACTTACAGTATATGACACATTTTAGCCTACAAAAAAACAACTATTACAATAGACAGAAAGAAATGGTAGGAAAGTGTAAAATGGATAGAGGTGAAAAATTTGTTGACACTGAGCGATACAAAAATGCAGGACATTTGTGGAAAGGTTGTCCAAATTAAATCCTTAGGAGCACATATTACTAATGATAAATACATTTTTTATATATTTACGATAGGAAATGTACAAAATATCTTCATGGAACATGATCTTTACAGTTTTCAATATTTTACTATGTTCTTACTATGACAAATTAATACATACTTATCTTTTTTCAATGCGTACCCTTAATCTTTGTACAGCGTGTCGTGAATGTGTTAGCATTTAGCCTAGCCCCATTCATTCCTTAGGATCCAAACAGTGATGAATTTGCAGCACTTTGACCTTGGCGCCCGGTAACATCATCACTCCTGACTACTCCCCCTTTCGCTTAAACTTCCGCCAATATTACTGCGCATATTATTACTTACTCATTTTTTATCTGCTTAAAAAATCGCCATGTTTTATTTTGTGCCACCACACCTACTCATGTAACCCCTCATGTAACAGTCTTCAAATAATGTAAACATGGAAGTGTTTGGTGGCTTCCAAATTCATTCCTGTCTGGACCCCAAGGAATGAATGGGGCCAGGCCAAATGCCAACACATTCAGCATGCGCTGTACAAAGATTAAGTGCATGAATTGAAAAAGATAAGTATGCATTAATTTGTCTAAGTTGAGGTAAGACCATAGTAAAATATTGAAAACGGTGGTGTTTTCCTTTAATATCCTAATGATTTTTGGCATAAAAGGAAAATCTATAATTTTTACATATAAAATGTATTTTAGGCTTTTGCTATAAATATACCCGTGCAACTTAAGACTGGTTTTGTGGTCCAGGTTCACATATATAGTAATAGTGTTGATGCTCTTATCAAGCACCATTAATGAGTGAAAGCAGAGTAAATGAAATAAGCATTAAACAGGAAAGACATAAAGAAAGCTGAGATATGATCATGCCAACCCTATCTCACGGCGAATTCGTAATAATTCAAACGATTTAACCAAGTGGCTAAATCGTATGAAATACGAGCTGGCTCGTACGAAATCGTACGATTAGTTCATCGCATTTAACACAGCCCTGTGTTGCAGGGATTTCGTGCTAATTAATACGAATAGATTAAATCGTACTATACCATACGATTTTGTTCATCGCATTCAAGAAGCGTGACCCGTAGCCAGAAAAAAAAACTCTGGGTCTGCATCTGAAAATCTGCGTGTGTCACAGGCAGGCAAGATAACTAGAAACGCTGGGGAATTCAGGTGCTGTAAATCCGGTGGACAGGACTCATCTCGTTATAGATCAAGATAATTTATAAAGATCTTTAAACGAAGGATTGCAATATCATATAGTTGACATGGTAAGCAAGTTAGTTAATCTTTTTAATTAAAAAAAAGGAAAAACGAAATAAAACTAATAGCATACATTATTGTTGTTGCGGTGTGTCACGTGACAATCATGACCCGTCGCCATGGACACAAGGGGTCAGATAAATATTTTTAACTTACGCGTGAAAGGCTTGATTTTAAATATATATATATTTTCTAAGTACACAACAACAGCCCTAGTTTAGTAAAAAAAATATTGAAACTATAAATAAATATTCTGCATCCATTTTAGGTGTGCTACTGTGGGTGGCTCCGGCACACTCGTGGCTACGCCCCTGCCGTGACCCAAATCTCGTTCGCACATCATCGCGATATTTATCATCTGTTTACAAACGTCGCCACATCTCAGTGAGTATACCATAAAGTGTCTGTTTGTTCGATATTAAATTCATTATATGTTCTTTTTTAATCCAGATCGGCTTCTAAATGTTCTCTGAGTTGTATTGGTCATCTATATTACATTCTTTCTAAAAGCTAGTCACGTTATGTTTATCATACCGTGACAGATCCTCGATCATTTTATTATATTCATATTTTTGGAATTAACAGTTAACTACCAATGTACTTCTACTGTGGTATTTTGTGTATTTGTGTGTATTTTGTTGTATTTAGTACACAAATCGTAGGCCTACCATGTTTTTACCGCAGTTAGTCTACTTCTACTGTGGTATTTTGTAGTACAGTAACAGCAAACCTTATGCTTTTACCACAGGTGTTCAGCCCTTTCATACATAGTTAAAAACAGTAACACCAACAACATGCTTTTAATACATTTGATGTACAATTCAGAAATGTTTAGACATTCAGATCTTTCTTTTTTGGTCAGTTTTATTCTATTGCCGTTTTATTTATTTATTTATCTTATTATATAGTCTTATGATAGTGGGCGGATCTTAGGGTTTGTTGTAAATAGTTATACACATACAATGTTTAGCAAATAAAGAATTAAAAAATATCCAAAAATTGTAATTCACAATTTTTTTGTCTTGCAGTTTCTTCACATACATCTCATACTCCTCCATCTAC